>NC_137776.1:143306587-144506587 GCF_963455305.1 Plecotus auritus | reverse complement strand
GAGCCAGGAGGTGAATTATAGACCAAAGCTGTTTCACCACCTGGTGAGACTTTGCAATTCAAATCCAATGCAGGTCCAGTTGTGTTCATTAACAAAGGGTAATCAGGTGAGCTGGCATAGGCCTTGCCGGGGTCTTTACCTATAAGGACACTATCGTCCCAGGAGGCAGATGGGGATTGGAAAAAATACCTTCTGGTTTCTCCCAAGTTAAGTTCCATGGACCACTTCCCAAGTAGAGAACTGGAGAGCCTCAGGAAGTCTTGCCCAGCTTTGTGTTCATCAAATGCGGTCAAATGTCAGAGCTCTTGGGAATCATGTTGCTCCTTATACGGAAAAAAAAAAAAACCTACTATCAAATACTAAGATTAGTCATGAAATAATTTAATAAATAATTTTATTGAAATATTATTTTGCCAGTGATTAAAGTCTAGTGTAAACATAATGCTAGCCAGGGCTTTCCTGTCCTGTGAGATCTAGTTTGAGCACACAATTCCATGCCCTGTGAAAGTCTAAACCTCTCCTAAAGATTTCTGTAAGTTTCTGGGTATTTAAATCCTCAAGGTCACACAAACCATTTTGAGGTTGATTTTACTGAAAATCAGGAGTCACTGTGGGATGGGGTACCATGTTGTTCATTGAGCAGCAGACAACCTAAAACCATACCTTTGTCATCCCTGTTCTTAAACTCCTTTGGAATGTCGTGGGACTGAGATTTTCTTGTTGATGCTTTGGCCCATCACTACCCAAGTTTCATGATCTCATTGTCTTCCTTCTTGGTGTTGTCTCCCTTCTTACCTGAGGTACTCCTTCCTCTTGAGGAGTCTTGGAAACTCAGAATTCTTCTCCAGAATTTGTAAGCCTAAACTATTAAGTATCAACAGAACTGAGGACTTTCTATTTAATAGAAAATGTCTTTCTGAGCAGATAGTTGTGATTATAAATAACAAGTATCCCCTTCCCACCCGCCCCCCCCCCCCCCACACACACACCAATTTAGATGGGTGGCAGTTAGACCCAATGTTTTAAAAAAGCTTTGATCCTGTTTGTGGATGGCCAGTTCTGTGAGGTCATGGTTATCAAAACATTGAGCTAAAAATAAGCTTCTCAGGTACGCATTTCAGAGTCTTTATAACCAGCCTACTTTTGATTTTTCTCTACTCATCTCCCATCATTGCTCACCACGAACTCAGTTGTCTAAGGAGTCAGGCTAGTAGGAAATGAGTAAAGAGGAAAATGACAGAAAACATGAATTGCCTAAAAGGGACAGCTTTGACTAGGCACTAGTCAATTTTTCCATATTAGAATTTGGAAACAATGTTTCCAGATCTATTTTTTTATAAAAGAATCTGGAGATTCTGATTTTGTATGGAATTTACTAAATAAGTGTAAGCCAAAACAAACATGTCTGGGGGTAGGTAATGTCTGGAATGTAAGCTGCCAGTTGTTCCATATTCTAGACTCTCTCTTTCTGATGCTTCTTCCACTGTTAGGAATACTCTTTCTTCTGATAAACATCTTGTCATTCTTCAGGGCTCAATACAAATGGCACCATTTCTCTAGTTTTCCCCATTCTCTCCTCAAATAGATGTAATCACACCTTTATAGTTCCCAGAGTCCTCTCTCTGAATACCTCTTCCAACATGTATGACTGCATTTGTTTGCTGGTCTGCCTGCCTTGCTACACTATGAAGAGTTCAAGGAAAGGAACCATGTTGAGCATGTTTTTATCCTCAGGACCTGACATAATCCCTAGCACATAGTACGCACTCAATATTTATTGAATGGATGAGGGAAACAGACATAACTCCGAGATGTGAGGACTGAGCTCAGTTCTCCCTTCCGCTTTACCTCTGAGATTTTTCTTTTACATTTGACCACAATGCCTTGCCTTTTGGAAATTATTATCCCTGATCTTTGGGGACAAGCAGAAAAAATGGCTGATACAATCTATGTGAAAAATTAGTGTGTAAAAAATTACTGGTTGTTTTGAGCAAATGTCTGGGCTCTTTCTTGGAAGAGTCTATTTTTAAAGCGCAGTTTGCTGCACAGTCCACTGAGGGCACTTGGCAGGCATTCATTGTTGCTGAGGAGAAGGGAGATGTGTGAGAGGTAAAAGCTTGAAGTTGGATGGAACTATCTAAGTGGCATCTGGGACTCCTCTCTGGAATGTGAATTAGAAAGAGCGATATGACTGCTACCTTGAACCTGTCTGGATAAGAGATTTAAATTTTGCTAGGAAATAGATGAGTGTTTCTCATAGAATAGTGCCATTTAACCATCTGAGAGTTGAGTTTCCACAAGTTAAGATAAAATTCCTTTTAGGAATTTAATTCCTTATTTCAGGGAGGAACGGTGTTTCAGAAAGAAGAACTCAAGAGACAGAGACCTTAGGGGAGAGAACCCTTCTTCCCCTTAGTAGCCTGAAATTATTAGTTTTAAAAAAATATATTTTATTGATTTTTTACAGAGAGGAAGGGAGAGGGATAGAGAGTTAGAAACATCTATGAGAGAGAAACATCAATCAGCTGCCTCCTGCACATCCCCTACTGGGGATGTGCCCACAACCAAGGTACATGCCCTTGACCGGAATCAAACCTGGGACCCTTGAGTCCGCAGGCCGACGCTCTAGCCATTGAGCCAAACTGGTTAGGGCTTGAAATTATTAGTTTTAATACAAAAATAATAAAGTTAAAGATTTTCTTTTAGTTGGATGATATAGAATTAAGATGTGTGCCAAGGGATTATTGTAATAGCTCACATTTTTATAACTTTCTTTCAAGACGAGGAACATCTTAGGATGTGATTGCTTTAAGCACAAGACACACAAAAATCAGCAGTTTCCATGAATGTCATGTTTTTATCTTGCCTAGCACATGTACAGGGAATTTCACCATGTAATGAACAAGAATTCCTGGACCGATAATATGGATGTGGGATTTGAGGAGGGGAAATTTCTGCATCATGAGAATTAGTATTTATTTTGGGAAAGTTTTTCTTGACTTTGCTTTCCCCACCCACCTACTCCTACCCATCAGTCAGCTCCACCCCATCTTAAAAATAATGTTTTTTTCTTTCCAAAGAGGAGAATCCAAATGGCATTTTACCTGAGCCTGTTAGATATCTATCTGCACAACTTTGTAAGATGTGGTGAGGATGGAAAGTACCGAGGAGAAAGTTGTTAAGAAAGTATTGTGGATACTAAGTGGTAGCTCAGTATGGATCACAGCTCCGATAAAACTCTGACATTTGATAAATCCCTTTCACTGCCACTTGGAGCTGTAAAGCAATTGTTAATTCTCTCTCCATCCTCTTAGTTCATGTTTGATCCCTGGGAAAGTGCCTGGAACAGGGAGGGGGTATTTGGGATTGGCTAGCTATATTGGAATCTCCAAATTCCCACTTAATCCACTTACCTCTTGTAGCTTTCTTCAAATGACTTCATCTCTTCCCTCTGTCCTGATGTTGCTTTGACCCTTCTCCATTAGGAACAGGTGGTATGTTTTGTGGATTGATGCTCAGTTCATAGACATAGATGTTCAAGGAATATCTTTATTTTCTTGAAATCAATTTGGCGTGCTCTCATCTCATTGAATGGATGGAAAGCTATAAAATATTACTGGATTGTACACTATACAAGAGGAGGAAATTGTTTGTTCATTACCTTCTCCCTTATTTTTATGAGTTGAATTGTGTCCCCCCCAAAACATATGTTGGCAACTTAATCCCTGATACCTCAGAATGTGACCTTACTTAGAGATAGGCCCTTTACAGTAGTAACCAAGTTAAAATGAGGTCATTAAGGTGGGCCCTAATCCAATATGATAAGTGTCCTTATGAAAAGGGGAGATTTGGACACAGACGTGCACGCAGGGAGAACACCACGTGCAGATGAAGGCAGAGATTGGGGTGATATTGCTGCAAACCAAGGAATACAAAAGATTGCGAGCACACCCCCAAGGCTAGGAGAGAGGCATGGACCTGATGCTTCTTCAAGCTCTCAAAAGGAACCAACCCTGCCAATACCTTGATCTTGGATTCTAGGCTCCAGAAATGTGAGGCAATAACTCTCTGTTGTTAAGCTACTCAGTTGTGGCATTTATTATAGCAGCCCTAGCAAACGAATATACTAGTGATTGGCACAATGTCTGGCCAGAGTAGGTGCTTAATAAACGGGAGCTGATTGGATTAGTGAATGGAGGTCCCTCCCATGGGAGGCTTCTGTGTTCTAGTCCTCAGGATCACTGCATATTCATGATCCAAACCTTGAAGATAGAAAACTCTCTTCTTTGGTGCCCTGTGTGAGACAGAGTAATCTTTGCTGGAGCAGGGACCTTGGAAACCTGAGGCTTAGCTTTCTACCTTGTAAAAAAATTGAAGTAATGAGGACCCCAAGGTGTGAGTTGGAACCCAGAGGAAGGAAGATAGGAAAAAACAGATGAATAGCTCATAAAATGGCCTTCCACGATAAATAGGAACTGCTCTATTTTTTAAAAAATATATTTTTATTGATTTCAGAGAAGGGAGAGGGAGAGAGAGATAGAAACATCAATGATGAGAGAGAATCCTCACACCCTCCTGCATGCCCCACACTGGGGATCAAGCCCGCAACCTGAGCATGTGCCCTTGATCGGAATTGAACCCAGATCCTTCAGTCCGCAGGCCAAAGCTCTATCCACTGAGCAAACCAGCTAAAGCCTGCTCTCTTCTTCACACATTAGGTTTAGGACCAGATATTTCCCCCCATGGGTCAATATGCACAAATCAATTTGTATTAAACATGTCTTTTTATTCTGGTGTTTTGATATTTGGGGACTTGCTGATCCTAGAAAGACTAAAGACTGCCTCTCCCAAGACCAGCCAATTTCTAGAGATAGTCAAGGCTAGCCTGGGAGTGCCCCTTTCAAATGCAAACCAGCCAATCTAGAGCCTGTGCTCCAACCCCCTCCTGTATTAGGCTCTCACACTATGCATCACTATCTCCCCAGCTTACTCACCCCAGGGCCAGGTACCAGGCAACTAGAGACAGTCCCTACAAACAAACCAATTCAAAGTCTGCTTATCCAGCCTCATCTCTTTTTTCCCATAGAAACCACAATAAAAGTTCTTTCCCAGGTTTTCCCCTCACTCCTGCCTCCACCCCCCACCCCCACCCCCGGCCTGGTGCTTTCACACGTAGCCCTGGGTGACATGACATGGCACACCTCTAAGGCACTCAGTAACAAACTATCTTTTCCATGGTGATCATCTCCTGATCTCTTGGCCTTACCATGTTTGAATGATAATAAAACCTACATTTTAAAACACAAGTGTCTGTAAAAGCCACTTGTTCTAAAAGTGTATCATTGATGTAGACAGGGTCCCTGATTCGTCCCCATGTCACTGACCTGTGTTATTGGTGGTTCTGATGAGATTCTTCAAATGAACAACACTTAACTTTTTGAGCATATCACATTGTGAGAAATGTTTGGGATAGCTGAGAATTTTTAATGTGGGGGAAAAATAAGATTAGGAATGAGGAGTGAAAGATGTATCCATTTTACTTAAGGTGTTGATGACAAAGATAGGTTTGGACATACACTTATTATGTTTAATCTCAATGAGCCAGAACTAGCGATAAGCAGGGATAAAGGATTTTTGTTTCACTATTAAGAAATTAATCGAACAATTAACATTGTTTAAAAAAATGGGCTATGATGGATGATAATAAGTTCAAGAGTCAAATTAAGCAGAGAATAACTGACCATCTGTAGGAGCACCCTGTAATTTTCTTGTAGCTAGTGTAACAGTTGTAATAAAGTTTATTTTTTATAGTTATTTGTATTATGTCTTTGTACTCTTGTATATCTACCTTTCTTGAACCTAGATCATAGATTCCTAGGGCAGACTCTGTATCTGTCACATTTCACTATTGTATTCCCAATGAACAGTGCCTGGCAAATAGTAGTGGAAATAAGTATTTGTTGAATAAATGTTTGTCTTGGTATCTGATGGGAAATCAAGTTAGAGACTTTCTTGGAGTTCTTTTACATTTGTATCAGGGCTATTAAGTGTTTCCCAAACCCAGTTCTCTCACACATAGACTACATCTTCCATCACCTCTGCTGTTATGTGTGCCATGGGAGTGATTCTGACTGGTGGAATGTGGGTAGGTCTAGCTCATGCAAACCTACTGTATAATCCTGCATGCTCTGCTCGCTTCCCCCATCTTTGGCCCCATGCAGAGTTTCCGGTGATTAAGATGACATCTCAGATGGCATTTGGCCTACTGTGTTGACTGCTGCATCAGGAAAACATGATCGCAGCTATCATGGTTTTCATCTCATAAAAAGTAGGATCTTCTCTAAAATTTCTTATTTGTGCATTGATATAGCTCAGAAGTAATAACTTCTCTAGATTCTTTTTTTTTTAAAGAAATTGAATTTATTGGGGTGACATTGGTTAATAAAATTATAATAGCGTTCAGGGGTACAATTCTGTAATGCATCATCTATATCTATGAGTCTGTGTCTATTTTGTTTGTTAGTTTATTTTGTTCATCAGATATGATTCTCTTCTTTCTGACTGAGACTTTGAGATTTGATCAATTTAGGTTGAGGGATTTGAGAAGGATATGCCAAGACCAGGCTTTTATGTCTAATTAGTTTTACAAAATAGGTTCCTTGGTCTCTCTGTTTTTTTTGTTTGTTTGTTTGTTTTTGTTTTGTTTGTTTGTTTGTTTCCTGCTCAGCTGAGTCCTCTGTGAACATCTGGGAAGATATGTCTCACCTCTGATAGCCACTCTGGCTCCCTCTCTTACTGTTTTTGGTTAAATCTTTGGAGAAAGGAAGGGTAAGAGCATACTTTCAACGTCATTGACAATGGACAGTTATTTCCACTTCTCATTGCTCCTGGTAAAAAGCATGTCTGTATCTGACTTCTCTGCTAGAGGGTGATTTGCTCAAGGGCAAAATCAGTGAAATGACAGCAAGTAGATAGTTGGGCAGCTCAAATTACAAAAGGAGAATGGACTTCAATACATGTAGTAGACACATCTAGTGAATGCTTACATTGTGAACTTGGGAGAGTTAAAGACCTATGAGACAGCGCTGTCAGGAATTTTATCATTTCTTAGAATGATAGTTATTCAACTAGTTAAGCTTAGCAAGTTCAAGTTCTGAAAACAGTGAGAGAAAACATTTACAGCATCGTGCCTTGATAATCTGTGACACACTTCTCCCTCCTTTCTAATTGGGTCAAGGGGCTGCTGCCACTTGGAGTAGGAGGCCCAATCCCAGCGACTTCTTTGATAACTAGAAATGCCTTATTACCCTAGCCTGGTGTGATTATGGGAACCTGTTGCCAGTTCTTCCTCTGAAAAAAGAGGGTCTATGAATGGAACAAAGCTTTGTGCACAAAAAGGGTTTAATTCCTGAATTTTGGTAATGCTATCAAAGGTTAATAATTGTCATTCTATATGGTCCAACCTGAATTTTAAATTGGTAAGTTTCATCTTTTATTTCAAAGCTACCTAGATCTAGGCTTCTGAAAGACTTGAGATGATTTTACAATAAAGAGTTCTATGGTCAATTGCTGGTGACAGCTGACACGAGCCCACGATAGGTTGTGATAATGTATTTGCTGTCTCTGACTAGTCATTTGACGACCTGATTAGAAACCAAAGGATATGAAGGGTGCTCTAACAGACAGGGCAGGGCAGTTCTCTGCTTCTGTGTCCTCTGAGCAGGTCACATGGGGTCTGGATGTCTTGAATACAGACATCACTTGAAACATACTGGAAGAGTTTCACTGTTTCCAAAGACTGGAGTTGGGAGAAGCTTTACAGAAGGGTTTCTAAGTCTCATTCTGTCATATGGGTCAGTTTTAAAAGGTGTTAGATTTTTTTGTTAATTGTTGCCTGAGGATATTTTTTCCATTGATTTTCAGAGCGAGTGGAAGGGAAGGAGAGAGGGGGAGAGAGAGGGAGAGACAGAGAGAAAGAAACATCCATGTGAGATGATTTGTTGCCTCCCACCTCCCACACTTGGCCCAAACGGGGCCTGGGATCAACCTGCAACCCAAGTATGTGCCCATGACTGGGAATTAAACCTCCGACCCTTCTGTGCACAAGCCGATGCTCTACCACTGAGCCACAAACGGCCAGGGCTATGCTTTAAACTTCTATTCTTGAAGCATTTCATCTCTAGGGACTCCAACCTGCAACAACTTCCAAGCACCTAAAAGCTTGCAGGCCTCTCTTAGAACTGCCTTTGTCAACATTACTGAGTGTGTGATTGTCCTCTACTGCTTCCTGCTACAGCTACAGAGCATTCATATGTTGGTGAGCATTGATTTGGGTGGTGGAGCAGCTTGGTGATGCTTTGTTAAAAACAAACAAACAAACAAACAAACAAAAAAAACAAATAGATCTAGAGACTTAATCATCAATTATTGAAAGCTTTCATCAGATGAAGGGGTTGTCACACCTACTTCAAACCTGCTGCAACTTATTTAAACAAAGTTTTTACAGAGGTGTTGCTTACAGCTCTGCTGGCTGAGGCTTCCTTTTATGAAAGCTCCAGAAAAAGAGAACTATTATCTTTGAGAGATATTGCTCTCATTTTAATTGGTAAGCTCTTTGGCTAGAATGAAGTCTGGTTCTTTTCTCAATGAGCATTTCTAACTCAGGCCAGGTCCATGAGGACAGAAGAATTTATTTTCCATTATTTAGTCGGAAAAGGGCAACTATATAGGTAATAGGATAATATATTTCAAAGCCTAATCAAAGTTCTTCATCCAGTCCTTGTTCTGTATGTGGGAAAAGAAACAATTAGGCAAGACTTTTTTTTTCTTCTTTTAATTTTCTTCAGCATTAAAGGAGGGAACTTCATAAACATTGATTGTCATTTACAGAAAACATTCAGAAATCATGTGTGCATTATCAGGGAATGCTAACAGTATTCAACTAATAATTTACAGGACATAAAATAAGGACAAAACCTATTACATTCTAAAGTAATATAAAACTCTTTCTTTTAATTGTTAGGGAGTGCTGTTTTATTCTAGTATATTTATAATTAAAAAAACTCAATGCTTACTTCCTAAATGACTCAGGCTGCAGTTTTACTCACGTACACAGAAATTAGGGCTTATATATTAAACAAGGAGAGAGAGATCAGAAAATTGTAGATTTTAAAACTAAAGATGTCACTGGGTTTTTTTGTAGTTTGCCTTTTGCCTCTATAGGGCAATCAGAATATATGATAATATGTAATTAAGCTCCAGAAAAATCAATGGTGACTCTACAAGGCATTATTCTTTTTTAAAAAGTATAATCATTATGCTTTTTAGCGTGAACACTTTCATGTTACATACGTTTGGCAATGCAACTGCTGTGCGTTGCCAACATGATGTGCATGCTAATACAAGAGGCCAGCTGCACGCTCACACATGGCCCCTCGGGGTACAGTTGTGATTGGTAGGTACAGCCACTCCCCCAACAGCCCATGGTTTCAGCCGCTGGAGGGCTTGGCGTAGCTCTTCCCTCCACATGTGTAGGCTGGAGCTAAGGTAAAAACATTACATCTCTGAAAGTTGGAAGTATATGAAAATCATTTCTCTCAATCCTAAAAGCAAGGAAGCATTGTCAGGGAATTCAAAAATACTGGAAAGTCTCATTTAAATCTAAATATCTTTTCTTTTATTATAAATTGATCATCATAAAATACTAGC
Organism: Plecotus auritus; assembly: GCF_963455305.1. Lineage (NCBI taxonomy): Eukaryota > Metazoa > Chordata > Mammalia > Chiroptera > Vespertilionidae > Plecotus > Plecotus auritus. Next base: position 144,496,879 of record NC_137776.1, on the reverse strand, counting down.
CTTTTAAAGTCATATTTGGGATGCAGGAAAAGCATCAGGTTCATCAGACTTGCTCCTGCCTGTATTGTTACAGCTCACGACACCTGCGATCTTCCTCCCTCTCAGTCTCTCCCTGGCCCTCCCCGGGTTCTTGACGGCATTTATTTGGTGAAGGTCAGTTATGGCTTCAGCGAATGAGTAGTCTGACCCCAGGTTATTAATAAGAAATAAACGTGTACAAAAATATTTTGTTCATCAGAAAGCAGAGTTTGTTTTCCTTAAGCTATTTCATGCAGAGAGGATTTAGACAAAGCCATTGCTACAAGGAAAGATGACTTACTCGGGCAACATTTCTTTCTCTCTCTCTCTCTCTTTTTTTAACTTTCCTTTGTCATATTGTCTAGTTCAGGTAGAGTTTGCAGGTTTGGGGCCGATCTTCAAGGCAAATTCTTTGGAGCAGATATAATTGACAGCCCTGTCCCTTCCTCAGCTGTATTACACAAAGAAGCGTACAGTTAACACCAATGACCCGTCAGGATGCTTAAACTGTTACAACCAGTTTCTGAGAAGCACATAACACGCAGAAAGGAAGCAAGTACATATTTGCTCTTTGATGGTTTTTCCCCCCTCTAAAAAAATTGTTACAAAGTCTTATGCTTAAACAGAGACATAGAAAAATCAGTGTATTCACTGTCTCCAGTTATTTACAGCAAAAATTACAGAGACAGCATACATCGTATTAGACCTTCCACAAGCATATATTAAAAGTAATTACATTTGAAAAAATATTTTTATTTTTCCTCTACATTTCTACAATACATACTCATTTTTCTGTGGGTGTGGGTTTCCATTCTTGTGTGTGTGTTAATCAGATGAAGCGGACGGTACTGTGCTTGGATGTGGCATCTGTAGCTTTTCAGATATACCTATTGTGTGTCTGCATGCAGCCGTGACAGAGGCACACACATGCTCTCTACCAGCCACTGCCGGAAGGGTATAGTTTGAGATAAGGATCATGAGGTACCCTGCACGTCCCTCAACTGGGTTTATTCAATTCCCGTAACCTTGTGCTTTACTTCTGGCCATGAGACAATCACTGAGCTGCTTTTTCTGATCCACTGGAGGTCGTGCTCACAGTCATGCCAGAGGCATGATCACTATGGCCAACCACTTCGCAGGAATTCCAGCAGCTTAGGAAAAAAGTGCACAGACAGCCAGCCCCGCCTGCAGCATAGGAATCCATGGTCCCGCACTTCAGAACAATGGAGGACTCATGATCATGACTCTTGAGTAAGTTCTTTAGATACAACCAAGGAAAAATAAAGACTGATTGCAGATCCCAAAAGCATAATACTTGTGCATTTGACTTTTGGAAAAAGAGTGGCAAAAAAATCTAGCCACCTGTCTCTATGAAGCTGGGAGTTGGGGCAAGACAAAGAGAAGTGTCTTTTATAAGCCATCATAGATTGTTTTCATGTTTAGAGGGCTATTTTTTCAACTGGCCTCTATTATATCCTCTAGTAGTGACAGTCAAATGTGGAAACCGAAGGAGTATCAGAAGGACAAGATCTCCACCCCCACCTCCACCCTCATATCATTCAGAGTTGTATCTGGCCAAACTTCTCAGCCAAATCGGCCCCTAAATGTGACTATGCTTTAAAACTAGAGGTTGCAAACTGTGAGCCCTCTTCTGCTCAGAGATATGTTTGTTTGGACTGCACTACGCTCTGAGTCAACTGACATCATTTACAGCTCAAGAGGTCGTCTAAGGTTCAGAAGCTTTAGCCACACTTGAGCTTCAGCAGACTATCGGTTGGCCCTTTTCGGATGGGGCATTTCCTTGCCATCTCCCCGCTGGCCTGCTTCACTCCTTTGCATCAACTCTCTGGCCCTTTCAGGCTTTTGAATGTTAACCCTTGCTTTAAATGAACATGTATCTCTGGTCTGATCCTCCCTCAGCCCAAAATGGTGGTCAACTCTTAACTAAAGACCCACATGGTTTTCCTATATCAGGTTGCTGCTTGTACTGACAGTTAGAAACAGAAAATCAAATACCACATCGTCTAAAGCAGATGGTGGGCTTTTTTCTCTTCTTAATGCAGGGGACTCTGTGCCAAGTCTCACTACAGACGCACATTTTTGTTATTGCTGTTCCATTGAATGGTGGTGCTGTCCGGCACAGGCATCCTTGCCTGAGTTTACTGTCAATAGTACTAACTTCCTTGGAAACAGAAGTTTATAGAGAAAAAAGTGTCAGGAAACATTATTTCTTCTAATTGCCAATAGAAGCAGAATTTTTCTTGCATCCATAATAAATGAAAACGAAGAACATAGAACAAACTCGCATCCCTTGCATCCGATGTTTGCAAAAAACCTGGTTACATTTTAGGTTGTACTTGGGACACAAGAATTGTTTCTGCATTCAAACCAGGTACACATGGGGTGGTAGAGAGTGAGCGTGAGTTGACTGCCCATGTGTGTGATTTGCTACAAATAGTTCAGCTTTTTTGACTGCTGTGAAGTTATATGTCGAACAAGGCAGCTATGATAGAAAGTGGGCTGATACCTCCCTGGCACCTCTCGTTAATATTCAGCATTCATTATAATTTAGGATCTCTTAGATTCTGTCAAAGAGGTCTAATTACCCATGAGACCACTGTATTCTCTGTTTTTACCAAGTCAGTGGCCTTTTAGTCCAAAGCCTAGAAGACAGTATTAAAACAAGGAGAATCCAGGCAGGGTATGTTTATGCAGTACATCTCCACCTTCAGCTTTCAGGCTCTGGGGATAAAAGAACTGCAGAAAAAGGGACACAAAGATGACCTGAGTCATGGGCAGTAGGGCTCTATGTGAGATGTTAGATGGATTTGGGATCCCCTTTTCTCTTCCGTTCCCTCCAAAATTTGCCTTTCCTTTCACAGACCACAAGTACAGCTTCACCTCCCTGTCGGGTTCAGCTAATGCTGTAGAGATGTCTGTAACCCTTGCTCAGAACTTGTATAGGAAGCTTGGGTTCACTGGGAGATACATATTCCTGTAAATGGAGCAGCTGGATTATTTGGCTCTTGGCAGATTTTAGAAAACGAGACTAAGTTGTCCTTACTCATGAGCAACTTGTCAGCAAGTCCAAATAGTAAAAGTAAGCTCCGTTTACAACATGAAGTCACTGCTCGTTGGTCTGAAAGCCTTGTCAGAGGTTCTCTCATTGGCATATTTAATTGATGCCATTTCTATTTTGTTGTCATTTTCCTGTTTTTTTTTTTCTCCCCCTCCTTCTGGATGTACCTTTTTATTTTATTTTTGAAATAAAACATCCCTGAGTGGATACAGTGCAACTTCTGCATCAAGCAGTGATTGTCATTTACGAAGCATGGAGTGAAAAGTAGGGCTCATGGGTAATTTTTTCCAGTGCACACTTTGCCATGAATGTGTTGTGAACATTTGTGAGTGTTCACGGGGAAGGGACGAGGATCGCATGTGGTAAAGGAAGTTGTTCTTACCCAATTTTCAAAATACCTCGAGAGGGAGTCACAGCAGATGTTCAAAGGGCAGCTTGTAAAAGTGCTTTGTTACCATTGAAAGTATGTCTTGGTTCTCTTTTAAGGAACCGATTTGGCAACCGTGGGGAAGAACGGAAATCTCGTTTCTCAACTGAAGTGGGCTGAGTGCGTACTGGTTTCCACTGCTCTGTTTCAGTTCAGTCTCTAGCTGTTTCCTATCCCCTCGCTTCAAAAGGTTCATGCTGTCCCAATTAAACGCCTGCACTAGTGGAAACGACACAAATTCAAATCCAGTACCTCCTGAGGCACATGTGGGGAGCAATCTTTTCCCTACATCACCCATGGGACAAGGGAGGAAAAAATTCTCAGCCACTTCATCAATTGGGCCAATTTAAATCCTCCAAGGTAAATTGGAGGAAACAAACCATCCCCTTTGCAACTGAGCAGGAATTACAGGCTGACAGTGGAAAACACTAGGCCAACAGAACAATGAAAACAAACTTTGACATAAGTTCAAAGCTCAAAGGGAAACACCAAATAGACACATTAAATGTCGCCTATCACAAGCCAATCATAAAACATACATTGCATTTGGAAACGGCTTGGTTTAATTGAGTGCCTTCCATTACCCTGTTTTCCTAGCAATCAGTAAAGTAATCTTTCCATTATAAGGAAATATGACTCTTGGAATTAATTCTTTATACAAAGAGCTAGCAGGAGTGACATTTACACCAAAAAGAATTGAGTCCCTGTAGCAGCATAATAAGCAGTCTACAGCTGTCTTCTTAGACACTGAAGTTAATTTGGTCCAATGTAGTTAAATTAATTGAATATAACAGTAGTTGAGAAAGAGATTCATTATTTTAAAGCCTTTTTGTTTTTCCCCATTGGTTTGGAATTCATCCATCATGAGGTGGAAAAAGACTGTTTTCTGAAAGAAAAGGCTGCACTTCTGTTTGATTACCAGTGAGGAGTTCTGTGGCATCGCGGAGAAGGCTCTCCACCATGTAACTCAGGAAAGCATAAGAGATGAACCAAGAACTCAAAGTTTCCACTGATGGGAACTTTACAAAGCAGGTGTGCGTGCGTGTGCGTGTGTGTGTGTGTTTGAAAGGAAAAAGGGGCTGGGCTATACTTACAGGAAATAATAATTTTCATTGTTTTATACATAAAGCTCTCCTCTCCCTTCCTTTTTAAAAACCCCATTTTGGATGAAATAAATCCAAAGGCATAAGGCCTCAGACCACAAGCAGAACAAACTCCATAGAATTTATATATTTTTTCTGTTGATCAGTTTGATTGAAGAGCAGGTGGAGAAGTGAGAATTTGTACTAGGAAGCCTAAACTCTCTAATCCTTATTTCACCTCTTGCGATCTGTACTTTTAAAAGATGCTAAGAAAATAATATTAGGCTAGATGGAGAATGTAATTTCAAACTGCCTAGGAAAGAGTTTGGCTTTGGGGTGTATTTCTTTTATATAATAACTCAGATAATTTTTTTTCCAATCTGTCAAGTTTTTGTTATATTTTTAAATGCAGGGTTTTGGAATTGGAAAAAACAAGAGGCTTCTGATTAAAGGACATATAAAGTCCTGCCTTCCCTTTATTGCTGCTTTTTCTAACAAACTTATTAAAGAAAATGGATATAAAGAACTACTTCTTTACTTTGTATATTTTCTTTCTACTTCTTCTTTGCCAAAAAGAAAAATGGTTAGAGAGAAAATGTTTACATGAAATGGCATTGGGACCCTAGCTTCTGATTTACTCCAATTTCATTAGAAAAAAATTGCTGGTGATTTTAATCTACAGACTGTATTTCTCTGTTGAAGACACAGTAAGCACCAAAATAAAGTTTCCTTCATAACCTGAAATCCAAAGAAAAAAAAGTGTTTTGTGTGTTCTGGTGAAAATCTATTGTTTGGTCAAAAAAGTCCTGGCCTCCACAATATTACCTGTGGCCTAATTCTTAAAACAGGAAAATGGCTCCAAATACTTATATTTCCCCTCCAATATGTACCATCTTGACAAGGCTTTGATGTCATTGATAGAAACAGAATTTTTATACAGAGGCCATGCATTAAAATTCTTCCTTTGCAGACTTATTTATGAATTGGTACTATCTTGCCATTGACTATGGATGAACACTCTGGATGGGAAAACAAAATCCCAATTGTCTAACATAAAGGTAACATATAACACAGAAGGTAAATAATATTAGAGAGCCTGATTGAACCCCCTTTGATAGTAGGTATGATATTTTAAGCCACAGTGCATGTGCATGTATAAGTAATTGTCATATATAATATTCTCAGATATTATATACTTATTACATTATGCACAATGCTTTCCAAGACAGCTACAAATTTACACATGCATCAACTATCTAAAAACATAGAAATAGGAAAACCTATTCAGTGGAATTTTCTTAAATTATATTTGAACAATCAACAGGAAAAGTAATCATGTAAAGTACTGCTCTGTTCTCGTATATATCTACAATAAAATTCTATAAACAATTGTCTCCCAAAACATACCCGAATAAAATTACAAAAAAAAAAAGATAACACCCAGTGTCCTATATTTGTATATTTATGGTCATTTCAAAAACAAACAAACAAACAAATAAAAGAGCCCCACTCAGGTGCATATTTACATTCTTCAATCTGTAGCGGTGAAAAATAATTCTATTAAGTGCAGGACATTTCTAATGTTGCAGTAGTGACATTTTCCTTAAGTCTTCATGAACACATTGCTTTTGTGTTAATGGTGATGCATTCCAGGACTATGAGACAGTTCTGTCGCTGCCTTCATTTGCAGACGGTGGCACAGTCAGGATTAAAGAGCTCCTTGTATAACGGAGGAAAGAGTGTATTCACTATGTCTGGATGCGATTGCTTAAATACCTGCAGCTTCTCCCCGTGCAAGTTGCAAACCGCCGTGATGGTCGGTATCTTGGCTATTAACTGCAGAATGGAGGGGCAGAGAAGGAGACAAAGGGGGAAGCTCATTAGTGTTCTGTCTTCTGAATCAGTGTCCTTCTTGGCCCCAGATGAAGGGAAATGGCTTTGGAAAAGATGTTCAGAAAGACAGAAGGCTCACTTTCAGCTTTTCCTTTAGAACAAAACAAAACAAAATGCTCCTCCTATCCCCCACCCCACCATCCTCTAAAGGGAAAATAAAGAGAAAGAGAGCTGGACCAAGCTTCCTGATTCATTGTTCTTAAATAAAGTATGTATGGGAGGTAGTCTAGTTTAAGCCTTAGGAGTGGGCGCTCTGCAGGCCGGCTGACCGAGTTTGGAATCCTGGTTCCAAAACAGCTAATTGGCTGTGTGGCTGTGACACTTGCAATGCTTCAGTCTTCTCATTTGTAAAATGGGCACAGTACCTGCTTCACTGGGTTGTTGTGTGGACTGAATGAGGTAATTATACCAAAGTGTTAGGAACACTGCAGGCAGGAAACACAATTGTTAGCTAATACTGTTTTCTATTATTTCCCGCAGACTTTTGTGATGTGAATATTAGATTTTTAGTTTGGGAAGGTGAAGAAGTTAGGAAGGAGTGCCCTAAGCCATATGAGGTGTAGTTCATAATTACCCGGACTGCTTTGCTGTCAGGCTCACCAGCCTGCCTACGTCTCTCAAATCCCTTTCTGCGGTAATGCACGAAATGAAACTATATTTAATCAAGGGAAAATTTGGGAGGTCACTGCCAATTAGCTCCCTCAGGAAGATGTTTTAAAAACCTGGGTGAGAATATCCACTTATAATTGCTAGATTTTGAATTACATATATAACGTAGGATGTAATTTTGAGTTCAAATAATAAGAAGATCATGCTTTTGTAATAATGTCCACAGTTTGCCAAATGGTATAGAAGTCTTAGGAGATGAGCAATTTTAACTTTCAACATACTTGTAACTTAGGTCTACTTAGAATCTATCATTTAATGTCAACATTAGCTTAAACCTAAATCTGATTGTAGCCCAATTACTGTGGGAATGAAGTATGTTCTCATATAGAGAATAGTTTTACAAAAGGTAAGCTTGATCGTTCATATAGCTCACTTGAAAGTGATGATAAAATAAAATTTAATAAAACCTATCTAATCACCAAGTAGGCTCACTGTGCTTCCTACCCTACTTAATCATAAGAAACCATTGCACTCTTTGAAGTACCAGAGGAAATAGATAATTAGGTATTTTGTGGCTTTCCGAAATTTCCACTCTTTCATTAACTTTCCTTTAAACAACTGATGACGATACTATCATACTATGAACAATTTAAAAATAGTGTTATGGTGAGAGCTGTTGACATATTTATTAAAGGGATCTAGAACACATGAAGAAGTCTGGTGTTCAGACTTCCCCTTTCCGCTGCTGTTTACTGATAGGGCTAGAAATGAAACATGTGGAACCTTTGTCTATCAAATGAATGTTAAATTTTAGACTGAGAGTGAAGACCTCCTGTCCAACACTATGAGTTACTTCAAAACAGACTGGTTCTTGCTAATAATCGACTGGAAAGACAGATGTGAATCAAGTTACCACACAGACAAAAGCAAGTGAAAACCTGTGGTGAGTGCTGTGGAGGAATGATGCTAGAAGTGGTGGCTATTAGGACATTCTGGCTTCCTCTGGCAGGCCAGGATGGCTTTCCCCAGAAAGTGCCATTAAAAAAAATCTTCATTGTTGAATGTGTTACATATGTCCCCTTTCCCCCCATATTGACCTGTCTAGCCGCTCCCACCCTCTACTGCAGGCCCTTCATTATCCTGTTGTCTGTGTCCATGCAAATATGCATACAAATTCTCTTCCCTCTCCCCTTCCCCGCTTTCTGAGGTTCGACAGTCTGTGTTCCATGCTTCTGTGTTTCTGGGTCTATTTTGTTCATCAGTTTATTTTGTTCACTGGATTCCACAGATGAGTGGGATCACGTGATACTTACCTTTCCCTGACTGGCAGAAAGTGCCATTTATACGGGGCTCTGAAGGAAAGGTGAGATCTAACCAGCTGCTGGGGCCGGGGTTACGGACTGTGCCCCAGGATTGTATGCAAAGGTGCTGTGGTATTTGGGGCACTGGAAGCAACTGAAGGAAGTTCAGTGTCGCAGGAGCAGTGGGTGAGCATGTCCAAGGATAAAGCTGGAGATGGGGCTGGTCAGATGACACAAGGTCTCAGTTACATTAAGGTCTTTGTAAGGGTTTTGAGCAAAAAGAGAAAGATGATCAGAAGCCCATTCTGAAAGATTTCACTTTGGGTCCAGGATGGAAAACTGTATCTTTTCTATGCTTTCATAGGTAAAGAGCATGTGAGTGTCCACTTAACTAGAATTCCTTGGGAAATTATTCAGGCTCTCTTAACCAGCTGGTTCACACAGAAGGAGATTGTAACAGTTTGAGAACAGTTACAGTTCTTCCTGAAATTGCTACCGAATGCAGAAAGGCTGTGAAAGCTTCCTACAATCATTGCAGAATTGATGATGTGCAGAGCTCCTGAAACTTCCACAAGCAACTCTGGAATGCTTGTCGATCTTTAGTGTGTGTGAGTCACTGGGGTGCTTCCCGCAAATGCAGGTTACTGGGATCTACCCCTGGGGATTGTGTTTTTCTGTAAGTCTAGGTGGAGCTCAGACCCCATGTTTGAAATGAACATTCCGTGGGGATACTGAAGTAGTGGGTCCATGAGAGAGAGTTTGAGAAACACTTGTTTCAGAGGTTCAAATCTTATACATTTACAACTGTTTTTCAAAATTGAAAAGTAAATTATTTATTATGTTTGAAACAGTCCTGGTAGCTGAGTGTAAAGTTGGCTCCTTTTCAGAACACAGACAAGCAACTATATTTAGAGAGGGAAGAGTCCGTGTGCTTAGTCCTATTAGTTTGGTGAGAGACAAGTCATGAAATTCCCGAGTCCCCTGTGACACAAATACTGCACAAGGAGGAGTAGCCGAATGACTAAAAACAAAAACAACATATGGGTTTGAAGCCTGACTGAATCCTGCATCTTCTGTTTCTAGCTTTGTGATCTTGGGCAAGTCACTGAACCTTTCAGCTCACTTATCTACCAGGTGGCAATCATGGCAGTCCCTATCTCAGAGCATTGTTGTGAGGATTAAATGAGACAATACAAACACTCTGTAGCAGAGCCTAGCATAATATATGTGTGTCAACACAGGTGTCATGCTTCCATTCCCATATAATGCTTCCTTCAAGGAGAGAAATATCTAGTCAAGACCACACTTGGTTAGTCAAATGAGACACAAGGCAAGAAGCCAGCTTAGCCCTTAACCAAGCACCAAAAATCGAATCATTGTATATCATGTGTGCATACAAAATCAGCCACTTACTTTTATTGAAATAAAAAAGCAACATATTAGTTTTCATTTTCTTGTAGCAATTAAAATAAGTTGCTCATTTAATAAACTGTGATCCATAAAATCGAATCCTAGGTGCTACGATTCTTCAAGCAGTTTTTTGTTCCTTTAGAGAAGGGGGATGGGGGTGGGAAATTAAATGTATGAGACAAGGACTGAAACCCTTACTCACTTGCACCAGAATTATTTGACCATGTGTTCGGTTTTGGAAAGGGAATATGGACTCTTGCTTCTTTCTTGCCTAAAACTGGGTTTAAGAGGCATCTGATTCAGAAACTCATTCTCCCCTCTTCTATGGGACTTGGATTCTTCCCTGTTGCTCATCTGGAGAATGGGCTGAATGGCGAGAGTTGCTTTTGGTAAAAGAACACTGGGACCACTCAAACTAGGGTCACCGAGAAAGGCAAAGAGCTTCACCAATCTCTGTGCTCTCGGAAGAGGCTGGTTTAAGGGCACCAATCAGCTGTGGAAACAGAAGTGCTGACAGGGGCATCCATCACTCTGGACGCATGGTGGGCCAGGAGGCCACACAGGCAGCAGTAGCACTTGTCAGCGCCCAGAAAGGCCTGGTGGAGGAAGCAGCTGGCAGTCACTTATTGTTCATTAATATTATGTACTACTACTGGGGGACCCCCATTTCAAAGGGAGCTCGGAGCAGCCTCAGCAGCAGTTAATGGCTCAACAACTTTTTAAACAGCTGGGGAGGTGATCCCGAAGCATTTGGAGATGAAGGGGGTAGTCAATTTCAAATCATCATGAAATTTCTTCATGCTTAAGTAATCCCCAGAGCGGGGATAGATAGAGGGTCTATAAAAAGGCGTTTTCACACTCATCTCTTTCTTATAGAAGCATTTTTATAAGAAGGAAGCTTTAGCTTATACCTACTGGGTCTATAAGAAGAAAAGGCAGCTGTTCGAGAAGACATAATAATCCTATGCCTCTTTCCAGAGGTTAGTTTTATGAGGAAAATCCATAATTTTATGATTGGCACATTTGATGTTGAAAACATGAAACCTGAAGAGCGTAAAATTAGTGATCTTGTTCATAAGGGCTCCCAGGCCACCAGATGCTCTCCAACCTGACTGACGAAGGAAGCCGACAAGGGTTTGATCAAAGTGTAAGAAGCTCCAGAAGCACTGATAAAAATGGGGCACAAGTGAGGCTAAATACATCCATTTCACTTGTTCATTCACCTTTGAGCTTTTATTTAGTAGCTTGGCACTATGATAATAGAAAGACAGACTTCCATCTCTATATTGCTGATGCAGTTTTGTTATTATGCTAGAAATGGACTTAGGAATGAAGAAGATAGTGAGTCTGTGGTTTTGTGCCTCTCCCAGCTCGATCTATCACAGTTCCCCCTGGGAAGGCTGCAGCCTTCCAGATCCGAGGGGGAGATGAATCTCAAAGAACAGACTCGTCACCACATGGTGCAGCCATTCTTGGCCAGGTCATTCTCTCCCCGTGGTCAACCCAAGATCTCCACTGTGTTTTTGTTAACATGGCATAACTTTAGGCTAATACCTATGGAGGAAGGGATGCTGTGTGGCATCTTCATGGGCAGCATAAGCTTTAACAAGACTGACTAATACTAATAAAAAAAGAAAATAATAGTATTGCTGTTATCTCTCCTTGAAGGGATAATATTTCCTATAATAATGGAAAAGAGAGAGCCGAATGAGGGGCAGGTAACTTCTGGCCAGCTAGGGATAGGAAAAGAGAGGAGTGACAGAGATTCTGAGCTTCAGCAAAATAACTCCACATAGATTCTTCCACATCTTGGAAGGTCTAGTTATCAGCATAGAACTATGGTCTTAAAATACCCGAGGGTGGTATGGCCTGTGATTCCTGGAAAGGTTGCATCTCTAGCACATGTCAAGGCACAGGCATTTGCACACGATTTTGAGAAGCGAATTGAAGGCATGGCACTCACTGAAGTGTTCCAGATGGGGTAACAAAAATGACTCTCCCTCTGGGCTCTGCATATGGCGAGGTGAGTGGGCTTTGTGGGGCGAGTCACACCAGGAGTTCTCCATGCCTTCCCATTGGATATATGATGTGTTATTATTGAGTTTGCTACTTTTAAACTTCTCGGTCCAGCTCTGGGTGAGAGTATACCTCCAGGAGTGTTGCACATATTTGCAGGAATGCTGGGAAAAGTCTATATGCTACCTAATAATATTCTATGACTCTAATCACCCAGGAGACACAGCAGGAGGGTCTGGACTGTAGAAGAGCATGGGAAAGCAAAAGAAGATATTAAGGAGAAACCTTTGTTTTCCTCTTTTGGAGTCAAAGAATATTATGACGAAGGGATTGAATGACCATCCAGTGCAACCTACTCATTTCCCAGACAAGAAAAGGATAGCCCAGAGAACAGATGGGCTGCCTCCCATAGTTAGATGGGGCTTACAAAATATATATGTATATTATAAATACACACGTGTATTTTTTTTCCATGAGCTTTAGTGAAAGTGATCAGTGTCATCTCAGTCCTGGCTTCTCAAGTCCAGATCCAGCCAAATCTAACTGTTATTCATAGCTCAAAATATACCTCATACTTTCTTACCTCCACATCATGTCCCCCATCTCTTGGAATGCCATACTCCACCTCTTCACCTCCTCCCACAACTTACATCTTTTGAGATAGTTTTCATTCATTGGTGATTAGCTCAAATATACCATCTCCTGGACAAAAAATTCTCTGCCAAATAAAATTTATTTTGTCCACAACTATAACAACACTAACAAACTACCTGTTATGAACCATGCAGCTTGCTTATATTTGATCTCATTTAGTCCTTAAAATAACCAAATGAGATTGATACTATTTGTAGTCACATTTTACAAATGAGGAAACCGAGGCACAGGGAGGTTAAGTCACTTGTCCAGGGTCACTCAACTAGGAAGTGTTTTTGATGGTTTATTATAAATGTGCTGTATATTATCATTATGCTGATGAGCAAATAAAACTAGATTTTTAAGTGGGTACAAATAAATGAAAACTGATTAATATATAGAGATTAAAACCACTTAGCTAATGAGCACAGACTTCCTGAATTTTCAAACCTTCTCTTGGTCCAAATTTGGTTGAAAATATAAGACACTGTTACTTGAATTTAATTTCAGGAGGTGGGCATGTAGAAAGTGTGCTGGAGACTGTTCTTTCAGGACAAAGTTCACTGACTGTGGGTGAGTCCTGCATCTCTTACCTGACACCTGCTACACCTGTTCAGGGTAGAAATTATCATTGCACAGTACACAGGAGGCAGATCTGCCCCACCTACTGGGGATTTAACCTGAGCCCTGGACTTGCATACAACGGTTGAGTCTGTGTGCATTTTTCTAGAGATAGGTTTCATAATGTTTGCCAGATTCCCCGAGGAGTCTATAAATAGCATTCATAAACATGGTCGTCACTGTTTCAGAGGTGTTGCGGGACATTTCTGAAAGGATGAGAAGACTCTGTGGTAGGGTAGAATTTTTTCTCGGATTTAAACAAAACATTTATTCCTTCTGGAGAGTGCGGGTTTGATGAGAGGGTGTCCCTATATGTTGATGGTGCCATTGTCCTTAAAGCATTCAAGCTCAGGACCTCGACAGATGTAGCCATCCCTCCCCAGCATCCGACAGCTGATGAATCTGTCTTTGATAAATGGAGTGACTTATCCAAAGCCACACAGTTCAGAGCTGGGATAAATGAGAGTCCAGTTCTCATTCTCTTTCATGATCCCTCCACATGTGTTCAAATTACATCCTATTAAAATGATGACAGTTACAAGGAAGGGTCCACACAAAAACCCAGCACCCACACAAGACCCATGGAAGCAATGCTTTGTCATCTGGCTCCAAGCAGTTTTATACAAGAAATTACCCTCTTCTAATACTTTCTCTGGCCCCCAACTTTGCAACATTGTTACTATAAGAAGAGAACTGAGTGGATGTTAACTAGACTTATTGTGGTGATCATTTTGCAATATATTATGAACAAGTGTTAAATCATGATGCTAGTATTATGCATCCCAAACTATATAATATTATATGCCAATTATATCTAAAAAACTTTAAAAAAGAATTGACCTATGTACTTTTCCAACCAAAGATGGAGAAAGGAGAAACTGACCTACTGTCTGTGTTCTAATTTTTTTCTTGCCACTAAATACCTTTCATTCTTCATTTTCCCTGTCTCCTTTCTATCTCAATACCTCAGATCACCAGCACCAGGACACCAGAAGGTAAAAGATGGTGTAAGCATGAGAGTTTTACTCTCCTAGGATAGTAATAATCACAGTGTCACAGTGTGTTAGAATCCATGTAGTGCAAATATCTCATCTGAACCTAAAGCACATCTATACAGGAGCCAGGAATTAAAATTTTCATTTTACACATGATGAAACTAGAGTTTTCTGAAAAGCAGACAATCCCGCCCCCCCCTCCCCGCCCCCGCCCGCCCCGAGCAGCATAGCAACAACTTTTGTCTAACTCTGGATTTTATCAACCTTTATTTTAGTTTGGTAAATATGGGGACCACAGTCTTTGGGAGATCCCAAATGCAGGACCCCCAATTAATTAACTAGATATACTTATGCATTTTGCTAGTTATATATGCAATTATAAGAGACAGAAGCATATATTCACATTACCATCTTTTCTCTCCGGTTATGTGAAAGCATGTAGTTTTGCTCTGAACTGGGAGAAAACAGGTGCAGAGAGAAGATGATTTGTCTTTTCCCACTAAATGCCAAGTTATACCAAAGAGAACTAGCCCTCCACATTGTGAAAATATTCTTCCTGAGTTGTGTTAATTTTAACACAATGTTACCATAATGAAGCAGCATATTTAACTCATTAAGTTTTTTTATAACGATGCTCTTTATGTGCGAAGTAAATTCTGATAGTATCCTTAATAGAGTCTTTCCCCCTTTTTAAAATAAAGAATTTCAAGAGCAGAATGACAGCGTTTCAATAAAAAAACAACAACAACACAAAGAGCGGGATTTTTAACATCTTTACCATGAATAAGGGCCATTTCCTAGTTGCTTACCCTGTAAAAAAATTCCAGTATTTTTTAATACATCATCTATACTCCATATTGTGTGTTCACCACCCCAAGGCAAGTCTCTTACTATCACCATTCATCTCTCCTCCACCTTCCCTCATCCCGCCCAAATCCAGTTTTTAAGAGAGCAAAGGTACTTAGAAATCTAAAATAATCCTGGCCCTCAAAAATATTACAATTTGTAAGAAATTAGAGATACTTTAAAATCTAAAATAGTGCTAAATATCAATTATTAGAAAATTCTTCCTTTTTATGATCATTTTATGTTGGTAAACTCTTCTCAGTTCTCTTCTTAAACATCACTGTTTTTACGCTGAATCAAGAAATTGGTGGTGTGTTGCCTGCTTTTGCCCATGAGACACTTGTCATTTTGAAAGACCCTCCCCAGGGCAAATCTTGAGTGAAGAGATTAGAGTCGAAGGGAATTTTACAAGGAATCAGTCTAATCTTCTCTTCTGGGTAGTACTGTCATTTACAATATATCTGAGAGGAAACCAAGCAGTATCTATTAGAATATGGCCAGTGACAGGGAGCTCACTACTTCACACAGTGGTCTACCCTTCCTTTCAGCAACCCTCATTATTTTATATTTATTCCATATTTTGAGTAAAAATCTACCTCCTTTTAACTTTTGCCCAGACCGGACTCCTATGTGGCACAAATTCTCCTTTTGTGCCACGTATGAGTTCTGAAGACTTGATTCCCGGCTTCAAACTTTTGTTTTTCAGATGACATGCCTCAGTTTCTTTCACATGTTTTTCCTGAACCTGGGTTTCAGGTCCATCAATATCGCCCTTTCCTAAGGGGCGTCATTCTCCTTTCCATCTGTTATAACTTACTAGTCTCCCTTTTAAATGTGCACCTCAAAATTTATGCACCTTTGGTAACTTTCAGAAATCATTGTTGCCAAAAAATATCTCTTGCTTTATATAACCAGCACCCTTTAGCTCATTTCACTCTCTTTCAGTGACAAGGGGTCTGTAGTCTGAGGACCTACCTTTGCCAAGGTCTCATCATCCAGGTGATTCTTCTGAATCACATGTTGAAGTGCAAAATAAATCTTTTCCTGAAGCTTCTGGACCTTCCTTGGTTCTATCAGCCAGGCTCGGTCTGACAGAGGAAAAGAATGGGTAAGAAGGGGTGGGAATGTAAGCTTTGCTTTATTTCACCTGTGTATACAAGTGCTGAGTTTCAGACCCATTTCAAATTTGTTCTAAATTGCTTCTGAAGTCATGTAATTTTTGATAGTGAACATAAATATTTTATAAGCAATTCCATGATGACAGGAATGCACAATACATTGACATAGAAAATCAGAATGCACTAAGGACCCAATGATTAAATAAACTCCAGTCTTGCCTATGAAGGTACACTTTGACACGTCATTCTAGCTATACCTACTGATAATACCAGTCTCTACACTTTTTATCCATTAAGGCTTATTTATTTCTTTTTTAAATGGAAAAAGTGACAGATATTTACTTCTGGTAGCAAACAAATGCCAAATAGTTTTCCTCCTACCATTTACTCACTGCATTTGATTATTCCCATAGAGTGTAGTGCGATGGAATATTAATTCTAAGCCTGTGGGTCTATGATGAGGGAGGTGGTTTTACCTCTGATGCCTGCTTGTTGGAAGGAAGTGTTACAGAATGATAACATGGCTTATAAAAGGGAAAGGCAGTTTGTATTGTCTCATTTAATCCTCACATAAGCATAAAATCAATTTTAAAAATTTAATCCTGAGTCCTCTTTTTCTATAATGAATTTTTAAAAGGTGAATAGGAAAAGCCCTCTCTTCCTCTTTTCCTTCCTTTTTACTCTTCTTCCTTCCTCTTTTCATTCCATTTATCCCTCCCTCTGTCCCTCCTTCCTTCTGTCCTTCTTTCCTAGAAGCTCTAGACACCGTGGTGACAAAATTTAGCCCAGCATCAATGCCTTAGGTTGGAACTTCAATGGAGAGACACCTGGAGTCTCCAAATGCTGAAAAATACTCATGGAAAAGAACCTGGGCATGATCCTTCTAAACACAGTTCAGGTCAGGTGAGAAACTCGATTCTGTAATCCTAGACAGGGCAAGAACAAGTCTAGCCAATAGTGAAGCAAACCCTTACGTAAGTGAGCACAAAAGCCTTCAGTTGACAATTGTCAATCAGAATAAATTAAGTCTCTCTCTCTCTCCCTTCTCTAAACTCT
This sequence comes from Plecotus auritus, assembly GCF_963455305.1. NCBI lineage: Eukaryota > Metazoa > Chordata > Mammalia > Chiroptera > Vespertilionidae > Plecotus > Plecotus auritus. Next base: position 144,479,775 of record NC_137776.1, on the reverse strand, counting down.
CTGGAGCTGAATAGACAGTGGTCATTATGGCAAGAACCTTGGGGCGGGGAGAGGTCTGGCACAAGATGGAACCTTCATAGTCTGGAAATCTATCTTCTCTCTTTTTTATTATGGCACTAGGCCAGAGTGGCAAACAAGGTATTTGGAGTAGCTAAAGCCTCTGAGTGTGGGTCTGTTACCAGGGTTGGAAGATTCCCCACTAGGTAGAGTAAGCCAAATATTGTGCTTCCAAGCTCAGCAGAATTTGATGGCCATTCTAGAAAATGGCCCATGGTTCAGTTGACTCCTAGCTCATAAGGTATAGGCTTGCCATCCTCTGGAAGAGTTACCTTTAAGGATTGATAAATCATGTCTTAAGTATTTGCTGTTAGGAATTTACTGACTTGCCACAAACATACCAAAAGAGGACAGTGAGTTCTGTAACACTTCCTTCCAGCAAGCAGGCATCAGAGGTAAAACCACCTCCCTTATCATAGACCCACAGGCTTAGAATTAATATTCCATCGCACTACACTCTATGGGAATAATCAAATGCAGTGAGTAAATGGTAGGAGGAAAACTATTTGGCATTTGTTTGCTACCAGAAGTAAATATCTGTCACTTTTTCCATTTAAAAAAGAAATAAATAAGCCTTATTAGATAAAAAGTGTAGAGGCTGGTATTATCTGTAGGTATAGCTAGAATGACGTGTCAAAGTGTACCTTCATAGGCAAGACTGATTTTTTTTCCTGCCTCTCTGAGAAAATACATAGGGTATAAGAAAAAGGATCTAGTCTCCAGAAATAAATGGGTTATTGAAGGAATGAGTCTCTTGATAGTAAAAGTTAGCAGGAATGTGTCTTTCTTTCAGTAGAGAACTATTAACAACACTGCTATCCAAATCTAACTGTATAGGCAGCTGAGTGACTCTGAATTCTCATTCCCATTGAAGAAGAAGCCAGGTATGGATTAGGATTCCATACTTTTTCAGGCTGGCATATATTTTTAAAAAGAATCTCAATTGTTACAGTTCTATGTGATCTATAAATATTACACCTTACCTTCTTTGAAAACTTTTTGCCATGTTATTGCATTTTAGAGGTATATGAGGTCTTTATTATTATGAAGCCCAATCCTCTTACTTTATAGATGAGGAAACTGAGACTCTGAGAGGGCAAGTGTACAAGGTCACACAGATAAATGGTGGCAGAGCCTGTACTAGAATGTCTACTGCCACATCAGAGATTCTTCCTTTTCTGGTCTTAATAGGAGCCATTTTTACTCTGCTGTCCTCACCTTCTTTTAAATTCTCTAATGTGGCAAAGAAAACAAAAAAAGAAAGAAAAGGAACCATCATTTGCTTGCAATGAGCAGACCCACTTACCGTGGGTAGATAATCCAGAGAAAAAGGTATTTTAAGAGGAGAAAGTGTATGCTGTACTTAACGCTGGATCTTTCATTTGATATATTTCTACTGAGTTTCATCTTACTGGACAATTTTTCAACCATGTCCTTTATTTTAAAAATCAAAATGGAACTTAGTTATAACAAGTCACTATCAGTTTTTATTTGCCTGTTAAAAGAATAATTTGGTTCTTTTGAATCTGGAATGATGCTTACCACATGCTCTACTCTTATTTTTGAGACAAAACCGGTCATTTGATTTAACTTCAAACTACTTTCCTTTGGATTGTCCAAAATAATCACAAGCTTGCTAAAGAAAATATGGTTCTTTTAAAGTTTCTCTTGAGCACCTTGGCTGAGGTAGGGGTCATCCATGTGAAAGATAATAAAACAGGTTAAAAAGGAAAGGTAAAGACCTCAGCCTTCCCTACCTGGAGATATCAGAACAGCAGATGAGAACAAAGCAATCTCCTCCTCAGTCAGCTGCAAGGAGCACAGATTCTTTGCAAAGTCAAATGCTTCATTCACTAGGTCATCAGAACCTATAAAAGAAGGCAAATCAATGAAAATACTTGATTGGAATGGGCAATAGTAAGAAAAGTTATTCAACATTTTACCTAGTAGGCACATAGAAAAAATATTTCCAAGTTTCTATCCATAAAAAGTGATTTAGTAATAATTATAGATGAGGAATCCAGGCAACATCTTGACCAGGTAATGAAAGTTAATATTACCAGTGAGGGGCAGTTGGAAATGGTGTGTGCCCATTGTAATATCCAAGTGCGAATACATGGCCTGAGTCTAATTGTGTAAGCTTGAAATTAGTTTCAACTAAAACAATTTAAATAAGTGATTTGGGGCTCCTTTAGTATAGCTACAGCATTCATAGAAAATCTAAAACATTATGTAAGGGGCTGAGGGCTATCAGTCATGGTGGCACTTGAACCTGGTAATGTACGGTGAGCAGGGCCCTTGAACTGAGATGTTAAAAATCAATAGAACAGAGATGAGGTATCCTTAGATTTGGTAATTTCCCTGGAAATTTGATTGAGGAATAAGCATTCATTTATTTTTATTTTCTAATGAATGATTTGCAGGTCAGTTGGTTAGCCATTGTGAACTTTGGCAAAATAATGCTTCATCCCTACACTGACCCTGGGTAAATGTTTATTTTATGAAGATGGAAATATCCCCAAGTTGCTTGCCAAGGCTTTTCCTCCTTTCTTGAAAATCTAGCCTTGGAGATGATATGGACGTGTATATCAGCTGCAGAAGGAAACACTGCCAGACCTGATGGTGCTGCTGCCTACCATATCACCTAACAGCACAACAGGTCAAAGGGCAGTGGCCTTCTTGGATGTCTGTGGGCAGGACATGGAACAAGTGGTACTGTCAATCGTTCAAACCTTTCCTGGCATTAGCCTATCTTTGCTAACGTTCTTCTTATCCACGCTGTGCATTGATGACTGGATGTGAATGATACACAGACTTCCAGAGGCTGATTCTGATCTTGCCCTCCCATGAGCCTGGTCTGGGGGTCATTTTGGGCAGGTTGACACCCACTCTACCTGTGGTCCAAGACTTCATAAATTAACAGGACGAATGTTACTTCTCGGAGTGAGAAACAAATGAAGGAGCTCCTCTCTTAAGTATCTTAACTAATGATTATGACTTTACATTAAAATGTAAGAGGTCACCCATGGATCACCAGTGGTCTACATAATATACTTTGTGAAGCAGTAAGCTAGAAGGTAAAAGAAAAGCTGATTCTATAAAGAATGACCAATAATGCAGCCCAGATCTTTTAGAAACAGTCTTCATTGATTTCTGAATGAGTTCTGAATGGTCAGTCTCAATAGGTCCACGGTTTTCTCCTTCCTTTCATATTTGGATGCATAGTTATAAGATCTGAAGAGTTAGATAAAACATTGGAGGCTCACCTAGTCTAACCCTTATCGGGAGTGGGATCTATGGCCAGCCGGCGTGGCTCAGTGGTTGAGCATTGACCTATGAACCTGGAGGTCTCAGTTTGATTCTGGGTCAGGTCATATTCCCTGGTTGCCGGCTTGATCCCCATTCTGGGGCGGGCAGCCGATCAATGATTGACTCTCATCATTGATGTTCTATTTCTCTCTCCCTCTCCCTTCCTCTCTGAAATCAATAAAAATATATTTTAAAAAAAGAAAGTGGGATACTAGCTCACATTAAAGAAGGTACTTTATTTACCAACTGCAAGCTTAGTAGAGAAATGGTTGGTAGCTAATTGTGTCATCATCAAAGGTAAACTTACCTAAGGCTTTGAACATTTGCATTCCTCCATATTTTCCTTCAAACAGAACAGTGTTGTTTAATGGGTTGAAGGCACGGCACATTCTCACTAAAACCACTTCTAAGCAACCTATGAGAAAAAACAACAACCATGTATAATATATGTAGTCATAAAGAGGTTATTACTGCATATAGGTCAAGAGACTTTTCAAAAACTTTAAAACATGCAAGACATATAGACACATATACAGAAATCCTTCAAGATTCATTCCCAAGTAAAAAATACCTATTTTTGAAATATAGCTCTCTTGGCACTATGTGAGGAATTAAAGATAAAATTAACACTTAAAAGGTGGCTGAAATGGAGGGAAGAAACAACATTTTTTAAAGCTATATTTCTTTCTGTTTTTGACTAATATTAAAGTTGGTTTCAACTCTTGAATTCACAAGTGATGCTAAGTGACCTGGAAAGGAGCTTTGTGGCAGGCAAGCCCAGGCTGTTAACTTTTGTACCAGTTTTGATATTGGGAAAACTGGCTGTCTGCTTCCGTTTTTGCATACTCCATGTATATTTTAGCACATGATGACTTTAAGCGGGGACTCCCTCAGTGTGTCGCTTGGGGCACCATTATATCTGATGTTCTTTGAAATGAGGGTTTCTTTGGTCAAATAAGTTTTGGCAAAATGCTGAATATTTTCTCTCTCCAGAGATAAATGGGTTATAGAAGGAATGAGTGTGAACAATCACAGATCAAAGGTTTGGGAACATCCCAACATGAAGGACCTTGTTCAACCTTGAGGGACCTCGCATTTCTCTGATGTCACTGCTAGCCCACTGAGCACAGGACCCTTGTCTGCAGCCATAGGCAGTGGCGGTTATTTTATTCACTCCTATATTTCCAGGACCTAAAAAGTTTCTGGCACGTAATAGTTGCTTAATACATATTTATTGAATGAATTCGTTTACTACCTTTAGCGCCCCTCCCCACACACACCCCAACATTTATTGGCATCCTGAGGGACTATAGTATATTGCTTCAGTTTCTCCATTTGGGAGAAGTGGGATTTTGCCCTGTAGACTGTGGGAAGGTGACAGCCAGACTCAGAAGCCACAAATTTGCATGAGGGCACCATATGGGTGATTTGGTCACTCTCAGTGGTGTACCCAAGGGCACCCATGGTGCCTTTCTTATGTGGCTGCTTTATATTTATGCCTGTGTTCTGTTTCTTTTGTTCTGCTGATTTCTCTTTGCTGTCCCTCATAGGTCACCTGGAATAGGGGCTTGCACGTAAGAGGGGTTTTGCAAATGTTAATCGAAGCAATGCTTTTCTAACAAAAACAATAGGTACCACTTATCGAATATCTACAATGTGGAACATTCATTATTTTATTTGTTCCTTACAATACCATGTCAGGTAAGTTTAAAAAAATTTTCTTGTTGTTGTTAATTCTCACCTGAGGATATTTTCCCAATGATCTTTTTAGAGAGAGTGGAAGAGAGCAGGAAAGACAGAGAACAACATCGATGTGAGAGAAGCACATCCTGCATGTGCCCTGACCAGGGCCTGGGCTGGGGAGGAGCCTGCAACCAAGGTATTGAACCCTTGGTTGTGCCTTTGACTGGAATTGAACCCAGGACCCTTTGGTCCACAGGCCGAAGCTCTATCTACTCAGCCAAATCAGATAGGGCTCAAGTAAGTTTTAGTAGCTCGTTTCTATGGATAAGTTACAGGAGGCTCAAAGAGGTTAAATACTCCGCCTTTTATATTAAAGTCAACATTTTTACAGCAGGCAGAGATGATAAAAATTATACGGTCCAATGGTTCCCAAATGTCAGTCCATGGACCAGTTATATCTGAGACTTACTAAAAAATACAATGGATTGGATTCTCCTCTAGGAGATTCTGATTTCATGGGCCTCAGATGATGCCCATGACTCAGAACAGGCAGTAAGCTCCTCTGACACTGTTCATGCAATTCCAGCTTTAGAATCCATTCTTTCTAGTCAGTTTCTTTACTTTACAAACAAGGAAGCTTTCATCTAGAGAGGTTGCCTCAAGGTCACATATCAACTGTGGTGGATTTTATTTTTCAAAGAAAGTCATGAAAATATCTTCCATTCCACATGCTTTTCTAGAACCTTACCACTCCCCCATCAAGAAGTAGAATCTGTGTCTCCTACCCTTGAACCCAGTGGGCCTTCATGACTGACTCCAGTAATGCCTTCTGAAGCTAAGTCAGAGAAATGCAAGGTACTTCTGTCTTGTTCTCTTGGAATGCTAACTTTTGGAACCTAGTAACCATGCTGTGAGAAAGTTCAAGCAGTCTGTGGAAAGGCTCACGTGGATAAGAACTGAGGCGCCCAGCCCAGAGCCTTGGTTGAATTCTGGGCTGTCAACCAGCACAAATTGCCAGCCATGTGAGTTAGCCAATTTGAAAATGGATTCCCTCACTGCCCCCCATCAAGTTGCCTCAGTGAGCAGGACAAGCCATCCCTGCTGAGCCTTGCTCAAATTGTAGCTTTGGGAGAGCCAAATAAATGATTATTGTCATTTGAACTAGTTTTGGGGTTGTTTTTACACAGCAATAGGGTAATCAAGTTAATGTTTGAGCCAAGATTTACATCAACCTGTACCATTTGGTAAAGAAGCAGCAACTTAGAATAACTTAGAATTCTATGTAAATTCTAAGTTCAAATGCCAACTTTGCTGTATATTGGCTTTGTGATATTGAACACTTGAGTCATATTGAGCCTTCACTTCTATAAACCTTCACTTCCTCTTCTATAAAATGGAAATAATACCGACCTCATAAGATTAAATAAGATGTCATAGGTAAGCATAAACATATATATGTATGCTATCCTATGTAATAATAGAGGAATATGCAAATTGTCCATTACAGCATCACGTCACAACCGGATCAGTAGGCTGTGTCCCCGCCCTCTGCTCAGGCAGCTGTAGGTTAGGATACAATAGGAGGGGATAAGAAAGGAGAGGGAGAGGAAGGCAGGCCTGCATGCAGACAGGCTGAGAGGAGAAACACAAATATAGAAAGGGAACAAGAAAAAGATGCAGGAATGGAAAAGGGAAGGAAACTCGGGGCTGCACTCGGGAGGGGGTGGTGCACACGGGAGGGGGTGGCGACCACAGGGGCGGGGGGTTGGTGGAGCACAGGGGTGGGGCACAGGTGACACAGAGTGGGGCACCCTGCCCAGATGCAGGAGGAGGGCGGTGGCCCCCGACGCGGGCTGTTGGCGGGGAGGCACCCATGGGTCCAGGCCTTCTGGGTGGAGGATGGTCCGAGGCCTTCTGGGTGGAGGCCCTCCTGCTTTGTGACAGCAGCACCCAGGCCACAGGGGCCTTGGCCACCCTCGCTGGGCTGGGTGACCCAGGCAGGGAATGGGATCAGGACAGCAGTGGGGAGGCCGGAGAAGGGGGGGGCAGCGAACACTGGCTGGGGCTGAACCCTGGCCTGGGGGTTAACGCCCCCCTGAACAGAAGCTTTAAGAAGAGAGGGAGGGAGGGAAGAACTTTATAAAGGAATCAGTAGAGAACAGAGTTAAAGAAGGAAAGAGGATGTGTGAGTGAACTGTAGAAGCTATAATGAAAACCAAGTATAGTTGTGTACTGGGGACAGATTTTAAAAGTAGGAGTCAGAAAAGAAAAAAGATAAATGATAGTGAATAATTATGCAGGTAGATATATAGATATTAAAACAGTGGAAGTAAGTAGAAGAATGTTGGGGAAAGGTAGGATGAGAGAGAAAGAGGGAGGGAAGAAAAGTTTTAAAGGGGAGCTGGTAGAGCTTAAAAGGAGAATGGGAAGAAGGAAAAAAATGGGGGAGGGAGCAAAGCAGGTCCAAGGGAGGAAGTGAAGAAAAAAATTAAGGTGGGAAGGAAGGAAAAGGGGAGGGAGGGCAGGGGTAAAAATAAAGGAAAGAAGGAATGGGAGGGAGGGAGGGTAGGAGAATGATGGGAAGAAGGATGATGGCTCAGAAGTAGGAAATAAGGAGAAAAGAAAAGTTTATAAATGATAAGTCAGTAGGAAAAAGTGTTATATAAAGGAGAGAGAAAAATTGTGAGAGAGGGAGAAGCCAATAAGGAAGTCAAATACAATTGTGTGTGAAGGGGATAAGATTTTAAAAAAAGTTAATAGGGGCGACCAGGTCAGCAGGGGAGGGCAGTTAGGAGTGACCAGGCCAGCAGGGGAGGGCAGTTAGGGGGATCAGGCAGGTAGCAAAGTGGTTAGGGCAGGCAGGCAGGTGAGCAGTTAGGAGCTAGCGGTCCCAGATTGTGAGAGGGATGTCCAACTAGCTCCCAGATTGGAGAAGGTGCAGGTCAGACTGAGGGACCCCCCACACACCATGCACAAATTTCGTGCACCAGGCCTCTAGTTATAGATATAAAAGTATATTATTATTACTATGGTCTAGACCAGTGGTCGGCAAACTGTGGCTTGCGAGCCACATGCAGCTCTTTGGCCCCTTGAGTGTGGCTCTTCCACAAAATACCACAGCCTGGGCAAGTCTATTTTGAAGAAGTAGCATTAGAAAAAGTTTAAGTTTAAAAAATTGGGCTCTCAAAAGAAATTTCAATCGTTGTATTGTTGATATTTGGCTCTGTTGACTAATGAGTTTGCCGACCTCTGGTCTAGACCATGAATGTTAATATATACACCATGGTAGTTCTTATCTTCTATTTTCAAATAGGGCCAAGAAAGACAAATAATCTTTTTCCTGTTTGGGTAATAGTATCTGCAAAGTCAATCATGTGCGGTTTCTTAAGCTACCTCCTCAGTGTGTGTGTCAGAGTAAGTGAGAGAAGGAGGAGGGAATGATGAGAGCACAGTGGAGATTCTCCCGGTGTATTCTGGCTGCAGGCTATCCTCATTAAAATGATTGGAAATGACCACAGAGGCAGAGCTCAGCTAGCCTGGATCCACCCCCTCTCCCCGTCCCCCCAGCAGAAGGCAAGTAGTACATTTTAGAGCCAGCTCAGCAATTCAGCCACCTTGACACACTAATTACTTGCACTGCCTGTCAAGCTGGGTATCTCAACCTTTGCAATTAATAGCTCTACTTTCAATAAGCAAAATTGTATTTGACTTCAAAGGGGGAACTGAGTGAGTATCAGGGCATTTTTATTGCTGAGAGTTTCCTTTGGGAGTTGGCTGACAGTGTGGGTGGTAAAAACGAGGTATATGTTGGAAGGAGGATTTTCTAGAACCAACATTGAGCTCAGGGTCGACCACATCCTGGTCTAAAATAGGCCCACCCCATGAATCTCTGCGTTGCTTACCTGACTTCAGAAGTAGAATCTGATCATTTTGACAGAGTTCCATGAAGCCTGTTATCCTCTTTGCAAACTCTACCACATACTGGATGGCGTGAGTGATCTGGATGGCACATTGCTGCCATAGTGCTTCCCTGGACTTCAAGAGAGAAAAGACAGAATGTACGTGGAATAAAGGGCAACTGGGAGAGTCAATGAGAGACTCAGGGTTGCCCTACTATGCTTATCTGTCACTTATGGACCAAGGGGGGAGTTTACCGGATTCCTTTAAAAGAGGTGGGCAATATTTTCTAAGATATTGTTTTGATCTGTTTGAACCTTGATATGCCACAATTATCAAAGTACTGAGTCTAGAATCATGGGAACATTGCCAGAGCATATAAAGATAGTTATTTATAGTTTCTTTATCCTTTCTTCCTCCTTGTCCTCCATCACCTCACCTAAATAAACTCAAGCACTTAGTCCATTTTGTAAAAACAAACTCTTGCACTGAGGAATACCAATTTCATCCACAGGCTTTTGTAAGGTTATAAAAGCCTTATTTTCATGTATACCTGATGGATACTAAATTTATAATATTGTTTTTTGTGTTCTTTTCCCAGAACTCACAGAGATTTTTTTTTGTATAAAATTAATTTTAAGGGAAAAGATATCAAATCAAATTGCTCTCTTAAGTAATATAGAATCCCAGAAATGTATTTTGATCTCTGGGTTATTTACTTTGGAATGGGAAACAAATCAGACTGTGTTAATTCCGGTTTTCATTCAGCATAACTATACTTCTGTCTTCTTATTTATATAAAAGTGATAAGATTTCATTGTTCCAATATATGTTATAGTCAAATATACATTTAATTAAAATTTCATTTATTGGTAGATCTTATACTTGAGGATCTTAATCTCAAAGACATTCGATTGTCATACTTGTGTGTCGATTGTCATACTTGTGTGTGACGGGGTGCTCTGTGGGTAGAGACTAGGGATGCTGCTAAACATCCTACAATGCACAGGACAGTCCCTACAGCAAAGAATTGTCCAACCCAAAATGTCAATACTTGTGAAGCTGAGAAAGCCAGAAATAGAGAAACTACAGGAAAACTTTCCTGTAGTTTTCCAGAGTACCTTGCTTTGATACGCTTTAATTTCTTCATAGGTGTGGGTCTGCCACGCCAGCTGGTGTAGCTCCTCCATGGTGTATTGACATGTCTCCAAGTGGGACTTAATGATGTTCTGTGCAATCCGATCTATGAGAAAGGATATCAATTGATTTGAGGGTTTGTAAATGAAATTCCACTCTGCTCAAAGAAACCTGCTCTTAATGTGTTGACAATTGGAATGCCTTTGGGAGGTACTCCAATTGTATGAGAGCGTTTTTAACACTACTATCTATTTTAAAATCTTCAGACAAACTCTTTATTGCCTATTTTTAATTTTCAGCCTCCTGTTATCAATCCCCTGAAGTTGGACAGAGCTGTTAAGAGGTTCCCTTTTAATCAAAATGTACTGCCTTTTCCTTCTCTGATTGATCACACACCTGCGTCTTACAAGTTGTAAAGTGTTCAAATAATCAGTTATTTAAAGAACAAATACAAATTATTATGTCTCTTGCTTTAGGCTTAAAATTCCACTAACAGTCTTGACATTTATACTCCAAATACTTTAAAATATTTGAAAATCATGGACCTCCCATTGTTTAGCTCAGAAAGGGGGAATTAATAAATATATTTGCTCATATTTTAAAAAGGAGAGGATTAAGCAATAATCTAAAAAACAAACAAACCCAGTTTTCTGTGGAGGAAGGAGAATAGAGTAGAGGGACAGGGATAGAAGCTAGACTTCTCTGATTTTTGTGGATTTGACTTTGGAACCATGTAGATATCTTACATAATTAATAATAGGAGAAGTGTTACAGATGAAATAACAGGATTCATGGGTTGATAATTATTGACATTGGGTCATTATATTCTCCTTTCTAATTTTTTATATGATAAAATGTTTCTTTAAAAGAGTTAAAAAAGATAAAATGATTATATTCATAAAAAAGGTAGTAACAAACATAATCAGTCTTTGGGGCCATTTATCCCAAGTGAGTTGTAGTTGGTATTGTATCTTAAATACTGATGATTTGGGGTTTGGAGATATGAAATTTGAGTGAAAAAAACAGACAGAAGAGCTCTCCTTAAAAACCTGTTATCAATCCCCTGAAGTTGGACAGAGCTGTTAAGAGGTTCCCTCATAATTCCATCTGCTGTTGGAACACATGAACAAGGCAATATCTCAGAATTTTGTCCAAATTACATGGAAATTCTATATCTGGGTGTAAGCAGAATTAAGATAACTGGTTTTCAGCCTGTTAACTGTTCTTGGCTCATACAGAAATAAAATTTTTCTTGTGTTTCAGGTTGTGCTATTTCAAATGTAATTTCTTCTATGACAGTTTGTTTTTCTAAATAGCCATTTTTTTTTATTTCTCCAAGATAACTCTCAAAGCAGTACTTAGGTAACTTCTTTGGCCTTGCTAAACTTCTGGTATATATGGTGTGAAATAGAGTTTTAGTGATGGAGAGAGAAACTCCTAATGAACTTCCCAAATTAAAAAAAATATCATATAGCTCATTGCCTGGCACATTATAAACACTGAATAAGTAAATTACCATTCTTAGGACATTTTATATAGTTTGTCATTGGGGAAGCAGTAGTGATGACTCCAATGGAAACAGCAGAGAAATTTAGTTTTGGAACCACTGCTGCACTGAAGGAAGATATTTCAATATTTACTAGATTTTTTCAATCAGAACTATAAAGTGGTAGATGTAGAAAATGCTACAAATGCTAATTTATGATTATAGTTATGTTCTATCGAATTCAGCATTAAGCATTTTTAGACTTTCACTGCTTATTATCTTATAGAATGCTTTAAAAATCCTATATTCAGAATTTTATTGAATATCTTCCTATATTATAAAAAAGGGCAGAAACAACTCTATACATCATATTAAAATAGATTGGTATGTCATGGTTCATCATTTTTCAATTTCACTTGGGCAGTTTAATTACTTAGAGTCTAAAAAAACACGTATCTATTCCTCAGCAGGTATATAATGAAAACATAGATTTTTTTATAGCTCTTTAGTTTTCAAACCTTTATCTTCTTGGCATAGTTTGTTTTCATCTTCAAAGATATGCTGATTTGTTAGCTAAAATTTACAGGCTTCAGGGTTAATAAGCAAAATTACAATTGCTGCTCAAAATTGCATTATGAAAAACTCTTTATCTATTCCTTTATGACACATCCTGGGAATTGTTGGCCAAAGTTTTAGAATTATTTATTCTTATACCACCAAAGCTTAGGGTTTTATGGTGTATGAGGAGGAGTGGACCTAATAAACAGATGGGCAGGTTAAGCAAAATTGGAAATTAAGTCCACATGCATGCTTTTGGACTCAGCCCACATGTCCATTTCTGGTGAAGGTTTCCTGCTTCTCTGTGTCCTCGTACAGCTACCATTGCACTTTGATTCTACCTCCAATTAAACCCTTAATCTAGGCAGACACACATTGTGGTTATTTGTGTAGATTCTGTTTGTTCCCTGTCCTTCAAGCTTGTGAGCTCTTCAAGACTAGGCTGCAGAGCCCAGCGTAGTGCCTTCATATATTCATTCAACAGATACTTTTTGAGAAACTATCATAAGCCAGGGTAAGGTACAGATTTTTAAAAAGATGTTATTTTTAGGATCTTACAATAATATCATATCATATCATTATGTAATGAATGTCCTGAGTTATTGTGGGAGCCCAAAGAAGAAAGTGTCTAACTCAATCTGGGGGAGACAGAAAAACAACCTTGGAGAAGATGCTGGTTGACCTGGTTTTGAGTAGGAGTTTGTCTGTTATATGAAGAAGAGAAAGATGAACCTCAGGTAGAGGGAATGACATTACAAAGGCACAGATAGAAAAACTGACTTGATAATTTCTAACATTATATTTTACATTTTTAAAAACCCTTACCTTTTATTTTTTTTAAAAAAAATATATATTTAATTTCAGAAAGGAAAGGAGAGGGAGTGAGAGATAGAGACATCAATGATGAGAGAGAATCTTTGATCGGCTGTCTCCTGCATGCCCCACACTGGGGATCAAGCCCGCAACCCGGGCATGTGCCCTGACTGGGAATCGAACCATGAACTCCTGGTTCATAGCTTGAAGCCCAATCACGGAGCTGCGCCAGTGGGGCACAACCCTTACCTTTTAGAATCAATTTCCCTTTTACTCTGAAAAAATATGAGGTTTAAGGTGAGTGACTCTAGAGCCATTTTTACAGGGCTAGCAAATAGTGTTTTGAAATTGAATCTGTCTTTTCTAGCAAGAATTCTATAGTGTTTGCAACATAGAGTGCATGGAGGAGATAAGGAGATAATAAGACTAGGGATGGAAATTGTGACTAGAAAATGAGGAGCTGAGAAAGGAATTTGGATTTTATTTTGTAGGCGTCTGGGAGTTTGTGGAAGCTGTGAAGCAGGAGAGTGATGTGGTTTTTGTGTTAGAAGGGTGGTCCTGGTATGGCAGAGAAGGGGAGATGGCATTAGAGAGTATGTGAGATTCATCAGGCGGTTGTGAAAATTCAGGCAAGATGTGAGGGGGTTCTGGACTAGGTAAGAATGACAGAGATACAAGGGAGGGGCTAGATTCAAGACAGAAAAGTGAGGGAGAGAACATTTACATAGTAGGTGTTCAGCCAATGTTGACTTAGTAAAATAATGTTGAAAATGTTCATCCATCTGCCCATCCATCATCCATCATCCTTCCATTTTTTGCTTTATTTCCCAAAGGATTTTAGAAAGCTTAGATTGAGCCTTCATTTAATGATTTTAAAACTGAAGCATTCACAATGGATTTGAAGTCAAACATTAAACATGCATAATTATTTCCCATACTCTTGTGGGGAGAAATAAAAGGCAAATCTCTTTTTGACATAAGACTTGTAAATATCAATGAAAGCTCAGACACAGTTGCGAAGCAGTCCCCCTCTACTTCCTTCAATGAGTCTGCAGTGCAAAGGTGAGCCACGTGCAAAAACCCAACTTGACCCTCTCAAAGCTCAGGTCAATAAACCACCAAGTAAAGCTGGACTTGGTCTCATAGGAGCAAGGCCCAAGGGTTCACTCTGTCAATTAGAAAGATGCACAGCCGAGAAGACAGTTTGCTTGAACTAGAGAGTCTGCAGTTGTGAAAAGGGGAGAAAGATTAAAAAAAGAAGGGACAAAGGGAGAGACAATGAATACAGTATGCAAAGTTCCTGCTGGGAGCCAAAGGAACTTTTAAGAGTCCTTGCCTGGAAAAATAGAAAAGGTAATAGTAAACGCCACCATCTCCAGGGACAAACCACATGAGAAAGTCCAGACAAAGAGACTGCGGTAAAAGAGCAGAGGATGTGGAATCTTTCTGGGCAATCACATCCCCTTCATCCGTTTCCCCGACTTGGATTGCAGTCGCACTCAGAGCCCAGTTTTTGTCGGATTCTTTGACTTGGGCTGCAGGAGGCACATGTGGGATAATGGGTCCGACAGGAACATGGCCCACATGACTGACTGATGGGAAACGCTACCACCTGCAGAGGCGATGCCCATGGACCCTACCCTCTGCCCTTCCTAAAACCAGGGATGAGGCTGGAGATTTCTTAAGTGGAAAATAAAATGCAGTTAACTTCTTCTCAGCAGTTAATATTCTGTATACAGAGGTTTGTCCAACTCAGAGTATGTGGGCTGCTTTGATAATTAATAAAATGATATCAAGACTGAGAAAAATAGTTTGACATGCTCAGTCCAGTCACTTCTTTCAATCATGATGGATAAAATGTAAATATTGATGCTGGCAAGGAAAATTGGGTGTGTAATTACAGGTTAATATTAAGTCCATGATCCCTATTTTCTATTTGTTAATTTCATGAAGAATAGCTTCTCACTTTATCTTCTATTTCCCCATATAAATGTGTACAACTTTTAAAAAAATAAAGTTGCTTTGTTTTTAGACTTTGACCCTGATGCTTTTCTTGAAGGAAGGCATATTGGAACTCAAGACTTATAACCAATTAATAACATTTGTAACTTCATGTATTAAATAACTCTCTTTATGAAATAGAAATGATAATGTGGGATTCAAGTGCAAGGATCGTCCCAGAAATCTTTAAAATAATTGATACAGGGGTATGTTTGTGGCAGAGATGTGGTGCTGGCTTTATGGGTATTTATCACCAAATTCATTAAATTACACACATTAAATATATATAGTTTTTTTTTGTATGTCAATTAATACCCCGATGAAGAGATTTAAAAATAATTGATATAGGCAAATATGCTTTGTAATTTTTTCAATATTATTTTGTATTAGTTTCAGGTGTACAACATAGTGGGTAGACAATCATATACCTTACAAAGTGTTCCTCCTGATATTTCCATTACCCATCTGACAGCATACATAATTATTACAATGTTATTGACTATATTTCATATGTGTACTTTACAACCCTGTGATGCTTTATAATTTTTGATAAAAATATTTAAAAATATTATTAAAATTGTCTCTCTTCCCTAGAAGTGTAATCTTAAACCCACTTATAATATGGGCAATTGTAAGAAGAGAGAAATAAAATTTTGAAGGGAAAATGGAATAAAATTAGTGGTAATTTTCAATAGTGTGTGCATAAATCATAGGACCCTGGGGCTGAAACTAACTTCCTTTCTCTATTTCCAAATGGACTGTATCTAAATAATTCCAGAAGTTGGTTGGGTTTTTTTCTATGGACTTCCACATCCCTCCCCAGTCCTCATCAATCTTCATTGTGATCTATTGAAATAAGTAGGAAGGAAATCCCCCTTGAGGCATTTACAGATAGTTGAGATGCATATGATAAAGTTCTCACTGGTAAATGGAGTTTTAAAGGTGAATCGCATTAGACAGTGGCAAAATTATATTTTGAAGTAATGCTTAAAGATGTGTGTATACACACACACACACACACACACACACACACACACACACTTCTTACATATTGATCCAAACAGTAAAGCAAAGTTTGGAAACAAGTCATCCAAATTACCTAATTCCACGTAGGAAAAGAGGCGACATCTGCTTATTTCCGTGAGAAATAAGTAAACTGACAAGCAAGGTGACAACTTCTTGTTTATAACTGTAATGTTATAAAATGAGGACCAGCTTGCAACTACTAAAATAGCAAGTGACCTTCTGCAGCTCTGATTTCAACCACTCAGCGGGTTTTTCCACCAAAGGGGCTTATTTTAGCTCTCACTAGACATTTCAGCAAAAGGTGCTCCCAAAGGCTACAGTGTCTCAGACAGCCACGGACTGTGAGGGTGATTGCATTAGAATTCCACATCCTGGGAGTGGGGAAAGTTGAGTGTATCTTTAAAAACTGCTGCTTTTAGTGTTATTACCAAGGGCACCCAAGGCCCAACTGTAGGTGAGAAAGCTGAGACCCAAGGCTATAGATAGCATTAGAGGGGGTTGCATTGAACTTCCCAATTCTTTCTTCTCCTCCTCTTTTATTTCCCTGATTTTTTAAAATGAGAAACGATGGTTTCTCCTTGGTGAACTATATACCCCCTATTCATTTTTCTCCCCAAAGGGGTTTTTTTAAAACTTGGAAGTATTCTTCCTAAAATACTATACCTCAGCCTCAATCAAAATGATTAATGAATTTTTAATTTTTCACTTGCCTTAAGGATCTAGAGAACCGCTCAATTCTCTGTTTAGTTTATACTACTAGTGTGAAAGTGGAATTCTTAGGGGAATCGCTTTAAATTAATGCCAGGATATCTCTACGGACTTGCTCAAGGCAAGTTTTAAGTGCCTGCATTAGGTTTTCAGAATATCAAGATTCCTCAGAATCCACGCTCTGAGGCAGTAACTATAACAACTGATTAAAAGGCGAACCACTTAACCAAGTGTGCATTTTGTCTTTTGACAATAGACCACTAGTTTTATAAGTTTTCTATTATTTAGTAGAACAAGTCTACTGGTTACAGTGTAATAGGCGACAATGTCAGAAAGGACAATGTCAATTTCAAGACCTTTCTGATTTTTCTAATCTCTATTTAGAGATCATTAGTTTTTAGGCACAAATAGAATTGTGCTGTCAGCATAAGAACACAATTTAAGCTTAAAACAGGCATCTCTTAGTAATCTACATCTTCAATAAAAAAGTAGTCTTTTTAGCATTTAAGTTCCTCAAATTCTTTTAAGAAAGAGTTGGGGACAAAAATAACCTATAACTGATTTTTTGGCTTAGTTTCATGATCCAACCACTCATAACTCTCTCACCAATGAATTAGGGTAGCTTCTGGTCTTCTTTTCATACAAATTCTATTGCCAATTATTGTATCAGAGAATAAAATAATTGATTTTTACTTTATGTAGACCTGAGCCAAAGTGTTCTTAGAGTTCTTCAATAAAATATATTAATAAAATATAAGACTATGTTATTAACTATAAAAAATAATAATGAAAATGTGATAAAACACAGTTTAATGAAATATAAACATAGAGAAAGACAATGAAAAAATCAGGTTAATACAGGTAATAATAATATCTGGACAAAGAATGAATGAATAAGTTAATAAAAAAGTTAATATTTTCTCAAATTTCAGAAAGCTTAGGTAAGAGCATTTAAAAAAAATTTTGCCTTTCATTAGAGTCCCAAATCCTGGGAGTGGGGAAAGTTGAGTGTATCTTTAAATGGGACATAAAGATCCTGAGGAATCTTGATATGTCCCTTCACCACCCTATTGTCTATGTCCCTGGGTTATGCATATATGCATACACATTCTTTCATTGATCTCTTCCCACCCACCCACCCTCCCCCACCTCTGAGATTTTGCATTTTAATAGAAGGTAAGAAAGTGGAAACTAAAGCAGAAAGAAAAACTGAAAGAATCTATATAGCATTTGTGTTTCAGCAGAGTGTATGCAAAGGGAAAAAATATCACAGGCAGCAAAACAAATGAACTAAGAGGGTGGCTTCTTAATAATTTAATAATGAAAAGCTCTTTAGGATCACAAGTGTTTTCGTTTTATTGCAATAGTGCATGCCTAATGTTTGAAAAATTACAGTTCCCTTTCTTTTAGCTAGCTAAGAAAATTGAGAAAGAATCTATTATGAAAACATTGCATTTCAAAATTAGCTTTCATAGTAAAAGATCAGCAAAGATCAGCTTACTTCAATGTCCTGGACTTGGTGAGTTGTAAGATGAGGAAGCCAATATGCCCCCATTCAGACTTTTACTGGAGCCCTTTGGAAAGTCACTTAACATCTTAAAGTCTTAGTTCTTTTGGATTTGATTTTCCATCTACAGAGGATTTGGCAGCAGATGAAGTATGGTAGCAACCATACTTGGGTAAAAATTGCTGTTTAATATTTTAACCTTGATGTTTTGGGTTCTGTACTCATTTAAAAGTTATTTTGATTTCTGAACTTATGTATGAATGAATACTCCCTTGATGGCGGTTTGAATATCCCATTGATTGTGATCTCACTGGTCATGGAAGCACATTCCTCTGGGTCCCAGGACAGATAGTGATCCTAAATTGTCTCAGTAGCTACAGATAACTGAGTTTTGGTTGACTCAGTGGTCCCGGAATCTGGACAGCACAATTATCTAAATTGTCCAGGTGGTCCCAGATAATGCGTTTCTGTTGATTCAGTGATTCGTAGATACTTTAGATAACTAAGTTGCTCAAATTCTGCTTCTGTAAAAATGCTTTTTCGCAAAACAGGTTCCTCATTCCAGACCCAAAGATGTAATTGATACTTTTGTGATATTCTGCATATAAGCCAGAAGTGGCAAGCTGTTCGGGGCTGCGAGGTCTGGAGCGCTTTTGCTCCCTCGTATGCCGCCGGCTTTTAATAAATGACTCCATAATTCGACCTTTTTTTGAGGCATCCTTTGTAAGACAGGGGTTACACTACAACACAGAGACATTTTCTAAGGGCTCTATGAAGCATGGCAGCTTGAGTGTGAGGGTCTTCCCAGGAATTTCCCTGTTTTGATTCTTGGAGGAGAGGTCTTACAGTTACAGAGGTTGAGAGTACAGCTCACAGTCCTAAAAGCACTTGAAGAGTCTTGATAGAGCAAATAAAAAGTATATAATCCAGAGTCCATTCAAATCTTTCCCTACTCACTTTCAAAAACCGCTTCCACACTTTACCGGAAGCACAATTAGTGAGTCACAGAGGATGAAAACCTAATTATGAAAATTGCTCAGGGCCATCATTAGGATTGACCTTTACTATTTGGATTTTGTTGACATATGGATTGACTGTTAATTTAAACACAAGCAACTCCTCCCCTTCTTTGGAAATTTAGTCAATGTATCTCTCACCTTTAGAAAGAACTAATTCAGAGGAAATATTTGGAGGTAAATTTTACATTTTCTAACATTTAAAATAAAAACTTTTATTATCTTAAATAATACATTTAATTGACTAATGTTTTAAAATAAGCATTTTCTAAATAGTCTAGTTACAACACTGTCTTAGAATAAACCTATCTGAAAACCAAATAGCAGTTCTATAATAGACCTCATAAAATGGGTCAAATTTAAATAGTAAATTCTTTCTCCTCAGTATTGAGGGTATATTTTTAAAGAAAACTTTATAACCTAAAATAAAAATGAAATAAAACAAGTAAACCCAAAGTCTTTCTAGTTAGGAACATTTCCAAGAGGTTTCCCCAATTTTGTAACCATCATATAAATAAATCCTGTACTGGTTGGTAGAGAGAGCCTGATAAGTCAGTTGTATACTAAGCTAATAACACCAAACTATTATTGCAGAAACCTGGTCATCACTCGACATTTCTGTATTCCATGGCCTATATGGCATTTTAACCCTAGCCAGCTCTTCTCCAAATAGGGCTTGACACTAAGGCTAAGGCCATATCCAACCTAACAGTGGAAAAGTGACTCAGAGCTTTTTCCGAGACCAGTATCAAAGCTTGCAATGAGTTGAAGTGCTATTCAACAGTGGGGGCTGTTTCAGAAGCTACCTTATAAGCATAAACATTCTCTCCCTCAATAAGTCACAGACAGAACTGCATGAAATCTGCTTTCCTCCTCCTTACTGCAGAGTATTTCATATCTACTCTGGCTTTTGAAATTGAGTGTATAAAATGGAATTGGTTTTCCAATAGCTTCTCAAGAGCTTCCCTTCCCACCCCCAGTCCCCAGGTAGGTGGATTTTAGAATCTTCTTATGACATTCTGAATTCTGAGCAAAAATTTAATCCCAAACTAGTATCTCTAGGGGAAGTCCACTGATGAAGATCGAATTTGCACAATTTCAACTCAAAATAGAAAAGGTGATTTAGAAGATTTACCTAATCTAGTGAATGCTAGCACATTAGGAAAGCTGTATTATCAGAGGTCCAAGCATGTAGTGACTAATTATGTATACAAGTACTATAAACAGGTATGTGTAAGCACTTGAATTAGCATGTACTAGTATGTGTGTATCACATCTTTATATTTGTTTAGAGCCTTGCTGGTCACAAAGTGCTTTTGTCTACATCAGTGGTCGGCAAACTGCGGCTCGCGAGCCACATGAAGCTCGCGAGCCGCGGTTTGCTGCTCTGTCGACTAATGAGTTTGCCGACCACTGGTCTACATTATGCCTTTTACTCCACTTGTGGGTAATGACTGCCTGAGCATGACAGTAGGGTTATTAGAACATATTGCTAGGTGATTTTTAGATTATCTTTGTGAGGTTATTAAAAGATATCTAGAAAGATATGTACTTGAATGACACTAGCAAAGAACTATAGGGTTCTTTATCTTGGGATGCTCTAGAATAATTCATGGCCATGAACTGGTGACAAATCAAGTTGATTAGCTCAGTCCCTGTCCTCAGGGAATTCTTAGATAGAAGGCAAGGTACTGGAGAGATATTATTTGGGTGGCAAAGAACAAGGTGGTGCTAAAATTTCAGAGAAGTCAAGCAAGTCCCTTTTTAGTGACCAAGATGACCCATGTATGTCTGGGGTTAAGGCTGGTCCTTAGTAGTCAAGATGTGTCTTCATTTTATAGTTTCCCATTTTCTCTTAAAAGGGGTGCAGGAGGTAATCAGGTTGGAGTGTGCCAGAGAGGACAGGGGGATTTGCCCTGAAGCTGTATATTTGTATAGCAGCTCATTCTTTACACTGATTATACATGAACTTGGGATATTTGGGGACTGGCCACCACCCTCTCCTTGAGCTGCCTCTGATTGTCCTTGATTCCAGATATCTTGTTTTATTTGTTTGTTTTCAGGAGGGAGGTTGGAGAGAAGAGTCTGGTGCACAATTCTGGTTTGATTGTGGTTATTAACTGTATATGTGACAGAGTTTTACAGCCCCATGGAAAGTGCCAAATGTGGTCCTGTTCCTTGGGAGGGAGGTGTGGCTAGCTACTGCCATAGCGAGTGCTTCAGCCTCATTCAGAATTTCCTGGCTGCCTGCAAATCTCCTCTCCACCACGCTGTCCTTCTCCTTGGAAAGTGGCTGTGACAAAGGGAATATTTGTTTATATGGCCAAAGCTCCCACCAGGACTTGGGAGAACAATAATCCTTCAAAGTCATTTAGCTCAACCACCTTATTTTTCAGATGAAGAGACTGAGCATCAGAAAGCTAAACTAATTTGGAACAAGTTCATGAGGCTCCTACATGCAGTCAGGACTCTCCATTTCGATGTCCTTTTCCTAAGCTGCCTGCAGAGGTTGGTTGGGCTGAGAGTGGGAGGGGGTTAGATGACTGTGGCAGTTCACAAGATGTCATCCCTCAAAGCAAGAAAAGAAGAACTAAAGACACTGGATTTTCCTTTCCCTACACTGCTTAATGATTTTTCTCACAGTTTAGTCTACTTTCATTCATTTTAATGACTAGGCAGTTGTTCCTAAATCAAACGCCTATTTATGTTTGATACAGGTGTGATCAGAGGACATAGAAAGTACATAGTTAGAGTTAAATTCTATTCTCTGTGCTATTTCTAAATGAGTAGTTAAATATATATAGACAGAGAAATGCATATTTATCTAATATACATACAAATATGCATAGACAGATTAAAGCAATCTATAATGATAAAAGTGCAATATGCTAATTAGACCGGACGTCATTCCAGATGTGATTCTGGATGAAGGCAGGGCAGAGCGAAGCCTGGGTCCTGGGTGTCTGCTGGCAGCCAGAGCAAATCCCAAGTCTCAGGTGCCTGCCGGTGGCTGGAACAAAGCCCAGGTCCTGGGTGCCTGCTGGTGGCCACAGGGAAGCTTGGGTCCCAGGTGCCAGAGGGAAGCCGGTGCTGACAGCAAGGGGAAGGAAGGCCCACTCTTGCATGAATTTCATGCATTGGGCCTCTAGTTATAAAATATTTATCTATAGAAGCGTGTCATTAAAGGTGCTACCTTAAGATCACAGCATCCACTTGGGGTTCTTAATAAGTAACAGTTGAAATATCACCAACTTTTATAGAATTCCTCAAAATAAAACAGCACTGGTCTATCTTTATGTTTCTATATAGACTTGACAGAATAAAGTAGTACACTACAGGAAATAGATCACTTTTAGGCCAATCCCCTTTTGTAATCCCTTCTATTTAATTCTCAGCTTCCACTATAGATGCACTTTTAAATTTCTATTTTTGATGCTTAAAATTCCAGGTTCCATAAATAGAACACAAAAGAAATCTGAAAGTAAATCAATGTTTAAGATTGTATAGGAGAGAGCAATGAATTTACATTTCATTGTCTTTATCTGGAAAGGAAATTACTGACTAGAACAGTAAACTCAGGTGATGTATGTAAAAGGTGGTTTATCCCCTTACCATCACAGCTAACTGGATGTGGTTTTCTTTCTTCCTGATTTTAAAAGTATATTGTTTGGCAGTTTTGTTTTGTTAATCTTCACCTGAAAATATTTTTTTCATTGATTTTGTTTTTTAGAGAGAGTGGAAGGAGGGGGAGAGACAGAAACATTGATGTGAGAAAAACACATTGATTGGTTGTCTCCCCTACATGCCCATTTTGGGATCAAGCCTGCAATCGAGGTACATGTCTTTTAAGGGAATCAAACTTGGGGCCCTTCAGTCCATGACCCAATGCTCTATCCACTAGCTAGGGCATATTTGGCAGTTCTAATTGTCTTGTTGTCTGGTACCTCATAGATACATTGTCAATCATCTCTGAGCTTAAATGAGCTTTTGCTAAGAGTATTAGTTCTGCAGAATCTCCCAACCCATCCGAGGGCCAGAGTTGGGAAGCAAAAACATGAACATCTACTTTCCTTCTCTGCTTGTGTGCTGAGTATCCCTGGGTGCCCCAATGACTGTGAAATTTTACTTCCAGAGATATAACACATCTACTATGTCAGCTTGAAGGAAAATTCCAGCAAAACACAGTTAATACTGCTGCTTAAATATTAAGTTGAAGCTTCTGTTGACCCTTCTCTTATTTTATGTCTTTTCCTCCTATGGGATTTTGAGAAACCCAAGGATATAATTTTTGAAATGTTTCATATATTTCTGTCTGCTTACTTACATTTTGTTTTCTATTCATTAAATGATGGGAATAAATTATTCTATCTAATAAAGACAGAATATGCAAATTGACTGTAACTCTGCGACAAAAGATGGTGGCACCCACAGCCAATAAGGAGAGAATATGCAAATTGATGTGACAAGGTGAGAGGCAGAAAGGCGGCTCCAGGCCGGAGCAAAGGCGGTGCCGGGAGCCAGGGGAAGGAAGGCCTATTCTTGCATGAATCTTTGTGCATCAGGCCTCTAGTTCTAAATAAGAGATGTAGCTCAGAGTAAGCAATAGCCCCCACTCCCCTCACCTCCCGGAGGGTTTATATCATGCCAAGGACTTACATTATATGCTACTGAATTGCAATTATTTATTTTCATGTCTGGATCCTAGACAGTGAGGTCAGGAACCATGGTCTGCTTGCCTTGAGTGTTTGGCACATTTCAAAAATATGCTTTTGAAGGAATGCCTGGCAGTCTAAGGTAGTAGAATAACCCCACCTTAGAATTTAGGCTTCACCACCTACTATGTGGTCTAGGAAAATTGACTGTTTCTGAACCTGAATTTCTTCATCTGCACCATGGGGTTCACTGCCCAACTGAAGGTACTATTGAGAGGCTCAAATTGACTAACATGCATAAAAGATCTTTCTCCATTTTTCTCTCTATATAAAATACTGTTATTAGGTTCTTTAACCTGGAAAGTGTGTAGTTTCTTTGCTGCACTTTTAGAAAGACAAGTTTGGTTTTTCTGGGGGAATATTCCTGACTCTGATAACAATCATATGACTGACTTTTTGGGATCTTCATACTGTTGCTTATATAGTTGTTTTATGTTTTAATTAAAATTTTTCCAAATTGTAAGACTATAATATCTGTGGAATAACAAAAAAAAAACACAAACTGGTTTTAAGAAACAACTGCTTTTAAGATGACCCAATATCAGAATAATGACCTGGTTGTACACATTTCATTGCTCTCTCAGAAACCAGAGGAAGCACATCAGGGCTTCTTGTCGCCAGGAGTGATGTAAAAAAATTCTTTAGTGTGATACAGCCTTGAATTCACCTAGTGTCGTGGTCGGCAAACTGCGGCTCACGAGCCCCATGTGGTTCTTTGGCCCCTTGAGTGTGGCTTTTCCACAAAATACCATGGCCTGGGTGAGTCTATTTTGAAGAAGTGGTGTTAGATGAAGTTTAAGTTTAAAAAAATTGGCTCTCGAAAGAAATTTCAATCGTTGTACTGTTGATATTTGGCTCTGTTGACTAATGAGTTTGCCGACCACTGACCTAGTGCACTGGGGCTAAAATTTGATTTTGTATTTTGTCTGCACAGGGTTCTCTCCCTGACAGCTTGCCACTAGCCTGATTATACAGATGCTCATTAATCAAATCAAGTCAAAATGTCAGCATGTTCACACTGTGAACTCCTTTGTAGCACCTAGAAGGTCATCAGGCAAGCAACAAACACCAAACATGTTTTGCGGTGGGAATGCCAATTAGCTTGAGGGGCTCCCTTTGTTGACAGGATAAATATATATACTAGTAGTATGATGGTTAAAAGAATGGATTTCGATGTTACTCAGACCTGGGCTTATGTGCTTACTTTGATTTTGACAAATTTTGTAACTTCTGAGTCTCAATTTTTCATCTGTAAAATGGACATACAAATATGTATATAACAGGCATAATAGGATTGTTATGAGAATTAAATGAAGGACATTGCTCAGCAAGTGCTCAATGAAAGGTAATTATATGACCTGTAATAACTAGTAATGTTATTAAGTAATAATGAAATTAATAACTTATAATATCAATTATATTAATAATAATAAGGCTTATGCATGACAGATTGTCTTAAGAACTTACAAATATTAACTCATTTAATCAACACACACAGGTAGGGACTATTATTTTCCCAGGTTTACAACTGAGACCCAGAGGTTATAAATTGCTTACGGGAAAAGGCCCACCGGGCTTTGAACTCAGGCAATCGGACTCCAGAACCAGAGTTCTTAACCACCAATGCTATACCTCTGATGCCTTCTCACCGATACTGTTATGGACTTAGGTTTTAGTGAAATGAGTGGCAGTTTTTTGCATGGTGCAGGAAAGAACAGCATGTCCAGTCACTGTGGCGTGTCATAGGAGCCTACACCCATTGAAGGAATTTGTGTCCACTAGATGGCATTGCTGTTTTAAATAAATGTGAACCAAGTCAATATTTAGGTTTAAGAGCCTGCTAAATATGGGAGCACTAGCAAGACAATCTAATCGCACCCCTAAATGTCTGATGAAAGAGGTCTCCAAAGTTTAAGAATATCTAGAGCTATTCTAAAGACTAATGGTATCTTGAAGTAATTAAAAAATATATGCCAGTTCATTTTGGGCATCACTTTCTAGTAAAACATCTGGATGCATTTTTAGATTATCTAGTCCAAAGGCAGCAGTTCCGAGAATAATAAACGGAAGGCCAGAGAGGAAAAGTGACTTGCCTACAGTGACCCAGGCCTGATGGTTTTGGCTATATTTCTCCTTCCATACTTCTAGTGATTCTGGATTACAAGAAAACTATGATGTTTGAATTCTTACATGACTTTATTTTCTGGGTATGGGGAAGAATGCTGCTCAAGAATTGTGAGTTTTGTTTCATTAGGTTTTGAACATGTGTTTCAAATCAATAGCAGACTCTTGCACTTAGATATTAAGTAGGATAAAAGTGAAAAATGGTGCTGACTTCTCTCTCTCTCCATCTTCCTCTCTCTCTCTTCCTTTTTCTTCCATAACATGCTCTCTTGGAAAGATTAAGTGACTTCACTTAAAAAGACTGTCCCTATTTGTTGACAATGCAGTGTGTGAATATTAACCCCACAACAGGTAGCAGAGTAATGGATAAGAAAAAGGGCTCTGGAATCAGACTGCCTAGGGTGGAAACTGGCTCTATCACTTAGTAACTAAAGGAATCTGGGAAAATCAGGAGACTTCCCTAAACCTCTGTTTCCTCATCTGTAAAATGGGAATAATATTTGTACTTAAAAGATGCTTGTGAAAATGAAATGGATGCAAAGTGCCTGTGACATAGTTAAAAAGCAAGGTTAAGGATGGCAATAATAACTAATATTTTGTATAATAGCTGACGTTCAGTTTTCTATGTCTCTCAGTGTGTGTCATTTCAGATGTTTTGTCAACAACTTCTTTACTCACTGTCACATCCTGAATTGCTAAAAGAGAGGAAGAATGTTCCGGGTTTTATAACTGTGTAACATTGCTCCTCCCTCCACCAGATGGTGGAAGCAGCCAAGATACATATGGCATGTACTTCATTATGTGTTCACATCAACTTTATTTAAAACACTCGTAGGCTTTAGGCTCCTACTCACAGTGCAGACAGAGAAGGTGCCTGAGCACGTGGCATACAGCAATATCAGCCAAGACTTATTAGGCATTTGCTGAGTTCCAAACATTGCTCTGCTTTATAAGTATTCACTCACGTAATTCTTACAACCACCATGTGCTCTATGAACTAATGCTTTTCTCTTTTTAAAGATGAGAAGAAAAAAAAGATGAGTAAACTGGGATTTAGAAACTTGCTCCAGCTCAAATACTAAGCCACAGAGTCAGGGTTGAAACGCAGGTGGCCTGGTTCTTAAACATGCTTGCTCTGCCTTCTGTCAGGGTGGGCTGTGAGGAGGCCTCAGAGGTTTCTGAGCTCCACATTGCTTTCCCCAGTACACTGAGTCCTGCCACAAAGCTTGGTAGCCACTGTTCATTTAGCTCTTCTAGGCTACTGTTAGCATGCAACTCCAGGAGGGTAATGTGTCAAACACACATTAGTATTTTTATGGCAATTAGTTAGTGAGATCAACTGGTTAAACATTTCATAGACTCCTGAGCTTCACAGGGTAAGACACAGTTGTGACAGGTAAGAAGAGAGCATCCTAGGGTAGGACAATCTTGAAGACCACTCCTTAGGACTCAAAGGACATCACAGCAGAAGGAGGACTGGGTTACTGATGCCATCACGCTTGTGACTAGCCCTCCTCACCAGAGCTAATTTGTTGCTCTTAGGTTCTGTCACACTCCAGACTATACGCTTTCATTGCCAGTAATTCAGATTTTATTCCCGTGTAGAATTCTTGAATTCAGATCTGCAAGAGGCTTAGAGGTCTCCTGGTCTACCCTGCTGCCTTTACTAAGAAGGAAACTGAGGTGTCATTTGCTTCTGTTATCTTAGAGGGAGAGTTGGAGCCCTGTTCATTCAATTCTTACATACTGTGTCTGGATCCCTTAGTTATTTCACGTGAAATAGCCCATTGCTAAAATTTTCCTGTTTATAACAATCGTATTTTTCTTTCGGTGACGAACCCAAATTTAACAGATAGCATCTGTTCTTTACAGATAGCATCTTTCTATGTATAATTTCTTCCTTTGCTTGGGACAAATTTTTATGGGATAGGGAAACAGCGACAGTTATTAGAAAATATTTTTAAATCAATTACTTTTCTCCCTAGAAGCCATGAATGCAAGTAATTCAACAAACTGAGAAAATGACCCTAGAAATAGGACCAAGGCACCTTCAAAGCAGAATTTCCAAAAATGAGGGGGGAGACTTCCACTTACCGATTTCAGTCATTGTTATCCCTGGTGCTAACTGCCCGTTGTTGAAAGAGCTATAGGTAAACAAGTTGGATACGGATGTGAGGTCATAGATGGGTTCTTGCTTTATCTGTTTGATCCCAGTCATGTCAAGTCCTGACTGATCAGGGGACGGCTGGCCGGAATCCACGCTGTAATAACCCTCGGATTTGGGCAGGTCAATGACATGTCCATTGGCATAAGTGCCGCCGGCCTCGTTGTTCAGGTTGCTGAGGCTGTTGCTGATGCTGCTGCTGTACACCCTGGCGAGGGCTTCCGCCTCCCCGCTCTGCTGCTGCCGCTGCTCCTGCAGCCGCTGCTGGTGCTTCTGCACCTCAGCATACAGGCTGTCCCTCTGCTTCTTGGACATCCTCCCAAACTTCACAGCTGGGTCGGAGAGAAAAGCAGAGAACAGCGCATGCAGTTATCATTCTCGCTAACCACCTCAAGTCCAACGAGTCATGGATGGCTGTCCCCTCAATAGCAAATGCATGGACTCCTAGCACCATAGCACTCCATATTTGGTAAAAGTTATATTCATGGGTGTCCTTACTGGTTTATGTGCATAGGGAGAATTAAATCTAAGCTAGGAAGAAATGTGAAAACTTATGTATTTCTTATTGCCGTGAAGTTAGAAAGCATATTTTCTTGTTCTTTTTTACTTGTGGGGAAAAAAATCATAAATAATACAAACTACCAAATAGTACCTGTCATGAAGATGTCAGCCTAAACTCATTGTTAACTTCCTCTCCTAAGCATTAGGATTACTAGATTGTCAAATAGGACCTTATTATTTCACTATTTTCTAGTGTGTTGGGTAAGAACAAGAATGTGGGGCAGGGTGATAAACATAGTTTTAAGTAAACATCATTTGCCTTCAGTTGGCTTTGGGGGTCAAATGAAACGGATCTTTGGAAGAAGTTTGTGCATTCAGTGGCCAGCAAGTGATCCAACAGTAACCCCTCCTCTCTCATTCCACACTCCCCCGCCTGAGTTTTATATTGCCCATCTCTTCTGCCAAAAGCCTTAGCCATTCTGAGGAAAAAGGAGGAAGAGGCTCTGGAAGTGGTCATAGAGTGATATGATGATGCTTTCATCTGAATGCATTGTTTCTTTTTTTAAAAAATATATTTTTATTGATTTCAGAGAGGAAGGGAGAGGGAGAGAGAGAGAGAAACATCAATGATAAGAGAGAATCATCGATCGGCTGCCTTCTGCATGCCCCACACTGGGGATCAAGCTCGCACCCCTGGCAAGTGCCCTGACTGGGAATCAAACCGTGACCTCCAGGTTCATAGGTCAACACTCAGCCACTGAGCCATGCTGGCTGGGCTGAATGCATTGTTTCATAACTTACAGAGCTTAATCTCCTGAACTGTCACAGGTAGTGATGTTTTCCTCACCAGCTGTCAACTTCCATTTTAGGCTGTGAACATCCTGAGTCCAGGCGCTCCCTTGTCTGAATCATCAAGCTGTATGTCGTTCAACTCATGTTAATAGTGGGAACTGTGACAAACTTGGAGGCTCCTCTCTGAGTCTCTGTTTTCCTTTGTGACAGTGTTCCCATCACCTGATGGTGTTGGGAGCTCAGAGAATGTAGAAAGAATAAAGTGGAGGCAAGAAACTGGTTCAACCCCTGATCCGGTCATTAGGGTTGATGAGAATAACTAAACAGGGATGTGCTTCAGAACTAACTCTCCAGCCCAGCATGGAGGGCCTACAGAAGAGATCCCTGCTGTGACGGAGCTGCCACTCACCCCCCACATTTCGTCAGTTCATTTCCTCCTTCTGTTGGTTATAGAGCTACCAAATTTTATCTGAGCATCAGCTGTTCAGAACGGAGACCACGTTTCCCAACCTCTGTCACTGCCAAGTGTGACTAGGAGATTAAGTTCTGAGTAACTGTGTACACTTTCCGGCGTCAAGCATGTAATTTTCCTCCTGCCTGCCTGCAGGATTGTGGATGTGAGGGGTGGACTTGGAGCAGCCCAGACTCTTCCTATTTCCCTTTAATCCTGTGTTTTTGCTTTCTGATGCTGCCTAAATTGGAAAACAAAGTAGCAATTATCCAGTAATTTTTCTGAATGAAGAAAATTAATATGGTTAATTCAGACCAAATTCTTCTTTCCAGCTCAACTGTCATTTCTGTAGGGTCTTGAATCATTTAGATAATTGTACTTAACTTTGTTTGTAGAGACACTGTCTTTATTAGACTCTGCTTCTCAAAGACAAATTTATTTGCTTACTAATTGTTGTGATATTTGTAGTTTGTCCATGGACAGAATTCTATAGTGACTTTTAGGGAAAGTGTTCTCTGTACCTTTATATTATATCTTTATACATCATTTACTACATATAATCCTCTAGTGAAAAAATTATTTTGTATAAGATAAAATTAATCAGGACACATTTGAATTCAGAAAGAACCTCCCCCCCCCCCCCCCCCAGAAAGTAATGTGACATGCTTCTTTATTTGCTGAGCCTCTGTTGCATTCATGCAGGCTTCGGACAGCTCTTTATTACAGAGCTATGGTGATGAATACCAACTTTGTATCTGTTGCTATAGATTAAGTTTTTGTTCTGGTTCGAGTATGTTTACTTTCTGACTTACTTTAGTAGAATAGTTTTGCATTTGTTCGCTTAAAATTTATAGGGAGAAAAAAAAAAGGTTAATGAGAAGCTCTTTTAACATGAAGATAGAAATGCAGTGTCTCTTTTTAAACTCCTTTACATTCAATCCTTGTTTTAGATTTCTACACACTGTATTTAGGTGAATTATACATTGTGGTTGATTGAATTTATTAATGACCCTGATTTTTCTTAACTACTTCCATTTCTTCCCCGTGTAAATTTACAGGGCCCTTTTATCTGTGTAGGCATTCTTACTCGGGGTCATGTGGCCTGCTCTGAGCCAATGGGATATTGACATATGTAACACAAATAGAGGCTTCCAAAATGCTTATGTGATTGAGTATCTTACCATGAAAAGGACAGGCCTCACCTAGCTTGCTGGAGGATATGTGAGGTAGAGTCGAGTCACCTCAGTTATCCCAGACAAAGCCATCTATAATCAATAGAGGCACAGACTAACTTGTAGCTGATAGAAGATGAATGAATGAGCTCAGTCAAGACCCCATATTTAACAATTTTAGGTTCAGAATTCTGCTTTTGATCTCAAAATCAAAGCTAACAGTGTCAAATAAGTATGCAGTCAAGACCTGTGCCCTGGTGAACATCTGAAAACTCAATGGTGAATAATTATGCCCCTTCCAGGAAATTAACTTATCAGGTCACTGAGCAAGCTGAAATGTTTTCAGAGAGGCAACTTAAAGCCCTACTACCTTTTGGAATTATCAGGCTTCATCCTAAATTGTAGACTTTATTGACAATTGCTATAGTACTACTTTAGAATGAATTCTCCATTTATTTCAGAAATACTGATGAGCCAGTGTTTCAGTTTTATGCCCCTTCCTATAATAAATGTAGTGATATATTTGGGGAAATTACAGTAAATGTAAAAAAGTAAATCCAATGAACTTTCCTAACATATAAATAATTCCTAGTCACTCTTTGTCAATACCTTTGTTGTATCCATAGGCCTATTTCAACAAAGGCTGCATTACTATTATAGTTTCAAATATTAGCATTCTTCTCATCACTAACCATCCATCAGAATGGCACATATTTTGAGTGTTTGCCCCTCTCAAACTTGAATTATTCTGCTAATGAGATTCACTTGAGTATAGAGGCAGTCTCTTGTTAAACAGCTAGCTCTCAAAGAAACTAGCACAATTCTGTATACATTGCAAGTGCTTCATAAATATTCAGTGATGATGGTATTTGCTCATGATAAGCTCTTAACCCTCATGTTGATCCCACACTAGCAAAGAACAATTTTACGCAAAATATTGGAAATCTTTTCTTATTTATTGGGATTGTGGGATTCTAAATGGAATGAAAGTTTCTGGAGTAACAATGAAACAAAGTTATTGCTTCTTCAAAGACATCCACTTACTACCTTGTAGGACAGCTTCTAGTTTTGCATAGAGGAATGTCATTAAGGAGGACACATACTTAATTACTGCAAGATGGGTGTCATGTTTTCTCTTTGGAGCTCAATATCTTCCTACTGATGCAAACATTTTTCTATTTTTTGTTTGTTTACCAGTATAGTAGTACAATTGGAAACAGTTTACATTGAAGATTTCTGCAACTATCATTTTTTAAGGGTCCAGTTAAAAAGAAATAAAATGGTGGAGAAGATGCAGTGGGCATATACATGCTATTAATTCAC
Organism: Plecotus auritus; assembly: GCF_963455305.1. Lineage (NCBI taxonomy): Eukaryota > Metazoa > Chordata > Mammalia > Chiroptera > Vespertilionidae > Plecotus > Plecotus auritus. Next base: position 144,447,338 of record NC_137776.1, on the reverse strand, counting down.
ACACACATATAAATGCATACTTTCACCTTAAAATTTTACTAAATAAATCTTGAAAACCACTTAACCCCAATATTCCATTTTTCTTCACTTTAGTATGTAGAACTACACAGTGCTGTAAGTTTACCCTAGGAGTATATCTATGTGGTTAACAAGTCTAAAAAAACAAATAAACAAAAAATCAGGTAATAAGTAGAAAAATTTTGGAAACTTACATTTCTGCATCTTTGGAAGCTTACCTGTAAACTAAAGGGCTCAAGGTCAGATTCTTTTTCTTCTTTTTATTTTTTAATCAAATTTATCTCATATGTGTACTTTTGTGTAAGACAAGTTTAGGTGGGTTGAAAATTAGAGAAAATGTAAACAAAAATTCAAGATATAAATGTTTGGAGAATGCAAGCTAAGAAGTAAGCAGTTTGTATGCTTAGATATCAAGACCTATGTGGAGTTGAATTTATCCAAATGACTAAAAGGCCCACATTTAATTTAATAATTCATAAAATCCCCTTATACCAAGGTACAATACATGCCAATTATCCATTTAAAAAAATAATTTAGAAGTATTTATTTTTTTTCTTTTGCGGGGGTTGGGTCTTCACCACCTTGAACTGCATTAGAGGCAGTGTGACCAGTGGCACAGAATCTAGAGTGCTTCATATAAAGACAATAAATATCAGAGGCACTGTGTCTCAGGCTCTGGGTAAAAGAGAATGCCATGATTCACTAAACAAACATCTAGGTGGCTGCTTTTAAGCATACCCTGAGGATACAGTGGGAACAAGACAGAAATGGCCCCAAGACTCAGGACTGCTCACAATCTGATACAGCTGTGCAGTGGTCCACGCCAGTGGGAAAATAATTAGTTTAGATGAATGCTTAAAAATGGAAGAACAGCTAGATGAAATTCTTTTGTTTGAATTTATTTGTCCTCTTTCATTAACCTAAGTTCAGCTGTTGTGTCAAGCCACCCAGTTGGGTTGGGCATGAAGGTGGAGTGCACACCTGAGTCATATTCTGAGAAGGACACTACCTACACAACCCTTCTATGACCTGGACTGCTGCTCTGGCATTTGGGATTTTCATCATGACTCAGAATAGTCTGCATCCTTATCTGAGGAGCTGTGACGGGCCAATGAGCTTCTGGGCTTCCTATAAAAACATGTTCTGTTCCTTAGCATCTCCACATATTAAGCAACCTGTGCACCAGTAAGACTTACCCAGCAACCAAATGGTTCCATTTTCCTAGGACTTCCCAGTTTTAGCTCTGAAAATCTCGTGTTCTAGGAAACCAACCCCTCATTTACAGGCAAACCTAGACAGGTGGTCACCTTCAATCTAGGACTATGTGGCTTTCATCTGACTTAGCACAGGTTGCTCCAAAAGCTACAGTAAAGCCTTTCCTTTCTTCCTATTTCATAGGCAATACTATATTTTTGTATGTTCTTACTTTTCCTTTTAATGCACTACCAGCACATGCTTTTTTCCTTCTTATTTCCAATTTCCTTTGTCTAGAATTCTTCCAGTGGCTTAAATAGACTCCAGGAAAGCCTTCATTTGAAAGCCTTTATGTAAGAAATAGGAAGGCAATGCCTTACCATCTCTTGACATTCCTAGGGCAAGACACTTCTGCAGTCGGCAGTGTTGGCAACGGTTTCTGTTGGTTCTGTCAATTAAACAGTTTCTCTGCCTTGGGCAGGAGTAAGAGGCATTGTTCTGCTGGCTCCTCCTAAAGAATCCCTGGAGGGGAGAAAAAGAATGGGAGGGAGATAGAGATATAAGAATGGGAACAGAGACTATTAACACATATATTTGCTACATTTTCTCTAGTGAACATAACTGCGTTTAATTTTTAAAATTCTTTGGATGCTTAAGGATGTTTCTACCAGGGAAAATATGTGCTATCTATAGAGATATGAAAGTAGCATTCATTCCTTCATTCAATCAATGCTTACTAAAGACATTGCGAGCTATGCTGCTTTATGCAAAGAAAAACAGAACAGAGCTCCTGCCCCAAAGAACAGTGGGAAAGGAGTGGCAGAGGGAAGTGTCACTGCTAAGCCAAATATGACAAAACTTGATGGGGATGATAACAGAGGTTTATATCAAGTGCAGTGGGGGTGAGGGACTGGGGTATTGGGTGAAATAGCAGTATTAAGGAGCTTGGGCTCAATATACGCTACTATCTTCCTAGTTTCTAAGATGCATTTTTGCCATTTGAAAATTTTTGAATTTGGCCAGAATGTATGTGGAAGGTTGTTTTTTGAACCAGTGATGTACTTTTAATCAATCACATCATTGAATAAGAAACCATAGTATATTAACTGTTCAATAAAACATAAGCAATAAGTAAAAGCTGAATTAATGCTCTCTGCTTGGCCTCAGGCTATACTGATATAGGAAGTTTTTATGTAAATAAGTTTGGTTCCTTCTGGTACACAATGAACTGCCATGGACCATACATTGCCCTCCTGAATAAACCACAGCTGAGTTTATTAATTCTTTACTTTTTGGATACCACTCGACTTAGTTATCTTATAGAAAACCCTACCAGGAAATAAACATTTTCTCCAGAGATACAGAAGTATCATTCACCTATTTAATCAGTTTCCCTAATCACTCTTTACTCTTGAATTGCAATATAGTCAAAGAGCCAAGTACAACAAAGTGGTAATCTACAGATTTACGAGGAGAAATTTTAGGAAAAGATAACCCACAGTAATATCTTTTGCAAGAGGAAAGCTAGAGAAGTTCCAGGTGGTAAACCCAATACCCATCTTGCCGAGAGGCCTGGAATAGGTCCCCTGACTTCTGTCAAAAGGGTGTGTGTTTCCTCAACTGTCAACAGGAGATGGGGTGGGGCTGGGACTAAGGTGAGGCTCATGAGGCAGTTATCTTGGCCCCAAAATTTAAGGCTCACTCAAAGACTTGGTAAACAAGATAAGTAATATATCAACACAATATGTTAAAAATTAACACTATTGCAAAAAAAACTTCCAACTGTTTAAATAAAGACAAAATCAAGATTAGTGATTGTTTTTTTGTTTCAGGCTCCCATATGGCCCGGGATGGCACTGTAAAGAGAGGTTGGTGGGCCTTGTGAAAAACCTCAGAAATGGATGCGTGGCCCAGTGTCTTCATAGAGAGAGCGGGCCAGCTGGTTTTGTGGTGTAACCCCCAAGCCTTTAAACAACAAAGACTAGTTTCATCCCCACAAATACATGTGTATTATTTATTTAATGGACCAATGGAGGCAGAATGCATTATCTGATTGCCCAGTTCTAACGAATTCATGCCCCTTAAAATGGAGATCATAACCAACCAAGCCCCCAGGGATTGAGTGATGTATTTCATATACCACAAAAGCTCTCAGAAAGTATAACCTCAGCCCATGAGAACTGACTAAAGATACCTTGGAATTTACAATTTAGGGAAGAATTGGGCTGTTTTAAATTTTTGGGTACTCTCTAGTGCCACTTACTTAAATGAATGGGCAGAAAAGACCCTTCTGAAGTCATAGCTACAAGCCTAATTTAAGGCCAGTTTGACATTAATTGTGAGGCATTATGTATCTGTTGCTCATTATTGTAAACGAGGTTTTTTGGCATGAAACAGAAATTCTGTTTCAAATTTTATTGAATAGAAATTCGAATAAGTGCACAAGCTGACTTGATGTTATTTAAAATGGGTTGTTTATGTTGACTGGAAAACAGTATTATGAAAGCTCAGAGGTTGCTACTAGATGTGCTGACACTGACATCTTGTTCTAAACAGGATTTCTTGAGTGGTCTGTTTGGAGAAAAATGTAGCATATTTACAACTGTGGGTTTTTCCATGGAATTAAAAAAATAAATAAAACCAGTGTGGTGTGCAATGTCATTTTGACTAAAACCTCAGTGTGTGCTTCAGAATAGCAACCTAATTTCTTTGATTGTGGATTCCTCCTTTAAATAGAAGAAATGACAAGAGCCTAAACACTTGTCCCTGGCTATTGACCTGCTGGAATATATTTGTTCAGTAGTTAAATCTTTTGGGAATTACTGTTTCAAATGTTTTGCTCCTTAACATGAACATATCCTCATCTTTTGATATCAGATATTTTCCAATAGACCTTATGCAATGAAACACAATACATCTCTGCTTTGAAACTAGTCTAAAAAACATGTGTGTGTGTGTGTGTGTGTGTATACACTATGTAAACTAAACCAGCTTTCACTAGAGAGGGTTCTGATTCCAAAATTATTAACATTTATGAAGAAAACCATCTACCTGCCCAACAGTAGTAATAACATTCTGGGAGTGTAAAAAATTGCTGATATGTACTTTTGCCTTATTGTTCCTTATGATGAGTTGAAAAAATTGCATGAAAGTGGATAACATGCAGTTCTTAAAAAAAAATTTTTTTTTTTATTGAGAGGAAGGGAGAGGGAGAAAGAATAGAAACATCAATGTTAAGCGAGAATCATCAATCAGCTGCCTCCTGCATGCCCCCTACTGGGGATTGAGCCTGCAACCTAGGCATGTGCCCTGACTGGGAATCGAACTGTGACCTCCTCATTCATAGGTCAATGCTCAACCACTGAGCCACACCATCCGGGCTAATATGCAGTTCTTAATTGTGGGTCTGCAGAAGAATGAAAAGCACATCTCATGATGTTCAAATATGTTCAAATCACTTTGAAAGCAGGCAGGTCAGTATGTTAATGGTTTCTTATATTAATGTTATTTTCTCTTCTCTGCATTCCTCCCCAATTTTATTTTCATATATTTCTTTTTTCCTTCCCTCCAGTTTCAATTCCAGGAATCAGTTTTGTTTTTTTTTTTGAGACTATGATAAGACATTGCCAATTTTTCACACTACTACTTGACAGATATAGTATGTTTTGTTTTATTTATATTTGAAAGTCTCTCAAGATTAAGGTTGATTCTAAGAACCAACCTTAAATTAATGATTTACGCTCTTGCATTTTTTATCAAAAATATAATTGCTTTTATCAGGAACTTTGCCAGTATATCTCTTTTCCCTACCAGACTACAGCTGATTTTATTTGTTCTGGTTCCATGTTGCCCTTTAAAATTAGTTGTAGAACTGCTTTTACTAGTATTTCCCCCTTGATATGTAGTCTTTCTTTTCTTCTAAAGATTAAGTCAACAAATGTACTGTTAAGTTTCAACTTTCTCTCATTTCAGATTAGGTCTCTGTTAACCACTATAGCCACCAACTTTCTCTTTCTCTCTCTCTCTCTCTCTCTCTCTCTCTCTCTCTCTCTCTCTCTCTCTCTCTCTCTCTCTCAGCTTTGTATTTTAAAAGCAACTTGTCCATTTGTTTTGCAAGGAATGGTGAGTCTGTCCTGGAGGGGACATTGAACCAAGAATGAAAACACCCATGTTGTTGGCCATGTTCTCTCGCTAACCAGATCAGTGACATTGGTCAAATGACATAATCTTGTTTATACCTCAGGACCTCATTGAAAAATGAGGAGGTTGGGCAGATGCTTTTTAATTAATTTAGAGATTATCTGGTTTACGTCTAACATTTCATGCTTCCAAGTTTGTTTGTTTTTTTACATTTTTCTGGAATGTGAGAATAAAGGATGGCTATATGCATAAATGCAACTCTTCCTTTGACTTCTTACTCAAGCAGATAAATAAATGTAGGCCCATTAGCTTATAATCTTTATTTTCACCTTTAGTTTCTTCATAGAGTAATAAATGCCCTGGAATTTATTGGAGATAATACTGATAAAAAAGGAAGAATCAGCATTTATATCTCTGTAAATGTGAATAATTCAAGCTTTTACGTAACAATCTGTTTTTAAGCATCTGCTGACCAGTTAGACAATAGCAAAAAGGTGAAAGGCCAAGGCATGGAAAACCCACCCACCAATCAAGCAGGAATCCCTGAATGTCAGCAGCGGGCACACGAATGCTATAGCAGGCCTGCTTTAAAACGGTGTCACCACATGCATCCTGAGGTACACAGATGCCTGAGGCAAACACGGATGCTGTGGGCAGTGCTGTGTTAAAGCCCCATACCTTGCAGCCTTCACACGTGATGACTCCGTAGTGGATCCCAGAGGACTTATCGCCACAAATTTTGCATGGTATCACTTCAATTTGTGCTGAAAGGGAAAACAGACATTTTGAGCTCACAGAGTTGTCTTCTTACTTTCACCCTCCTACCTTCCTCTCCACCCCTCCCTGCCATGACCTCGGTGCTTGAAGACACTGGGGTGGGAGTAGGGGTGTGGTGTGGGGTAATCTACTACTATTGGAATGGCCTCCCTAAGCCCCTTCTGAAAAAGGGGGGGGGGGGGCATCTTATTTGCTTTTTTTCTCAAACTAAAGAATATAACCAGAAACCAGATGTTTTGTAAACTCTTGCCTTCATCATTTTCTCCTTTATGAACTTGATCTTGAAATAATGAGAGTCAAAAATCCCTGGGACCTGAGGCTTTGGTTTTCTTATTTTGCACTTCAAACATTAAGTTAAGAAGAGCTATCACATTGTCTGATTTCAATAATTTTTAAAATAGGCAAATAAAGCAAAACTGGAGGGGGTGGTGGTGATTTTACACATTATGTGGCTGAATGTTTACTTGTGAAAATGCTGATGATAAATCAGTTAAATATTTACTGAGCATACTCTATATGTCCACTAAAATAATAAATGTTGTTTACATAAGATACACTATACACACTAGGAAGATTTGCTTTTCCTACACCCAAATTAAAATATGCAAAATATGCTTCAAAATGCTTTGTATATGAATGTGCCACGTAGATGCTTTTCCACAATTTCTGACCTTTAAATATACAAAATAAATAAATGCAAGCAAGACATAAACTTCTTTACCTTATTGTTCTACCTTAAAAATGATAACACTTTACATTTTTTGCAATTAAATATTTCATAGTAAGTTTAAATTGAGGAGGAATAAAGGGGGAAACCTGGGGTGGGGGGCTGGCTAGCAATCTGAATCTGTGCCAGTGACCGGTGTCCTAGTGCATTCTTGTTAGCCTATAATTAAATCACTGCCCCTTCCTTAGGCAATAGTCTGTTTTCCTGGGTGCTCCCAGTTTGCAGGGGCCATGGGCTGGGGATTTGGCAGCTTGGCCCCGGGGGGGGGGGGGGGAATAAAGGGAGGGGCGTTGCTGGTGCCACCCAGGCCAGGCATTTAGATACAATCTAACTTCCCCAGTCTGACTCAGGAGGGGCTGTGAAAGCCCACCACAAAAGCCCAGTAGTTAGGAAACAGATAGGAAACAAAGAAACTTAGGAATATATAAGGGGTGATCTCATTGTATTAACTGTTCAGGCTTTGGATCTTCCAATCCCCTGAGCCAGCAGCACTGCTTTAAATAAAGGGTTTTTCCTGAATCTCTCAGTACTCCTGGTGTATTTTCCGGTTGCCTGGTAAATTCTGCAACAAAATCATCTTTATAAGCAAAAAAATTCAGTGTTATGTTCTATGAGAAAACTGAGGATCAAGGTGGCTAATGATGCCCTTGAGTTGACTAAGGAGATGGCAACCAGAAATTAGCCAGTTTTCCTGATATTTCATTCAGTAACCCTTTCTTGGCCTCCCACAAAGATAAAATATGAATACAATTTTGAATTCCTATATTATCCCAGGAGCACCAGCCATAGAGATACTGATTAAAAACATCAGAAGAGACAAAGTTGACTTAAATGCTTATTAAACTATTTTATTAGCTTCTTTTCTTTTAGCTTTCAGATTACATGAACTAGTATTTGCTTTCAAGATTTAGTGATGTGGAAAAAAATGAGAGGTTTTATGTCATTCTACTCTGTTCTATTCTCCTTGATTCCAGTCCCTAATCTGTTAATGTTTGAGGCCATGGCAAAAATAAAAGCTCTGATCTTGTTTTCTGTTTTATAAAGCTCAGCTGACAAACCTCATTGATTTGTGAGGATTAAATGAGATATTGTATGTAGAAGTGCTTTGTAAGTAGCAGAGTTGTATAATGTCAGTCTTCATCATCATCATCAGCATCATTGTTAACTGGTATTTTTAATGCTTTGGGACAAGAAATATGATAAGCCACATCATTATTCTTTTATTAAAAATCTTATTTTATTAAAAATACCAAATGAATAAAAATTTGTTATTTATCCTTTTTTTTAAAAAAAGTGATAACCTTTTGAACAGTAAATTCCTTACAATAATTACAAAATTGACTAAGAATCCCAGGTATCCATTGTACAGTTGTTAATCTTATATGATATTAAGTCAGAGGGGCTCTTTGCATAAATTACTCCTCAGGGAGTAACTTACACGTGGGGCGAATCTGCTTCAATAAGTTCTTAATTATAAAATGATCTAACTCTAAAGGAAATGAAAATAGAGGTAATTTGCCCCCTGGGAAGTGAGAAGATGTTTTTGAAAGCCACAAAGGTTATCTTACACAACTTCGGAAATACAAATGGGATAAGAAATGATTTGATAGAGCATCTGCATATTTATACATATTTATAATCCTAGCTCAACATGTAATCCTGAAGAACCATAAACATTAGAATAGTATTTTTAAAGAGAAAGAAGCCACTTAAAAGGGTTTATGTGTGTTGCTGTGTGTAGGAAGGGATCAGCGGTTTGGAAAACCTATGACCATTTTTACTTATTACGGCAGAATAGATAATCTGAGGTCTATTACAGATGAAGATAAATAATTAAAGTCACTAATCCTTTTGTCTCATTTAAAATAAACTGCTTCTGAGCCACAACTTGATAATTCATACTATGTATTTTTTATATGTTTTTAAAATTGATATTAGAGAGGAATGGAGAAGGACAGAGAGATAGAAATATTGATGGGATGCCCCTTGCACACCCCATACTGGGTGGGGATTGAGCCCAAAACCCTGGCATGTGCCCTGACCTGAAATTGAACTGTGATCTCCTGGTTCATAGGTTGACGCTCAACCACTGGGCCATACCAGCTGGGCTTTACTATGTATTTTATAAAGCACATCTTCAAGACAGAGTATTTCAGACACTGATTAAGACAACAGGTCATGTGATTGCTCCAATGTTTGCCATTTCTAAATGTCTCGCCACTATACCAGCCATAGTCTCCAATACAATTGCCTTGCAGTGCATACAGATCTGCTGACATGCTATCTATCATGGTTTCAAACTGACCATCTAGGGAGGATTTGCTGGCTTGGACCTCATCACCTGTTGCAATGATCATGTGATAAGAAAACTGAGGAGAGAGTTCAACTTTCAACCTTTTGCTTGACTCAATGGATTAATTAAAAAATAGCATTCTCTGACAGATAAACATAGAGGAGCTGAAAAGCTCTGAGAGATGGCTTGAGATATGTGGAGAGCAGCTACAGTGTTTGGACGGGTTCAAGCCTGGGACTAATGAAAGGGCACGATCCTCTCGTGGCAAAGCAACCTGCAAGTCCCACCACAATTATGGTCCGAACCTGTGGCCCCATGTGGCTGAGTGATATAGGCTGTGGGAGGTGCAGTAAGTAAACAAAGTTTGATCAGGTGCATGTAATTGAGTAGATTCGAAACCTGAGAGAACGTTGTAAACATCTTGACCATGCCCTTACTTTGCCTCGTGGAATCTGTCTATAAAATAAAGACTAGGGTTTGAAGGCTGTGGCACTTTCTCTCCACCAGAGAGCAGCGTCCCACCTAGCGCCCAGCTTTATTCTCTTGTCCAGGGGTCCTCAAACTACGGCCCGAGGGCCACATGCGGCCCGCCGAGGACATTTATCCAGCCCGCCGGGTGCCACTGCCTGTCCTGCTTAGCAGCCAACTCGTCCTGGGCCCACAGTGTGCATAGGAATTTGTTCATAGTTTTTTTCTTAAACTATAGTCCGGTCCTCCAACGGTCTGAGGGACAGTGAACTGGCCCCCTGTTTAAAAAGTTTGTCTTGTCTGTCTTTTCTCAATTCTTCACCGCCCCCTCTCAGGTTCACCCAGGGCCGAGCCGGTTCGACATAGAGATATGCTGATCTTTTTTCATTTCTTTTTTCTTCCTCTCACTTATATTTTTCTGTTGGTAATCCTTTGTAGAGACTACTTAAAAGTTTATTTACCAGTTAATTTTTTGTTTATAAAAGCAATCAGATAGTTTTTGAAATGATTTTTACAATGTCAAAGAAAGTCATGATATACTTAAACTTATTTCATGGTTTACCTTATATTAGAACCATTTTTGAACTATAAATAATTTAATACCCATAGTTTGGCAGAGTTATGTAATAGTTACAGAGTAGTCAAAATTTGTCTCTTGTTTGAACATGGCAGGGTCTGTCCTTGCTCAGAGCACCTTTCCATCCAACAAAGCCACCATGTGTTGAATCCTTTCTGCTTATCTTTCCTTCTGCTCCCTTAGATCCCCCTGCCTGTGGAGACAGGTATTAAGTTAGATTAACCAATCTAAACTATTGAGTTAATTATAAAATGTATTGCTGTGATCCATAAAAATTACGTTTTTTTTCTCATTAAAAAAATCTTTATTGTTGAAAGTATTACATATGTTCCCCTTATCCCCCATTGACTTCTAATCCACCTCCACCCCCACATCCCAAGCCTTCACTACCCTATTATCTATGTCCACTTGTTATGCATATGCATACAAATACCTGAACTTTTAAAAGCAACCATCAGGAATGATAGTAAGAATGGGCTGTTCAGATACTTTCTGGCTGGTGAAAGTATTTTTACTGTGTGTGCACCTGTGACTCTCAGTTCCTACCATTCCATCTCTTACAACTCAACCTGGCCATTTTTATATTCTGGGAATTCCAAGTCCACTGAGGACAGAGTCCAGGTTTATTTCTGTTATATTTTCCGTGGAGCTCAAAAGAGAATTTTTATAACTCTTTAAAGCAGTCATCCTAAAATTGTTTTTCTCTTAGTACTACCAAGAAATTTGACATATTCCCTTTTATAAAAGAGGCTTTAAGCAACACTGATTTTTCCATATATGAGGTGAGGAGAGAAAAATCAGAATCTTGAGGTTGGGGTGGATGCATACTTTGGAATAGGCCCCTAGGTGATTCTGATATGATATGATAAGGCCCCACTGAGTATTCAGTGAAACAAGTTATTAAGTAGGAATTCTCTGTAGCATGTAAACCATCTGTAAAGAAAAAAAACCTGATACAAGGCTAGAATCATGAAATTCAGTGCACTCTTAATTCCTACTAGAATGCCCTCACATCTATCAGCATTTGGGGTCTCCATTCTCACACTCTTCTCTGTAATATTCTGGGGGGTGGTCTGTGTGAGCTCTCTATTCCATTCAGTAGAGAGCTCCTAGATGACCTAAAGGTAACATTTGTTTTTACAATATTATCATTTCCTAACATATGTGTCGTTGGAAGCTAGAGTAAGAAAAAAATTACTATCGTATGGTGATGGCAAAAAAAAAAAAAAAAATGACTTTCTCAAAGGCACAATTTGTAGGATTATCATGAAGAGAGTTGATTTATTTTTTCCACAAGAACATTCACCCCTGAAGTGCTTGCCTACTCTTCCCAGAAGACTTAAATAACAGAGAATATAACCCACAAGGAACAATGACAGTGATTAGGATTATCATTAGTGGCAATTACTGATAAGTTAAATATCTCCTTCGGAAACAAAGCAAATCATTTTTATAAATCATAGTGGTTTTATACTCATAATTCATTAATTCCCATTAAATACCTCTTGTCCTGTCAAAGTTTTAATTCTAATGTGATAATGTGTGTGTAAAACCTGACATCCTTCAGATTGAAAGCAATTAATGTCTTCTGTGACCACTCACAGTGTGGTCCGGAGGCTATGGCCCTGGCATTGAAGCATGTACGACCTGCAGACCATCCAGCCTTATTCAAGCCCAGCTGGTGTGGCTCAATGGTTGAGTGTCGACCTATGAACCAGGAGGTCACGGTTTGATTCCCGGTGAGGGCACATGTCTGGGTTGCAGGCTCGATCTGATCCCCAGAGTGGGGCATGCAGGAGGCAGCCAATTACAATTAATGATTCTCTCTCATCATCAATGTTTCTATCTCTCTCTCCCTCTCCCTTCCTCTCTGAAATCAATAAAATATATTTAAAAAAAAAAAAGACTTAGTCAAGACCAATCGACTCAGAATTTGCTGTTTAACAAGGTCCCCAGGACAGCATTGGAATTGGAGAACAACTGTTCTGTGATGCCCATGTAATTCAGCTGTAGCTACCCTAAGTGAGAACTGAAGGAATTTTTAATTTCTCTGGCACTAGTGGAAGTTAAAAACTTCACAGGATTCTAGAAAAGTAGTTTCTGCTCATTTTTTTTTTTAGGCATTTCTGTTTTTCGCAAAAGGCAATAAGACAACTGAAGGATTGTTTACAGAAAAACTCTGGTCATTAATTGACCAGGCAGAAGAAAGAGAAGCCAGTCTATTCCCAGAAACATCTTGCATGATTGTAATGAACACCCAGTATACCCAGTTTCCTTTTCAGATTTAACTATTGTCAGCTGTGCCTACATTTTCACATTCTGAGACAGTGTTTGGACAGATTCAAGCCTCCGACTAATGAGAGGGCATGGTCCTCTCATGGCAAAGTCACGTGCAAGTCCTAGCTTGGCGGGCAAAGCCCTCCCAGCACAAGTATAGCCAAAGGCTATAGTTGTAAGCTTGACCGTATGGTCCGAACCTGTGGTCCCATGTGGCTAAGTGATATAGGCTGCGGGAGGTGCAGCTAGTAAACAAAGCTTGATCAGGTGCATGTCATTGAGTAGATTTGAAACCCACGAGAACGTTGTAACCACGCTCTTACTTTGCCTCCTGGAAACTGGCTATAAAATAAAGACTCGGCTTATAGGCCGTGGCACTGTCGCTAGCTCTCCATCAGAGAGGACAGCATCTCACCCAGACCCAGCTTTTTTCTCTGTCTTTTCTCAATGCTTCACCGCCCCCTCTCAGGTTCACCCATGGCCGTGCCGGCTGGGCACAGCCACTAACTCACTCTCTGGATGCTGTGTGCAAAAAAGCCTCTCTTGAAAAGATGTTTAAAAATAGTTTTTCTATTTTAAAAATTGAATTGCACCAAGTCTCCTTCTTTTGGTGGCGGTCAGGAGGTCAAGCAATATTTGAAACAGAAATGAACTCATTTCAGCTATTCATGTTTATTCTGGAAATGTTTGGAAAGCTGCCCCACCTCCTAGGGACAGCTTAGTTAACACAGAGTTGAGGAGTCATCATGCCTTTACTCGTTGCAGTGGTCTCATCTGTTACAATGCTTCTCTCAAAGTGTGGTTCCTATTATCTGGGCTCTTGATAGATATGTAGGCACTTAGGTCCTACCCTAGACCAGTGGTCGGCAAACTCATTAGTCAACAGAGCCAAATATCAACAGTACAACGGTTGAAATTTCTTTTGAGAGCCAAATTTTTTAAACTTCTTCTAACACCACTTCTTCAAAATAGACTCGCCCAGGCCGTGTTACTTTGTGGAAGAGCCACACTCAAGGGGCCAAAGAGCCGCATGTGGCTCGCGAGCCGCAGTTTGCCGACCACTGCCCTAGACCAACAGAATCTGAATCTTCATTGTAACAGTGTCTCCATGACGCACATGCATAGTAAAGTTTGAGACGATCTGGAGGAGAGAGAAAGGGAAGACGTTCTACAATTTAATTCTCTGGGCGTCTGCCCCAAACTCAACTCTCTGTAAAGAGCACTTTATATACAAAAGAAGACATGTACTCCACGTGATAGCTATTTTTTCCAGTTATAAAAAGAAGGAAACAGCAATTATTTTGCTTCAGTGAAAAAACCCTGTCTCTCCTTACTTCCTTAGTTTGTTTCTGAGCCTCTTTCTCTCATCTCCATTTCGCTGAAACCTTCCACAGGAAGCTCGTTTCCACAGCACTATTTCCACTGAAGGAGAGCAGGGATGGGACTCCACGCACCAGGTCACACGTGTGATTCAGAGTGACCAGGCAGAGTTCATGCCCTTGGGGAAAATTCAAAAAAGAGCAAAAAAAAAAAGGCCTCTTTCAGGAGATGAAAAAATACAGCCCTTTTATGTTAAAAATCAAATTGCATGAAGAGAATGAAGAAACAAGTCACGGAGTGGGGAAAAAATATTGTAAAACACATCTGATAAGACTTGTAACCAAAATATTCAAAGAGCTCTTTAAATTCAAATGGTAAAAAAAATCAAAACAGACACCTTACCAAAGAAGACATGGATGGCAAATCAGCCTATGAAATGATGCTCAACATTGTATGTCATTAGAGAATTAAAAACTCAACAATGTGATGCCACTTACATACTTCTTAGAATGACTAAAATAAAAAAAATACAAACACACACAACACACCCAAAACCTGACAATGCCAAATGCTGGTGAGGATGCAGAGCAAAAGGAATGCGTTTATGGCAACTTTATTCATAATTGCTCCAAACTTTGAAAAAAATAAGTATCCTTCAGTAGGTGAGTGGATAAACTACCAGTGATAACATCCACACAATGAAATATTGAGTGATAAAAAAAAGTGAGCTATCAAGCCATGAAAAGACATGGAGGAACTTCATATGCATGCTGCAACGTTCAAGAAGCCAGTCTTAACAAGCTATATATGATTCCAACTGTATGAAATTTTGGAAGAGGCAAAACTTTAAAGACAGTGAAAAAAAAATTAATGGTTGCCATAGGTTCCAGGGAGGGAGGTGGGAGAAATAGGTAAAACGCAGAGAATCGTTAAGGTAATGTGTGGAAAGCAGCTACAGCGTTTGGACGGGTTCAAGCCTGGGACTAATGAGAGGGCACGATCCTCTCATGGCAAAGCAACGTGCAAGTCCCAGCACAATTATAGCCAAAGGCTATAGTTGTAAGCTTGACCTTATGGTCCGAACCTGTGGTCCCACGTGGCTGAGTGATATAGGCTGCGGGAGGTGCAGCAAGTAAACAAAGCTTGATTAGGTGCATGTAATTGAGTAGATACCAAACCCTCGAGAACACTGTAAACATTTTGACCATGCTCTTACTTTGCCTTATGGAATCTGGCTATAAAATAAAGACTCGGCTTGCAGGCTATTGCACTGTCTCTCCACCAGAGAGCAGCGTCCCACCTAGTGCCCAGCTTTATTCTCTTGTCTGTCTTTTCTCAATCCTTCACTGCCCCCTCTCAGGTTCACCCATGGCCGAGCTGGCTTGGCACATATGGTGCCCAATGTGGGGCTGAGTATCGGAACCTGGAGCTGGCTTGGCACAGTAATGCAACTAAACTGTACAACAGTGTAATTATGGATACATGTCTATGAATTTGTCAAAACTGATAAGGTACCACACAAAGAATGAACCTTAATGTAAACTATGAATTATCGTTAAAAATAATGTATTAATACTGGTTCATTAATTATAACAAGTATGCCACACTAATGCAAGATGTTAATAACGGGAAATTGTATGTGTAGGGGTGGGGCCAAACTTGCAATTCAGCCCCTATTGTTTCAGCATTGAATCTTGAAATACAAAGAAATGATAGGATTGAAGAGACCATCTTAATTTGTACTTTATCTTTAAAGACAAGAATGAGTTCAGAGGTTAGAGAAAGGGATATTTGGGTTCAGTTCATCCTTACATAAGATGGCCTTTTTTTTTTTTTTTAAAAAAAGGGGGACATAGAGCATTTTAAAGAAAAGTATTCTCATCTGCACACAGCACCAGGAATTATTTTAGGGGTAAAATAATTTTAAGATTTCACTCTAGAAGCTTCCTCTTATAATCTCACCCTATGCTAAACACCAGCATATCAATGCAGGCAATGGTTTTAGCCACTGGACAAATGTGGGATTAGTAGTGCATGGCTCCCTGGAAGTCTGAAGTGCCTGTTCTGCTGAAACTGCACACTTCCCCTAAAGAGATTAACAGCATAATCCTAAATATTATAGGACCCGAGCGATCTTATTTTTGAGCTCATCAGATCCAGCATGCTGCACATAATCCCTAACAGCTTTATTCCGTGTTTATGTAAGCTGGTGAAGGAGTAGTAGGAACACAATGACCAAGTAGTAAGAATAGATACTGTGATTTTCAAATTCCATTTTAGCAAGTTTCCTCCTTCTGAACATTCTTTTTCTATGAGCAGACAATTCCTAGTCATTGTTTGATACTTTATAATAACATTCGCATGGAGATGTTTGTGGTTGTCCTTTGCTGGCTGTGTTTCTTATACATTACTTTTTACCAAAGACATTTGGCTGCAGGTGGACTAAATTGGTAGGAGAAAATGAGCATTTTGTTTTTGCTTTTTGTCATTTCTTCAGAGCAGTGGTTCCCAGTGTGGGGCACAGGCCCCACAGGGGGGTCAATTTGATTCTTAAGGGGGGCAATCTGAGAATGAATTAACAGTGATTTTTTTTGTATTATGGTTCTACAGGCCTCATATACAGTATATAAATATATATAGTGACATTTATCCATTTCAGTTCTCTATTATGTGTTGAAACGTTATTTACTATTTTTTCATATCACTTCATATTATTTTTTTAGCAGTTCCTTAGTGATTTCTTCCTCAGCATTTCAACTGTCCTTTGGTTCTTTTATTTTTCTCTTTCATGGATGCCATGTTATTTGGAAGCTTGTTTAGACCAAGTTAATGGCCTTTTAGGCTTTCTCCACGTGAATAGGAGTTCACTTTTTGAATAATAAGAATTATATGTCACATGGAGGCGGGGAGGGCATCAGGATTTTAGACATGCTTAGGTGGGGCATGGCCAAAGAAAGTTTGGGGACCACTGCTTTAGAGGTTTGAAATACTTCTAAGCAGCAGAGATATTTATCTTGGGAAAAATAATAATAGAGGAGAAAGACTGGTGAAAAACAAATTGCTACCCATAGCACCAAATATTCTACTGTAGTAACTTATAAAAAGCTGTAGCTTTGCCCTAGCCTGTTCGGCTCAGTGGATAGAGCGTCAGCTTGTGCACTGAAGGCTCCTGGGTTCGATTCAGGCCAAGGGCACATGCCCAGGTTGCAGGCTCGATCCCCACTGGGGGCTGTGCAAGGAGGCAGCTGACCAATAATTCTCTCTCATCATTGATGTTTCTCTCTCTCTCTCTCCCCCTCTCCCTTCCTCTCTGAAATCAATAAAAATATATTTTTAAAAAGCTGTAGCTTTAGAGTATTCCTTTTAATTCCCCTAAAATTTAAGAGGAAAGCAAAATACCTGCTTCTCTTTGCAAAATGTAAAGACACGTTTATTCATACAGCTCACTTCAAAAATGAGTTGTGCGTTTGCACGGATAAATTCCTAAAATCAAACGCTGTGTTTTAGGTAATTTTACAAGAGAAGAAAAATTCATGGTTGTTTTTTCCCCTTATCACCACGTCAGTGGAGACAAGAACATTTATGTTCACCTGTCAGCCTCTGCTAATTGTAATTCAAGCCCAAAGAGGATTAAGTACATAGACGTTAATATGTCCAGTGTTATTAATTTCTGAACAACAATAGCAACAATAATCTGTCAGTTGTAAGGATAAATAGTTGTTTGAAGATTCCCTTGATGTCAGAACTGCAACCTCTGGCAATCACTTATCTCACCAATAAAATCTTCATATACATAGATTTTGAAGCCAGTGTATAATTGCATTGAAACAATACCTATTCTTTTCCGAAAATACTAGCACTGGAAGCTTTAAGCATCATGGAAAGATGTAATTCTAAGTTTATATAATATCTGAAGAAGCTTCAGTTTGATTAGTAACTTTTTTTGAACAATTAGTTTTATGTTATTTGAAAGAAATAATTATATATCAATTCATACCTTAATATTGTCAAATGTTCATTGCTATGTAGTATTAGCAAAAAAATTGCAATAAATAACGCAGCGTGATTTATTGCCATTTTAAAACAAATGCTCAGACCCTGCCCATGTTATGAAATAATGTATGTTTAAGGAACTATGCACTAACTTACACCAAAAAAACTTAGGCGAAAAAATACAGAAACATAATTCATCTCATCATTAATCATTATTCAACGAAATAGACTTCTTTTGAAAATAGATTTCTTACATAGGATTAAGTGTTTCGTATAATATATTTATAACCTGAATTTAAAAAAAAATTAGAAACGTTGAAATGATAGCAGTGCCAATGACTAAAATCAAGCTGCAAAATTGTGACGAGATTGTTCATACTGTTAACTGCAATGTTTTTGTAATGTGGCAGATGACTATTTAAATTCAGCCTCAAATCTTACACATTCAGTAATTCACTTCCGGATATGATAATATTTATATATAAATATGTTCTCCAGTATAAAATAAAGCCTGAGTGACTTTTTATTTTGTACATTTTTGAGTCAGAAAAGTATTTTATTGTTCCCACACCTAGCCATTAATTTATTTCACTGAGAGCTTTTACATGCTTACTGTCTTGCCTGGAGAACAATTCATACATACAGCTACGTGTCAGAGAGAGAAGAAAACGTAAAACTCACCAGTGGCGTCAGCTTTAGACTTTAGCTCGTTCTCACACATTTTGACGTTGCAATTAAAAATCTAACTGAAAAATATTGCACTTTTCACTAGAGGTCTGACGACTGCTCCTATGTTACCTCACAACTAGAATCCCAACAGACTGCATTAATGAGATTAAATGAAAGAGGAGTTAAAGGCATCAACTGTTCCATTTCATTAAGTAAGGGTGAAGGGCTGCCCAAGCAAGCAAGGCGAAGGGAGAAGACTGGCTTTTCTTTTTGGAGAAGAATGCAGAGTTTGCTAAATCGCAATCCGCAGTTTAAAAACATCACCTCCCCCGCAACTCCCCGAATTGTACAGACACTTATAATTTCTGCACTGCAATTCTTTTTTATTTTCATCTGTTGGAATAGGCATATGCCAGGTGACAGCGTCGTCTGTGATTATAAATAAATAACATAAATTTCCTTCAGGATTGGCTTGCTCCGTTTATTTTGGACTCTCTATTGAGGTCCAGGTGAGGGATTACATAAAAGTATTACCAAGTTCTGTCCTCCCAAATGTTGGATCAAAGTCGTCTATGCACACTAGTATTTTAAAGTCAAAGAAAGTGTGCATCCCTTATAGCTGCAGTGCCAACAAAGCCTGGGAACTAGTTCGGGACTTCATGCTAAGTGGGCCACTTGGCCCCAACCTTGAGGTCTAAGGCGATTGCATTCTCCCAGCATGCCTCAGTGCTCGAACTTATAAAATAAGAATGAAGAAGACACACGGACTGAAATTTCTGATCCTGAACTCCTGTCTCCAAGAAGGATAAATATATAAAAATTGCTTTGACTGCCATAGAAATGTGCATGACCTTTCTGTGAGAGCAAAATGCTCACATGAATATCAGCTTTATTTAACTTTTGCTTAGAGTTACTAAATTGTTTCAAGGATAAATCTCAAACCTTTCTCTTTACCCCTCACCGCTCTACCACCTTTGGCAGCTCTCATTTTCTATTCACTAATTCCCTTGTCACAAATGGTTTCTTGATCTTCTCCCTTCTGTTCCCCTCTCCTTTAGACATCTTTGCTTTTTCCTGGTTCACAATGGAGTAGAACTACTTTTCCTTGGACACAAAGGCAAGGGGTGGAGAAGTGGTTAGGGGAGGCTGAGTAAATCCATTAAATATGATTGTCAACATGGTAGAGCTGAGCCCAATGGATGACCATTGAAATAATCTGGAGAATTTAAAATTATTGATGCCCAGAGATTTCTCTCTTACCTCCCATTGATTTGGGATTTGAAACATTTCCAAATTAATTTTAATGGGCAACCAGGATTGAACACCCACCGAATGTTTCTCAGAACCACCAGAGATATGTGTTAAATGTATAGGTTCCTGCCCCCACCAACTACTGAGTCAGAATGCTTTAAGGAGGGGCCTGGAAAGCTATAGTAATAAGTACAGGTGTTTGCTGTGATAGAACCTTGGACTTTGAATTAGAGTATTTGGTTTTGAATTCTTGGGTAAGCTACTTAACATTTTCTGTGCCTCAGGTTGTATATCTCTAAAATAAGATCATAACACCTATCCGCTAGAGTTGTATGAGGAGTAAATGTGAAAATCCTTAGCACAGAGCTTAGTACAAATTGGAAGTCTACTTAAAAATAAATCTGCCTACTTTGCTTATGAAAGCATGCATTTTGGCTCTTGACTTTGTTTATTCGGTTAATACAACTAATTAATTAATAATAAATATTATTTGTACCAGGCACTGAGAAATAAGTATTATGGAGCTCACAGTCCATGTGTATTGAAAAGCTATAAATTTAAACCTATTTAAATTCTTCCATTGTAATTTTGAGTTTTCTGTATAGTACTAGAAATAATATATATTTTTCTTAAATATGTTTTTTTTAGATGTTTAGATAGAAAGGAAGGGAGAGGGGAGAGAAATAGAAACATCAATGATGAAAGAGAATCATTGATCAGCTGCCTCCTGTATGCTCCCTACTGGGGATCAAGCCTGCAACCTGGGCATGTGCTCTGAGAATCGAACCAGTGACCTCTTGGTTCATGGGTCGATGCTCAACCCTTGAGCCACAACGGCTGGAAATAATATTTTTAGAAGACCTTTTTGGTAATGAGGAGTAAGAAGGTCATTTAAAAACTCTCCTTGGTCAGAAAGTAAACAGGTTTAGGGGATAGCAGATGTTTCGTGTGTTATAGTTTAAATAAGGAGACAGAATTATTCTCTGTGAACTCTTTAAAGGGTATTTAATACTAACTTGTGAGGTGTGAAGAGCAGCTACAGTGTTTGGACAGGTTCAAGCCTCGGACTAATGAGAAGGCACGGTCCTCTCATGGCAAAGCCACGTGCAGGTCCCAGCTTGGAGGGCAAAGCCCTCCCAGCACAATTATAGCCAAAGGCTATAGTTGTAAACTTGAACATATGGTCTGAACCTGTGGTCCCATGTGGCTAAGTGATATAGGCTGCGGGAGGTGCAGCTAGTAAACAAAGATTGATCAGGTGCATGTAATTGAATATATTCGAAACCCACGAGAACGTTGTAAACATCTTGACCACGCCCTTACTTTGCCTCGTGGAATCTGGCTATAAAATAAAATCTCGGTTTGCAGGCTGTGGCGCTGTCTCTCCATCAGAGATGGCAGCGTCCCATCTAGCCCCAGCTTTATTCTCTTGTCTGTTTTTTCTCTATTCTTCACTGCCCCCTCTCAGGTTCACCCATGGCTGTGCTGGCATGACACAGTAAGGCATTAAATTTATAGGCACCAGTCATAGGGTGCTGGAAGCCAAATCTCAGGATTAGAAAGTTATATCTCCTCATGCCTCCTAAGCCTTGAAAAATATCCAGCTCCTGCTCTGGCCAAAGGAAGTGGGTACCAAGGACATCAAAACAGACTCATTGGCATCTTGATGCACAGAGCATGCTCATTCTCCTGGAAACAAAGGGCAGGGTTGGAGATAGGAGCACATGCTTGGGTCTGGGATCCAGCCTATATATGGGGCCTATAGTTAGGAAGAGTGAAGACATGGTTGGGATTTCTCTAGAGTTATAGTTTTATCATATCACTTTCCTTCTCAAAACTTTTCAGCCCCCTCTCTATGATTCACAAGATAAACCTAATCTCCTGGGCCTGGCTTTTCACAGCCTGCGTTAGCTCTGTCTGCAGGTACTCACCCTGTGATCCAGGGCCAAAGGCAGCCATCTACCTTCAGATTCTGCCCCCAATTCCTTACTTCTCTACCTTTTTTCACTTCTCTGTTCTCCTTGGCCCCCCTGAAGGCCTCACTCCACTGTGGTCCAACTACCCACATCTGCCCAATTTTTGAAAAGCTAGCTCAACTCCTACCACTTCTGAAAAGCATCCCCTGAACACTCCATCTGCAGTGGTTACCCTGGGCTCCTATGTCCGACCATTCACTGGTCCTGGTGTTCTTCATTAATCCTCTTTATATGCTTACCTTTCACCTTGACTGTAAGCTCCTTAGGGATAAAGTCATCTCTTTGTGTGTCTCCCAGTGTCTAGCATAGAGAGTCAATAACATGTATGGAGTCGATCAGTGGGTGATGGTGTACCTGCTGAATGACTGTAGCTCTGGGGACAACAGATAAATCCCATCACCTACTTCCACCATTTCCTTTCACTTGCATTTCACTCTGATAGCTCGTCTTTGGGACATGTAAGCTTATTTTCTTGCTGCTACTTAGTGGAGATGAGAGAAGGTTACGAAAAAAAGGGCTTGCCTCCTTTTGCTCTTTATTTAATCATAACTGGTCCTTAGTATAGGAACAAGGAGGTTGAAACAAAAAACTTCTCTTGACTCCCATTTTCCCTTCATCAACTAACAAGCTTTCTTTTTACCCCCTTTGTTTGGCATTTAATTGCCACTTTGGACTCTTGTCCCATTGATTTAGGTCTTTTCTCTGTCCCGTAGGGAGATTTCTTTTTCTCTGGTTGGGAGTGTTATCATTAGAGGCAAGAGGGAGTTGATAGTTCTCCCTTGACCCCATTCCACTGTAGGTAGTGGCAATTAAACACTTGTCACACCAACATAGTACTTCGACTATCCCTGGTACCACAATACATTAAGCTAGTGGGACAAAAAGTTCTTTTAGAAAACCTCCTAAGATTTGGGCAAATGAAAGATGAAGCTTCTTCATGAAGTGTCTTAAACGAGAGATAGCTTGAATTTATAGGAAACTGTCCCTGTTTAGCACAGTGGTTCTCAAAGTCTAGTTCCTCAGAATAGTTGGATCAGCAGCATCACCTGGGAACTTGTTAGAAATGCAAATTTCTGGCCCTATCCAAGGCCTTCTGAATCAGAAACTGATGTGGGTACATGTATATGTGTGTGTGTGTGTGTGTGTGTGTGTGTGTGTATGGGGTGTGTGTGTGTCCAGCAGTCTACATTTTCACCCTCCAGTTGGCTCTGATGCAGTCATATTTCACAACTACTGGTTTACAGTTTGGGTTTTCCAATCAGGAGAAGCTACAGTTAATTTGCAGCTCTCACATACTGGTTGTATGGTTATCTGGACAAATTATTTAATCTACTGATGTCTCTGTTTCATTATTTGTAGAATGGCCATAAGAATACCTACATGATGGAAGTGTTGAAGAATTTAAAGCAAGATTTTAAAATATCTGATTTCCAAGAGATATGCATAGACCAATTCAGTGAGAATTTTTGGAAAACCAAGGATTTTTATTTTATAAAAGACAAAATAATTCTGAAGTACAGAATAATATACTTTTGTTATATATTAAAATCAGCATTACCAGGAAAAAGAGGTGTGAGATTAAATGCAGATAAGAATTAATCGGGAGAAACCAAGATGGCGGCATAGGTAAGCACCTAAACTGCTGCCTCGCACAACAATTTCAAAACTACAACTAAAAGACAGAACGGACACCATCCAGAACCACAGGAAAGCTGGCTGAGTGAAAATTTTACAACTAGAAGGAAAGAGAAAAGCTCACAGAGAATTGGAGTTATGGCAAAGGGTCTTTGTGCGCGCAGAGGGAAGGGCGGCTGAGAGCCTGGCTGACTTTCTCTGGCGGAAGGGGGAAGGAAGCCCCCGACTGCACTGAACCCCAGTTCTGACTGCACTGAACCCCAGTCCCGGGCGAAACCCTGTGGACCCAGGCTCATACAGGGGGCGTCTGGACTGTCAGGTAGAGAGAAAGGCACCCAGAGACTCGGAGACCCGGGGGAGACCTGGGGGAGCCCCGGCGGGCAGGGGTCTGGAGACATGCGTGCCAGTGTGCACAAAGGCTGCGGAGGTTGCCACAGGCTTTCCCTAGCAGAAGGGAGTCGGAAGCACCTGACTGCACTGAACCCCAGTTCTGACTGCACTGAACCCCAGTTCCAGGCGAGCTCCTGGGGACCCACGCTCTTACTGGGGGGAACCTGGACTCTTGGGCAGAGACTCGGGAGCCGGGGAAGGCAGAGGTCTGGGGGAGTGCGTGTGCCAGTGCGCACAGAGGCTGCAGAGGTTGCCACAGGTTTTCCCTAGCAGAAGGGAGTCGGAAGCACCTGACTGCACTGAACCCCAGTTCTAGGTGAGCTCCTGGGGACCCATGCTCTTGTGGGGGGAATCTGGACTCTCGGGCAGAGACTCCGGAGCCGGGGAAGGCAGAGGTCTGGGGGCGCACGCGTGCCAGTGCACACAAAGGCTGCGGAGGTTGCCACAGGCTTTCTCTAGTAGAAGGGAGTCAGAAGCTCCTGACTGCACTGAGCCCCAGTTCTGACTGCACTGAACCCCAGTTCCAGGCGATCCCCTGGGGACCCACGCTCTTGTGGGGGAAATCTGGACTCTTGGGCAGAGACTCGGGAGCTGGGGAAGGCAGAGGTCTGGAGGCACGCACACGCAAGGGCAAGGCTGACGGGAAGCCAAGACTGACTGCTCTGCCCTGAGACTCCACCCCATCCAAGCTGAGCACAGAGGCTTTTGCAATTTGGCAAGTCTAATCCTATAAGGCTGTCTCCAGCACCGAACTTCTCCCAGCGTAGACACAGCTGATCCTCACAGCCAACTGGCCTGGAGGTCAATTCCTCCCAGTGATACCAACAACAATCAAGACTTCAACAAGGCTGTACACACAGTCCACAAAGGGGTGCACCAAGAGTGTCCACCTCAGGTTAACTGGGGAGGCCGACCCACTGGGCCATATAGGAAACCTAGCACACAAACCTACCCTACCAACTCAGGGAAGCAGTGAAAATGCGGCGACAAAGAAACAGATCACAAACGAAAGAAATGGAGGAAAACAAACGACTGGATATAGAATTCAAAACCACGGTTATAAGGCTTTTCAAGAATATCCTAGAAAAGGCCGATAAATATAATGAGACCCTTGAAGATATGAAAAAGGACCAACTAGAAATTAAACATACACTGACTGAAATAAAAAATATTATACAGAGACCCAACAACAGACTAGAGGAACACAAGAATCAAGTCAAAGAATTGAAATACAAAGAAGCAAAAAACACTCAACAGAAAAAGCAAAAAGAAAAAAAAAATCCAAAAAGTTGAAGATAGTGTAAGAAGCCTCTGGGACAACTTCAAACGTACCAACATCAGAATTATGGGGGTGCCAGAAGAAGAGAGAGAGCAAGATACTGAAAACCTATTTGAAGAAATAATGACTGAAAACTTCCCCCACCTGGTGAAAGAAATGGACTTACAAGTCCAGGAAGCACACAGAACCCCAAACAAAAGGAATCCAAAGAGGACCACACCAAGACACATCATAATTAAAATGCCAAGAGCAAAAGACAGAGAATCTTAAAAGCAGCAAGAGAAAAACAGTTAATTACCTACAAGAGAGCACCCATACGATTGTCAGCTGATTTCTCAACAGAAACTATGCAGGCCAGATGGGAGTGGCAAGAAATTTTCAAAGTGATGAATAGCAAGAACCTACAACCAAGATTACTCTACCCAGCAAAGCTATCATTCAGAATTGAAGGGCACATAAAGAGCTTCACAGATAAGAAAAAGCTAAAGGAGTTCATCACCACCAAACCAGTATTATATGAAATGCTGAAAGGTATTCTTGAAGAAGAGGAAGAAGAAAAAAGTAAAGATAAAAATTATGAACAACAAATACATATCTATCAACAAGTGAACCTAAAAATCAAGTGAATTAAAAACCTGAGGAACAGAATAATCTGGTGAATATAATAGAATCAGGGGCATAGTAAGGGAGTGGACTGATAATTCTCAGGGGGAAAGGGGTATGGGGGGTTCAGGAAGAGACTGGACAAAAATCATACACCTATGGATGAGGACAGTGCGGGGGAGGTAAGGGCAGAAGGTGGGGTAGGAACCGGGTGGAGGGGAGCTATGGGGGGGAAAAGGAGAAACAATTGTAATAATCTGAATAAAGATTTATTAAAAAAAATAAAATACACATAAAAATTAATCATCATTAATGCCAGGTATTGAATTCATTATTTCCATGATTTTGCCCCAACTTAATAGTAGAAAAGTACAGAGAAATACTAAAATGTAGATTCTAAAATAGGATTTTCCAACTTTGCCATTACGGATATTGGACTTTCAGCCTCCAGAACTATGAGAAATACATTTTTGTTAGTTGTAAGTTACCCAATAAATGATTAAGACAGTACATAGTAAATGCTAGCTCTCCTTGATGGATGATTGATTGATTGATAGATAGATAGATAGTTAGTCTTATATTGATTCCACACCCATGGGATAACTCTTAAAGTCCTTACAAAGAAGTTCTTATCCATCAATTTCTTCTTCGAGTAATAAATCAGAATAACTAAATACTCACATACTAGTACATCTTAGGGTCTACAGCTGGTGTTGGGTAAGATCAAGGGGATGTCAGAATCAGAACCGAGTTCTGCTTCCACCCTTTTCTAGCTGTGCACCTTTAGGAAGTGACAACCTCTCAGAACCACTGTTTCTTCCTTTGTCAAGAGGGAAAATAAGTACTGTTTCATGTACGTGTTATAAAAATTATGTCACACATGTGAAAGCTTATGAGCCAATATCCTGGTATACAGAAGGCACTCAGTAAAGATTTAATTCCCTTACAGTCAGAGTTGATGAGAGCATAGTAGGAAACAAAGGTGGGCATAGTCCCTGTCTTCGTGAATATAGACTTTGAATGGCATAATTCATCTAAATTGACAAGTAAGCAGTTAAAAGGGTTTCTCTAGTCACAATAATACTTTATCCTGTCAAAATTGCATTTGAAAAATTAGGTTTCTGAAGGGTACTTAGTAAAATTAAATATATTAATGTTGTCAAAACTAAATATATTTTATTATTTATAGTAATAAATTTAATCATAACTGGTTCTTAGTATGTAAATGCATCATTTATGCTATTGCTCAACAGCAAAATTGTAAACATCTTTGGCTTCTATCCACTAACTGTGACAGCTAAAAATGTTTCCAAATATTTCTAAATATACCCTGGAGGACACTTACTTTGTACAATCCATTTAAGAAACTTTAGCAGCTTAATTTTGATGCTGTGTAGTGATTATTGCTTTAATCACTAGCTAAATTATTGTGCTGACTGAGCTTGCAAATATTTAAACTTTGGTACAAACCCATATTATAAAAACCATTTACATTTCTAAACATTTTACCCAGCAGTGCTCCTACTTATTTTCCACTCGGGGGAAAGAAATATTCAACAACAAAATGGAAAACAAAGAGACTGGTAATATTCTTACTGGTTGACATTCGTAGTATAACCAAATTCAAAGGGCAGAAATCCTGAGCCCTTATTTACTAACACATTCCTAACACTTCCTCTGACACAGGTTTTAAACGGTAAGAAAATGAACAAGAGTAACTTCTCAGTATCATGTAGATTCCTTTTATTATATGAGTTATGAGGTTGATAAAATATGTAAGGTAGATTGGGGGGAACAATCATTTTTTTTATTTACATTAAAAAGTGCTGAATATTTTTAAAGACTAAATTTTTAGAGCAGTTTGGTGTTTTTTTTTGTTTACAACAAAATTGGAAGATAGAGGTTTTCCCTGTAAGTCCTGCTCACACACATGCACAGCCTCCCCATTATCATCATCACCAGAATTTTTTAAACAAAGATGAACTTACATTGACACATCATAATCACCCAAAGCCCACAGTTTACATTAGGGTTTCCTCTTGGTGGTGTACATTCTATGGATTTGGACAAATCTATATAATGGCATGCATTGACCATTATAATATCATACAGGATATTTTCACAGTCCTAAAAATGCTCTGTGCTCTGTCTATTCATCTTCCCCTCTTCCTCTTCCCCCAACAACCACTGATTTTTTTTTTATTGTCTCCATTGTTTTGCCTTTGATATTTTTGAGATTAAGCAAACACTATTTCACTCAATAGTGTTTAGTTCTGCAGAAATATAGCTATTAAGAGTTAAGACTTGAACATTAAAAAATGGCTGAAACCCAAACACTTGTTGAATTTGACATTTGTTCATTCAGGAAATACATGTTTGTTGAATGCAAACAATATTCTAGTAACTGAGTTAAATATCTCTCCTTAAGGTCCTTTCTAAGCCTATATATAATAAGACAACTATTATCTGGTATCATGGGAGACAGAAGTGATTTTGCATGTGCAACATGTGAGGATGCTAAATATGTGACATTACAGGATGAGCTTTAAGTATTTTGATACAGGACACATGACTACATTCTGCTGCACCTGGGACCTATAGGATTATACACTCTTCATGGGCTTCATCCAGGCTAGCTCAGAATTTTACAGCAAAACCATTTCCACTTCCCAAGAGTCTGGCCTTCCTCCTTTGTGGCAGTCAAACAAAAAGAATAACTTTTATAAACATCAGTGATCTTTTAAAAACCTTAGACCTCCAGTTTCTGTCATTTATTGCTATTGATCAAATTCCTTTCTTTCTTTTCTGTATGAAGGCACCAACAACATATCCTATTTTACACGAGAACCAGGCAATTCTGTCAGAAAGAATTCAGGTGAAGTCATTAGTGCTAAACAAACTCAGTGAAAGGGTTGAGTTTTTTATGTGTTATCTTCTAAAGAACATATTCACCAAGAGACAACTTAACAACCAGATACAGTAAATTTACTTAAACGTGTAGAAAGTCCAAAAACGGTAGCATTATCTCTGTGTGCAGTCCACATTTGCATTAGTAGAAAGAAATCTGCCCCTGAAGTATCTTACGACGAAGAACTATGCACAGTCTCCCCCCCCCATCCCCCCCCCACACACACACACACTCATCCTGGGACATCTTACAGTATTTTACAGACAACCAAAATTGTCAATATTTTGCTGAACGAAATTAGAAACAAATGGAGAGTGTAAAACCACATAAATCACGTGTTGCCAAACAAATGTAGATTTATTATCCTCGAAGAACAAAATCTTTCATTTATAACTCAAAAGTGAAAACAGGAGTTGAGTTTGATCCAAAGTTAAAAGCAGGAAAATCTGAGAAGCAATTAAAGGCAAATGTATCAAGCCATTTACTGTTTTCACTTGCAGAATCCGCCTGAGTCCACAGAATTAAACAGCACGGATTGAGAACTTAGTATGTGCCTGGCTCTGTGTTAAAAGCTTCAATGCATTACCTTGTTTATTTACCACAACACCTTTGGGAAGTGGGTGTTTGTACTCTTGAGTAACTGGTGAAGAAACTGAGGCACAACAGGGCTAAGGAATTGAAACTACAGTGGTCATCTCAATGTGGGGTCCACCGATGAGCAACACCAGTATCACGACCTGCTCCATCTACTGGTTAATATGTGAATTCTCTGGCACAGATCAGATATGCTGAGGTGTGGTCCAGGTTAGGACTGAACGTTATTGCAATCTGTGCTTTAAGAAGCCGTCCAGCTGATTGTAATGACTGCTAAAGTCTGAGAACAGTGGCTTTGATCATGTCTGTTTCGGCATTTAAGCCCATTTAAATTAGATACAAGATATTAGAGACTTGTTCACAAAAGTGAGAAACATGGAGGAGTACTTTAAGAAACACATACCCTTTACTAAGTAGGTTTTGTTTGTTTCGCCTATTTGCAGAAGTGCTGAAGGCCTATGTTTCCAGCCCCAGTGGTTTCAGCAGGGCCAGAGGATCCCTGCAAACAAGGATAAAATGCATACTATGCAAGCATTTCCCTGTCTCTTTCTAAGGAGCAGACAGACACTGGGCTATTTCCTCACTGGGGCAATTTGGTGATTGCTGCTCATACTGTGGAAAATGGAGCATGCCACTGTTGCTGGGGTTAAAAATCCACAGCATATTTCTCTTGGGGTTCACTTACCCACAAACATTACCGTGAGTTTGTGGTTCTAAAGGCGATCTATGATCTTTTTAACTCCCATGGAATCTGATTACCTGCCGTCAATCTGTGCGTCTGAATAAGAAAATAATTGGCACTTATCTTCTCTTTCTATCTTTTAAACATTGGCTGGGTTGGCATTTTCATGTTTACTATTTTTACTTATTATTAGTAGTACCTTTGCTATACTTCATGCAGACTGTTACTTTAGGGCTGAATGAAAGATTTAAACTTCAGTTTCCATAAAGAAAGGAAGGAGGAACAAAGAAATACATGTTTATGATGACCTCTCCCTTTGCTTCCTAGGATTAAAGGGTTACTGTATAAAACTTGTAGGCTTACACTATTTTGTCAGAACAAAGGGTAAGATGCTGAATGTGGATACAATTTAGTGAATGTAGTAGCATCTGCCCTTCAATTTTATTTGTATTTTGTTTTGCTTCTTAATACTTACTAGGTGTTTAAGTCACTGTCTTAAGCATGTTGAGTGGTGAATTCCAGTTATTTTCAAACCTCTTGAAAGCATTATCAAAATATTGCTGCTTTGGAGGTCAACAAAGCTTGGGGAATTTTCAGTGATAAATGTCATTTCACAGACTTAAAAGACGACTTTTCCTACCCTATTTAGACAATTTCCCCCCGTTGTGCTGAGATAAAATAGCCAAGTAGAAATAATTGCTATTTAAAGCCATAACACTTACTAGCAAATAATAATTGGATAATCTGGAGGAATAAATATTGAAATTTTTCAGATGAGTCAACCATGAATGCTGCAGGAACATCTCAATAAAGAAAGGACAATATGTATCTTCGACTCTGACAGAGACACCCATAGAGTGAAAAACCCAATTTACCCATGTGCCCTTGCAACTAGTGGGTCCAAGGATAGTTAATGCTCAAAACCTAAAAGTTATTTGTTGTTTGCTAAAGGCAGTTGGTGGGGATGTGTTTGAGGAGCAGCCACCTTAGGTATGTTTCAGAAAAGTGTTTATTCTGGTTTTCTGAAGAGAGACTAAATGGCCTTGCTGAGGAGTTTATATTGCTTAAGGTATGAAAAAGGCACAATTGTTAGGATACCTTAAAACAGGAAAAGATTCAAATAATGTTTATACTCACTGGTTATCCAACTGACAGTTGCCTGTTACTTTGAGAGAACATTATAAACAAGTAGAGGCCCGGTGCACAAAATTCGTGCATGCAGGGGGTGGAGAGAGAGGGGGTGTCCCTCAGCCCGGCCTGCACCCTCTATATAAGTTATAATGGCAACAATAGTTATAAGTAATAATATTTTATCTAACACATTTTATGTACGTTTCCATGCACATTTTATAATTTAAAAAATGTTTACTAGTTGTAAGTGAAATCGATTTACATAGTGAAGCATTCCTTGACAGAACATAAGGAAAGGTATTAAATAACCAGATATGGGGAAAAGAATTGCTGACTAAGCAAACATTGGAGTTCATCAGAAAAAGAAAAGGTGCTATGCAATTCAAAGATTATTAATGTTTTTCTCTATTCTGTGTGTATGGTTCAGTTCAGACAAAATGGCTTAGGGACATAGCAGTCTGTTAGTAAGGCCAGCCACAGAGGGCAGAACACCACTTGTCATGTCATGTATCCTGTCGTCATTGGTGCCTCAGGACCAAATGCTGCAGCAAACCTGTCTCAAGCACAACTCCTCCCAGTATTTCCTCACCACCAGGCTTCCACCTGTGCTGTTTTTATTTAATACAATATGCACTGCATGCATCTTCAAAAAATATCCTTTGAAACAATAATACCGAATGCATTCACTTAGGCATCTCTTTGAAAAATTATTGAGTGCTGATGTATCAGATCCAGAAATTCAATAAATATTCTATGTAACAAATTTTATATCTTATGACTTTAATCTGAGGAAAAAGCACAGCATCTCAGCACAAATGCCAGGTGGAAGAGACCTTATTCTGCCTGGGGAGACAGAGGGTGAGGGTCTCTCGTCAGGGCCTGCAAAGTTTCCTCTAAGCTCACAGAGGGTGGTTTCCTCTAAGCACAATGATGGCCAGGTTGGGGATTATATGCACCGTGATGATAGAGCTAGACACCTGGCCTCAGCATGATGGAGAGCAGGCATCGGTAGTGCTGGATTGACAGTGTACATTTCTGCTGACCATGAGCTAAGCTAAGTTCAAGGTCTAGTCTTGCTTTTAAGGTGAGAATGTGGGTTTCCTTTTTCACTGTAGCTTGTGACAAGACTGGGGGTGTTACTTGGCTTGTTCTGCACATTTATATTAGGAGTATAATCAGTATAATCTCCTAGTGACTATAATCTAGGCTTAGGGAGTGGAAAACATTCACTCCCATTCACTCGCCAAATTATAATAGGTTATTAGGAGTTTGGAGGGAAAGTGCCCACAGGGCTACAACTCCTTATTTCTTTTGCTCTTAGTCAAAAGGCTTCTATAGAGAGAAACCAAGATGGCGGCATAAGGTATACACCTGTACATGCTGACTCTCACAACCACACCAAAACTACAACTAAAAGACAAAACATCTATCACCCAGAAAGCTGGCTGAGTAGAAGTTCTACAACTAGAAGGAAAGAAAAAAGAGCATTGAGACATGCACAAGCGCTGAAAAGCTGAGGTATGCAGGTGCGCGAATCAGGCTGGCAGTTGGCGACTGGGTGCGCTGTTTCTTTCAACCCGAAGGGAGACACAGCTCCCCATTACTCTGAACTCCAGTTTCTGGCAAGACTCTGGGGACCCAGACCCCTACGGGGAGAAGCTGGACTGTCTGCCATAGGGTCAGAAAGTGAGGATGGCTTTCTTGCAGAGCTGCACGCAGGAATCATTGTTTACTGCACTGGGGCGTGGGACGCGGGGACTTGGAAACACAGAGAGATGGCTGACTGGCAGCCATCGCTGTTTGCCACGCCCTAGTGACTCCCTGAGACCCCACCCATCACAATATACAAACCCACCCAAACTGTGCGTAGCAGCTTTTGCATATAAATGGCCTGCCCTATCGCAGCTTAACCTAATAAATTGCAGCTCTGGTCAGACCAGGAGAAATCTGCAGACCTCACTGTAGCTCCTGCTGGGTGGCCTCAGACAGTAGCTGACCTGCATGCCATTGGAGATCCAGAAGCCAGTGTACCTAGTGGTCAGTGTGAGACAACAGCAGATTTCAACTTCTCACATCCATAAATGACACATTCAAGAGGCAGACTCAGTGAGCACCAAAGCCCCACTGAAACCAGTCCTGCCCCATAAGGGTGTCTCCAGCACAACAGTTCTTCCATTATAGACACAGTGGGTCCTCACAGTCAATTGGCCTGGAGGTCAATTCCTCCCAGTATACCAACAGCAATCAAGGCTTAACTACAACAAGACTGTGCACTCAGCCTACAAAGGGGTGCACCAAGAGTATCCACCTCAGGTGATTGGGGAGGCTGAACCACTGGGCCCTGTTGGTCACCTGCCACACAAAGCCACTCCATCAACACAGGGAAGCAGCCAGAATGCGGAGACAAAGAAACATGTCATGAGTGAAAGAAATGGAGGAAAGCAAACTACTGGACATAGAGTTCAAAACCACATTTATAAGGTTACTCAAGAATCTGCTAAAAACCTCTGAGGAACTTAGTGAGACCTTTAAAGATCTTAATGAGAATGCCAAAAAAAAAAAAAAAAAATGGAAAAGGACCAGTCAGAAATTAAGCATACACTGTCTGAAATAAAGAATATACAGAAATTCAACAGTAGATCAAAGGACCCCAAGAATCAAACCAAAGATTTGAAACATGAGGAAACAAAAAACACCCAACCAGAAAAACAAAAAGAAAAAAGAATCCAAAAATAT
The DNA here is from genome assembly GCF_963455305.1 of Plecotus auritus. Taxonomy (NCBI): domain Eukaryota; kingdom Metazoa; phylum Chordata; class Mammalia; order Chiroptera; family Vespertilionidae; genus Plecotus; species Plecotus auritus. Next base: position 144,413,700 of record NC_137776.1, on the reverse strand, counting down.
GAAGATAGTGTAAGGAGCCTCTGGGACAACTTTAAGCGTACCAACATCCGAATTTTTGGGGTGCCAGAAGAAGAGAGAGAGCAAAATATTGAAAACCTATTAGAAGAAATAATGACAGAAAACTTTCCCTACCTGGTGAAAGAAATAGACTTACAAGTCCAAGAAGCACAGAGAATCCCAAACAAGGGGAATCAAAGAGGACCACACCAAGACACATCATAATTAAAATGCCAAGGGCAAAAGACAAAGAGAGAATATTAAAAGCAGCAAGAGAAAAACAGTTAGTTACCTACAAGGGCATACCCATACGACTGTCAGCTGATTTCTCAACAGAAACTATGCAGGCCAGAAGGGAGTGGCAAGAAATATTCAAAGTAATGAATAGCAAGAACCTACAACCAAGATTACTCTACCCAGCAAAGCTATCATTTAGAATTGAAGGACAGATAAAGAGCTTCACAGACAAGAAAAAGCTAAAGGAGTTCAGCACCACCAAACCAGGATTATATGAAATGCTGAAGGGTATTCTTTAAGAAGAGGAAGAAGAAAAAGGTAAAGATAAAAATTATGAACAACAAAATGACAACAAATACATACCTATCAACAAGTGAATCTAAAAATCAAGTGAATAAAAAATCTAATGAACAGAATAAACTGATGAATATAATAGAATCAGGGGCATAGAAAGGGAGTGGACTGACAATTCTTGGGGGAAAAGGGGTGTGAGGGGTATGGGAAGAAACTGGACAAAAATCTTACACCTATGGATGAAGACAGTGGCGGGGGATAAGGGCATGGGGTGGGGTGGGGAATCAGGTGGAGGGGAGCTATGGGGGAAAAAAAGAGGAACATATGTAATAATCTGAACAATAAAGATTTATTAAAAATATATTTAAAAAGACTTCTATAGACTAATGGTAAAAGGATTTCTGGCAATGTCACATGATACAGGTCCTTTTTCTACCATGAATATTTTAGAAATCTCATAGGAAGCTTCACAGTGAAAAACGAGATGCTTAGGGTTGAATAGTAATTTCTTGTAAAGCTACAAATTTAATATGAGCATCCTCAAGGAAAAAACAAGCATTTTATTCACACACTAGAGGCCCAGTGCATGAAATTCATGCATGGGGGGGGGGGTGTCCCGCAGCCCAGCCTACACCCTCTCCAATCTGGGACCCCTGGAGGGATGTCTGATTGCCTGTTTAGGCCCCATCTTATGGATCAGGCCTAAATAGGAAGTCAGACATCCCTCTCACAATCCAGGACTGCTGGCTCCCAACTGCTCGCCTGCCTGCCTGCCTGATTGCCCCTGTTTCTGCATGCCAGCCTGATCATCCCCTAACCACTCCCTTGCCAGCCTGATCGATGCCTAACTGCTCCCCTGCAGGCCCGATTGCCCCTAACTGCCCTCCCCTGCCAGCCTGGTCACCCTTAACTTCCCTCCCCTGTCAGCCTGGTTGCCCCCCAACTGCTCTCCCCTGCTGGCTTGGTCCCCTCCAACTGTCCTCCCCTGAAGACCTGGTCCCTTCCAACTGCCCTCCCCTGCAGGCCTGGGTCCCCCTAACTGCCCTCCCCTGCAATCCTGGTCCCTCTCAGCTGCCCTCCCCTGCAGGCCTGGTCCCCCCCAACTGCCCTCCCCTGCAGGCCTGGTACCCCCCAACTGCCCTTCTTTGCTGGCCAGGTCACCCCTAACTGCCCTCCCTTGCAGGCCTGGTCCCTCCCAACTGCCCTCCCTTGTAGGCCTGGCCCCCCCAACTGCCTTCCCCTGCAGGCCTGGTCCCCCCCAACTGCCCTCCCCTGCCGGCCTGGTTGCCCCTAACTGCTCTCCCCTGCTGGCCAGGTACCCCAACTGCCCTCCCCTGCAGGCCTGTTGCCCCCCAACTGCCCTCCCTGTAGGCCTGGTTCCCCACAACTGCCCTCCCCTGCAGGTCTGGTTCCCCCAACTGCCCTCCCCTGCCGGCCATCTTGTGGTGGCCATCTTGTGTCCACATGGGGGCAGCCATCTTTGACCACATGGGGGCAGCCATCTTGTGTGTTGGAGTGACAGTCAATTTGCATATTACTCTTTTATTAGATAGGATGTTAGAACTTGTATATGCATAAAATATCTCTGACATGATAAACAAGAAAGTGATAATACTGTTTGTCTCTAGGGAGATGATTAGAGGTGAGAGGGAAACATTTAATTAAATACCTTTTGAACCAATAAATATTATATATATTCATATATTCCCTATGTAAAATTAAATTAAAATTAAAAATAGAAGATTTTAAAATATTCTCAAAGAAATGTTACTTTTAGTAAATATGTCATATTTCCTCATGTGATTTGCCTTAATTTATTCATTTTCATCATCAGTGGATATTTAAGTTGTTTCTAAGTCTCCTTTATAAAAAGGGGTAGCTAAGAAAAAAGGTGTAATTATTTTAAAAGTTTTTCAAAGCATTGAGCATGTTACGAGCCTGTCTGCCTCATTGTACTCTTCCTCACACTATTATTTTTGAAAAATAGTAAGTGCTAATGTAATAGGTGAAAAATGAACTCTTGATATGTTGATGTTAAAAAATGACAACATATTTACCCTGGATTGGCTTCTAACTGCCACTTAACATAAATTTTTGCTTCTTATGTTTTGTATCTGTGGGATAAAAATTAACAAACTCATTAGGTAGTTATGATTTTAAAGGAAAATCTACTCAGCCCTGGGTAGAAATAGTCTTTAGATTTCCCATAATTTTGGTAAAATTTGCAGTTTTTGTTCTGCACTGGATGAGTGACAGAGTTATGGTCAATGCAGAAGATATTGTATTGATAAAATAGGATTTGTATTTCAATAAAAGATTTTGATTTGTTAATGAATGTTTCCAGCTCTGAAATTCATCTTTTTCTAGCTATTTATTTATTTTTAAATATATTTTTATTAATTTAAGAGAGGAAGGAAGAGGGAGAGAGATACAAACATCAATGATGAGAGAGAATCATTGATTGGCTGCCTCCCGCATGCTCCCCACTGAGGATCAAGCCCGAAACCTGAGCATGTGTCCTCGACCAGAACTGAACATGGGACCCTTTAGTCCAGGTCGATGCTCTATCCACTGAGCCAAACCAGCGAGGGCTTTTTCCTACCTTTTAAAAATTAAAATACAGTTGACATACACTATTATATTAATTTCAGAGTACAGCATAGCGATTCATCATCATATACCTTACAAAGTCACTGAAGTCATTTGCTGTCTTGATATCTGAGTCTATCACGGTAAGAAAAACTATATCACAGCCATCATGAGACCCTCACCTCATGTTGTACCAAATGACGGGTTTGGGACCAGCCATAGCTGAGAGGATGATTTGAAATGATGATTATGAATGATCGGCCACATGGCCCATTAATGATCCAAGGGACACCCACTGCCCTCAGAAGGGACTTTGTAAAGGTTTCTACATCCTTTTGGAAAGATGGCCAAAGCATCTCAGTGGTGAACAGGAGGTTTACCTGAATTCACTTTGCACATTCCTTTCATCTATAGATAGACAGTTGTTTCCTTAATTTGACTAAGGACACCACAGAAAGTCTGAGAATATCCCATTTCTGGCCTGTCCTATATCTGAAACTTTGTTACCTTCCCAGTCCTTCCTTCCTTGAATCTCTGGAAACCACCATTCTTTTCTCTTTTTTAAAAAATTGATTTTTAGAAAGAGAGGAAGAGAGAGAGAGAGGGATGGGGTGGAGGGAGAGTGGGGGGAGAGAGAGAGGGATGGGGGGTTGGGGGTGGAAGGGGAAAGGGAGAGAGAGAGAGAGAGAGAGAAAGAGAGAGAGAGAGAGAGACATTGGATGCCTCCCTCATGTGCCGACTGGTGGGTCAAACCTGAAACGTAGGTATATGCCCTGACCTGGAAGCAAACACTCCAACCAACTGAGCCACCCAGCCAGGGCCACCAGTCTTTCTGTATCTCTAAATTTGACCACTTTAGGTACTTTTATAAGTGGAATCATACACCATTTGTCCTTTTGTGACCGACTTACTTTACTTGGCATAAAGTCTCCAAAATCCATCCACATTACAGCATGTGTCAGCATTTCCTTCATTTTAAAGGCTAAATAATATTTCATTATGTATATACTATGCTTTGTTTATCCATTCACCCAGTGATGGACACTTAGGTTACTTCCACCTTTTGGCTATTGTGAATAATGCTTCTAGAAATGTGGGCATATTGCTTTAACTTTTAAAAATGTCATTGTATATGGTAGAAGTAAATTTCATATATCTATATAGTTTACCTTGGAGGCCGTTGAATAATTGCTGGCATTTCAATTCATGGCATTTTTGTGTCATGATGTCTGAAGTCGGAACCCAATGTTTTATTATATACAACAAAAACAAGTCTCATTCTCATTATGTAGGGATATGTTTCAGAAGGGCAGCCCAGTTAGAAAAGTGTGTTATTAATATCTAGGCCTGACATATAGTCCTCTGTGGCTTAAGGGGGATTCAATCATCTTTTTTCTTTAAGTTGCTGATGAAGATTGAGCTGTCACAGCCTTCAAAGGGAAACATTTGGCTTGCCCAATGTTTGGATGAAAAGAAGAAAAAAAGGCAAATTAGCTCCTAGCAGTTGGTCGTGTAGGAGTTAGAGACTATTACAGCCATACAGGGCCTTCAGAGATCACTAATCAACCACTCCTCCCTTCCAACCTGAGACCTAGGTTGACTGATGGGCAATTGACAAGCCACGAGAGTGAAGTTAAGTTCCAGATCAGCATAGTCGAAGGGAAATATAATAAAAACCACACATACAGTTTAAGCTTTTCTAGTAACCACATTAACAAAAGTAAAAGAAACAGGTGAATATAATTGCAATAAGATAGTTTATCTAACCTAATATATACCAAGTATTATTTCAGCATGTAATGAACATAAAGATTATTATTTTTTTTTTTTTTAATATATTTTATTGATTTTTTACAGAGAGGAAGAGAGAGGGATAGAAAGTTAGAAACATCGATGAGAGAGAGACATCGATCAGCTGCCTCCTGCACGCCCCCTACTGGGGATGTGCCCGCAACCCAGGTACATGCCCTTGACCGGAATCGAACCTGGGACCCTGCAGTCCGCAGGCCGACGCTCTATCCACTGAGCCAAACCGGTTTCGGCATGAACATAAAGATTATTAATGAGATATTTTACTTTCTTTTTTCATACTAAATTTTAAAAATTGGATGTGTATGTTACACTTACATCTCAGTTTGAATGTTAAATTTTCAATAGTTCCATGATAGCTAGTCCTGCAGCATAGTTGTGATTAAATGGCAAAAATATTTCACATTGTTTTAATATTTAAATATTTAATTTAAATACAATTAATTAAAATTAAATTGTATTAAAGATTCAGTTCCTTCAGTGCATATTTCGAGTGCTTCACACTATATTGAACAGTGCAGCTCTAGATGATAATCCTATTCAGTTACTGAATCAGGGCTTGATATTTGCACCCCTGCACTTACACTGGTATTACCCTACTTCTTGCTGAGCAGTGGTTCTTAAGAGTGTGGTCCGTGACAGGGAGCATCTGTATCTCCCGGGAACTTGTTATTAACCCAAATCTGAGGGATTCCTCATAAATCTGCCTGAGAAACGTGGAGGTGTGGGCCCAGCAATCTGTTTAAGCAACTGTCCAGGGGATTCCGATGCATGCTCAAGTTGGAAAATGACTGCTCTGGGGCTGTTTCTTGGGATCAGGGATTGCCAAGAGAACAAGAGCTTCTCATTCTGCAGTGCCATCCAACGGAACTTGCTTTGACAATGGAGATATTCTATATCCGCACCGTCCAATATGGTAGCCACTAGCCACCTCACTGTTCACCACTTGTGTAAAAATAGAGCTAAGTTTTAAATACCAATTTAATTTTAATGGCCTTAAGTTTAAATGTAGATAGCGGCATGTGGCTAGTGGTTATCGAATGAGCCTCTGTTAAAGGCAGGCCTGGGGTTCAGTAACTGCAAACCTGGAGTGAATTCAGGGTTAACTCAGAAGTGGAACCTGAGAGGTGGCAGCCCTGTCTTCTCCAGGGCTACACTCTCGGAACAGAGGTGGAGGCAGATCCACTGAGCCGGCGTGTGTTCCAAGCGCAGGATTAGGTAATCAAAACAACCTGTAGCCCCACGGCCTGATCAAGACCCAGGGACTTACTTTTCCAGGTCAGGAGTAGAACCACGAATACTGACAAGGAGGCCACGACACGCAGTAAGCACATTTGTAATTAATGAATGCACAAGCTGTTCTCTTCCTTTGGCCCTTGAGTTATCATAACTGACAGTCTATTAATTTTTTTAATGGTACAGGCTATCTGGCTGTGTTTATGACGACTTTTTGTTTTGTTTTGTTCATGCTCTTTTCTAAAAAGTGCTTTCTGGAGCTGACACATGTCTTTACCTTTGCCCTGGACTTTTTCTCCTGCCACAGTCTTTGAGCAATTTCTTGCAATTCCAAAGTACAGGCATTTTCCATAATAACACATATAAAAAGAAAATGGCTGGGTTTCAAGGTACAAGGTGGAAAAACCTCAGTGCCACATGGTTATTATTTAAAATGAGGCTGGATAAAAAGAGAAGTGACTTGCATTTTTTGTTCGGGTCATCACACCTCACTTAAACCGACTCAACCTCCATGTTTCATTTGTAAGCGAACCAAAAAACAACATATTGTGCACAGAGAGTATCACATAAATTGGTAAACTGGCAAAAAAAATAAAAATCCATCTTTGACAAAAGGAAAGGGATACAAAGCTGCTGTTTTTGATATATCCACCTGAAACCTTCCTGAACAATGGCCTCTCTCTACCTCATCCATCTAACGCCTTAATTGGCAGACAGTAAAGTCTGATGGGAGAATAATGGTCTCTTAAATACCTGAGAATGAAAAGCAAATTAAGTTAGCACAGTGTAAAAGGCAAGTAATTACATAATGTCAATCCCGTTTTATGCTGCTTGGTCTTAAACAGCATAAAAAGAAAGGGCATGTTTAGGAGAGAAAAAAAAATAAAACTATCTCTTTAGATGACTTATGCCCTGATTACTTTGGTGAATGATGAATAGGCTTCAGGAAAGGTTTCTCAAATGAGAGGCTGCCTGTACCCAAGGTCTTCTTTTTCTCCAGCTGTCCCAGTTTGTACCAACCTGTGACAGGTGGCTGTCATTCTGAGCCAAGAGTTCTTACATGTGTGTGGGGAGTAAGCTTCTCCTTGACCCTGCTCACTGAGCAACTGTTGGAATACTCACTCCTTGAATCCTGCTCCACTACACCAACAGTTGGGTCTGAGTCCCTCTGCCAGGGACTGGACCTTTTTGAACGCTGGGCATTAGAAGACAAGACATGAGAAGTCATAGCCATATAGGAGAGTCTTTATTGTAGCCCAAGTAGTCATTGCTATTAGGAGCCATCAGACAAAGCAGTTCTTTGAAGGAGCCTCAGACAGTAGCCGCTGCTAACATAGCAGTCATTGCAAAACACAGGAGCCATACCAAGTAGCCTCACATAACAGTAGCCTCCCACTGGCTGGTCAGTAACATACTCTATACTAACTTAGACAAAAGAGGCATCAGTCTTTTGGGTTATAGAGGGGCACACCTGCGCATTGTATAGTTTGCTGCATCCTTGCTTTTGCACCTGTGTATAGCAAATTAGCCTTGAACACCCTGATTAGGATTCCCATGCTCAGAGTGGCCTTGAACATCTGGCGTACACTGACAGATTAAGGTTCCCACAATGTGTTTCTGAATAGGAAGTTGACCAGACTACATATGGAACAGAAGAAGAGAATCACAGAGACCCAACTGGGGGAGCATCCCCAATCTTTGGCTGTACCCAGGACTGGCTTTGTGGCTTCAGGCTGGAATTAGCCTTAGTTTTTGGGTTTTATTATCCACCAACAAGGGGCCTCTTCAAGCACTGGATGTGTAGAATAATCAATGGCAGTGATGAGGAAGCACCATGCAATAAAAAGGAGAAGGAGGGCCTTTGCTGGGTGGCTCAGCTGGTTGGAGCATCATCCTATACACCAAAAGGTTGCAGGTTTGGTCCCCAGTCAGGGCACATACCTAGGTTGTGGGTTCCATCCCCAGTGGAGGAGTGTATGGGAGTCAATGGATATCTCTCTCTCTCTCTCTCTCTCTCTCTCTCTCTCTCTCTCTCCCTCCCCCCACCTCCTCTGCCTCCAAAATTAATTAAAAAAAAAAAGACATATCCTCAGGTGAGGATTAAAAATAAAAAGATAAGGATGAAGGGAAGCTGACAGGCTAAGTGGCATTTGGGAGATCAGTGAACCAACTTCCCTCTTTCCCTTCCTGTTCCCTTCTTTCCTTTCTTTGACTTCTATTTTCTTAATCCTCACCAGAGGATATGTTGTTTTTATTGATTTTTAGAGAGAGAAAGAGAGAAAGATCAATGTAAGAGGGAAGCATTGATTGATTGCCTCCTGCTTGCACTCTGACCAAGGATGGAACCCCAAACCTGGGTACCAATATGCCCTGACCCGGAATTGAGTCCAAAACCTTTTTGGGTAGGGAACAATACACTGACCATCTAAGCCATCGGGCCAGGGCCTTCCTTCCTTTCTTTCTTTTCTTCCTGCCTCCCTCTTTCCCTCCCTCCTTTCTTCTTCCTTATTTTCTAAATGAAAATATTGGTATTTTACATATTGAAATGAAAATATTGGTATTTTCAAAGAACACACACACACACACATATGTGTGTGTGTGTGTGTTCTTTGCAAAAAGTTCATAGAATGCAGAGATACACAGAACAAAGTAAAGAACAAATAATTCTGTTTCCCAGAGAAAAAACACTGTTAAGCATTTAGAGTATTTTCTTAAGGAACTTTTTCCTGGTGTATTCCCAAATCTATCTCTCTCTCTCTCTCTCTCTCTCTCTCTCTCTCTCTCTCTCTCTCTCGTATATGTGTGATAATATAATATAAAATATATATTTGTATTAAGTATACTATATCAATACACATATTACATATAGTTTGAATAGATAATTTCTATACTACTTTACTATACCCAGTTATCCCTATTTTTTGAATATTCCTTAAGGAGCAGACAAATAAGGGTCATGGTCCTTTTTGTGGGAGCTTCCTGGAGGTTTAAATGAAATAACCCTCAAGAACATGGAACTGGGGGTTGAAATATGAGAAGGGTGTGTTGGCAGCTCAGTCCTCAGATATGTCACAGACAAATGTTGTGGAATGTTCATAAGTATACAGCTGTATTCATGCTAAAGGTATATAATATAAATTAGGGACCGTCTATGGAGGACTTGGAAATCAGACAACCAAGTTTTCTGGGATTGTGTATAAAGTACAATAAAATAGATAAATAAAAATAGACTCAGAATTGGTCCCATTCTGATTATTCATGGAAGACTCATGAGCTTTAGTAATGAACTTCTTTGCCTATTTTGGTTATTTGGAGATGCTTTTTTTTTTTTTTAATTTTTAAAAAGTGAATCATAGTAATGGTGCCTGATGCATACCATCAATAGGTTGACCTGAATTAAATTTCTGGTGTGCATCTGGGGGAATGACATTGCCAGAGTTATAGCCAAAGGGCTATATCTGGTCACTGTAAGAAGCTGACTGAGCCCTTGAAGATATCATGGGTAGAAAGCTGCTGTGACTATCATTCACCCAAGAAACAGTCTACAGACACAAGGAAGGCCTTCCTCAGGTGCAGGGAACTCCTCACAGACTTGTCACTAACAACATCCCCTAGTTTTCTATCTCTCTTCACCCCTAACTTGTGGTTTTTGGGATGTCTCTGACAAGCTCTCAGTACTTCCTGTTATCCATTGGGCTTTGAGACTGTTACTGACTGCTATCCAAGCTGGGTCAGGCTTCTCAGATTCCATACAGGTAGTATCTGCTTCCCCGCTGAGTCTTCTCCATGTACCTTTCACCAGCCCTTAAGTCATCTAATCTGAAAAAAATATTATCCAGACAATGAGTGGTAACAGAAACATTTTCTCAACACCCTTGTCTATTTCCAATTCTCTAATGCTACAAATTCTACAGCAATATCATGGGGATACTCCAAAGAACCTGGGTATTGGAGGAGCCAGCAGCATGAAAAACTATCCAGGGCAGTGTTTCCTGAGCTTTAATGTATGTGCAAATTGTTTTTGTAAATGCAGATTCTGGTGCAGTAGATCTGTGAGGGGGCTTGAGAGTCTGCATTTCTAATTATTTCTTCTACTCCAGGTACTACACATTCTCTAGCAAATCCTTGTCTTGTCATCTTGAAGTGTACATTCCCACTGTTTATTTTTCAGGTATGTGTGAATGCTGAAGCAGGAGATGAGGATTCCAGGGAAAGTGAATATGAATAATTATGGTCAGTTTCTGAACTATCAAAATCTGGGTAATTGTAGATAGTAATTCATTTTATATTTTGCAAAACCAGACAGGAACCAAACATAAAAATCAACCATCATCGCATCCTACATCCCCCCCCCATCCCCCCCGCCGCTCCCCGCCCAGTAACATTCTAAACGATAGAAATTATGAGAGACATATTTGGTTAGATATAGGAGTTAGGGTCTCTTCCACTTGTGCATTAATAAATGAAATGTACTTAATCTATCTGCTGGAATCCCTGCGATGTAAATAATTTAATGTGAATACACTTGGCTTCCAGCTGTCAGTGAATTTAGGTAAATCCAGCTTTGAGAAAAACATGCTTTATGTGAAAAACAATTCTAAATTTCATGAAAGCACCTGTTTATTATTTCAAGCATATCACTCTAGGCGCTGTCCACTTAGTATCAGCTATCCACCTTAAATTAGAATGTTTATAGCTTTGTTTTACTTATGTTATTTGCTGGTTTCCTTTTCTTTGTAGCTGGAGTGTGTGTAACTTTTATGCTTTTTAGTGTTTTCCCCTTTTCATTTAGCTCAGAAATTTCCCTTAAAAATAATCAGATTGCTCAGATTAGGAAGTTTTCCAAAGTGAAAATACACATTAAATACCAAAGAGCAATAACATATGCTCACAAAATACCCTTTGGTGCCTTGTGAGAGATCGAATACAAAGCTGGGTGGGCCGGAGGTCTCACTCAATCTGACAGTTAATCATGGAAAACATTTACTGTGAGTAAGCCAATATGCTTATTATTTTATGTGTATTATCTTATTTAATCCTCATGACAATTTCAATTTCAAGGGAAGAAACAGAAGATGATGAAAATTAAGTAAATTTCCCAAAGTCACAATGCATTAAGTGGTAGAATCAGGACTTGAACTAAGGTCCAGCTGACATCAGAGTATAGACTGAGGCATGATAACTCTTAGACTATCACCCAGACTAATAGCAAATACTGTTATATGTAACTGATAAAATAATTTATATTACATTTTAGAAGGACTCACAATTGATCCATAAATCTACTATGTGCCAGGCACAAGCCTAGTTCTGAGGATAGAGTGGTAAACAAAAACCAGGAGTAGCAGCCCTCCTTGAATTCCAGTCCAGCAAGGGGTGCTGTTACTCCTGGTACCCTTAGTACTAATATTGCTACTACTATGTACTACTACTATTACGTATTAGTACTACTTCTACTACTATGATTACAACTACCGCTTGGAGCTCACTATGTGTCAGGCAGGATTTTAAATGCTCTCTCTATAGATATATTACCTTCTTGAGGCAGGGAGTATTGTTATCCTCAGGTTACAGATGAGGAAACTAAGACACAGAAATATTAAGTAACTTGCTTAAGGTCATACAAATAGTAAGTGGAGGAGGTGGAACTCTTCTAGGCAGTCTAACTCCAAAGTCCATGTTCTTAGCCACCGCAGAAAGCCAATCATTACAATGGATGAATGAATAGCAAATGTGAAAATTGCAGCAAAGAAGAAGAGGGGGTGCATAGCTGGAGAACCAACCTAGTCTCTGAGGTGGACAATATTTTTCTGAGGAAGACCTGAGACTTGCAGTTTGGGTTGAAGTGCAGAGGGAGCCCGCTCAACAGGTCCGTAGAGAGAAGAGAGCAGGATATGCAGGAGGGTAAGGGAGACACCCCTGTGATGTTTTCCTCCTGTGACTGTTTTTCCATTTCCTTTCAAATTTGGTTGCACAAATATGGAGAGGAGGAAGGAAGGCATGAAAAAGAAAACTAACATTTTTTGAGTTGGGTCCTTGCTAGATGCATCCCACACAATAAATGATTTTTTAATTCCCATATGTGTCCTGTGAGATAGGTCTTGTCACCATTTAAAGAATGAGAAAATTGAGGCTTACAAAGTGACTTGCCCAAAGTCCCATAGCAAGTAGGTGACAAAGTCATGTTTTGAATCCAATCCAGGTCTGGGCAGAGTTACTGAATCCTTAGATTGAATCTGTGGACAAATGATTCTAAGGAATATTCTGCCCTCAAATGCGGAAAATTTTTAGAAAGAGATGCTTTTGAGATGCTCTCTAATAGGATGTCCAACCTGTACCGAGTCCTCCCTGTACTGTTCTGTGAATGTTAACACTGTTTCATTTTAAAGAAAAATTACAGTTAGAATCATTATTTCACCAAGTGTGCATGTAAAGCCTTCACTTCTTTCTGGGTTCTTGTTTTAAAAAAAATCTCATCTGATCGTCAGAGCCAAATCCAAAGGAAAACAAGAAATAAGAAACGTTAACGTGAAAGCAGGCCAGAGAAATATACAACTGTTTTCCTCAGAGGATTAAAAGATATCTTGCTTTGAATCACTTTGTACCCATACAACAAGGTAATACATGTACTTTAGCTGACTAAACAAGATTCCATTGATAGCTTAAAAGCTCCGAGTGTTCTTATGTAATGAATGCACTATTTCATGTACTAATGGCCTGAAAAGAATGAGAAATGTTTTTTTTTTATCTTTCCTTCAGAGGAAAAGTTAACTAAATGATGAATTAAGAGTATTATAACCTTGTTCTAAATCAAAGAATATCCAACTATAATGAATGATTATCTATAATAATATTACACTGTATATGATGCATTTATTAGGATGAGAGGTAAGCTAATTTTCATCACTGGCTTTGGCTCTTAAAAGCATTATTTTATGTGTAGATAAAAAAGTGGGTATTGATTTCTTTTGAGCCAACCATCAAAATTTATTGACCTGGATTTTCCAAGGTTAATGTTTTCCTCATAGAGCAATACATCCACATGTTTATTGAAGCACAGAATCAATTTTGTACTGTTAAACATATTCTGGACATCTTATAGCTGTAGAATATCAGAGTCAGGACAAGGCTTAACTCAAATCCCTTATTTTCCAGGTGAGAAAATTGATTCTTGCTGAAAGGGAGGAACTTGCCCTAATTATCCTACTTGCCCAACATCATGCTGGTGGAAAAGCACACCTACTTAGATTTAGTCTAATGTTCTTGCCACTATATCCCCCTGCCCTCATTAGATATTATGAACATTGTTTTCTAAATCCAGAGAAACCTTATTTTAAATAAAATCTCCATGAGCAACATAAAGTCCTGTAACCAATGAGTCCTGTGTAAAAAGACAGAAATGACCAGAATCTAGAGACAAATTATGCAGAATTATATTGGGGTGATTTTTCAGTGAAACACAGAAAGAGAAAACTCAGTGACTGAACAGAATTCTCATGCTGGCTTGGTCTGGTAGATTGTTGCTGTAAAGGCCCACAATGTCACATATCTCCCTGTATCCACAAATTTGGATAGTGCCCTCTACATTGACTCTGGTCTTGATCATGTGACTTGCTTTGGCCAATAGAACAAGAGCAAATTTGACAGAAGCAGAGGGTTGATGTGTGCATATACCTTGGGGCTTGCCCTCTCTTGTTGGTATTTGGAACCCAAAAGCTACATGTGAAGGAACCCAGGCTAGCCTACGAGAGGATAGATCATTCCAGCTAAGGCCCCTGACCACCATCCTGCCAACCACCAGATAGATGAGTAAGGTCATCCAGGGCCTTCCATCCCTAGCTGAGTCTTCAGCTGACATCAGATATCAGCTAAACTGGCTCAGGAAGAAAACGCACCTAACTGACCCACAGAATCATGATTAATAATATATGTTTATTTTTGTAAGTCCCCAAGTTTTATAGAAGCTTTTTAGGCAGTAAAGCTAACTGATATATTTGAATATACATTATTATGATCATACATTATTTTGGAGTTAAAGCATATGATTGAGCCCTGGTCGGTGTTTCTCAGTGGTTAGAGCATCAGCCCATGCACAGAAGGATCACAAGTTTGATTTCCAGTCAAGGGCCATGCCTTGGTTGCAGGTTTGATCTCTACCCTGGTTGGGATGCCTGTGAGAAGCAACCAATTGATATGTCTCTCTCACATGGATGTTTCTCTCTCTCTCTCTCTCTCTCTCTCTCTCTCTCTCTCTCTCTCTTTCTCTCTCTCTTTCTCTCCCCCTTCCCTCTTCATCCCTCCCTTCCTTCCCTTCCACTCTCTCTAAAAAGCAATGGGAAAAAGTATCCTTGGGTGAGGATTAAGAAAAAAATTTTTTTTAAAATAAAGCATATGACTGAAAAACAGAATGTTAAAATAGGCAAGTGGGTGATTCGGGTTCATCCATGTAGTTCGACAATTCTTAAATCATTTCAGAATTTAAAACTATGTAAATTCTCTCATTCTTATAGTCATTAGAATTTCTCATATAACAGTAACTTTTAATATAGAATTTAGTCACTGAGAGGTGGTCAGGAAAGAGTTGATATGAGCAGTGCCACTCTCAGCATGTTCCATAGCATTTATCTATATATGCTTTTTTCCTATGCTACAAACAAACTTCACAACCATCGATGGCCATTTCCAGTACCAGCAGGTATATCTCTCTGAAGGCAGCCCCCAGACTCATCATGCTTCTACCTCCCTTTGCTTATAGCAACATTAGTCTGAGAGTCTCTGACAATAGTCACTGAAGGGAGAATAAAACTTTTGCAAAGATGTGTCTCTATTACCACTGAACAATGATTTTAAATAAAATAATGTCTAGCTAAGTGTGTTCTTAATGGCTACTGTCCTCTGTGATACTGACCTGATGTGAAGAAAGTAGACTCTTCAATCAATAGACAACCTTTCCAATGCAATGAATGGCACTGTAAAAGTCCCAGACTACTCTTCAGAGCCTAGCACACTGCACCTTCTGGAGAAGTAATAAGAAATCAACTCTTAGATGAGTGCTTACTATATGCCAATCATTGCAACAAGTCTTGTTTCAAATATTATCTCATTTAATTCTTACAACAATCCTGTGTTACATGCCATTGGGTCAGTTCCAACTCCTGATGACTCTATGACTAAGTGATGTCTACAACCTCCTGTCCTCAACAGCCCTGCTCAGCCTATGGCTTCGCTTATGGAGTCAATCCATCTCATATTTCGTCCTGCTGTCTTCTGTTTTTCCTAGCATTACTGTCTTTTCCCAAGAACCCTGCCTTCTCATGGTGTGCCTGAAGTAGGGCAGCTTTGGTTTTGTCATTTTTGCCTCTTAAGAATATTTCAGACTTAATTTTCTCTTGGACTCACTTATTCGTCTTCCTTGTGATCCAGAGCATCAGTAGAGCTCTCATCCAACATGACATGTCAAATGAATCATTTTTTTTCCCATAAGTCTTCTTCACTACCCAACTTTTGCATCTATTCATACTACTGATATAACCTTATCAGTGGTTATATGATTATAATACCTGTTTTACATAAGGAAACTAAGACATAGACAAGATAAATTTTTGTCCAAGTTCTTGTTGGCAATACAACTCCAGACAGGCTGGCTCCATAAAATCTCTCCACCACTTCATCATAGAGTGCTGCTTAAGTGACACAGCAGTATTAAAAAAAAAAAAAGACAAAACTCATATAATTGTTAAGACTGCACAGGAGATGGGAATACAGTGTGTATGGTTTGCTGCACTGAGCCTACCAGTAATAGCCCATATAATGATTTTAGTGGTCTTTAATTCTCAGCCTGTTCAGACAGAGTCTCAAGTTTGGAGAGAATGTTTATGGCTGACACAATGGGCACACATAGGGATAGCATAAGCCAAGTCCTCTGAAATGTTTCCCCACCATCCTAAGAGTCCTGGCAGAAAAGTTTCACTTTGTACCAGCTCTACATAGAGACAATATTTGCATAAACTTAAGCAACACAATTAAAGTTCGGAGCTGTTTCCCAGTGAGTTTAGCTTCTGGCTAGGGAAATTCTGAATTCTGCCTTTTAGAGGGAAGAGACATCCTCAGCTTGTAGACTGCAAACCAGAACTAACATGGATTCAGCCATCAGAGTCTCAAAAAGTCAAAGGCTTTAGTGCTAAGTGGTATTGACTTCTTAGATGCTAAACCTCATCCATAGGTCAATGCCCTCACATCAGGAAAGATGAAGCTGGCTTGTGGTCTGAACTGCTTGTCTTCTGTAACTAGTAGATCATCAACCTGTGGGAAACTTTTGGAAGTCTATTTGACTAGAAAAAACAATCATTTGGTAAATAAATAATTACCTATAGAATTAGTGAACAAAATAAAACATATCACCAATTTTGGAAATACAAACAATCCTGGAAAAGTAAATAAACCAGAGTTACCTATCTATTTAGGCAATACTAAATTACTGGAGAGAAACACCTACATAAGTCCTAGATTCAGTTCTATGGATTGAAAATCAGTTTTGTGTCAGTCTTGGAAGTGGTTAGCTTTGAAGACTCTTGGGGAGAAAGGGATGTGTGCAAGAAGCTAGATATGCATTCCGTACCCTTCCATTTGTGCACACTAGAGCCCAGTCTGCATGCCACACAGCCAGCTGCCTTATGCACGAGTAGAGCCCTTAGAACATACAATCCCATGCAGAGACCTGAGCAAGAGAACCACAATGGTACAAGTTCTTGACTCTTCTCTTAAAGATACAGCAGCTCTCGTTTTACTACCCTTTCAAAGAAAATTTTGATACCTATCAAATGAGTGGATCTGTTATTTTAAAAAGATGAATGACTCAGATCCTACAACTGTTTATCTTGCGCATACAAGAAGTTTAGAAGGTTTTAAGCTCAAGCACCTTCTGAGGTTATGTATGTTTCCTACTCAACTTTTCCCATTAAACTCAGATCTAAGCGACTGCTCAGATCCAAATGACTGCTGCTAAGCAAGAATGTAGGCACAAGGGGCAACCCAGATTTTTGTGTGATATCTTTCAACCTTTAATGCAGGTAACTAATTCAGGTGTTTTTAAAACACTCCAGGGTAAAAAAGAAAGCGATATTGAGGGAGTATTTAGCATGGTCAATGATGAGGGCATGAAATAGGACCCAGAAGGTCTGCTTTTCCTTGAGCTGTAAACAAACATTTTCTATGTGCTCCACTCCTACATAAGCTGATTAATAAAACTAAGACTAGTTTCAGGATAGAGATGGGAAGAGATCATTTACTAAGGAAACCAGACTTATTTTGTTTTTTATCTTGTATCCCAGGAACTTAACATTAAAAGAAGGCTTCTATTAGCAAGTAAGGTTTGCCATCAATGAATTGATTGTCTTCACAACCTCACTAAAATGACAGGGAATGAGAGGGAAAAGTTGGTAGACCTTAAGCTAAAATACAAAGGAGCAAGAGACATTAACCATAAAATGTGAGCCTACATTCTCTTCAGATATTCCACTCTCTTTACAAGTGTATCTGTATCTGTCTATTCAAAGACCCCAGTCTGTGTATCCTGCAATGAAATTCTGTCCTAATGAAGTGAACCCCCTCCAAGAGCCAAACATCATTTGATATTGAATTCATGACTACAGTAGGCTTTAGAACACAGACATTCCTCTGATGGATTAATTCATTATATATTTTATGCCACTATTTCTCTAGAGCTTTAGAAATGCAAAGACACCTGCTATACACTTTTTACATGAGTAGGTTGTTAACTTTACATTAAAAAAAGCATTGTTATTTTAGTTCTTAAAGTCTGTACTCATGAAGTGAAATAAAGAATTCTCACCCATATCAATCAGTTCAAAGAAAAATCGGATTCCTTGGATTTGTGGTGACAATATAAATATTCTATCATCTATTCAGTGTCTATTTATGTCTCTTCTTGAACTTAGCAGCATGGATGAAATATTGCATTCTGTCAGAAGAAATAACACTCAAAATAGCATTATATTTTAAGTGGAATGGGGAAAGTTTAAGACTGGTTTTCTTAGTTGATTAGGCTATGATATTAACAAGATCAAGCTTTAGGGGTTGAAATTATGAGCCTGTTAACCAGTCTAGGGTAATTTTCTCCCTATTTGTCTCTAATATCATTTTCAGCTAGCTTTTTCTATGTGTACAAAAAAGAATTTAGCTGAGAGGGAAAATGGACGAGTGGAAGGTGTCACTGGTATTAGAAAAATGGCTCAGAACCCATTCACATTTTTTTATATTCATGCAGATTTTGGCAAGAAGTAATATCTATCGCCTTAGCAAATTAACATAGAAAAACATTCAAGTGCAGTTCATGTATATTTTGGAGACACTTTGTGTGACATGGAATTTTATCTTAAACTATCTGATGATTTCCTTATCCCTCCAGTTACACTAGTGTTGAGGCTTACTACATTTTATAGGCCTTTTCCAAATTTTACCTTCTCCTAAATAAAAGTCTTCTAAAACTACTGCCAAATGCCTTCCAATGTTCTCTGGACAAATAAGTCCACCTAAAACGAACACAAACTGTCCATTGACAGGGAGAGTCAAGGGTAACTAGCACAAACTAAAATAAAAATCTATTATTTTCAGCCCGGCTGGCATGGCTCAGTAATTGAGCATCAACTTATGAACTAGGAGGTCATGATTCGATTTCCGGTCAGTGCACATGCCTGGGTTGTGAGCTCGATCCCCAGAAGGGGACATGTAGGAGGCAGCTGATCAAGGATTCTCTCTCATCATTGATGTTCTTATCTCTCTCCTCACCCTTCCTCTCTCTGAAATCAATAAAAACATTTTTAAAAAATCTAGTATTTCCAAATTCTTACAGTTGGTGTTTTATAAGCTGCCTCCTTCCACTGTGGTGAACTTGACATGATAGGAAAAGACCTGAAGTTCAGGATTGCAATTTACATTCTTAGGCAAATAAAACTTCTTTTCTATCTCCCACTTATTGACCATCTATATTTTACTCTTGTGTGTCAATCCAACTCTTGGCAGCTTTTAAAAATATATATATTTTTTTCATTGATTTCAGAGAGGAAGGGAGAGGAAGAGAGAGATAGAAACATCAATGATGAGAGAGAATCATTGATTAGCTGCCTCCTGCACACCCTCTACTAGGGATTGAGCCCACAACCCAGACATGTGTTCTGACCTGGAATCAAACCGTGACCTCCTGGTTCATAGGTCCATGCTCAACCACTGAGCAACACTGGCCAGGCTCTTGGTAGCTTTTAATAAGAAAAGGAATGGCCTATCCCTCAAAGTTCAGTTAGCCCTGCTCTGATTGAAGGAGGAAAGCCTTTGGGAATTCAGCCCTTTAACAATATTAATAAATGCTGCCAGCAACTTAAAATGAACAAAAGAAACTGAAAAAGAAAAACAATGGAAGTACAGTCTGCAATGTGCAAATCATTATTAATATATAAATAAAGAGTTTTATTATTGCCCAGAATTTAATATCTATCTAGTTTTAAGTTCCATGTCCCTATGCTTGACTTACTGAAAATATCTTTTAAAACTAAAATATTATGCACTGGATTATTATTTATTAATCTAGATGAGGAAATAATAGAATAAGCATTAGAAAATCACAAAAAGGTAACTTAATGATCAGATAAAATATTCATTACAGATAATATGTATATATTTAATGAATATAGTGTATAGTCTGATTTGCTTCAAAGAGGTATGCATTTACTCATCTATATAAAATCAAGAGCTCTCTTTCACATACAGAGAATCACTGACTGCTGAGCTGAAGTAGGGCAGGACAGGCAGAAGGAATGGGATAAGGACATGCTAAGACACCACATCAAATGGCAGAGGACCTGACTGGCAATCAGAACTTGTGCAAATGAGTTAGGCAGCCTTTGGAGGAAAGACAGAACTCCAAAGGTGTTTTTTGTTTTGTTTTGTTTTGTTTACCATAATAGACTTCACATGGAAACAGTGGTGTAGAAAAGAAAAAGGGCCTGTACCATTTCAGTTAAGTCAATGGGATATAACATGGATAAGGTATCTCTAAAAGAATCTGTTACTTTCAGCAAACTTTTAATATTCAAAATAAAACATTTACTGCATTTTATGGCACGAACCGCTTATAAATCCGTTCACAAGACACTTGTATCACTCGATTGTCATAACTGACTTCCCAGAGTCCTTCATACCCTGGGCCTGAACACACTTCACCGAGCCAAATAGTGAGGCAAAAGGACCCTCCCCAGAGAATATGTTCAGTTTGAATCTTAATTGTGTTCTCTGTAAACTGTTACTGTTCTCTTTCTTACATGAGCATTTGATGGCCTAATATAACCTATATTTTCTCCACCCTTCTTAGAACCCCTATTTTTATCTTATAATCTTGGTGATCATTGGAAACAAGGGTAAACATTTATAACTAGAATTGCTCTACGCTGACCCCTACTGGCCTAAGACTTTCAGTACAGAAAAAAAAGTGGCAAGCGTAATAAAAAATGCCCCAGAAGGAGGCAGAGTTTAGTTCCAGTTTTACCCTCATCACTTGCTAGATATATGACCTTGAGCAAGTCACTTACCCTTTCAGGTCCTTAGTTTCCTTATCTGTATAATGGGAGAGTGGGTAGGGATTAATGCTTTTTCTGGCTAGACCAGATAACATTTGGGGATTTTTAAAATTCTTTAAGTTGGAGTCATTCCCAAGGAGGGTCACAACTTAAAGAGACCAATTAAAGGGAAACAATTAATTGCTTGGCACTATAATTAATTAGTCAGCTACTGCATGCCAGGCACTTCATGCAGGTTATTATTCAGTTCCGATGGCAAACCTACAGTCAGTGTTAATGCCTCCTAGAGCAAACGTAGATGAGCAAACGAAACCAGGTAGATTTCTAAAAGTAGAGTGACGGTCACCCTGCATTTAAGCTCCTTACTCTAACTGAAGGCAGTAATAATTTAGAAGGGAAAGGAAAAAACACCAAGTCCATTCTTAACGGGAAGATGGAACTCTTCTACAGAACCATTTTGACATTAGTGAAGAAACTAAACCCATGTGATCGAACCAATTGTACAGGAAGAAGCTGAAGAACATAGAGAGAAAGAAATCAGAACAATTCAATTGCTTCAGCGTACAAAACACACAGACCACACAGACACACAGACATGTAGCCTTTCTCATAACCTGTATTTGTCTGAAACCTCTGGGGCACTAGCCTGTGTGGTAGGAAGGTGCAGTGGGCAGGAGCATGGATTCTGTTTTCAGACCTCCGGGACACAGCAGCTGACTCCTCCCATTATAGACTGTTTGGAGATGAGTTAATTGGCATTAGTGTGCCTCAGTTTCCCCATAGGCTCTCTATGAGTATTGAATGAGCATGTATAAAGCACTTGCCCGTACATGGCACGTTGCAAGCACCAGCTAAATGCTAGCTATTATTGTTATATAAGAAAGGAACCTTACCAGTATGAAACTAAAAAAGGCTTTCAAAATAGCATTTTCTTAGCCCATCAATTGCTTCCACGGGCAGGTTAAAAAAAATAGACACTGATTAAAAATTTCAATTTTAAAATGAAGCTATACTGACTGAGGGATCACTTTCCTAAATGAAATCATTTTTTCTTGCTAGTCTTTAAAAAAATACATGTTTGCATTATAACCATGGTGACATGTACAAGGACAATTCCATTTTGTCCCTCCTACTGAGCTTTCTTTTGTCCACTATGAAATCTTGAATTCCCTTTAAGTTCTTTTCTCCCTAAGCCTAACTAATGCTCTGGTCTGCCACTGTTGCCCTTATCCCCACTTCTGTGATGTTTCCATACTTCAAGGCGGGCCACAGAATGGCTGGCACACAACTGGGAATTCCTATGAGGCTCGCCAAGTTAATGGTGATTAGCTGCTGCAGACAGGAGCCAGGACCGGTGTAGATGGTCCCAAACAATGGGGTCTAACATTCAACCACAAAAGCTTTCATCTTGGGAACATAACCTCTTGTGAGATATAACCGGAAGTCTCAAGGTAATTGCATTTTACTGGAATCAAACCTAAGAAGTATTTTATAATTAAAGATCACGCTGGTTTCCTTTACCATCACCTGCAACTTAATCATGCACTTGAAGCTTCCCACAAATAGTGAGGCTGTTTAATATTTATTGAACATCCACAATTCATCTTTACATTTTGTTTCTCTGGAAACGAAACATTCCTTTGGCTTGGCTTCGAGGGACCCTGAAGAAGATCATTATTTCATTAAGAATGGAGGCAGAGAAATCCTGTGTGATGATGTTATTAATAACGCAAGCCTACATTTCACAGTGCCTTTTCATTTACAAAGTGCTTTCACATGCATTATCTCATTTGATCTTCACAAAATTCTGTGTCCAATCTGCCCTTCCTACTCTGTGGACTATAACATTCCCCTTTTCCATTCTGTGGGGAGACTGCTCTTTATTTCTTTGCTTTTAGGACTTTTGTGCAAAATTTCAGGAGGCAAATTCCTGACTTGTAGACAGGAAAGTGTGTGACTTTGTATGTGTGTGTCCATAGCCTAGTGAGCTGGAGTAGTTATTTCCTGGATCAATGTCCAGGCATGTACAGTGGTATGGGATGCCTGTAACCGTGAATACAGTTACCACTGATGGAACATTTTGCAAGCAGCCTAGAGGAGTACAAGCTTTGATGTCAGGCAGATGGATTCAAATCATCCTGGCTCTACCACTACTGGGTAGACTTTGAAAAAATTTCTCGCCTTCTCTGGTTTAGAGGTAGCAGGGCTAAGCCATAGGAACACACAGTCTATGTCAGTGAGAAGCGTGTGACTGCTAAGCCAGTGCAGCCCTAACTGGTCCTCCAGCTTCCCCGTTCTCCTTGAACTGCCTCTTCCAAGTGGACATTTCCACTGAGAAATTCTAGAGCCACCCTGGAGAATGAGCCTCAGTTTCCTCATATGTAAAAAGAGAGGAATAATACCTATTTACAGGGTACTTTTAAAGGGTAAATAAGGTGATTCCTTCATAGTAGAGGCCAGCTTGTAGTTGTTGTTAAGAGAGGGGCACAGTGCCCATTCTGCACCAGGCCATATGTTTGAGGCATTCAGACTAATTTTCCATGTGGCTCAACCAACTTTTAAAGGGATTGGGGGACACAGAGCAATTTGAATGCCTTATAATTCTTTATATCAGTATTCCTCCTGAACAAAATACTCATTTGCCCCCAACCAGTCCAGGCTTCAGTCCCGGGTAAGCCTAGTCCCGAGCAGCATGGCTGACTGGTGATCTGAGGTGGGGTGGGGTATGGGGGGGATGTCCCCTTACCATGAACATTCTTTCAGGGGCATCGCTCCCTGCCATTTCCTCTTTGTTTATAACCTTAGAAGTCACTAGAATGGAATGATTTCTCCCTTTCTTGCTAATGTCAAAATTGCCTCACTGTAGACTTGGATTCTCAATTGTATGGCTAGCTTGGGGCTTTTTACTGGCATTTCCAAGTTCCAGTTTCTCTATCTATCAGATACAAATGTTTTGGGAGAGCTGACAGTTTTGCCCAATGTCCACTTCATAAGCTTTGTTCTTTTACAATAACCTGGTGGCACTGCAGCGTCATGCTATATGCCTAAAGGATTAAACAAACGTGCATGTTCTTACCAGATACCATGCTGTATTTTATTTCCTTTTTGGAGCTCTTTAATGCTAGTTCTTTTATGCAATTGTTATTAACAGTGTATTTAAGTGAATGGAAAAGAGACATTAAGGGAAATTATCTATGAGGTGAAAGGGAGAAGATAATTTGAGGATAAACATTCAAGGAACCAGCTTGAAGTATTAAAATGACATAACAACATGGCAGGATACTGGCTTTTTCTCCATAAATTCTTTCTCTAAATTAAGATCATACGTTACGTATTCAGCACTGTGTTTGCAGAGCACTGCTGAAACTGACTCAGGGCTGGGACTGCTGGCTGATAGCATAGCGGGAGGTGTCTATGCGACTCCAAGCTGTCCTTGCCCCGTTGGGGGTGGGTGGGTATGATAATGAGAGTGCCAGTCGCTCAGGGATGAAACAATGGGGAGGCAGTCAATCAAAGCTGTGGCTATCTGGAATGGACATCGTCTTGGTCGTGCTGGGGTGGTGCAGGGATCATAATGGCTCCTCTGTTCCTTTAAAATGCTGTTCAGATAATGGCCTGGCCTCCCACGCATTCCGAGAGGGTGCCTCTAGTTTTACTGAAACCCTATCCTGACTACAGACCTTATTTCCCCTCGCAGCTTTGATACCCTGTCCAGCCAAGTTATCCTCCAGGGACGCAGTTGCTGTTTCTTTCGATGTGCTCCACCGTGGTTTTCGAAATTGCTTCGAGAGCACCTGAGGACAGGAGTCCCCCTGCCCTCCCTACTCCTTCCCTCTCATCACACACAGATACTAAGTGTTTCATTAGCGAAGTTCTTTAGGGGACACGCTGGTCAAGCAGAAGGAGTTGGAAACCAGACTGTAACCAGGAGATTTTCTTTTTTGCCAAGTGCTTTGTCCTTGCTGCTTTTGGAAGCACCGTAAGTCATTAGCAGGCCCCTGCTAATTGAATTTGATTTAATGTCAACACTGTCACAGTCACATAGAGTACACCAATAAAACCCCAGTCCTGCTTGCTGCGATCATTAAGCCCAGTTTTTTCCCCTCACAACAAAAGCCCTGCCTTTGGTTGAAGGTTGTCGCAAATCGAACTCAGAGGACACGGTGCTTTCCTGGCCGTCCATGGAACAAACCCAAGCGCTGAAGTCATCACTTAGAGTGGAACCAGAATCGAATGGGAAAATCCACTTGTACAAATGACACTCACAAGCGGCTGATTGGCGCCTCGTCAGTGTCTGATGTTTTAGCCCCTTCAGAACAGTTACAGATCATGCTTGCGTTCCCTGTAAGATGTACCAGCTAATTAAATGTCCGAAATGGCGCCACCTACTCTGTTTGAGAAAGTAAAACCGAGAGAGTTAAGATGTGGAAAAAGCACATTTAAAAACTCGCCAATCTTTCTAGTAGTCGAAATACACATAAAAAAATTTATTTTTACTTTTGCTTCCTGTTAAATATGTTAATAGGTTGGGAAAGTGGGGTTCCTGGGTGGATTACCCAATTTAATATAAAAGAGGTGAGGTATTGGTTAGCTGCAATCAAAAGACTCTGAAGGGTTAAAATTACCCTTTCAAATTCAGCTACAATATGCTGATTTGAGAAGTCCTTCGATAAGTCATTTCCTGGCATTCTACAAGTTCTCATCCATTGTGCCACACACAAGGGGGGAAAATTAGAAATGTATTTGACTAAGTGGCATTGGGACTTGTTTGAACGTAACATGGTCGTGTTACACCTGGAAACATATGAAGTAATTAAATGAAACCTGGTGAGGAAAAAGGGGATTTCAGTGGAATTTAGCTAGTTTGTCCCAAGGCTGGCCCCAAGGGTGGAAGGAAAAATATTCCAAGGGGTATTTCCTTACTGCTTTTAATTTAGCTCTGGGCAATGGCAGTGTGATTCCCGCTGGTTTTGTATCTCATTGCCCTCAAGATCACCCTTTTTTCCCTCCTGTGACCTGCACTTAAAGGATGATACCATCACCTCATCAATTGCCAATGCCACCAGTTCAATAACCGGCTATCGCTGTGGGGCATCTTCCCTGACGAGAAGCAACCACAGGTCTTGGCTCTCTCCAAAAATAGCCTCACTGCAGTTCCAGGCGCAGCCCAGGTTTCCTCAGTCACCCCAGCTCGGGAAAGAGACTCTTCATCCCTGTGCTTTCTTTAAGGAACCTTCATAGCCAAGTAAAGATTGTGTTTCTGTGACTTGGCCTTGAGATATGGCTGACAACCCCATTTTCTTGAATGCAAAAGTACCCATCACTTCCATTTTCCTTTGCAACCAGCGACAATCGCCTATGTAAATAAATGTTATCTGTGCTTCCCCATCCCATTGAATCCAGAGGCCTGGATTTGAAAGAGGGAAAGAGAGAAGGAAAGCTTTTCATTTGGTATCGTGTGGCACAATGAGAGTTCCTCTAGGGAACGTGCATTCACTAAACCCTGGCAAAAGTCGCAAATTGATATCTCAGGTGGAGATATGGGCGAATTAAAAATCCTTCCCCAGGTAGGGACAGAAGGGTCCCTAGGGGCCTCTGTATTATACAACACTAGAGGCCCGATGCACGAAATTCGTGCAAGGGGCTCGGCCGTCACAGCCCCGGCTTCATCAGGAAGGTCGTCTGGCTGTCCAGTCTAATTAGCATATTACACTTTTATTATTATAGATAATGAAAGGTGGGAACCAGGTAAGAGCCACAGGTGGGAGGAAGAGGTGCAGAGATGGGAACATCCCCAGGAATGCCGACTGAAGGAATCAGCACCTCTTTGCTGTGTGGCAGGAAGATGGCTCAGCGAGCCCTTGTGACACCTGTGCTGACCACTCTGCGCCTCAGCCTTGCCCTTCCTCCAGGAGAACGGGGCTGATTAATGTCAGCGCCCTCCCCTCTCATCAAACTGCATGCAGCAGCATGGCATCGCCGACGTGAAAGTTACTTTAGACGCCAGCACGCTCATGTATGGAATTTTTAAGTTCAAAGTTTAATTAATTTTTTTTTTTTTACTTTTTGTCTATTATGAATTGAAAAGGGAATTATGACAAGACATTTCTAAACTTTGGGTGATCTTAGATGTTTTCCAGAAATGGTAATGTTTGATTAAAATATCATAGGCAATTTAAGCAAAAAAAGGATACAAATTTAGTTTCTAAAATGCTTTTAATAGGGATAACATTTTTCACACAAAAAATATGAGATAGTGAAGAGAACTCTACCTTCTTTTGAGGAGATCTAGTACCCAACTCTAGTAGTAATTTAAAATGTTAGCTTTTTTTAATGAAAAGGAGCAAGTGCTGCAATATAAATAACTTCCCCTGTGTATTCTGTATGTAGTACTATGACTCATCAATTCTCACATGCATCTGCATGTTATTCTAAAAGAAGTCTATCATTTGAGGGACAAATTAATAGTCATGACTTAGGTAAATTGCTTTGTTTCAAATTTAATTTAGGCAATATCTATTTAAGACCTTTTACTGCGCTGAACAGTATGTTTTTTCCAGCTTTATTGAGAATAATTGACAAATAAAATTGTAAGATATTTAAAATGTATAATGTGATAATTTCATATACGAATACAATGTAAAAAAGGTTCTGTTTATCAAGTTAACACACCCATTACCCACATACTTATTTTTTGTGTGTATGTGTGAGAACATTTAAGTTAAATCATAGAAATAGAGAATAGAAAAGTGGTTGCCAGGGGCTGGGTGGGGAAGGGAGAGGAAGGGGGAATAGGGAGGTGTTAGTAAAAGGGTACAAGCATTCAATTATTAGATAAATAAGATCTGAGGGTGCAATGTATAACATAGTTGATAACATTGCACGGTATAATTAAAATTTGCTAACAGAGTAATTCAACTGTTTTTAGGAAACTCTCTGCCTTTGTTGTTGATACCAACACCAACCACACGATGTCACCAACAACTACAGTACTGACTTAGAGCCTGGGGATAAACTTTAATGCATGCATCTCCCCAAAGGTTAAATTATCTTCTAGTTTGTTCATGAATTTTCTTTCTACCCATCAAGCTAAAAAACATTAGCATTTAACATTAATTTGTCACTATATTATTATTATTAATTTACCAGTATAGGGATTCCCAGAATTTACACATTTCTGTTTATTTTTAAAATATTAATAATAAAATTTTTAAATATCCTTTCAAAAGATCCTTTTGCTTATTAACCTTCACATATGTTATGGTGACATATTTTGGAGGGAGAGTAAGAACTAATCAAAGGGTATGGTTTGAACACTATCTGTGAGGCTCATGGTGAATTGCAGAAATAGACACACAACACACACACACTCACACACATACACACACACACAGCTGTAGCACACTGCAGTCCCAATCAATACCACCCTCTAGAAATCTTTTTTTATGTAAAGCTAGAAAGTATAGGATAATCTTGCTCCTCAAAATTGTACCAGTCATGTTTAATATTTATTTTATAATTACTCTTTTTTGGCATAACACAAGATTAATTAAAATAACATTTCATCTCTCTTCATGAACCAGAGCTGGTCTTTTCTATCCCCAATTCCTCTCACAAATATACTCTGAATATACAGGGTAAAATAAATAAATGTATTATGATGATAAGACCAAATTATTTCCTTGAAATGGTTTGTCATAATAGTATGCTTAATTATGCAAATATGCTGGAAGCTTTTTAAAGGGTATATCAGCCAAATTAAAATACATTAAAGATGACTAATGCATATTTATGTAGACATTCAGCACATATATGCCTACATGCAGAATTCTATTAAATAATAGCATGCAATGATACATTATAAAGTGAGAAAGTATACAACAAAGCTATCTGACAAAAGCTTATAAAGAAATTCCTTTTATTAAAAATAACCTTAAGTTCTAAGGAATTATATTTATTTTGTTGATTATTCTGTCATTCCTAAAAAAAATTCTTAATGGAAAGAAAGGATTTCAGTGTTATAAGACTGATATAATTTTATTAGCCCTAAAAAAAAATCAACTGAAGTTGTAAATGATTGGAATATACATATATGCTATTCCTTTTTAGGGTATATGGGAAAGACGAAGAACAAAAATGATGATCTTAATAAACACTTTAATGAGGTCTGGAAAACAATGGAATAAAATTTTTGAATGTTTCCAAATATTTGGTGGAGAAAACACAGAGCTGAATTTTTAATTAAACATGCTGGATATTTGGCTTTATTTACAGGGTGAGCAAAAGTAGGCTTACAGTTGTGCACATGGAAAATAATACAAAAATTAATAGATAATAATACAAGAATAAATCCCTAGCTGGTTTGGCTCAATGGATAGAGCATCAGCCTGAAGACTGAAGGGTCCCAGGTTCGATTCCAGATAAGGGCACATGCCTGGGTTGCGGGCTCGGTCCCCAGTAGGGGGCGTGCAGGAGGCAGCCAATCAATGATTGTCTCTCATCATGGATGTTTCTATCTCTCTCTCCCTCTTCTTCTCTAAAATCAATAAAATATATTAAAAAAAAAGAATAAACTATGTTTCCTGTACTCACAAATGTAAACCTACTTTTGCCCACCCTGTATATACAGCCAAAGAGAGACATTTGCATTTGCACTGCAGCTGTCACGGAGTCACGTTTGTGAAAAATGTAGTGTATAGTTTTCTCTTTATAAGTTCCCTAAGGTATTTTAAATTATTTATAAATAAGAATATCAAAACTTCTTAATTTTGTAGGCTGTTTTTGTAGTTTCCAGGCTATTTCAAGGATGACTAAGGGCTCACACCAACAGCAATGTTTCACCTTTGAGGTAGGTATCTCCATCTGGTTTCCACATGCTATTTTAATGCAACACATCACATTTATGAAACAATCTTCTTCCCAGTGACACCATAAAGTACAATGTTACTTTCCCACAAAGTTATTACCATTTTCCGTATGTAATAAACACTCTGGAATTGGTCTCACTTTTTAAACTGTCATTAGAATGAACTTCAGCAAAAAATAGCACTGACATTTCTAATAAACCTTGACTATGGCTATAGTATACACTTTAATATATATACATTCTTAATGCTTTTGACATGGCCCTTTTAACAATAACAAGAAATGGATCTTACATATTTTTAAAAACTCAGAAAAATATGAACAAGCTTTATAAGCTAAAGCTTGAAATAATAGTGAGCAGGTCATTGCATTCATTAATGAAATCAAGAAAAATTAGACTATACTAGTAATTTCACTTTATTGTGGTCCATTAAAATTCGTTTCCACTTGTGTGCTGTGACTGAGGTAGATTGATATATGCTTTAGTTACACAATAACTTCTCAATAGTTTATATCCATTCTAGGAACAACCTCTTCAACTAACAAAAACCTTAATATTGGAACATTCACTGTAATGTCTAACTGGGAGTGTATTTCTTATGTGTTCTTAAGAGAGTATTTCTTATAATGAGGACTTTTTGAGGTTTATGATTTTTAATATTTGGTAAAAAGATGAAGGATTTTCATAGCTGTAGAACTGTGACACTATAAATAGTCTGATGAAACTACAAATTATTTAAAATATATATTTATATTTAGAAACACAATTTTAGAGTTATATTTTAATTGCTCATTCACTCTAGTTAAAAATACTAATTCAAATTACCCTAACGTTTTTTAAAGATAAGTTTCTGGTTCATTTTTCTGGGGAAAAATTATTGCTAATCTCATAGTCATATTTATTTTGCTAGTTTTCATCATTATTAGGTGACATCTCTCTATCCCCAATGTAATGACCTAAAAAAAATACCTCACCGTAATATTGCTGGGTTTCTATTTTCAGAACATTTACATAAATATATCCTGCAGGCCAATATGGAAACAATCCTTTTCACCTGAATCAGGCAGCTTTGGGGAGTGCTGTCCAGTGCTGAATTTTATTTTATTTTGTTTTGTTCAGCAAAACTGCACACTTTTAACATGTGAAAGGTATTATAAGAGTTTGGTATATTTAGACTCTATCTGGAGTGTTGAGAGCAGAAAGAAATGGAAACTATTTAATGGAAACGATGTAAGAGATTATGAAACAGGAGATATTTGTACATTTAAATTACAGATTTGTGGTTAATGAACACATAGAAAGCCTTCTGAGCTGGGAAAACCCTGGGTTATAAAAATAAAATGACACCAGGCTTAAAAACCTCAATGACAAGTCATCTGACAGTTCCTGATGTTTGCTCTGTAGTTGGTCAAAATGTGTTTTCTTTCATGACGCTCCATTCCAAGGAAGCACGGGTCTTTCCAATACATTTGTATAAAAGCATCCACTCGCTCAAGGAAAGAGATGTGCTGTTTTAGGATGTTGAAAACAGGACTGCTGAGCCTTTGTATTTCATGGGAGGAAATGTTTTTCCCTTAAAGCTAGCAGCCAAGTTTCAGAATGGGGAGGGGGGATGTTATGGTGCTGAATTAAATTTGCTATGTGCCATTGCTTTGGAAAGGGAGTACCCATCAACATTATGGTTTCTGTGGAGATCCTTGTCATCATTTCCCCCCACACTTATCATATGCCTGTTCCTCAGAGCTATGACATTGAGGAGATCTACTTTTCATTCCTTGCCATTACCTGCTCTGACTTCTTTTTCCTCTCTTGGTTATGTGGGCTTAATTACCAATAAAAAATGCGAAGGTCCAATTTAATTTTGTCTCAAATGAATCTTTGCTTCTCTTCCCTTGAAACCTACCCAGCTTTTCTCAGACAAGAGGGTCCTGTCAAATAGAGGGCACCTCTGTCCCAAATGAGGCAGGTAAGCAGCAGCGATTTGGAAAGCCAAAATAACACAGATACCATACTCCTTTAAGCAGAAGCTTCTGGGGAATTTTAGGTTCCCACATAGGAAGATAATTCATATCAAGTGACAATATCAATATGGCCGACTTACTGAAATATTGATGACTTCTCTGATTTAATCGGGGCTATTAGCCTTACATCTCACCCCACTTTCTCCAGTTAACTTAGGAAGGGGTCATCAGAAGCCTCGAAGACTTATAAAAGATGAATACTGGGGAGGAAGTTATAAGGAATATAACTATAGAAACAGAAAACTGTTAATAATAGTATAGGCAAGTTAATAAAACTAACACTACAAATAGAATAATGGAAAAAACATAAATAATATATACATTATCTCATAACTTCCCAATGGCTGTATGAAGCAGGATTATTTTGAGACTTTAACTTTCAAAGTTTAGATTTCATAAAGCCAGAAAAAGTCAAAGAGTTGTAAAAACTTTTGATGAAAGGCATTAATGGAGAGACTGTTTTGGCTAATGCATCTTCCTGGTCTTGAATATTATCATCTCACTCCCCTTTCAGCATTTGAGGGGACAGGAGACAGAAGAAAAAGAGAACAGATTTATCCCTGGGTTGGACTATTCCACCTCTCTCAGGAGGTAACAAATAGATAGATGACTATGGTCTTTTTCATTAATGCTCGGTCAGTGCTTGAGAGCAAGATTACAATGCATGAAGTAGTTTTAGAACCCTTTTATCGGGGAATTTGAGGATTAGAGATCATCAGGACATCTTATTCAAAGAGCACTTGTCTCTAATCAGGGCAGTTTCATTCGAATTAGGCATTTGTGATATTCATGCTCAAGGATGTCATGAAGGGGACTGTGACTTATGCAGAAGTGTAAATGATAAAATTTGACCTCACTGACAGAATATTCATAGGGCAGTCGCATATAACCTGACGGAGACTTATTTTGCCAACACACAAGCAAAAAAGTTTAAATGAAAATGTAGGAAGAAGAAGGTGCTTTTAAAGGAAAGGCATGTTTTAAAGCTATTGACAAGCTGTTAGATTCCACTTTTTGAAGAAACATAAAGGTAAATAATCTTTATCTTGACTTCACATTCTCTAAATTTAATTGCTGAGGGAGGGGTCATGTGAGTGCCCACAAAGCAGGATATCTTTAAAAATAAAATCACACTGATCTCTAAGATACAGATTGCTTATGCTAAAACCTGATTCTTGTGTTGGCCGGCTAAAGCAAAAGCTGAGCAATAAACAGTGGCCAAATTCATTTAAGTGATTTTAATCAACTTTCTGAGTTTGATGTCAGTATGTCTCAAAAATTCATCCTACCCAAGGATGCTAAACGTTAAATAAAAAAATAAAAAAACAGGTAAGAGCAACCCATTTGTTCTCTCCAGAAATTCTCAAACAGTAATTGTATTTGCACAAATTTGTGGTATGTCTTTGCAAAGGGTGGGTGCTTTCGGGTGAGAATTATACTGATATCTGGTATTTATGTTGTTAGTTCCTGAATACCAGATTTAAGTAACAGAAAATAGGTAATATCACTGAAAGACATTTAACAATAAAATAGGAAAATTTAAAGATATGCCTTATTATCTTTTCATGTATCTGACCAGTGCCCATTACATTAAAGATATATTCTTTTGGGAGTCATCACTGCTCTGAGATGTCAGTGAACCAATATTCACTGAGAAGCTGCTAAGTGGAAAGATGTTCTGAATGTTTGCTGCCTCTCAAAAAGCCACACTTTCTCTATGCCAGCATTCCAAGCCTAAACTCCTGGCAGCTTTCCACCCTTAAAAAGGGCACTAGAACTGAGATTGATGTCCTTTAAACCTCAACCTCTCAGTGCTTTGTCCCATCCCATTTTTAATTCTGTTTTTCCACTTCATTTAAAAAATCTTTTTTTATTTCTAAGTTCTCCTTGTAAATCCCATACTTTATGTAAGTATGCTGTTTTTAAAAAGCATACTTACATAAAATTCATGTTTACATTCATTCTTTCTACCTTCCAGCAATTGTATGTCTCCTGACTATTGAAGGAATCATAGTCAACTACACAAAGGAATGACTGCAGAAATGCAAAAAGAACAGAAAACAAGAGATAGAGCAGTCAAAACAAGTTCAATTCTTTTCAGTAATATCCTTGCATGGGAGAAAATGGTGCACTTCCAAGTTACAGCTTTTTACTCACAGGGAAGCAGTAATATGATAAATCCAAGAAAGGCATCCGCAAGAGAAAATGGTTTTCTTAGAACACAAGTCTACTAGTAATAAAAAGGTAAGGCATTTTCACTTTAAACATGAGGCATAAACAAAAATTATTATGCTTCATTTACTTTTGCTCTAAGTTAACAACTTGTGGCTAAATTCATAGGCCTACACCTATTATATATCTTGATAATAATCTTTGCAATGACACCATGAAATAGAGAGACAGATGTTAAGATGCTGATTTTACAGAGACTCAGAAGAGATAAGCATCTGGCCTAGGGTGACATGCCAGAAAGATGTGATGCTAGCAACTGAGCCCGAGTCTTCTGATTCATAGTTTAAAATCCTTTATCGTTTATTGTCTAGAACATTATGTATTGCCTTTTGATGGAATGTGTTGATTGTAAGAGGAGGAATGAGAACTATGAATCTGAAATTTTGCAGTGGCTATTCTCTATTCGCCTACCAGATCCATTCTGTTTTTCTTTGCCTTGTTTTGGGCCTCAGGGGCCTGGCATTTATGAACTACATCACCTGACTTCCTTGCCTTATAGCTTCTTGTGGAATTCAGACATTGAGAGGCACCCACTTCCACTCCCACAGCTCTCGCAGTATCTACCTCCCTCTAAGATTATTGCTCTTCTCAACCCCCAACTCCTGCCCCCAACCCATCCCCACAAGGTTCCAACTCTAGCTCATAACAGTTCCCTGCAGGTATGTAACCACTTCCTCTTTTGCTAGTTCTAAATCCCTCTGCATCCCTTGATTGTTTCCTTAATCCTTCCAATCTTTATGTACATTGTCCCTTCAGTCTGAGTCTCTTCAAGACATATCACTGCCAAAAATGCACTTCAATCTAATCACAAGGATTTATCAGACAAAACCAAATTAAGGGACTGTCTACGAAATAACTGGCCTTTATACTTTAAAATGTCAATGCCATGAAAGAAAAAAAACAAACTGGGGAAATTTCCATATTAAAGGAGACTAAAGAGACATGGCACCCAAATGCAACATGTGATCTCAGATTGGACTCCAGATAAGAGTATTACTTTTTTCGGTTAAGAACATTATTGGGAAAATAGGTGAACTATACCAGTAAGTAAGGCCAATGTATCATTGCTAATCTCTTGATTTTGATGATTGTACTGTGGTTATATGAGATAATGTCCTTACTGCTAGGAATGCACATTAAAATATTTAGGAAAGTAGAGGAACATCTTCACCTGACTTTCAAGTAGAACAGGAAAAAAAGGTGTATATATAGAAGAGTGAGAAGGAGTGGGGAGAAAGAGAGAGAGGGAGAAGGAATGAGAAAGCAATAGTGATAAAGTGTTAACAATTGGGAAATCTGGGTGGAGTGTATATAGGACTATTTTGTATTATTGTTGCAACTTTTGTGTAAATTGAAAACTTTTCCAAAGTCAAAAAATAAAAATAATTTAAAAAGAGTTTCCAAAAATTCAAGCTGAGTGTGTTGTCTAATTTCTGCCAGGACTTTCACTGATAAGGATTTGAATCACCATGTTAACTGCTGTCTACTAAGAATGATGATCCTGCTATTTGACCCTTTGATTGCGTCAAGCCACATGAGGCATCGCGGTAAGGGCTGGGGGAGAAGAAGAGATGACCGCCTAGCTCATCAGGTCTAATGGGGGGTAAACCAGAAGGAGGGTGATCAGGATGCCTCCCAGAGCACTCAGAGCCCTAACTCTGCTCTCAGATGGGATTCACAAATGCAAATTTATAACTTACTTGATAATCTTGACATGAAATATATCATATAACGTCACATATTAAATCTATAAAAATGTATATATGCACATACTGAGACGTTGGCAGAGGTCAAAGTACATGATGAAGTTGACTTAAGTTCTGCTTCCCTAGATCTAGCTTTGAGATACCAAGAGTGATATTTTAGCATGTCCTCTCAGGTAAGATGTGGAGTCACACCTAACCTATAATTGGGTGCACCACAGGATAGCAGATTTGAATATGAAGTATGTTAGAAGGTTTGAATTTGGGTACAGTTTCACTGGCTCAAGGATAGCAGAGTCAAGATTACCATTGATTTCGAAGATACCACCTGAACCAAACGATCCCGGTAATCACCATGAGCAATATGTCATATTGACATCATGCGCCAGTCTCTGATATAATGCATTGAAAGGACACAACATCACTTTTATGATATTCTGGTCAAAAATGCAAATCATCAATCTATTCATGAGAAAACATCAGACAAAGCCAAACTGAGTTGAGTGACATTCTACGTAATACTCAACCAGCAGTTATCGAAAACGTTAAAGGTAAGAAAGTGTGAGAGACTCTCAGAGATTAGAGAGGCACATCAACAAAATAAAATGTGGACTTCTGGATTGGATTCTGGAAAAGAAAAAGGTCATTAGAGGACAAATTGGTAAATTTTGAATAAAGTCTGTAATTTAGTTAATAATATTGTACCAATGTAATTCCTGCTTTTGATCACAGTGCTGTGGTTATATAAATAGTTAACATTAGAGGAAGTCGGGTGACGGGTGTATGTGAACTCCCTGTACTATTTTTGCACCTTTCTTTAAGTCTAAAATTATTTCAAATAGAAAAAATATTACCAGATATTCATTCTGGAATATAAAACTATTACAATGTTGTTTTGAATGTTTCCAATTTTGTGCATAGACATGGCACATTAAGTCTTAAAATGTTATTTTGTATCCAACATAAAAGGTTTCAAATGTTAAACTGGTATTCATTTAGTCGGTACTTATAGACAGATGTCAAAGTATGTATGATTCTTTAGGCTCATAGCATTTATGCAAAAATATTTACTTAGAGTATCTTTCAAGGGAATGTGGTACTTTATCCAATATGTCCCCTGTTATTTTTATTATTTTACTTAGCTGTAACAATTGTTTTTTTTTTTCTTTCTTTTTTATTTTTATTGATTTCAGAGAGGAAGGGAGAAGGAGAGAGAGCTAGAAACATCAATGATGAGAGAGAATCATTGATTGGCTGCCTCCTGCATGCTCCCCACTAGGGATTGAGCCTGCAACCTGGGCATGTGCCCTTGACCTGAATCGAACCCAGGACGCTTCAGTCCGCAGGCCAACGCTTTATCGACTAAGCCAAACTGGCTAGGGCTGTCCCCTGATATTTCAATCCTCTTTTTGATTGCCATTTAGGACAAGAGCTAGAGAAACATATAGTGCTGGGAATGGTAATGAGCAAAAATAGCCCATTCTTCATGTTTCTAGAAAAGATTCAATGAAGGCATCCCAGGGAGTTGGAAGTTTTCAGTGCTGCAATTTGGTTCTAGTATTTCTTCCTCTGGTTCTATCCACTGGGAGTGTGAGGAAGAGCATGACTAATTCTCTCACACAAGAATGGAGGGGATGTTGCACCTATTGCAGGCAACATCATCTTTAATTTTACTCAGAGACTGAGGAATAACAGTTTCATGTCTATTCCACAGATGGGAAGCTAAGACCCCTGCCTCATACTAGGTCTCAGGTCTAATTATGATAACGTATTTTTAGATAGAATCATGGCAAATAGTGCACATCTACAGGACTCTGAGAGGATCATGTAAGAGAAACTGAAGCCCACCTAGTTGAAGGAAAGAACCATTTATGTGTCTTGCTTTTGATTTTTAGTGGAGCAAGTAATTTTGAAATTATAGGTGAGTTGTGCTCATCATTAATACCATCTTTTCAATATTAAAAGATGTTTAGGTTAAATTCACATATCTATAATAATAAAAGTGTAATATGCTAATTAGACCAGATGTCCTCCCGGACGTCCTTCCTTCTGGACAAAGCTGCAGCGGGTGGGGGCGGAGGCAGAGGCGGCAGCGGGTGGGGGCCAGGACCAAGGCCCTTGCATGAATTTCGTGCATCGGGCCTCCAGGTATTAGATAAATTTCTAAAGGTTGACAAAAATCTTTTGAATCTGCTTTAAGATTTAATACAGTGGTCGGCAAACTGCAGCTCGTAAGCCACATGCGGCTCGCGAGCCGCGGTTTGCCGCTCTGTTGACTAATGAGTTTGCCGACCACTGATTTAACCCAACAACCTCCGTCTCTCTTTGGAAAAGTCTCAAATGTTTTTATTAAAGCCAAAAATTTCTAAGAATATATGCTTTTTCTTAAATCTATGAATCAACAACTGCAGTCATACTTTCTCCCCTAATATTTTCAGTTCAACAAGCTGCTTTAGAGTTGGTGGCGGTCAGGGCACAGCGATTGTTAGTACATGGAGCCACAGCGCTCTTTGACACGCTTTGTGTAGGATAACATTCTTACGTTGCTAGAGGACTTCAGTGATTGTGCCACAATGTGCCTTATGCCCAACCTTGGATTCTGAATGTTTTCATTACACTCCACCACAAGCACAGAAATAGATTAAAAATATCTTGCACTTGAAGTTGTGAACTGCAATTTGAACTTTGTGAAGGGAAATAGCCAAAGGATGCTTCTAGAGATAGATTTTTATTCTTAAATTACACATCCTAAGAGAACCGTGAGGTTTCCACACGTCACTGAAAAAGAGTAAATAGAAATGGGTGAACCGTAAGGGAAACAAATGCTCCAATTCTCTTAAACATTTTCCAAATACATTTGCTATAGTTATTTTTTAAGACACATGCTTCAAGCAGGATTTGCTCCCTATGACTATTCAATGTCAATACATTTAAATGGGATTTTGTAAATGGGTCGTAATGTGGTTGTATGATAGTTACATAGAATTCTTAAATCTTTCCTCGGTGTCCCTGTTTTAAAGACCCTGAAAGTTCCAACTTAGACACTTTCTGTTCAACCTTGAAAAGTGCCTTCAAAAGAAGCAGTCCTTGCCCAGCCGGCATGGCTCAGTGGTTGAGCATTGACCTGTGAGCCAGAAGGTCACAGTTCAATTCCCAGTCAGGGCACATGTCCAGGTTGCGGGCTCGATTCCCAGTGTGGGGCATGCAGGAGGCAGCCAATCAATGATTCTCTCTCATCATTGATGTTTCTGTCTCTCTCTCCCTTCTCTTCCTCTCTGAAGTCAATAAAAATATTTAAAAATAAAAGAGAAGCAGGCCTGGTTTCTTCATAAATAAGGTGGCATTACATTTACTTATGGACATTTTATGAATATTTCAATATTGTTATCAAGGTGCATTCATCTCTTTGGTGGGAGGGTGTCATAGAAAATTAGAATATTACCATTATTATCCCATCTAGCCTGAGTGAACTTTAAAGCCCCAACTTCCTGTCTTTGCATATAAAATTCCAGTCTGAAAATCTGGATTTGTTTTAAAATTTCATCAACTTTCTGTCAGTAGCGTGCAAAGTCAAAGATGAAGCTGTCACTATATTAAAAAGAAAAAAAATAACTCACAGACAGAAAAACAGGCAAGGAAAGATGGTGGCTGAGGATATGGGGAAGGGTTTCACAGGCCATAGGCACCCAGTAGCCACACACAGTTCCAGCCTCCTGCTCACATTCTGGCAGGAGCAGATCGGAAGTGTTCAATTTCCGGT
This sequence comes from Plecotus auritus, assembly GCF_963455305.1. Lineage (NCBI taxonomy): Eukaryota > Metazoa > Chordata > Mammalia > Chiroptera > Vespertilionidae > Plecotus > Plecotus auritus. The sequence continues at coordinate 144,374,368 of NC_137776.1, read as the reverse complement.
AATTTCTGTACCTTGGAGCTGGGGAGCCAATATGTGAAGACTCACTCTGCTTCTTTCAGAGTTTAAATGCCACTACTTGGCATTCTAGTATAGAAGGTAAATCAAATGACTTATTCAATATACACAAATATGTAAGGCAATATGGTTTACAGAGATCCAGTGGCTTGGATTTGTCGATATAGTAGTGATTTCATGTATTCTGCCCCACAGTAGTTATCGAATCCTATGCCCTGAGTTTGGAAAATAGGGCTACCAAATAGGACATTTTTGAAGTTGACAACCACATACCAATTCAAGAGACTGAAGTCTTAGTTAAATGGGTCAGTCACACTCTCTCTAGAATTTATTTTCATAATTGTTGCTAATAATGACCATTTACATGTGTCTGCTTTTAATGAACCCTCTCCAAGGGGGAATTTCATTATACCAGATAAGTGCTCAGATCTCTTTGAGAGCGAAAGGCCAAGGATAACTGGCAAGTAAGCAGTCATTTTTTAAATTGAGGTATAATCTACATATAACATTACATTAGCTTCAGGGGTACAACATAATAATTCAATATTTGTATATACCAGTAATGCAAAACGATCACCGCAATAAGTCTAGTTAACATCTATCACCACACATACATAGTTACTCAATTTTTTTCCTTGTGATGAGATTTACTCTCTTAGCAACTTTCAAATATGCAACACGGTATTATTAACACAGTATAATCACCATGCTGTACATTACATCCCTATGACTTATTTATTTTGTAATTGCAAGTTTGTACCTTTCGATCCCTTCACCCATTCACCAGTTTGTTCTCAGTATGTCTGAGCTTTTCTTTGTTGTTTTGTTTTAGATTTTACTAGTACATACAAGTGAGATCACATGGTATTTGTCTTTCTCTGTATCTTTCTAGGGGTAAAGTCTCAGGATAATTGGCAACTAACCAGCCTTAGGCCTTATGCAAAACGACACTACAACACAAACTCGAGCATCTCCTGAAGGAGTGGGGCTTGCAGAGTCCAGTTGTTTCCCCTTCTATGTCTTCTCAGCACTGCATTCTCTCCTTCCTTACAGTGTATTGCCATGGTTCTTTCCTAGTCTGTCTCCCCCAGGGAACTGGGAACCACGGAGATAAGGTACTCCGATCCATTCACTCCAAGCGAGGGTGTGCAGAGTGAGTGAGTGAATTCTGTTTATGACAAAAAGTCCATCTTTTGTTCGCTAGTCTTCTAAAATCAACACGTATCTATTTAATGTAGTCTTAAAGTGGGGACGAGAGCTAAGATAAAAAGGTAAAGAAAGCTGGAAAACTGACAGAGGTGATGGGCATGTCTCCAAGAGGGGCCCACCTGAGGACAGCAGATTCTCAATGCTGAGGAATACCACTCCCAGCTTCGACAGTCACCTCGTCCTGTGGAGGCCGAATTGACTATTCCTTCCTCCCTAGGCACTCAGCTCAATGCTGCTACCGGAGGAGTCACACAAAAGGAAAAGTAGCTTTGTGGGATGTTATAATGCAAATGGAATATAACATTAGTCAAGATGTCACATCATATAAACAACAAAATAACATTAATATAATTATTATAACACTTACATAAATATCTAGATAAGTAAACCATGAATATTAAAGAAAATACATATGTCTTGATAGGAGAATAGAAGCAAATCTGACCATTTCCCAACAATGGTTTGCTTTGGAAGCTGGGAATATGATAGATCATTTTTATTCTCTTCTTATCATTTTTAAATTTTATATTATCATTGGCTATCAACCTTAAGTTCTAGAAAATTAAAGTTCATAGGTAAATACAACATAAGCCAATAAATGTTCTTCATATGAACAGCCTAAAAGAAATCAAACATAGTGTTTTCTCCTTGTTAGAAAATCAAAGTCACAACTAAAATAAAGGAGAAAAGACAGAATCCCAGGCTACGTGAGTTGTGAGGAACATCACAAGGAGTTCTCTGTCATGACCACAATTAAGGCCAAAGTTCTGGAAGGTTGTCTTAGTGACAGTGGGATCTTCTGTCAAAGCCCAGTGGTTTCCTGAGGCCCAGTCACAGGTAGGGGTGTATTCACATATCTAAACACATTAGTGCCTACGAGGTGGGATATTTTCAACTGCAAGTCACAGAAACTAGAACTCAAATTGGCTGAATTGATTGAAAATTTAAGTCATTTAAAACATCCAGAGGCCAGACTAGTTCAAGGGGCGGTACCGTTGGTATTCTGACTGCCGTGTTGTGAGGCATGGTCCTCAAGTTGGCTTTCCACGTGGCTCAAGATGCCTGCCAGCAGCAACCGGGGCCGCCCGCCTGCCTCCTTATTGATGTTTCTGACCCAAGAATGGGATAAAAGTCCTTCTCATCACTTTATTTGGGCCAATAGTGATGTTAGAGAATGACTTGTTTTTTTTGTTTGTTTGTTTTTTTTTAATATATTTTATTGATTTCTTACAGAGAGGAAAGGGAGAGGATAGATAGTTAGAAACATCGATCAGCTACCTCCTGCACACCTCCCACTGGGGATATGCCTGCAACCCAGGTACATGCCCTTGACTGGAATCGAACCCGGGACTCTTTAGTCCGCAGGCTGACACTCTATCCACTGAGCCAAACCGGTCAGGGCAAGAATGACTTGTGATGACTGGCTTAAGCTTGATTTCCAGAACCAATCCCAGGCAAGGCCGGGTTGCGGGGGATGGGGATTGCCTTGATTCAGACTCTAGCTGGGACTAGAATCAATTGTTTCTGGTACTACATGGGGAAAGAGTTTGTTCCTTGGGGGAGAGAGAAGGTGGGAGGTTGGGTGGGGTGGGTTTCTAGTAAATAGAAGGAAAAGGGCCAATAAATACTAGGTAGCAAGGAACAGTATCTACTACATGGTAGTATATTCATGTTGGGGAAAAAATTATAAAGATATGAGTCAGGACACCCAGAATCTATTCCAGTGGTTGGCATTAACAAACCATTTGACTGAAGAAAAGTCGCAACATTTCTGGGTTTCAATTATTGCAGCCATAGCAAGCTGGTGTAAAAATAATTCTATGGTACCATTCAGTTCCACTATCAGATTGTTACTCATTCCCTGCCTCCCCCATCCCCCCAATCCTGGCTGCCTGCTCCCCAGCACACAAAGCGCCCACAACAGCTTATAGGTAAATACTTTTAAAGGAATGACTTTCCTGGTGAATTTCAAACTCCCCTCCCCTTTATCTCACGGCAGATCAGCCTATTGCTATGACCCAGCAAAGCAAAACAGTGTGTGGTGCAATTATCTGGGAAATATAAGACCATCTATGCCATCAGATAATGCCGGGAAGGGTGGGCTTTGTTTCCTGAACAGGTTTTTTAACCTGCCTGGTCGCTGCGGATGGTCCCCAAATCCTCAGATAAATGGATAGGCCTCCACTTTTCTTTGGCTGCATAACTCCAGCTCTTTGTGAATCAGGATCAAACTCCTTGCTATAGAGATAAGATCATTTATGCCACATTTTAAAAGCAAAGTTCCTTTTGAAAGGCTCATTTCCCTCTTTTAGTGTCATATGACACTCTTTCACTCTCCCAGAGGGTCCTAAGACCTACAGCAGAGGCCCTTGTGTTTCTACAATGGTATATGTCAATAATAAGTATAAGATATAAATGAATTGAATGCCTATAATGCTTCTGTCTTCCCACAGATAGTTTCAGGAACTGATAGAAAGCACTTCAACAAAACCTCCAGATTGATGGCCATACAGATGTGTTTAAATTTCTGAGAATAATTATTTTATATTTGTATAAAAATTACAATGGCAGATAGTAATAAGACCACTGATTTGTAGTCTTAGGATGTTTAATTGAGAACATGTAACCTCAATGAAAGTGAAATAAAAATTTGCAAATAAAGAGCCATTGATATTTTATGGCTCAGTAAATTAAAAAAAAAAAATCACCAAATACATTTTGAAAAATGCGAACACTGCCTAAATTGTGGAATCGGCTGTAAGAGCTTGAGAGGTGACTTCTCTGAGAAATTTCTGCTGGGCTTACAGATGCTAATACCTTCTTATTTTCCCACGCTGACATCATATGCAAACGACCATGTCAAGAATGCATTTGCAGAATACATAAGTAGTGGAATGAAATGTTATTAGTTCTTATTTGCAGCTGCTGCCAACCCCTGAGCCCAAACTCTAATTGGAATCACAGTGAGTTTAAAAGTAGTAGATATTCCAGGATCTGAATAGCATACACAGGAACTACGATCTTTCAAAATGCATCATTCTAAAAACTCCAAGTTAAGCTCCCATGCCTCAGGATTTGACAAATGCAACGTTTTAAAGACACTTTAACAGTTGTGAGTTCAAGTCTTTGCTAAATTATTTGTGGATCGGTTTGAGCAAGCATAGTTTTAAAATGAAAACATACAATAGACTTAGATTGTTTTTAAGGCCTTATTTTTTTTTTTTAAATCAAAAGTAATTTAAAAAATAAAAAGCTGCGGGTTTCCGGATTCTTCTCCATCTCAGTGAGCAAGCTCCCACTTTAAATGTTTCCTGATTACTGGCTGCTTCTCAGACTAATAAAAGCTGCTAAATCACTGCTAGGACAAAGGTCCCCACTGTGGTGCGCGAAAAAGAAGATTTATAGTCATATGCTATGCTGAACAGCCTTGTCAGGGCAACACAGTGGCCAGCGTCTGTGACAGGCTAAAACAAATTGCACGCCAGATCTGATTTCAGACTTACATAAGAGGCCAGCGGGCTGTGGCCTCAGTGCTTAGGAGAATAAACTGGATTGGGAAGGGGCCACGAGGGAGGATGAGTGGGGGTCAGGCTGCGCAATTAGCATGTGCCTCGTTTTAATGACTGATTTCCTCAGATAGCCAATTCCCGGCGCTGATTTGCTTCTTTGCCCATTCGTCTCTCTAACTGCTTCTTTGCTCACCTCTCCTGCACACGGACACACTCACAATCACACCCGCCAGAAACACCACCCAACCACTGGAGTAACTGTATCGTGTTTGGCTATATTAACAACTATAGAAAGGAGATGCCAGGTAAAGTTCTAGGATGACAAGATCTCTTTTTTAGCAGGGACTGAATTCGTAATGCCATCTAACTAGCAAAGAAAGCAGGGCCTACACTGCTCTGGCCGGGTGCTACCAAATAGTCACTGCACATCTGAATTTTCAGGCTAGTGTTTCACCTATCTTTCCACTTCTGCTGGGACCTTTGTATTAATTCATTCCTCAACAAACAAACAAACAGAAAGCTTGTATTGAAGCTCTGATCAGATAAATGCTTGTGAAAATAGATAGTGAACCTCCATTCTTTTTTTTTTTTTAAGTTATTCAAATTGCATCTGGAAGAGGCTGGACTCTGGGTAGCTCTACACTCCCTTCTAAGTTTTAGCCGTGGCTAAACAGGGCTGGCCAGGCCTGCTCATTATTTATGCAGCTTCCAAACAACAAACTCCTGCAACCGTCCAAAAAGAAATGAAAGAACCCAGGCGCTTCGGTGAAGCATACCTTTCCCTGATGGAGGATAGGAGGCAGAGACAAAAAGCAATGACGACTGGGCCCAACTTGGGCTTCTCAGGTTGCAACGGCAGAGAATGGAAGGAAGTCCAGTTCAAGATCTGGGGGCCCAGGTTCTAGTCCTGGTTGTGATGCTAACCAGGGTCAACTCAAGTAAATCACTTTGCTCCTCTGGTTCTCAGTTGCCTCACGGGTGCAATAAAGAATTTGAACTAGATCAGTGGTTTTCAAAATGGAGCATAAGGCAAGAGCAATCTCCTACAGGTCTTGCTAAAGCACACATTGTTGGGCGTCATCCCCAAGAACTCAGTGGCCTGGGATGAGGCCTGGGAATTTGCATTTCTAACCACTTCCCAGGTGATGCTGATGCTGCAGGTCAGGGGACATTCAGTTAGAACTACTGAACCAGGTGATTTCCAAAGGGTCCGTGAGTTCTCAGTGCTACATATCATTTTACGTTAACTTAGACTCCTGTATATTGTTTATGTCTGGGTCAAGAGAACTGAGGGGTGGCCATAACTCAGCCTCCTATTGTTTCAGTAGAAAAATCATGATTCCAGTTTTCTTTGAAGTCATTCGTTGGATAATTAATATAGAAAGTGATGACAAGTGTCTACATGAAAGTACAGGATGATATACATAAGCTATGTATTAATCGTTGTATAAACTGACCCGCAAAGACATAGCTGGAAATCCACTTATTGATAAATTCACATTAGTAGAATTTGTGCTTTCTCTTTGTATGTGTTTATTTCTCGAAGTTAATAATAATGCCTTATGTACTTGAAAGTTGCTAAGAGAGGTCTTAAACGTTCTTACCTCAGAAAAGAAATAGTAATTATGTGACGTGATGCAGGTGTTAGCTAATGCTATGGGGTAATCATTTTGTAATATATAAATGTATTAAAATCAACACATTGTACATGTTAAATTTATACGATATTTTAAGTCAATACATACTGGAACATTTTAAAAAATTAAAAAAAAATAAAGCCATGTTTGTTACATAAATTTCACCTCACTGTTAAGAATGTGGCTCTAGTTCTTGGTGAATAAGTACTGGTATGTGTAGTCATTGGCAAATTATGTGACATTAATTCTGGTTTTAGTTCTATTATTGACCAAATGTGATTCTAGAGAAGTCATTTCACTACTCTAGGACTCAAAATGCTTATCTATAAAATGTGAGCATTCTTGCCTAGAGTTGACAATACTAGTATTTGATCATGACTCTAAATCTCCAAATATCTAAGTGCATTACACGTAGATCTGTTTCAGAACCAAAATATAAAGTAAGAAGGAGGCAAACTACATAAGTCTCATCTGGTAGTTCTACATTTAGAGAGAAAAAAATTGTGGAAACCATCTTGTCTCACCAAGACTACCCAGAATTGGCCTTCCTGGTTCTGCTTCCACTCCCCATCTCTCAGTGTAAAATCCTCTAATGCCTTCTCACTGCTCTCAGACTAAAAGCCAAATTCCATATCAAGGCTCCTTCTCTTCGCAACCCCACCTATTCTCGGTAGTCTTCCTAAACTCTACAGTGACCTTCATTTGGATCCTCGGATAGCTGATCCTTGCCAAGTTCGTTTCTTCCTCAGGGCCTTTGCACCAACAACCCGCTTCTGTCTGAAATGCTCTCTGGGCCCAGTCCTTCCTTTGATTCTGATTTTCAGAGAAATCTCCCATGACTGCCCAGTCATTCTCTATCACTTCATCCTATGTCAAATGCACAGCACTTGCTACTGGCTGTTTTTCTTGAAATGTGTTTAATAGATTCATCTGTTGAATGAATGAATAAATGATATTATAAACATGATATGGGAGACATCCTTTTGCTTTGTAGAGAAACATAAGCCTACATTAAACTAGCTAAACACATATTATGCATACTCCATGCTAGGGACTTGTGGAAGTGCTTTATTTATTAATATATTAACATTTACTTCTCAGAGCAAACTTAAGATGTAGTACCATCATCATATTCCATATTTTACAAATGAGGACACTGAAGCAGAGAGAAGTTAATTGACTTGTTTAAAGTGAAAAAAACAAAAACGGTGAGTACATGGTCAGGACTCAAGCCCAGATTGTCTATTTTAAGAGTTTGTTGTCTTAACCATATATTATGGATGCACTTAAGATAAATCACCCCTTGCCCCCAAAATCCATGCCAAATGACTACCTCTCTTATGCTTGATCACTTTCACTGATAAGATTTTAACTACTTCAAAATGAGCCCATTTCTTTTTTTTCCTTTTTAACAATCTTTATTGTTGAAAGTATTACATATGTCCCCTTTTTTCCCTCATTGACCTCTTCCAGCCCACCCCTGCCCTCTGCCCTAGGCCTTCACCACTCTATTGTCAGTGTCCGTGGGTTATGCATATATGGATACAAGTTCTTTGATTGATCTCTTCCCACCCACCCACCCACCCCTGCCTTCCCTCTGAGGTTCAATAGTCTGTGCTGTGATTCTATGTCTCTGGTCCAAGTTAAAGATTTAAATAAAGAATTTGAAATTTAAATAAAGGCCTGGAATAGAGTTATATGTAATAGAATTTTTTTTGAAAGAACACAAATATCCAATAATGGTGCAATTTTAAACAAATATGATATATCCATTATCCATATTATGGGCCATCATGCAAGTTATGAAAAATAACTAAGGTCATGGGAAAATCCTTAGAATGTTTAAATGGGAAAGAAGATAGTAAGTAGGATACTAAATTTGTTTACAGGATGATCTCAAATCTGAAAAACAAAAGTATATATTTACACATAGGCATAGAAAAAAAGCTGGAAGAAAATTCACCCATATGTTTCAAAGTGTTAATTAATTGCTGATAATGGTTTCCTTTATGTGTTCCTGCATTGTTCACATTCTCTGCATTGATAGCTACTAGTGTGAAGCTCATGCTGCTTTCAGAGGAGTAGCCTTGTGCCTCCAGGGAGCAGGAAGCCACCATGTCAATGGTGGCCCTGGAGTTGAGCAGGTGCTTTTGGCATAGCTGGAAGCAGCAGCTCAGATTATGTTGTAAATCCACTTATTCTAAAAAAAAAATAAATTGCAAAATAAGAAACACTAAAAAGAATTAATCTGGACCAAAACAAAACAAACAAAAAACACAACACCAAAAAACAAAATAAACAAACAAACAAACAAAAAACCCCCAGAAAACTGAATTCCATGGGATAAAGAAAATCTTTTCTAACCAGAAACCTCATTTTCAGTATATGGTTTGCCCGTGTATTATCTTGAAATTATGTATATTTTACACTTCTCAGCCAACAGACACTGCTGTTTCAGAGAAGCTGAGGTTGTGAAAATATTTTCTAACTTAAAAAACAAAAGCAACCTGTTATTTCAATAAAAGTAACAGCATTTAATGCACAAAGTAATGTCTGAGATAGAGAAGGTGATAAGAAGAAAAGTCACAGTAACAACAGCAAACACAGGTTAGCTCATCTGTCCCCCTCCCCTACCCTTTTCACCATCGTCATCCCATTCTTGCCCTGAGAGCTCATGCTAAAAAAGTGTTGAGTCATCTTTGCCTGATATCTCAGGTCCTACATTCAATCCTTCAAGCAATCTTCTTGATTTATTTAAAAAGTATATTGACAACTCAACATAAAAAAGTTAAACCATTCTCAGATCAGTTCGTGTCACCTGTCCCTCGCTAGAATGAATTCCCATCCTATATAATAAAAGCCTAATATGCAAATCTACCAACTGACGGAATGACTGGTCACTATGATGTGCACTGACCACCAGGGGGCAGATGCTCAAGTCCGCAGGCCCCAAGCCAGCCAAGGCGGGTGCAAGTGGGAGTCCCCCAATTGCTCTGCCGGTTGCCACACAGATCGGCCGTGATGGCTGGCCAGGCCTAGGGACCTTACCCATGCATGAATTTCGTGCACCGGACCTCTAGTTTTATATAAAATAAAACTATATTCTTTATTATAAGGTCTTATGTAATCGTGGATTATAAAAATCACTACCTCTCCTCCTTCTACTAATCCTCTGACCTTATCTCCTTGCTCACTGCTGTTCATTGAACACATCTGGTGATGTCCTACCTCAGGGCCTTTGCACTTGCTGTTCCCTCTGATTGGCATGCTCTTCAGCAGATGTCCACTTTCCTCACTCCCTCACCAACTTGAAATATTGGCACAAATGTCACCATTTCAGTGAGGCCTCCCTGACAATTCTATTTAAAATCGCAAGCCTCTTAGGTTGGGTCTACTATTAGAATTTCCCAAATCAGCTGTGACAAACTTTCTCCAATCTTGTTTTCCCAATCCTAATTCTGTCTCCTTCACTGTTAGCAAAAGATTCGCTGTCCTTTGTTAACTGCAGGTTGGTGTTTAAGAAAATGATTAAAGACAAGTTAGTTGATACAAGCAAACTATTTAACACTTCATGAAGTGGACAACTGCAAAATGGGGCAAAAGCAGGAAGTTTTAATAGGAAAAAGAATAGAAAACAAAATAGGTAAAGTTGGATTGGTTGGAACCACAAAATAAGCTTGTTTAGAGTGAGAAGGAGCAAGGAAGTAAGTATAGAGTCCAGAGTTGGCTTTCTAAACATAAAGCTCATTTCCAGTATATGGTTTGTCCCTGTATTATCTTGAATGTATATATTTTTTATACTTCTCAGCCCACAGGAATTGCTGTTTCAAGCTGCAGTTGTGAAACATTTTCAAAATATAAAAAAGTAGGCTGTTATCTCAATTAAGGTAATACCATTTAATGCAAAACAGTATATTCAACTATGAGCTTCATCTAACCTAACACTGGCTAGTTATCACTTTGAGAAGCAGTGGAAAGGACCCCCACAATTAGTGCTGCAAAATATCCTGTGGCAATGGAAGGAGAAGAGGAATGACTCACATTTGTGCAGTACTTCACAATTTCCAAAGAACTTTCAATACAGTTCCACATTTAAGTGCCACGATATCCTGTTTTACTAATCCCAGTTTTTAAGATGAAGTGAATGAGCTTTTGAGGAGTTAAATGCCCCTCTCATCCCCCCTAGTTAATGGTCATGCTGAATGTAAATTCTAAAGCTCAGTTTTCAAAGCTTATGTTTACTCCTCTGATGATGAGGACCTGGCTGTGACATCTGTCACCCTTCTGCAGGCTGGGGTTGACTCAGCTGATCAAGCTGGCTGGATGGGGGAAGCCCTCCTCCCACAGGATCCCTGTGTACATTGAGGAGAGGGGAATCTCTGTGCCTGTCTCTGCCAGCAGGTGCCTGAGAAAGAACCCAGAGGAGAACTCATGATGGGCAAGAGAGGAAAATCAGCCTGGAGGGAGGTGGGAGGAGAGATTCGGGCTCTGAGGATGAATGCTAATTTAGCACAGAACTAGCCCTCTAAATCAGGACCACATCCCTTAGTGGATTTATTTATTTAGAGCCATTGTATGCAAATTAGGAAATTATAAGGCAATCAGTGGAGCAAATCCCTTCCCCCTATCTTTGGTTTTAACAATTTTGCAGTATGGAATTGTGCAAGTGTGCATAGACATCCTGGGGTTGCTGGAAACGAAAGAATAGTCTTTGTGTGGTGTGTGCGTGTGTGTGTGTGTGTGTGTGTGTGTGTGTGTGTGTGAGAGAGAGAGAGAGAGAGAGAGAGAGAGAGAGAGAGAGAGAGGGCTTACTGTACAGGTGTAGGCCTCTTTTGCCTCCAGTATGTGCCCAGATAGCAATCAACATCAATAGCTGTGTCTTCAAATCAGAAGGATAATGACAGAGAATGGAGCAAACAGAAGCAGGCAGGCAAATGGTGAGCCTGAGTGTTTGGAGGAGGCAGGGCGTGGGGTGGGTGGCGGGGTGGGGAGGCCCAGTAATGAAGACAAAATAAGAAAGTGAAAAGGTATTGTGTCTGCTGACAGTACATTCACTGGCTCTTCACCAAAGAAAATCCCTGGCACAATATCCTGAAAAATTTCATCCAATTTAAGCCTTAAGTCCAGGGACTAGAAACAAAACTCTCCAGCAGTTTAAGTCTAGCTTCAAGGTGTTCAATTAAATTGAAGCCCACATCACAGCCTAGTTTATACATATAGATGAAACTAGGCTTCATTTTATATTCATTTAGCTGAGACTGTATTTCTCAGTAATTTCCTTTCATGTTCTGATGAAGTGATATTAATTTCCTTTGCATTACTACAAAGGAAAACATCTTCCAACTCCCTTTTAAAGATCATCGATAGAGGATTATTTAGCTTTTGATACAAGTGACTAGGGAGATATTATTTACTGACTCAATTTGTTTTTATTTGAACATATATGCGTCATTTCAAAAGTTCCAACTTCTTTGCTTCCTCCATCATCAAGCTAAGGTTTTTATTTTTAAACCAGAATTCCTTGAACTTCTGAATCAATGTATTTTTCATTTCTATAAGTTTTTTACCTCCCCCCCCCATCCCAATATGATTGGTCTTATTGTCTCCTATTCATTACTTCCATATTATGTATCCCTTTTAATCTCCTGAAACATAGTTAATATACATATTTTATATTTTGAGTCTTACGATTCTAATAACTGAAGTCTAGTGTTTATGTCAGAATATCTTATTTTCTTTAGTGTTTTGGTCATTTTTGATTGTTAACTTATGTTCTTTAGCACTTTGTGTGAATTCTTTGAGGTCTGGATTGAAGTTTCATTTTTCCAGGGAGAATTACTTTGCTTCTATTAGGTATCTGAGGGTCCCACTGGTTACTTAAAATTTTGGATTAGATGAGTTTTTCTTCCCTCTCACATAGGCAATATAAATTTGGGCTGCAAATCTACTAGAGGACTACTTTGTGGTTATTCATTCTCAAGAAAGATGTTTTTCTTCTAATGTCAAGTTGGGGCATCACTGGCCCTTTCCAATTTTTTGTGAGTCTCTCATTAAGATCTTCATTTTGGGAAAGTCCTAAGATTACTATCCTGTCTCTTGAATCCTTAACCACCCCCCTGCCTCCATGGTCATCAAAATGGAAGCTCATGAGGGTTGGCAGATGGATCAGAGATAAAAGACAGTTTACATGCTTTCTCCCTCTCTTGTTTGGGATTATGTATGTTTATGAATTTACTGAAGGGAAAGTATATTTTCTACACAAAACTTTATAGTTCAAAATTAAAAATTCCCATTTTCAAGAACAACATCATCACTAAAAACTCCAATATAGAGTTTAGGAAAAAAAGTAAATCACAGGTTGAATAGACTCAGTTGAAGAAAATGTGAGGCAGGTTGGAGGATAGGATGGTTACTTAAAGAGGGGATTGTCCTCTTTACTATGTACATCACCCTAAGTTTTTAGTATATAAATTATCTTATCATTTAAAACTATTTAAAAAAACATAATGCTATATAATAGAAGGCTAATATGCAAATTGTCCCCTCAGGAGTTCAACTGACCAGGAGTTCAACTGCTCGCTATGATGTGTGCTGACCACCAGGGGGCAGCATGGAACGAAGGAAGGCCCTAGCCGGCAGCCGGCAGTGGGGGAAGGAAGGCCCCGGCTGGCAGCCAGAAGGCCCTGATGGGCCCTGATCGCTGACCAGGCCTAGGGACCCTCCCCGTGCATGAATTTTGTGCACTGGGCCTCTAGTCCTATCTAATAAAAGAGTAATATGCAAATTGACCATCACTCCAAGACACAAGATGGCTGCCCCCATATGGCCAAAGATGGCTGCCCCCATGTGGACACAAGATGGCTGCCACAAGATGGCTGGCAGGGGAAGGCAGTTGAGGGCAGTTGGGGGTGACCAGGCCGGCAGAGGAGGGCAGTTGGGGGGAACCCAGGCTTGCAGGAGAGGACAGTTGGGGGGGACCAGGCCTACAGGGGAGGGCAGTTGTGGGGGACCAGGCCTGCAGGGGAGGGCAGTTGGGGGGGACCAGGCCTGCAGGGGAGGGCAGTTGGGGGGGACCAGGCCTGCAGGGGAGGGCAGTTGGGGGCAACCAGGCCTTCAGGGGAGGGCAGTTGGGGGCAACCAGGCCTTCAGGGGAGGACAGTTAGGGGCAACCAGACTGGCAGGAGAGGGCAGTTAGGGGTGACCAGGCCGGCAGGGGAAGGCAGTTAGGGGCAATCGGGCTGGCTGGGGAGCAGTTAAGTGTCAATCAGGCTGGCAGTGGAGTGGTTAGGGTGTGATCTAGCTGTCAGGCAGAAGTGGTTAGGGACAATCAGGCAGAGGCAGGTGAGCAGTTGGGAGCCAGTAGTCCTGGATTGTCAGAGGGATGTCCGACCACCCGTTTAGGCCCGATCCCCTAAATGGGTGGTCGGACATCCTTCCAGGGGTCCCAGATTGGAGAGGGTGCAGCTGAGCTGAGGGACACCCCCCCTCGTACATGAATTTCGTGCACTGGGCCTCTAGTAGTATAAGAATTGACTCCACTACTTTTCAATCTGACTTTCACTTTTTTCCTCTCAGAAGTCTTGATTTTTGACTTGACAATTTTTTTAATTTTTAATCCTCACCTGAGGATATTTTTTCCATTGATTTTTAGGGAGAGTGGAAGAGAGGGAAAGACAGAGAGAAACATCGATGTGAGAGAGACACATCAATTGGTTGCCTCCTGCATAAGCCCCGACCAGGCCCCAGGCCCAGGAGGGGCCTGCAACCAAGGTACATGCTCTTGACTGGAATCCAACCCAGGACCCTTTGGTCTACAGGCCGATGCTCTATTCACTGAGCCAAACCAGCTAGGGCCTCGACAAAGTATTTTAAAAAGATGTTTTCTCAGGCACTCTCACAGATTTTTGGTGAGGGTACAACATGGTTCAACTATTACAGAGAGAAATTTGGGAATATTTATAAAATAACAAATACATTGACCCTTTGATTCAGCCATGTCACTTCTGGAAATTTGTCCTACAGGTTTACCTGAACACATACAAAGTGATATATTTATGAGGTTGTTCATGGAAGCACTGTTTATAAAGGCTTATAAAGGTAAAAGCTGGGAGTATCCCAAATGATCAGCAATGGCAAAATAGTTAAACCAAGCCTGGCACATCTATTCAATAGAATACTATCTATAATAATAAAAGCGTAATATGCTAATTAGACCAGATGTCCTTCTGGGTGACCTTCTGGACGAAGCCAGGGCTGCGAGGGAAGCCTGGGTCCCGGGTGCCAGAGGGAAGCCGGTGCTGGCAGCCGGGGGAAGGAAGGCCTACCCTTGCACAAATTTTGTGCATTGGGCCTCTAGTGCAGCTATAAAAAAAATAAGGAAGTTCTCTGTCCTAATAATGAAATATTTTTTTTTAATATATTTTATTGATTTTTTACAGAGAGGAAGGAAGAGTGGTAGATAGTCAGAAACATCGATGAGAGAGAAACATCGATCGGCTGCCTCTTGCACACCTCCCACTGGGGATGTGCCCACAACCAAGCTACATGCCCTTGACCGGAATCGAACCTGGGACCCTTCAGTCCGCAGGCTGACGCTCTATCCACTGAGCCAAACCGGTTTTGGCCTAATAATGAAATATTTTTTTAAAAATATATTTTATTGATTTTTTACAGAGAGGAAGGGAGAGTGAAAGAGAGCTAGAAACATCGATGAGAGAGAAACACCGATCAGCTGCCTCCTGCACACCTCCTACTGGGGATGTGCCCGCAACCAAGGTACATGCCCTTGACCGGAATCGAACCTGGGACCCTTCAGTCCTCAGGCTGACGCTCTATCCACTGAGCCAAACCGGTTTTGGCCTAATAATGAAATATTTTAAACTAAGTTTAAAAAGCCAAATTACAAAATAGAGTATAGTATACCCCACCAATTATAATAAAGAAGGATATTACTAATTTATTTGCTGTATGTATGTATGTATGTATGTATGTATGTATGTATGTATTTCTTAACAGACATGTACTTAACACTTTTTATTTGTCAGGAACTCTTCTAAGCCAGATACTCCTTGGCTTACAATGAGGTTAGGTCCTGATAGATTGAAAATATCCTAAGTAGAAAATGCATTTAATAGTAGAGGTTGTTTACCCTTGTGATTGTGTGTCTGACTGGGAACTTCACTCTCTGCCACTGCCCAGCATCACAAGATAGTATCCTACAGCCTGTGACTAGCATGGGAAAGATCAAAATCCAAAATTTGAACTGCATTTCTACCGAATGTATCACTTTTTTGCATCATCCTAAAGTCACCATCATAAAATGGGAAAATTATAAGGCAAACCAACCACCGCAAATGAGGGAGGGACCCTTTGGATTTTTATGAATATCAATCCAGTTCACCCTAATTTAAGATACTTTGGGTGGATTTTATTATCCCCACTTTTGCAGATGAAGAAATTAAAGCATAGAGAGGTTAAATAACATATCCAAGGTCATAGAGCTAGGAAGTAGAAGGATACACAGGAAACTAATTCAAATGATTAGCTAGAGGAGGCAGGTTTGCTGTACAGTGGGACTCAATGGGGCAGGCAGGAAAACAGGTATCTGTGAATTCTCTCTCTTCTCTCTCTCTCTCTCTCTCTCCACACATACACACAGACACACACACACACATCATATATATATATCACTATATTTTTATTGATTTCAGAGAGGAAGGAAGAGGGAGAGAGAGATAGAAGCATCAATGACATCAATGATGAGAGAGAATCATTGATCGGCTGCCTCCTTCATGCCTCACCCTGGGAATCGAGCCTGCCACCTGGACATGTGCCCTGACCTGGAATTGAACTGTGACCTCCTGGTTCATAGGTCGACACTCAACCACTGTGCCACGTTGGTGGGGCTATATATATTTTAAAGTGCCCAGCATTTGTAGTTGTTTCCAGTGTAAGGTATTTGTTTGCTATATTGCTGGAAGAGGAAGTTGCAAATGGTAGTTTGTAAATCCTGTTTATTCCAGCCTTGCCTTTCTGTCACAGAGACAAAAGGAAATCTTCGTTCAAATAAAGCACTCTTTCTTTTACCATTTTAAATTAGAAAATGATAGCTGATTTTGTGTCTAGCAGATGATTTAAGGGCTGAAGCAAGAAGCAAATTTTCTTTGTTTTTCTTAAGAAAGTTCTTTTTTTTCCTGAGAGGTTGGGGTGGATAGGTGACCAGGTAATTTAACCACAAAACTTAAGATTTCCTGGAATTGTGTTTAAGATGAGATTTTATTTTCATCCACACATGGAATTCATAGTAAAAGATGGCCTCATCTCACTGCTTCTGGTTGCCTGCCACCCTTTATTCCTTTACCCTGCTTTATTTCAGTTCATGGCATTTATCAATCACGGCCATTTGTGTAATTTTTATTGTCACATTTATTTGGTTTTGGTCTGTCTTCCTCACTGAACTAATGAATAAAATGCTTTATGAGGGCAAGAACCTCGCCTGGCTTACTGATGCTGTAGCCCAGTACACTTAGAAACAGTGGCCCCTTTCAATAAATATTTATTGAAGTTATTAATAGAAAAAGTCCCAGTTTAATCTCTGTCTAAATATATACATATTCAAAGTGAGCAGTTTTTGACATCATTTTCTGTTTCCTTTATTTGTTCTCATCCAAACAGCAATGAATCTTGGAATGCTGTGCATTCATTTTCAATGTATTATGGAATTAGTTTCTCTAAAAATATTGCATTTCAGGGGTGTTACAAAGAGAAACCAGTAACATCTGAATGAAAACTAATGCAAAAAGACCTAGAACTGTAAGAATAAATGTATGTGGGTATCTCTGATGTTTGCTTAAGATGTTCTGCTATGGCTCTTAATTGATTGCTTACTTTGTAGGTATTAACATTTGAAATGTATTCATGAAGGCCATTCTACAGAATTTGTTTTACAATTTGATCTTTCTAACCTCATGGGAAAATAAATGTTAGTGCATCATTTGTTTTTACATTTCTATATAATCATGAATAGAGGCAGAGAGTGTAGGTCAGAATTTTGTTTTTGTGTTTAATTGCAATAAAGCCCATTAGTAAAGACATTTCAGTAATAAAAACAACAGCAGTTACCATTATTTTCATTGAGGTGGTCATTATTATTTCTGTTTTATAGCTCAAAGAGCTGGGAATCAGGGAATTTGGGTAAATTGTCCAAGGTCAGACTAGTCATCAGCTAAGCTTGGATTCAAACCCAGTTTTATCTGACTCCAAAGTCCATGCTCCTAATTACAACTGGACCACTTCCCTTTTATTATTTAACTCTTCTTTTAACCCTGTTTATTTACTGATTGAATCTTGTTTCTATTGTAAGCTATTCAAAATTATTTTATGAAGTAGGTCATGCATAACAAATAAATACATGCATATGAACATATATAAATGCCTTCCTAAAGTCTATAATTTTATTTGCATACTAATTGAATAATTATTAATATTAATAAATAATTGAAATAATAATTAAAGTCCAAATATTGATAATAGTATTGCTGAAGCAAAGCACTAACAGAGGAAGCATTTTCACAATAAGTTGTGCCAAATAGTTGGTCTCGTGAAAACGTTTTCCCTGCTTTTCAAATTTTAGAGTTTCCTTTTCTTTTATTCATCTTTAATTTTTTAATTGAGGGGTGAACAGTGAGTGAACACACATTTCTACAGTGATAACATTTCTTTCCTCTATTTTAAAATTATCCAAGTATTCTTCTTGAGAAGAATGTTGTGTGTTTCCTCAATTAACCAAAGTCTTTTTATTATTTCTAGTCTGTCCTGCTAAAACTCATCAAATGACATTTGTAACTTCAAATGGCATGAAACTAGTCAGCAATGAAGCTCTTTGAAAATGTTTCATTGAGCTAATGAATAAAATGCTTGCTTTGGAAGCAGACTGAATCAAGTTAAAATGTCATTCTTGTTTTTAAGAAAACAAACACCTGCTTGAAGATTTCTTATATTTAAACAGTTGAGGGTTTCCTGTGGAGGAAACAAATTAGCCTTTTCAAGTTTCATGAGACGCAATGGGGACTTTCTTTTGAGAAGACGAAAGTAAGAGAAAAAAATAAACCTTTTAAGAACTAGCAAGCCGCATACAGAAAAATGTCTTTGCTCGGACGCTTAATATATTAATGCTTCATTCACCTCTGTTTACTACATAAGTAAGATAATGCACAGTCTTTATTCTTCAAGTCCCCCAAGCAAAACCAGATTTGTGTGCCCGGAAGCATTTGGGAAAGGTAACGATGAGGGAGGCACTGTGACATTCTAGAAAACTTTAGACTAGGAGAATAAAGGTCTGTATTCTACTTCCAGCTCTGTTCCTAACTGGTTCTATAACTTGCAGGGAGTCATTTAACCTCTTGGGGCTCAGTTTCCTTACTTGTAAAATGGGTCTTTTGTAGATCACACCAAATGGATGGGGGATCAATTCAGATAGGTGAACTGCATGTGCAGAGAATAAAAGCTCAGTATCAATATCAGAGAGACTTCTTCCTTATGTGGGTCATGGGAATGTTCACACATTTTAGGGAAGCTTACTAGTAAAATATCCATCCTTTTCTATGCAAGTTGAAAGTTTTTGGAATGACAGATATTAAACTGCTGTCTTTATTCCTGTTTCACCAGGTGACCTTGGGCTAGTCAGCTGATATTTCCTCTTTGTAGTTTTCACATCTTCAGGATTTCAGATTTTTTTCTTTTTCATGCTCTGAGAATAATTTAATAAATGACTGGAGCTACACAGTCCATTTTTGGAAACTTGAAGTTACTGACTTGGTCAGGACAGTCAGGTGAGCAATAGGTTTGAAATAATATAGTCAATTGAGTTTGCTATAGAGAGTGAAAGGGAGATTTTTGAGTTGTTTATAATCTTAATTGACCAAATATTTGAACATATGGTACTTTACTGTTCCCAAAGAGGTAAAGGATTTCATTTAATGTATTTCCAAGGACTTTGAATTAAAGAACTAGTTTGCTGACATAGTGTCCTCTTTATCCATTATTCCACAGAAATAGGACAGTTAATATAATTTCCCTAATCTCCTCTTGTACTTCCTTTTGCCTTCCTCCTCCTCCTCCTCCTCTTCCTCCTCCTCTTCCACCACCACCACCACCATCATCATCATCTACTGAATTCCTACTCAATTTTAATGTAGTGTTTTAGGTTTTTTTTTTTAAGCACAGAAAATATAACAACTGACTCCCCCTTTTTTAAACCTACAAACAAGATGTTATTTTTAACCATTGAACCAAAATAAACCACAGTCTGAATAAGGTCTTGTCCTTTCTTAGTAGAAGTAAATTTAATGGAAGAATTTAATACTTTATTTATGCAGAGATTTTTGTTATATTTTTATGAGATTTTGTAATAAATTGAGTTTTTAGATATGATTTTGTTGCTTCTGTTTTGGGAGTATCTGTTGCGTCAATGACCTGAGATTGTCCTAAGACTGTGATTCACTATCTCTTCTACCTATACCATATAGATAATCACCAACAATCCTAAAATCCTTTATTATTTTATTGAGCCATTTGTTTTCAGATTTAGTTGCCTATAAATGACTAATGTTAAGACATTTGATTTGTACACCTCAAAGCTATAAATTCCAGCATATACATGTCATTAATAGATTTATTAGCCAGTAGATCATCTTATGGGAGTGATTTCTGCCTCAGATCTTGAACCATTTCAGAAGCCAGGCTTTTTATTCTGTGAATATGTTTGTTGTGAAATGACAAGGGGGTTTCTCTAAAATCTATGTAAATTCCAAAACTATTTTTAAAGCTTTTTAAAATATATTTTTATTGATTTTAGACAGGAAGGGAGAGGGAGAGAGAGACAGAAACATCAATGATGAGAGAGAATCATCTATCGGCTGCTCCCCATGGGGAATCAAGCCTGAAACCTGGGCATGTGCTCTGACCAGGAATTGAATCATGACCTTCTGGTTCACAGGTCAATGATCAACCTCTGAGCCACACCAGCCGGGTGCTATTTCTTAAAAGTTTTTAAGTGGAGAGGTAAAGTGGCAGGTTTTGAGTTTATGAAGGTAAACACAAGCCTCCTGAGAGTGCATTTTATTGGGAATAGGAGGGGAAAGATTGGAAAATTTATCCAAATATTTTTTTTTCTCTGTTATCCTGAGCATAGTACTGGAATCCCAGACTGAATACATATTCTCATTAGCCACAGGCTCCGGTTATTCAGCCACTTTGAGTAACTCAGAAGCAGGTGGGAAAAGAAATCTGGGCAATCTTTATACAATGACAATGCAAATTCCTCTTCTGTAGCACAAAGATTTGTTTTTTTACCTCCTTATTTTTTATGTACTTTAATAAAGTGAATAGAATACTATGTTTTTTTCTGTAACATGTACAACACACACACACACATACACACGCTCTCTCTCTCCTATGTTGCTCTGGGAAAGACTGCAGTTTTCATGTGAAATAACTGCACAATTCACAATTCACCTTGTTCTCAGGGCTCCCAAATGCCAGTCTTGTGATGCGCTGTCACAACTTATGTATGACTGACTAGTTACAGAGCCTGCTGATCTATATGGAGGGTGAGAATTTGTCACTGTGCATAAGCAGAAAGATCAGTCAGATACAGTGATAGATCTGTTCTTTGCCTGGATTCGTCTGCTGCTATATTAGGGTAGCTCGGCAGCTGCCAAATCCAATTGTGAGACTGGTTTTGTGGTTGAGAAAACAGAAAAAGAAGAAATGATGTCCTGACATAGCCGCTTTTGGGTAGAGTAACTGCAGAGTGAAAATATTATTGTAATCATTATATCAAAATATTCTCTGGCACCATACCCACCGTGGGGGTGCAGCAGTGACTGCAGCATCTTTTCTCAGGCACCACAGATAAGTTCATATATTGTGGCTTTGGGGTTCAAGTTAGCACTGGGGTGTAAATGGGTGGACAGGGTCACACAGAACTCAATCTGACTTTTTCCAGGCCTGCTAATTAGAATTAGCATTTGTAATTGAAAATTAAGCCATCACTCTTGTGCCAGGGGCAAAATATGGTCAAATGACCCTTAAACAAGCTGCCAGAGTGTTGTATGAAAATATTACAGATTTTGCAAAACTCATTAATGATGTGAAAGACAATGTGCTCATTAGATTGGAGCGTATAAAACGCGCACAGTAGCTTATCTGCTTTTGTATTCATTCACTCAGCTGTGCTCATTACTATTCATGTGGATTAAAGAGAGAAAAAAGAAAATAAGATCAAAGAAATAATATCAAGCCATTATCAATCATATTTAACCGGTGCCACTTGACAATCAACCTCCATTCAGCATTCAAATCTGAGAGGAACTTATTTCTCAGAAGGCTCTTCACTCCCTAAGAGAGTGCTAAAAGGCATTTTTGTTGATTCTTTACCCCTTAGAACCTGGCCATTTTAACAGGAGGAAGAAAATAACAAATGCAGGAAAGGTACACTTAGGAAATAGAAGGAGGAGCTTCATTAGAAAAGTCACATGTGGACTCAGTCTGTTGGAGAACACCCAAGAGAGAGATGAGTAATTTTGTCAAGAAATCAGCAATCCAGGGACCACAGTGGCCATCCACTATTTGGAAAGATTACTGTTCTCCTCACTACATGACTAAATCAGTGAGTCGATGTTAAAGTCTCCATTTTTTAATGGGGCCTCTACTTAAACTCATTGGGCAACCCTCCCTCCCCACCCCCCCGCCAGAATGTCATCGTCTTTTTTCCATAAGAGAACAAAATCAATATTCCTAAGTCTAATATTTCGACAAGGCATACATTGTACAGAAATAAAAACATTTCCCGGGTTCCTCCTAATTAAAGAAGCATAGCCACTGGAGCTCATGGATGTGATAACAAAGCCAAACTTGGGAGAACTGGCGCCATTATCTCCCTGGACTGACATTCAGCCCTGCAATCAATTTAAATAAGCTTGACAGGCCCATCCAGATTAAATGAATTTTTGAAAAGTTAGGGGGTAGATTAAAAACAAAGCAAAATAATAAGCAGAAGAGCTTGTTAAACCTTGGAGAACTGCATTGTGATGAAAAACAAAGAGGTTGAACTGTTTCCGTCTTCTCGCCAGAAGTACTATGCTAGGGAGGGAGGGATGTTGCTGTCACTGCCACTGCTAATAATTTTTCAGGACATTTTACAGAACGTTTCAAAAATCTCATCATATTCCCAGGGTAGGGGCAGCTGAAGGAGGACTCCTGTGGAACTGTAAAGGAAAGTCCTGCAAAACTTTGCATACATATGAGGAAAGCCACGGGAACAACATTTTGACACTGGCTGGATTCTATCAGAGGAAAGCATCTATCATTTGGCCTCACGGGGAAATTGCATTCGTGAGATAATTCCGTAAAATAGATTAGAAAGTGTTTGAGCAATGTTTGTGCAGAGTAGAGGTAGCAAACTCAAATGGCTGGGCAGCTCATGCAATGTGTGAAGCAAGACCAGTGGGCTCGGGGAACAGAGTGCAGCCCATCTAAAGAGGGGGGCTACTTCTGGGTTTCAGGAACTGCCCTGTGAGATGGAGGCCTAAAGCTCCTGACATTTTTTACAGAGAAACTGGAAATCTGGATTTTTGTAAAGTGTCCTGCTTTTAAAATAAGGGCATTTATTCAAAATGAGCCCAACTATAAAATAACCAATAATAATAATAATAATAATAATGCTGGTGGGATTCATCACTTCTGCTGTCATTTGTAATTTATGGAGTTTGTCACCATGCTATCCATATTTATTGAGAGTCTCCTGACTGTAACGTTCAATATTGATGCTCTGAGAAACATAGGTTTTTACTCTTTTAAAAAAGACGTTGTTTTGTTTTTTTAAATTGATTTCAGAGAGGAAGGGAGAGGGGGAGAGAGAGAGAAACATCAATGATGAGACATTATCATTAATTGGCTGCCTCCTCCTCCTGCCCACCCCCTGGGGATGGAGCCCACAACCTGGGCATATGCCCTCACTGGGAATTGAACTGTGACCTCCTAGTTTAATGGGTCGATGCTCAACCACTGAGCCACACCATCTGGGCCTGGGTTATACTCCTAAAGAGTATGATGTGTACTTGGGGAGCTGAACCAAGTAAGGAAAGCAGCTCTCCAGCTGTACTGCAAAAGACAGTAGAACATTGGGCTCTTTCTTCTACATGGTAAAGATAAGAGTAAATTCGACTTTTTGAAGAATAAAGAGCAGGAGGAGTCGATGAGAATGAAGAGATAAAATAAAAGCTAAGCTTAGAGTGTTGCTGTGGGGTTGAATATTAGATTTGACAACCAAGGAAAAGGGAAAAGAGGGGTAGGGTGGAGAATCTGTTAGATTTGTATGATCTTCCCAGTAAATAAAATAGAATTGCATTTACATTTGGTCATTTGTTTCTTATGTGTAGAATAGCACAAGAAAGAATTATAGAAATATGGTAGGTAGACAGGCAGGAGCAGAGCAGGACAATAGGCCAAGTATGGAATGTCACCAGGGCAGAAGGTCCCGGGTGCCTAGCAATGGGCAAAACTGGGAAGATAAGGACCTCACTCCCAGGGTAACGTTCCTCCCCTAGCATATCACCCACTGGTCATATGAATTAGACCCCCTGACCTTCCATATCACTGGTCATGCAGTTCGGACCCTCCCCTGGCATGTTGCTAGTCCTGTGGGTTAGACATCTTAAAGGGGGAAGGGAAAAGAGAGCCAGGCAAGAGCTGCAAAGGACACACCTGGAAAGCAGATGAACATTCTACTAGGATCCTCCCTGAGGCCTCCAGATGAACACTCGTAACAAAGAGAACCCAGTGCAGCTCCTAAAGGAATGGAGACCTTTCCCCACCTCCTTGCCCCAGGCGCATATTTCTTGCCTCTCTCTTTCTCCTAAGCTCCAAGCGCCCTTCTTTAGCCTCTGTAACTTGTTTCCTGAGCCCATTTCTTCTACAGCTCACTTCAACTACTTCTGTGACTTTCTAAATAAACTTTCTCCTGTAGTTTGAGTCTTGGCTCTGAATCCTTTCTTAGTCAGAACTCAAGTACCAAGGTTGCTGAACCCAGGTTGGGTCTGACTCCACCAGTCTAACACCTGGTTCCATTCCGCTGCCAACAGAAATATTCAGGTTTTGATTCTTAGAAACTGATATGGACTGTAAAGGTCATGGATAATTGATCAATGATAGGTAAGCTTGAAAGCAAATTTCTGATTGCAAACAATTCACAGCATTGTATGTTTTTAAAATTTTTATCCGCAGTGACATGTGTCAGCTTAGATGAAAAGAAACACAGAAGGCTTTTCATGGGCTTCAAACATCACATAGCATCAATTTTGATGAAAGAAAATTCAAGACATGACTTTAAATGGCAATAATTTTGACACTGTGAATTTCTAGACTAGGAATTCATCACCCCTCCATATAAACTGCACCCCATATGCAAGAAGGCTTTGCAGTCTTTACCAAAAATAATTCTCAGGCAAGGTTTAGCATGTTTACATTCAAATTTTAATGGGGAAGAGTGGAGAGAGGAAAGCTGTTCTGAGTTGACTTATATTTATTTACTTTTCTTTCAAAAGAAGATAAAAATGAAGGGCTTATTTTTTTTCTCTTGTATATTAAAGAAATCAAATAACAATAAAACTTGACTGTCATTCTATTTAAAGAAGGCAATTATGCAGTGGTTATAGCTATGTGACGTTCAGATGTCTGAACCTAAGATGTCTGAGCCTTATAAACTGATCTCATAAATAGAATTATAGTCTACAGAGGGATGAAATGGCCTATACCCCAAGTTTGGTATTTCCGAAATGGGAATGCCATTCACTCAGGGAGGGGAATTCAGTTCCCCCAGTACCTCTGGATCTTCACTATATACCTGGATGTAATATGTAGACAACTGGGAACTTTGGGGGCACTTTTGACTTGGCTGTGCACATGGCCCTGGTCTGAAGGTGGAGTCCTGCACTCACAGGAGCTGGGACGCTTTGGGATTATGGCTGCATCATACAAAGCAGAAAGCTTAAATTAGCATTTTATCTCAATCAGCCATTGTCACGTTGATACAATAATCAGAGAAACCCAAGGGTTTCGGTTGTCAGTTTACATACTTTAACAAGATGTGAACTCACTCACACCAATTCACACCAGCAACTCTGCTTCTTAGTAAACTACCTCCCTAGCAAAGTGTTCTCGTGCATTGAGACTCTTCCTGAGACTAATAGTGTTATTAGGGGAGCACGATTCTCCTGTTGCAGGAGAAATGTTGAGATTAACAATATAATAGTCTGGTATCTTATGAAACAACAAAGGAAAATGAAGGATTACAATAAACTGATTTCTGGGATGAGTCACACTTAATAAATGGGAATGATAACCCCAGCTTGTGTTGCTCAGTGGTTGAGCATCAGGAAGTCACGGTTCAATTCTTAGTCAGGGTAAATCCCAGGTTGTGGGCTCGATCCCTGGTGGGGTGTGTGCAGGAGGCAGCAGATCAATGATCCTCTCTCATCATTGATGTTTCTATCTCTCCCTGTCCCTTCCTCTCTGAAATAAAAAATATATATTTAAAAAAATAAATGGGAATGATAAGAAAGAAGATGCCTTTAATAAATGTCTCAAGTATTCACTGGGAAATAAACAATTAGCCTGTATTAGAAGCAAAGTCACCTTGAGGCCAGGGAAGAAGGGCTGATGTCCTTAATTTATACCTACAGGGAGGAGAGAGCTAAAGGAAAGTGAGTGATTTCAGGCCACAAGCTCTTGAGTGTTCTCGTGTGACTTGTAGATGAGTGCCTTTTGATTACCAACATAAATGGCATAGTTTGACAATTTCTCCTCTGTTTGGTTCAAAGGCCCGGATCTACATGACAAGAAAGATCAAATTTCCTCTTCAGGTGGCCATATGGCCAATTTTACTTGCAGAAAGCTATGCGAAGATTTCGCAGCAGCATCCATAACTGGGTTGGTGTCACCCTTAAAGAGATGGGCTTCACTTTAATTGTTGAGGCTTTATTTAGCTGCAAATTCAGCGTATAACAGTTATGATCGCTTTGCTTTTTCTATCCTAATGAAAAAGTAGAGAATTTTCAGTCCACTCTCAGAGGAAGTGAATAGAATCATGTTTTCTTACTCAACCACCGGAATGTAATAAGGAATAAATTTTTACTTCTATTTGGAAAATACTTTGGTTACGTGCACAATTGTTCATCATATTTGGGCTGGAATTCGGATTTATTTCAGAGATTTGCAGAAACAGAAAGGAAAGATCAGTTTTCAGAAGAGACATGGCATGTTCCTATATTTGGGTTGAGAGACAGAATGTTTACACTGCAGCGCATTGCCTGGCCACGCCTGCGATCTGACCCACTCCCATTTGACACAGCTCTGGAGTGTTGCTAAATTAAATAATACACCAGTTCATAATATGTCCTCATACTTAAAACAGAAACTTGTGAATTAGTTTTAATTCCTCATGTATTATACTCTTTTACATATTAATATGTAATCATGAAACTTCACAGTATCCAATATTTGAGTGTTTACTATGTACTAAAACTGTTAAAAGCACTTTAAAAAATACTTTGTATTTGTTCTCTTAGATGCATTTGCTATATTAATTCTCACAACTAGCCACTGAGCCAGGTGCTACTATTATTATGCCCATTTTATAGACAAGAAGTTGAGTCAAAGAAAGCCTGAACTTCCAAAGATTTAAATATTGGGGAAGTATGCAGTGATTCGATAAGGAGCAGAGAATAAGAAGAAAAAAATTCTGAGATGTCCTAAATTAAATTATAGCAGGCTGGAGGGTGGGCGGAAGAGGTGAGAGGTTAATCAGTTAACAGAGCCACTGGTTAAAACCAACAAAAGACTGCTCACATTTCAAAAATGTATGCTAAAACTTGGAATTAACTTCCAGGCGGCTAGTAAAAAAATAGCTGACCACCAGGTGTCACAGCATCCTGCTTATGCATGAGCTTTCTGGACTGTTGGTCATGATTGATCCAGAAGTAAGAAATATTTCCTCCGTACGGACTGTGCACCTACCCTAGAACTGGCCCTGCTTCACCCTTTTCCACCCCTTTTATCTGTAGCCAATGTAAATCCTTTCAAAAGGACTTAACATCTTTCTTCCCCAACTCATTGTATAAAGGGGCCCTATTTGCCCCACTTCGTCTCCATCTAGCCCTGCTGCGGGTGATTTAGATTGCATGCCCCAGGACCTGGTCCTTCTCCAGCCAGCATAAGGCTCAATAAACCCTTTCTTTTAGGATGACTTTTTGCCTCAAATTTTTTTCTTAACAAGACTTGGAGGGGTTTTTTTTTGTTTGTTTTGTTTTTTTTATGGTTAACAACTAAATAGTTCTATCTAATCTTAGTTTTATATTTTTTCTAGCTTTGCATGAACTATTCTTGACTTGTTAGTTCCTTATTTACCTTCTTTATTCTTTTGTTCAATCCTCTTGCCACTACAAACTACCTTCTTCCCTTTCTTCCTCAATTTTCTAATAACAAATCAACCTTCAGGAGTCCATGGGTTTCAATGTTTCTTCCCTTTATGAAGAAAAAATATTATTGTCTAAAAGCCAATGGTCCCAAATTCTCTAACAGCATGAAGACATTTTCTTAATTTTGAAATATTTGAAATTTGCAAAAACACCTCCTCCATTCCTTAACCATTTTCGTGGATAGAAAATACGGCACTCTCCTTTGAGAAAGTGGTCAGATAAAGAGTTCAGTCAACACTTGGGTAAAAGAAGCTTCGTGATGGTGAATCCTGCTGGTCTGGAATCCCAGCTCCACCACTAAGTAGGCAACCTTGGGAATGTTATCCAAACTCCCTTGGCTTCCTTTCCCCTTCTAAAACATGGCAGTAATAACAGTATCCACTTCACGGAATTGTGAGAATGAAATGAGATAACAAAGCTCTGAAGACAGTGCCTAGAATGGAGTAGGCACATAAGAAATATTATTACTACTAGAAGCTCAGGGCATGAAATCGTGCGGCCCTACCCACCCGCATGTGCCTCTCAGTGCTCACAGCCCAGCCCACCCATGCCAGCGTCAAGTCCCTGCTGGTGCCCACACACTCAGCCTCCTGGTGACCAGTCTTTGGTCCTTCCGCCATGACAGCGTCATGACCACAGGGTTTTTATGATAGAGACTAGTGTCCCAGTGCATGAAATTCGTGCAGGTGTGTGTGGGGGGGTGTCCCTCAGCCTGGCCTGGACCCTCTCCAACCTGGGACCCCTCGGGGGATGTCCAACTGCTGGTTTAGGCCCAATCCCTGTGGAGTCAGGCCTAAACCAGCAGTCAGACATCCCTCTCACAATTCAGGACTGCTGGCTCTTAACTGCTCACCTGCCTGCCTGCCTGATTGCCCCTAACCACTACCCTGCCAGTCCAATCACCCCCAACTGCCCTCCCCTGCCACCTCCTCCGCGTGAGGCAGTGGAGACGCTGGGACTGGCCTCCTCTGCACCGCACAGAGCCATGGGACCCCCCAGGCCTCACCACACAGAGTGGCTGCCGGGCCCTGCCTCCGCTGTGCGCATGGCCATCTTGTGGCGGCCATCTTGTGGCGATGTTGTGTGAGGGCATGAGGACCACCTAAGCTTTTATTAGTATAGATTCCTGCTAGTGCAATAAAACTTGAAGCAAAGCATAGAACACAGACTAAGAACCAGCACCTAGCAGCTCTTCAATACATGCCAGTGCAGGCTGACCAACGAAGAAGAAAATCATTTCAGTAATATCACGAAAAAGAACACATTATGGTCAGAAAAAAATAATGTTCAGTTTGTCCTTAAATAATATTGAAGACCCAATTCTACCCACAGCAAGACTGTAAAATCTACTTCAGGTCCATCCACAGTCTGTCTCCTTCATTCTCTCCTTTGTTCACAGTTCACAGGCAGAAAGGGAAGCAGACTGGGGCCTGCACACTAAATCCTGGATTGAAACATCTAGGGCTGCTGCCTTTCCCTCCATCAGACACACGCCTATGGGAGGAGAGATTAGGAGACACTTGAGACACGGATGCCTGAGGCTTGCATTACTAACCATAGTAAACATTTTTCTTTTTCAGTAAAGCAAATATGAAGGGAGCAGCTGCACGAGGAGAACAGCATTTTCACAGTTACTTCTAGTAATAACGGCACTTTAAAAGTGTTTTCAACACTTGGACTACAGGAATCCCCAACTCTCTTTATGTAGATTACCGATTTACTCAAGTAGGGTAGTTTCTTGCTCGCTTCTTCCTTCAAGGTCTCTCTGGTCCTTGCTTCAGAGAACAATGATCTTCTCTCATTTTATGTCACTGAAGTGTAGGGAAAAGAAAGTGACAGATTGGGAGTGTCTTTTAAAAGCAGATAGATAGTTTAAAAATAAAATATAGCAAACTATATTTCTGGTCATCTGTTGATAGTCAGCATAAATCTTAGTCTTGGAAGAGTAGCTCTGAAACTCCATTTGGAAATCATGTGAAGTTACTCACAACATGGTGCTAACAGCCATCTATCTTCAAGTGCATGGAAGTCAACTGGCTCCCCTATCAACATGCTGCTGGAGAGAGATACACATAGAGAAATATTTTGGAAGAGTGAAAATATTCTTAGTCAAAGTGTAGACTCGTTGGCAGTGACAAAATGTATGTGAAGGACAATTTCTAAACTTTGAAGAAGTACATATGATACATTGCATACAGTGCTGGCCTGAGAGAGAGGAATTTGAACTCAGATCTTGGAAATCTTAGAGAAAACATGAGCTTCTGTGGGCTTTGTTCTCTTTTCTGTAAGGCTAGAAGATTAAACTCTATGACACTGTGTCTGTGAAATCTAAAATTATTCTTGGCAATAATAAACATGGCTATGCCTTTATTATATAGACAGAAAAATAATAATTCCTGCAAATTCTTATTATGATAGTTTATCCACCTTCCTTACTTTATTTTCTCTTGTAGAGCTTAATACAATTCTCTTGTAGAGCTTAATACAATTACAATTATCTCCTTCTGGAGTGTAGGTTTTATTGGGGTAGGGATTTCGGTCTCATTTATTCATGGCTGTATTCCCAGATCTTAGAAGAGTGACTGACACATAATAGGTACTCAATAAATACTTATAGAATGAATGAGTCTTATAACCATTCATAATTTAGCATCCTGTTTTCTCCGGTAGAGTACTGTAATTAAAGCTTCTCCTTCCATCCTATCTAACAAATGTTTGAAAATAAATTTCTAATTTAAAAGTTAAATAATAATCAAATCTTTTTCACATTGAAACTTATATTGCTAGTAACAAGATAATGGTCAACTGCTTATGCTTATGGTTTATAGGTTCAAATCATAAGCTTTATAGAGAGCTTTAATTAATTAGGGTGTCTTTCCCAAATTGCCTTTTGTGAATAGCTGTAAATATATCAGCATAGAATATTAGCACTGGAATGGAATTTTGATCTTTAATTCCAGTCTTGCATTCAGTGAAGCTTATGTTTGTAAAAGCCAACCATGCCAAGTTTTGCCTGAGTATGTCAATGACAGAGCTCAACACAGCTCTCTTAGACAAAGCATTTCTTTTTATGAATGGAAATTTGCTTTTTAATAACTTCGACTCATTAGTCCTGATTCTACCAGTGTGTCCCAGAATGTCTCTTCTTTAACATTTAATTTTTGTTTTTTGGGGGGTTGGAATTGGTTATTATTATTTGTAATTGGTATTTATTGTCTTGTTTGTTTTGGGAATGTTAAAGCATAAATTTCTGAAATGCATATTTATCTGCATTTTTCTTGTTAGTCATGAGTCTCCTACTTTGCCCTAAGTGTCTCTTTTATATTATTGCAGATGTGTATTCTGAAATTGATTATAATTACATAATTAAAAAAAAACAGAAGTCATGGCAGCAAGACCACAAATCATGGCTAACACTTCATTTGCACATCTAACAAAATATACTTTCTGCAGTTTCTGGAACAAATTAATTTTTGGTAGATGACAGGAAGTTTATATTGGATGCTTCACATATGTATCTTCAGTAGTTTGGAAAAGTCATGAGAAATTCTGAAAAACTGTGGCAGCCATGATCGGCAGAAATGAGAAAGGAGAGGCCATCCGATGGAGGAGGCATTATGCAGAAGTAATCTGAGCTCCATGCAAGTAGGAATCACTGTCACTGACTGACCAGTTGATTCTGGATAGGTCTTTAGGCTTTTTCTCATTGGTTCTTTAATCTGTAAAAGTAACCTTGTTTTGTTATTGTTAATCCTCACCCGAGGATATTTTTCCCATTGATTTTTAGAGCATGGGTGGTGGGGGGGTGCGTGAGAGAGAGAGAGAGAAACATCGATGTGAGAGAGACACATTGATGGGTTGCCTTCTGCACTCACCCCAAATGGGGCTGGGGATCGAACCTGCATCCCAGGTACATGCCCTTGACTGATAATCAAACTCACAACCCTTCATTGCAGGAGCTGATGCTCTAACCCAGTGGTTCTCAACCTTTCTAATGCCACCACCCTTTAATACAGTTCCTCATGTTGTGGTGACCCCAAACCATAAAATTACTTTCGTTGCTACTTCATAACTGTAATTTTGCTACTGTTAATGAATCGAAATGTAAAAATCTGTGTTTTCCGATGGTCTTAGGTGACCCTGCTAGCGGTTCTCAACCTGTGGGTCGCGACCCACAGGTTGAGAACTGCTGCTGTAGAGCCTAAGACCATCGGAAAACACAGATATTTACATTACGATTCATTAACAGTAGCAAAATTAGAGGTATGAAGTAGCAACGAAAATAATTTTATGGTTGGGGGTCACCACAACATGAGGAACTGTATTAAAGGGTCGCGGTATTGGAAAGGTTGAGAACCACTGCTCTAACCACTGACCCACACAGGTTAGGGCAAACTGCAAAATTAAATGCAAGCCTTTGTTTTCCTAAGGGGAAAGTGTGTGAATTAGCTAGAGTATGGATTTCCAGCTGTAGTGTGGACTACTTTTGAGGGTCTTTGTTAAAGTAGATATTTGTTACATTATTGGGCCCCTAGGTTAGAGATTTTGATTCAGTAGTCTGCATTTTAATTAAATTCCCCAGTCAATCTGATGCAACCAAGGGGCTGATCCCAACTTGGGTGATTCCAAATTAGGTGAGTATTTTATCATCCTTTTGGTTTTCTTATTGTGAAAATGAATGTGCATGAAGAAGCAATAAATTAGGAGCGATCATTTTTTTTTAACTTACTATATCACATATGTATTTCTAAGCAGTGTTTTTGCAATTATGTTTGTGTTTGTTTCCTCAATGTCTCTCAGCCCTGGTTCTGTGTTAAAATTACTTGAGATACTTTTAAAATATATATATATTTTTTTATTGATTTTTGGAGAGAGAGGAAGGGAGAAGAAGAGAGAGAGAAACATGGATGTGAGAGGGAGACATCCATCTTACACCCACACTGGGACTCCAATTGGCAACCCTGTGGTGCACTGGCCGACGCCCAACCAACTGAGTCACACTGGCTAGGGCTACTTGGGATACTTTTTTT
Organism: Plecotus auritus; assembly: GCF_963455305.1. NCBI lineage: Eukaryota > Metazoa > Chordata > Mammalia > Chiroptera > Vespertilionidae > Plecotus > Plecotus auritus. Next base: position 144,341,432 of record NC_137776.1, on the reverse strand, counting down.
TTTTTTTAAATATATTTTATTGATTTTTTACAGAGAGGAAGGGAGAGGGATAGAGAGTTAGAAACATCGATGAGAGAGAAACATCGATCAGCTGCCTCTTGCACACCCCCTACTGGGGATGTGCCCGCAACCAAGGTACATGCCCTTGACCGGAATCGAACCTGGGACCCTTGAGTCCGCAGGCCGACGCTCTATCCACTGAGCCAAACCGGTTTTGGCAACTTGGGATACTTTTAATAAGAGATTCTGATTTAATTATGGGTTTCAGAAAGCACACATGAACATTCATGAGGGTGCTGCTAGAATGGGGGTACAAAATAAAAACAGTAGAATTCTACACTTACTATAAAAATTGAAAACAGGTACATTTATTCATCACCCCATGGGAACATCTGAACATAAATCAGGTTTCCCACATACCTGCTGACTTGCTGCGTTGACAGAGTGAAAATCTAATTGTGGGTGTGGTAGCCTCTTGTCCTTTGAAGAGGGGCCCGGGAAGAAAACCCTGACTGGTCTAATAACAAGTGAAATGCAAGATGGAAACCTAAAGATTATTTGACCAATTATAAAGATAAATATCTAGCTTTCTCTAAGAAAGAGTAAAAATAAAGTTCCATTACTCTATGGCCTGACTTTATGAACTAGACTATACAACTGTTCCGTTTCCTATGGATTTCTTAAAAAGGATCTCGGCAGCACAACTTCTCCCTGCCTTGATGTTAGATTCATTTTATATGGCATGCAAGCCTTCAGCTAGTAATGAAAAATCAATATGACCTCCAACTCTTTATAACGTCTACATTTTACTTACAAATGATTTAATCAGTCACAGTAGGGATTATAGCACGTAAGCACACTCTTCTTTCTCCATTCAGTTGACAAAATGAAATATTGCTTGTTTTCTGAAAACCAGGAGTTTAAAATCCTCATTCTTGATCTAAAGATGATATGGTTTGGATTAATCCTTTGTGTTTATTTATCAGCATTTGGGATGTAGATCATTTAATAGATTCAGCTTTAAGTAAAATTAAATATAACTTAATGAGTAATTTTTGAATACCTTGCATACCCTTAGCTTTGTGCTATAGCAATTCCAGGAAAAAAAAATTTCCCTTCTTCATTATATCTAAGTAGAATCAAACACATATTTTTTTTTAAATATATTTTATTGATTTTTTACAGAGAGGAAAGGAGAGGGATAGAGAGTTAGAAACATCGATGAGAGAGAAACATCGATCAGCTGCCTCTTGCACAACTCCCACTGGGGATGTGCCCGCAACCAAGTTACATGCCCTTGACTGGAATCGAACCCGGGACCTTTCAGTCCGCAGGCCGACGCTCTATCCACTGAGCCAAACCGGTTTTGGCTCAAACACATATTTAAAAAAAGTTTTTTAAAAGATCATTAGGTTTCCATATATGATCTTTACAGGATATATAACACTATTTTTTATTTTTTATTAGTTAAGTATAAAATAAAGACAAATATTATATATTTTTTGAATTTCTGCTTTTCATATTTGAACTATGATGGTTGATCTAAGCCATGATTATCAGGGATGGAAAGAATTATGTTATTGAAAAAAAAAGTATTTACATTATGCAAATAGAGAGGAGACTGCAGGAATAGTTTGAGCAAACAATAGAATAAATATTTAAACGTTATCTTCTATAAATTAGTGGAACCTTTTCATGCATGTATTTAAATCACCAGCTCATCTCATGGGAAGGAAATGAAAAGGTCAGCAAAAAATAAAGTTAATTAGCTTTTTAGTAGAAGTCAAGACCTTTGGATTTCTTTCAAGATCTCTTAAGACTTAGTATCTATGAGATAATAATTATACAGCTGTAGTATCAATCATCATAGCGAGCTTTTCCCCAATTTTGTTTTCCATCATATGTAATAAAACTGAATTCTTTTTTGGCTATTTCCCTTGCTTGTGTTGACCTTAACTGTTCCTCCCTGTGAAGGAATGCCACCTTTCTTCAGGCCTTCCCAGACCTAAGGCAGAGGAAGTCCCTTCTCCTATTACCTCAGAGCCCTTTATGTAAAACCCTATTCTGGCATATTGCTCTACACTGTAATTACTGCTTGGTTGTGTACCTGGCTCAGTATCTGATGAGAGTTTCACTTTATTCCTCTTTCAGAATCAAGCACAAGTCTGGGCACACAATATTTGCTAAAAAATTTGTGATTGACCCAATGAACGACGTCATGGCAATAATTTTCATGCTGCTAACTCTGGGATGGAATACCATTGAGGTAGTCTCAAGTTTTTCAGAGCTCAGGAATTAAAGATTGAGCATAAACCCAAGCAGCTGTATAAGCAATTCATCAAAACTGTCAGGCCACACTTAATACTAATTGTAGAAGGAAGATTCAACAGGAAACAACAGCTTACTTATCCTTATTAAAATAATTAAGTTTAAAAAGTGTTTGGTTTTATAGACTCCACGACAAAGAGTTTAGCAGGAAAACTAGTTTTGAAAATATCGACATCACAGGTGATATTTTCTTTTAACTTTTGATTATGAGACACTGACAATTAGGCTAAAAAATGTTTTTAAGCTCTGGCTGGAGCTTTCTAGTTGTGAAATGGTAACAATACAGACGAACATACTTTTGTGTCAGTGCCATAGCCTGTAAATATGGATTTATGCTTTTAACCCAGTTTGAAAAGATACAAGAAGGAGATTTTGAGATCTTTTCTTCTGTAATCTAATGGCACTTTTGATAAACTTTTGCCAAAGGTAGAGGTGTTTAAAGCAATAACTGAAAATGGGAAGATTAAGGAAACAAGGATGAGAATATGGGTCAAGCAAACTAGGAAAACAAAACAAAATAAAAAATCCTAGAAGACTATTGAGATAAAGTGAATGGAAATGGAAAAAAAGAAGAAAAAGTGGAAAAAAATATGACAAAATAAGAGAGCAAAGGAATCAATCCCCAGGAGGAGAGCTATGAGATGATGAAAAAACTGAGAAATGACAGGGAACAAAAAGATATAAATGTTAAGAGAAGGTAAGGTGAAAACACAAGATGATAGCAAATTAAAGAGGATTATAGGAAAGAAAATTTGAATCAACAGCTAACAACTCAAGTGAAACTTCAAGAAATACCAACCAAATCTTTACTGCTTGTTAAACACCTAAACTGAATGGTACCATCCCTACCCTATAAATCAGTGTGATGTGTTAGGTTAATAAGGACTTGCTAGAACTAGATGGCAGGAAAGAGATGCTCACGTGCCTCTTGTATTCTCCTTCTTTCTTTCTTCTTTTCCTTTTTTTAGGTTAATAGTGATTTGCAGTGATGCCCCTATTCATCAAAACATTTTCTTCCATTCTTTAGTTTATTACCTGGGTACAGTGGAAAGCCAAACAATGACTTCAGCTTACAGGTTGTTCCTTGTGAAGAATAACCACACAGATTCTGATTTATGCTATTTCTCTTTTTAGTAACCAGTTAAAGACTGAATATCAACACCATCCTCTTGGGAAAAAACTCACAGACAATGCACCAAATTATATGATTTATCTTAGCAAAGTGAAAGAATGAGACTTTGCCCTTATTGGAGTAAACACTGAATCCACTGCTGTGTCACCAATTTGGGATCAGCACTTGGGTTAATAATGTGAACTCAATTTCCTGGCCTTTATTTGAACTATGTACTGATAATTCAGAAAATAATGTGATAAAATCAATGTGGTGAATTCTACCTCCTATTACTATAATGGCTTGTGATATTTCTATGTCAGTTACTTTGAATCTAAAAATGCTGGATATCAATTATTATATTAATGATGTATCAAGTAATGAGCATTTTCAACATGCTCAGTGGAAATCAGTAAGTTCAGCACAATGTAATTCTCCAAAGACAATCAATATCTTAAGAGAGCTGAAAATGTAAAACTGAAATTAAAAGCATGCTGCTAAAATTCAGCGACTATAACTGTTCTCTGAAAAGAAAGTTATCTGTCCACCCATTTATCCATTCATTCATCCATCTTCTGCTTTGTTGAAAAAAGATCTTAAGTGATTGCTCAATAAATTTTTATTGAATGCATCAGGAGAATGACAACAGAAAACAAAAGCCAGACAGGAATAGAACGAAGGTTTCTTGCAGCCAGGAGCAAGAATATTGGAGGGAATATACAAGGAGCATATTTATGAGAGGTTGGAGTATTGCACAATGTTGTTTTAGCAGTCCTTATAATTTCATAGTAAACAATTTGAAGGAGGTTAACTACTTTTATACTATTACACATAGCGAAATGAGGTGTGGTTGCATTCCCAGGATGCCTTTATTCAAGAGACGCCCATGTGACAGGTACGGTATTGGGCAATTGGGATAAAATGATGAAAAATCAGTCTCATGACAATCTGAGATTAGGGATAAACTGGAGAAGGCTGGCTGTCTTGGCTTTCCCACGTTCCCAACTCAATAACCAGATGACATGACCATGAAGTTTCAGGAGATTCCTAAGGAAAGTTTCTAAAATAGATGATTGAAATCTGTGCTGTTTAGTGTAGAGGTACTGTCCATTGTTGAATTTGTTATTTGCTGTGAAGTTTTCTTCTAAAGTTTGTGAAAAGGCTCCCTTGTGGGTGTGTTTGGAATTTTAGGGGAGGAGGGGTGGTCAGATTTTACAATCTGAATTTACTTCTGCACAGCAGAGTAAATATGGCCCCCTGATTTATCCAACTAAAGGTCATGGGCTAATCCTTTTGGATTATGGTGAAGGAAAAGGACCACTTTAATTAATTATAGAATGAGTGCATGATTTATCATCCCTAGATCTGTTATGGAAAACTTTCAAGGGATTCAGTATACATGTGGTTATTTTTCTACATGATACTGTTGTTGTTACAGCTGGACTTCACCATCTGAATCACTAGACCCCTAAGTGAAAACATAATTTTGAATAAATCATCTTTCCAGAATAAACACAAGAGGACCTCTTCTTTCTTTCTTTCTTTCAGTTTCCAGACGTCTACGATTGGTGATTAACGCAGTAGCGGTAAACCACGTTGTTGTTAACAGCAGGTATTGGAAACTGGGAAGTTGTTATCTTGATGTATTTTTCTAGCTGGCAGGAAATGCCAGTTAGCACCCAGTTGCCCAATAAACGAAATATGTTGTTATCCTCAAACTACGGCCCGCGGGCCACATGCGGCCCGCCGAGGACATTTATCTGGCCCGCCGGGTGCCACTGCCTGTCCTGCTTAGCAGCCGACTTGTCCCAGGCCCGCAGTGCGCATAGGAATTTGTTCATAGTTATTTTTTTAAACTATAGTCTGGCCCTCCAACGGTCTGAGGGACAGTGAACTGGCCCCCTGTTTAAAAAGTTTGAGGACCCCTGATTAACATCTTGGCCTGGTTAATTAATTGGTTAAATCACAGAATTTATGATTTTATATAAATTATATATAACATATATTTACCTATATAAAAATTTATCTACACATGTATTTTGTATTCACATCTAGCATACCTAAAGTGATGTGGAGCTAAAGATAGTAAATAGACTAAAGGATGTGAAAGACTGTAAGGTTAATGATAATGCTTGAGCTTGTTATCAGACAGGATGCAAGACTGACAGAGCCACAGACAGGTTCACATTATCCAGAAAAGCAAAAAGCAAGCCAGTCCTACAAATACGAGTGGCATGCTAAATGCAGTGGAACTACTGAAGGCTAACTTTTTTTTTTTAAGTTGTCTTTATTGTTGAAAGTATTACAGATGTGCCCTTTTCCCCCCATTGACCTCCTCCTCCCTGTACCTGCCCCTCCCAGGCCTTCACCACACTATTGTCTGTATCCATGGGTTATGCATCCATGCATACAAGTTCCCGGGTTAATCTCTAACTTTTAAAAGTGCAAACATTACATATGATTGCTATCTATCAGGAAAAAATAATATTACTAATGAAGTATCTGCTATATTTGACATTTATTGCCTCTTCAATTCTTATACCTATCCAGTGAAGAAGGTCTCAGTCTCCTATTGGACAGGTGAGGAAACGGAGACCCAGAGTGGTAGGAAGAGGATCCCAGCTGACTCAGAGAGTAAACAGGGTAGGAAGATGCTTCATTTCAAAGCTCAATGTTTTCCTCCCCCCGCCCCCCCCCCTTTCTCTTCTTTTTAAAAACAGTCTGCCTCCACTGTTAGAGCCATCCACAAAAGTAATCTGGGCTCTTTGCACTAACAACTTTATATTTGTGTGGCAAAATTGCTTGTGCATGATAATTTATTAGACTTCGTGGCTACAATACAAGTATAAGAATATCTATGTTCTGGTCTTATCTTCCCACTGATTGCCTAGTTAAACCTCTGATTTTTTTTTCCCCTACAGCACTGGGAAAAAGAGTCTTTCTTCATCTTCTGTGAAATCCTTAAGGGCAGACTATTTCCCCGCTCTCCCTCTTTCTCCCTGAAAGTGGGCCTTTCGCTGTTGGAGAAGGATAACAAAGAGTACGTTATTGTACCTGCCTCTCAGAGGTATTTTAATTGATATGTAGTTAACAAAGGATGCGGTGAAGTTCTTGAAAATTCCTCTGAAATGTGACTAAAAAAAAAAAAAGATCAACGGTACCATCAGGCACAGCTTGCATTTTAAATCTGCATTTATGTAACTTTCCTTGTGAGGGCACATTTAAGAACTCAAAAAGGGAAAATTTATTTTTCCAAAAATGTTTGCTGACCTTCACAGCATAAAAACCAATGAACCGAGCTTCCGAGACGACAGACTGTCGGGAATTGTAAAGATGATTAGGGCAGCGCATTGTTCCGCGGGAGGAGCTCGGGCCTTCCACCCACAGAAACGTCTAAGTCAGCATTTACTTAGAAAATTTCGTTTCCAAAGAGTTACAGAGGCAGACCAGAAGTATCAATATTCCCTGTACAAGCTCATATTTTTGTTCTGTTCTCTTGCTCTGGTGCCGTCTCTCTCTCTTTTTGAATTTCCTATAAAAGCTAAATTAGGTCTCAAGGGTTCCGCACCACTAAGCAAGGATCTCTTCTCGTCCATTGTGATGGAAGTAAATGTACTCAGGAGGGAGGTGTACTTGAAGGAGAGGCTAAAGTATCTCCCTTCACTGAATTCTCCCATCTCCCACACAGGCTGCCCGCCCTGACTTCCCTAAACACTTCCCCGTGCAGCACACACTCCACGCTCACGGACTAGCCGCCAGCAAAGCTGTGCAGGAGGTAGGTGCCACCTCCCACCCGCCGCCTTTCTGTGCCTGCCTCTGTCTCCAGGAAATGCAGCTTTCACGTTTTCAGGCCCTTGAGGTCTCTCGGTTTATCTCGGGGAGAACGTGTTCTTGGGAAAGGATTCGGTAAACTCATTTACCAGGGAATCAATGCCACTAAGGCTAAATTTCTCAGTGATATGCCTTAAATAGAATTCAAGAACAGTCAGACTTTTCTTTTGATATCTGTGGCCTTTACTATAGCCCTAATGACTATTATATTGTTTGGTGTATTGTAAGATTATGGGACTACATGGACATTCATTAAACTTGTTTTTTTAAAAAATATATATATTTTTTATTGATTTCAGAGAGGAAGGGGGAGGAGAGAGAGAGAAACATCAATGATGAGAGAGAATCATGGATCAGCTGCCTCCTGCACACGCCACCCTGACTGGGAATCGAACCCAGACCTCCTGGTTCATAGGTTGGCGCCCAACCACTGAGCCACGCTGGCTGGGCTCACTATAATTCTAATAAATTGAAGACCAGGCATGATGTAGGGATTTTAGAATCACAAAGGACAGCCCAGTTTAGGATTTTGGAGTCATGTGGCTCTAAGTTGGAATCCCACTGTGCACACCTTATACCTATTTGGTTTTAGACTGGTTACCTTATCTGTGAAAGCCTCCACTTCTTTTATAACTAAAACAAACCAAGAAACAACCGTGGTAACAATGTGTCTAAGTATTATCCTCCAAGGCATGAACCCATGCACTCTGAAAGCTGGAGGGACCCTAGAGACCATCTTATTTAGAGATGGGGAGGCGGGGCCACAGAGGTGACTTGCCAAGGGTACACAGTCAGTTAGGGGCAGCGAAATGCCTCCTGATTTAAAATCTAGAACACTTTCCTCTGAATCCCCAGGAGACAGCCTGTCTTTTGTGAGACAGCAAATTATCATTGTGTTGGATACTGCTTGCACTTGGGTGTGAGCCACACGTACTCAAATTAAGGCAGGCTGATTCAGGGCCAGGTGCAGTGTATGGTCATTGGTGGCAATTTTTCTAAATGCACATTTATAACAGACAGACATGCTTTTGAGTGATTTTGTATAATCAGCCTCTCATTGCAGATGTTTCATTAATGGTGCCAAGGAGGGATGTTTTAATATTGTGCATGGCTTAAAGAGGAAGATGGACAGATCATTTCCCCAGACCATTCACCTAGCTTGGGGTTGGGTAGAGTCAGAGAGGTGTCTGTAGGTCGTGTACCCCAGGAAGGGCCTCTGAGATAGACAAGACAGAACACAAGGAGGAAATCAGCTTGCAGCATCCTTGGACCACAAGTGAGTGCGAGGAGGAGACAGCACAGCTGTTAAAAACTGATGTTCAAATCCTGGCTCCTCCAGGTGCTAGCCGGGTGACCTTGGACAATTTACTTAACCTCTCCATGCTTCCTTTTCCTTAGCTGTGAAATGTGCAAGAAAACCTATCACCAATTTCAAGGAGTTTTTTTAAGTTACTGACTAAGGTAATTAATATGAAGTACGCAAAACAGTGCCCAGCACATAATAAGTGATCAATAAAAATTAGGGATGATGATGAAAAAATACAGATCTATATGAGGGGAACTAAACCTTAAAAGACATTTATATAACACATTACAATGTATTTCATATAATCAGTTGTCATATAGTGGCATGAATTAATAAATTTCTTACTTTTTCTAGAAATTTGAACCTCAAAAGTAATGGTTTGGGACTATGCCCACTGTGTTTAAGAATAATGGACTGGGTTTTTGTTTGTTTTAATTTAAAATGTCCAGTAGAAAATACTTTTTCCCCCCATTCAAATATAAATTCATCCAATGCCTTCCAAACATTACAGGTTTTATCTATATAAAACTTTGCACTCAGAAATAGGTTCTGCCTGAGAAAGCAGGTTTTGGACTGCTAACAAGGTGCTAATATCTGCACCATAACACTATTTTTCTGCCAACTGACTTGGTTTGTATTTAATTAGACCATAAGATGCTGGGCTGAGTATAATACAAGTTACATAAGTTTAACAATTTAGATCTCCTAATGTCAGTATCTTCCATTATGGCAGAAAGTACCATTGAAATTATGAACCCCCCAATAGGAATCCTAAAAATTAAATGATGAATACATGCATTTGTTTGTTATAAGATATAATAATGGAGAACTTGAGGGTTGTTTTTTTTTTAAGCCGTACATGCATTTTGCGGTGTATATTTGAAAGTAGATTCAAATGAAATGTTTGAAGAGTCTTTCTAATGGAAGTTTTAATTTTTAGTGGGAAGAAGAGGAAAGAAAGAAAAAAAATGTTGGTGGGATCTTTAAAGTTTGTGTGCAAAGTATAGTAAGATGAAATATTAGATAGTTCCCAAAAGAACAGATCAACATTCCATAGCCACAAAAACAAAGAAACACTCCCCCCAAAAAAAACCCACTACATAAAAATGTCTGATGAGTATAATAATATTCAGTGGGATGGAATGTGGGGAAACATTGCAATTTATATCTGGTAAATGTTGAGTCTATAAGCTTTTCAACCAGATCTCGCTGAACAAATGTAAATAAATGTAAGAAAAAAACACACGAAACTATCATAACAATCTTGAGTTTCTTCTCTGTAATTGGAGGCATTGCTGTACTCAATGTTTTAAAATCAAGTTGACAGGTACATTAAAACCTGTTAGGTGAAAGTGAGGACACTTACTATGAAACAGGTCTAAGGGGGCAACTGAGAGATCAGCTAAAACTGTGACGCGGGCATATGCCAGACCAAGTCTCCAGACCCCTCTCTCTACTTTTGCTTGACTCCTCTTTTTATCCAGTGACCCCTATATTGTTAAATGCAAATTTTAAACAAGGTATAGTCATATATTTAATTTTTTTCCAAAGTTCAAACATTAGAGCCTCAACATTCTAAATTCATTTTAGTACAACAAAGCTTTTAATTTGACATTTCAGCATCTCTCAATTCTTTTTTCTATCTAACCAAATCTCTACTTCCCAATGAAAACTCTCTGGGAAGCCCATTCTACTTGAAAAATTAAACATATGTTGTAGATGTTGGTCTCGGACTCTCTGAACCTTAGTTTTTTTCATTTGCATCATAGAGACAACACTTCACATTGTTTTGTGACAATAAATATTAAGGAACAAAAATAAAGCACTTAATGAGGATTCAATACCAAGGCATTATGTAAATATCTCATACTGTCATTTCATGTCATTCAACCCTTACAATGACCCCATGATGCAGGTATTTATCTTCATTTTACAAAAAATTGAGACTCAGATAAGTTAAGTAAATTGCCCAGATCCACCCACATAGTAGTAAAGGCTGGATTGAAACCTGACAATCCCACTTTCATGTCTGGGATTGTAAATAGCCCCATATGTGTTCACAGACATAATCTGTCACATAGTAAGGATGGAGTAAAAGTCAGTTTCTTCTTTTACACTTCGTTTCATTTGGGGTGATATACACATTCTGCCTTACAATGTTGTCCCCAAACTTCTGTTCACTCTGTCCTTCCACCTGAAAAGCTTCTTAAGATTCCTTGCTGATAAAATTCTGCCCAATGTGAAGGTTTAGTTCAATGTGACTTCCCACAAAATTCATCCTATCACTGTAACATTGACCCTCTCACTACTTAACTCATCTAGATTTTACCAGTTACAGGGGTCCTTGGGCAATCGCATATTGTGTTGTATTATTAGTTAACAATTCACATCTGTCCTTTAGAAACCTTAGGAGTTTACTTCTTTAAGAAAGTGACAGCATTCTGCAATGGTTAAGAACACAGACTCAGGAGGTGGCCTGCCTGGGTCTGAATCCCAGTTTTGCCATTGACTAGATGAGTGATTTTGGATAAGTTACTTAACCTTTCTGTATTCAGTTTCCTCACCTATCAAATAAACTTAATAATAAACACTATTTTATCAAAGTTTGCTGTGAGGATTAATCGAGTTAACATTTATTAGAAATTAGACCTGGATATGCCACATAATAAGCACTATGTAGTATTTATTTTTCTAATAAATACCTTTTGTTCATTGAATCTCCTCCAACAACTACATGATGTTTAGAACATATTAGAAACACCAAATATTTGTTGACCAATTAGCTAATTGGTCTTTTTTTGGGTTACCTTTCCTCATCCATAATTAATTTTAAGTTTCAACAACCTATTGTGTGTGGATAAGATATAGAATTTAGAGCTGGGCCTTTAAAGATGTCTGACCTTAAGGAGTTAAAAATATAGAGAAGATAAACATATAAGAAGTTATACTTGAATATTAACTAATTATTCAACATAGGTATGTGTATAAATAATATACTGCAGACTCATTCTATTAATTGTGGCCAAGCTGCCTAGTACTTCTAGAAATAGATCTCCTTGGCTAATATCTAAGCTCCATAAGGTTTATAATTCTTTGCTTATTCTCCTCTGTGGTATTTCAGCATATTTTTTATGTATATTATCCTCTTAAGTCTTGAAACTTTCATTCAGTTACTTAACATTTATTGGATGTCAGATTTTGTGCTGGGTGATAAGAATACAAAGCTCAATAAGACATGGCTCCTGTCCTCAGGGAATTGACAGTCCAGTATGAGGTCAGCAAGCAACTGGCCACCACAGTTAGCCCACCATCTGCTTTTGTAAATGAAGTTTTATTAACACAGCCATGATTGTTCATTTACATATTGACTATGGCTGCTTTGGTGTTACTACATCAAAATTGAGTAGTTGCAACAGAGACCACATGGGCCATAAGGTCTAAAACATTCCTATCTGGGCTTTACAGAAAAAGTTTGCGGACTACTGATTTATTGGAATGTCCTGAAGCACCTCTTTTTTGAGGACGATATTGTTTTTATACCACTGATTCTGAGATTGGTCATCATCTAGAATTTCTACAGACCACTGCAACTTTAGAAACATGGGTGAAATGGACAGTTGATTATTGTCCAAGTCTCTCAGGTATGACTATGCCTGGTCATCTCAGAGAAGTTCATAGAGAACAGCTTATTATTCTTGGTTCTTCTTAGAGTTTGAAACAGTTGTTACCTAGGTACTTAATCTAATGCAGTTCCAAAGCAATTAGGATGCCAACAATTAGGATCAGAAAAAAAAAAAAAAAAACAGGGCAAACCACCATGAACTAGGAATTGTGGTCTTGGAGCATTCCCCTTCAACCTAGAACTCTTGTAAAAGCAGACTATATAATAAATACTATACCACTGCAAAAGGATGCAATTCTGAGGCATTTTAGATTATATGTTTTATAATAAAACTGACTAATCACTCTTTAAATATATTAATGGAATCTAAATCTCAAAGTGTTTTGATACCCATATGATACATTTGAAAAGAAAATCATAAATAAGGACTTCTGTAATAGAAATTTTACTATATATATTTTCTCCTTAAATTCATATTTTCATTTCACTACTCACACACAATTTTATTCTAATATCAAAATTTTTATATTTGAAAGTCTTTTATTAATCACCTGGTTATACTTCTCTGCAATAAAAATATGTATTTATATTTATATTTAACATTCCCCCCCTCTCCTGCAGACATGAATCCTGAGTGTTAACATTTCTTCTGGATTGATTTATTGTTATCATTATCACTAAATCACAATTGAAAGAATTACACAAATATATTACAAATTCTATATTTACTAAACATAAATTTAAAGGAAATTCAACTCTTAATAAGACAGATGGGGCTCTATTTTTCTTCCAGTTAATTCTACGACCTATACTTGTCTATTAGTTACTACTAGACTGTAATAGAGTTTAGCATCACTTCTATTCTTATTTTTGGTTTTAGAAATTTAAGTATTGAAAAACATATTTGCATAACTATATACATAGTTATACATGCAAGTGGAACTAATTTTGCCACAGCAACTTAACTCACTTCTTTAAACTCCTTCTGAAGTATATGTCTCAAATCACATAACATTCTACCATCCAAACAACTTTTAATGATTTATAACTGCCAAGTCTATTAGGTCTTTAATTTTTGTTGAAAGTAAAGACATGGAAACTAGCCGATTTACAAAAATATTTTGCCCACTCAATAGAATCATTCCCTTTCTCAGTATTAAAATCAATATTTCAAATTGTCCCTGAGTTTTAGTGCAATGAAATTTTTTCCATCTTGGGAACCATGTACATAATGAAATTATTTGAAATGGGTGAGAGTTTGGTCTCTCTTTTGTGCAGTGGAAGTGGAGTTATTATGAAAGGGAAGGTGAAAAAAAGGAACCAGGTTTCTCAGAGAATATGTCAGAAAACTGAGGATCTATAATGTGATTGCATTTAGAAAGCCTTCATCTACTCCTAGGACAGTGTTTCTTTATCTTAGCACTATGAATATTTTTGGGGCAGAAGAATTTGTTTTGGGGAGCTGTCCTGTACATTGTGGAATATTTAGCAGCATTCCTGACCTCTGCCTACTGGATGCCAGTAGCATCTCCTAATTGTGACAACCAAGAATGGCTCTTGACATTGCCAAATGTGTCAAAATGACCTATGTCCCAGCAATTCCACTTTTGGGAATATATCCCAAGAAACCTGAAACACTAATCTGAAAGAATATATGCACCCATATGTTCATTGTAGTATTATTTACAATAGACAAGATTTGGAAGCAGCCCAAGTGCCCATCAGTAGATGAATGGATAAAAAAAAACTGTGGTACGTTTACATAATGGAACACTACTTGGCCATAAAAAAAGAAGGAACTTTTATCCTTTGTAATAGCATGGATGGATCTGGAGAGCATTATGCTAAGTGAAATAAGCCAGTCTGAGAAAGATAAGTACCATATGATTTCACTCATATGTGACATCTAATGAACAAAATAAACTAAAAACAAAATAGAAAGAGACTCATAGATAGTGAACAGACAGACAGATGTCAGGGGGTGGGCAGTATTGCAGGGCTGGGTTTAAAAAGTGAAGGGATTAAGAAAAAAAAATACCACACCAAAAACCTCATAGATACAGACAACAGCATGATGATTATAGAGGAGAAGGGGGTGGGAGAAGACAGAAGAAAGTATAGCATGGTGATGGAAGGAGATTTGATTTTGGGTGGTGAATACACAATTACAATATACAGTTGATGTACTATATAATTGTACACATGAAACCTATATAATTTTATTAACCAACGTCACCCCAATAAATTTAGTACAGACTGTCAAAATGGTAGGGACAAAATCAGCACCTGTTTTGAACCATTGACTTAGGTGTATGAGTGCCCAGGAATGAAGACCACCTGAGCAGTGAACATCGTACTTGAATTCTGCTCTACTCAGTACCAACAAGTTTCCAATAGCCTTACGGGCAAATCAGATTCCTCAACTACCTTAAAGCATAGCAATATTTTAAAATTTCCCACAATCCCACCAATAGGAATCAATGCATCCTCCATATTCTTATATTTTGAGATCTAAGTGTGTCTGTGCTGGTGTTCTTTAACATCTCTAAGGATTGCAAAGCCCCACAGTGTTGTCAGGGGCTAGATATGGGCTAGTTTAACTGAGGTAAAATGAAGGCAAGTTGATTAATTTTTCTATATGAGTATCCTATTCTCATCTTTCCTTCAACATTTGAAGCAGTATATTTCTCAAATCAAGATGAGCCTTCAGAGACAAAAGGGGCAAAATTAACCTACCCTTAAGAAATTAATCAGGCAGAACGCTTCTTTTCCTAATGATGGAGAAAGTTTTTTAAATTGTATATTATTATTATTATTATTATTATTATTATTGCTATTTTCACTATTCATTATGAATTACAGCATATGGCTTCCAAGAAGACTAGACTCTTAAGCTCTTTAGAGGATAGAACTGAAACATATTCACCCTGTATCTTTAATACATAAGGTAGTGCCTGTTGCATAAAAGGTCCTTGATAAATGTTTCATAATGAATGAGTGAATAGTTGTGTAAATATTAAATAAGTTAATTTTCTCTATGAGCCATTAAACTTTCAACCTTAACCTTTTTATCATGCCAGCTGACCTCAGGCAAATGAATGAGCTAAATACAATAAGTTGTGGATAAAGAATAGCCTTACTACTATGCTGGAGCACTTACGTTGACATTTAGGATTAATCTACAGAGAATGTGTAGAAAATTTGGGAAGAACAGAAATGGTAATAAGAAAACCTGATACCTGATATCTTAAGATCCCAAGGTGATTTTAAAAATTGTATGTTTTCTTCAAATTTTTGTGCATTTTATATAATTTATATCAGACAGTATGTGTAATTTTGCATTCCAACCTTTATATTAGTCTTTAGGTTTAGTGAGGTCAGGGATGATATCTTTCTTGATCACCATTTTAACCCTAGAACCTAAAACACATTGTCAGGTTCATATAAACACGTAATACTAGTGACATATATTACATACACGGTGAATATATAGTGGTTTAACAGTGAGTACCTACTAAATCAAAGTGCGCCATAAAGAACAGTAAACCAAAGTGTTCCTATATTGTTGTAAATATCATAATGAGGCTATAGTGCTTTTAGGTATATGCTTTTGCTACTTTAGTTTATTTCCTTTGAAAAGATTCCTAGAGTGTGAATTACTGAGCGAAAGAATATGGTCATTTTTAAGGGTATGGCTCAATGACTATACCAATATCAACACCTACTCTAGAACACGAGGGTGTCCAATTCATCACATCATTCCATAATTTGACAGGTGTTTTGATTTCTTTAATACGTGAAGTTGAGCTCTACCTTTCCAATTATTTACTAGCCATTTATATTTCCTCTTTTTATAAAACAAGTGTTTGCTTTTTTATTTTGGGACTGTTTTTTAAGGTGTTGAGACTGCATTTTTAAACTCTTAAAAAGCACTCTTTCTATTTTGGGGTTTCCTTGGACTTAGCTACGCAGGGCACATTGCTATTCATACCTATTCTGCATAGCTTACAAGGTTGCTGTGTGGATCACCCAAAGGGCATCTACGGCAGCTCACTGAGAACTATAGAGCACTAAATACAGAGAAGATATTATTATTAATTTTCCCTGCTATTGCATTTGTAAAGAGATGAGACTGCATCTGTCAGCTCCTCTCAAGTTTACTGAGTTCCTTTTAAAAATGTTTACAGAATTTTCCTTAAAAGCAGTCATAGTACAAAGACTGACAGAATTAATGAGTCTGAAGAAATATACTGCAATTTCTAAAAGACAGACCAAGCAAAGAAGGTATTTTATAAGAGGTAAAACAAAGAGAATCACCTGAGACAACCTTACTTCTTTTTTCCCCCCACTGTGATATTATTAAACATTCAGGATTGCTTAGTATAAGATGAAGACAATCCAATGCAGATTCTGATGCAATCCATTTTCTTTCTAATAGTGTCTGTGGTCAGTTAAGTTGTGGGAGTCAGGACCATTATATAATAAGATCAATTTGAGTGCTGGAAAATAAATGATGGGGTATGATGGTGTTTCTAGCTATGTCTGTATAGCATGGAATATGCTGAAGAGGCCTGAAAAATCAATAACAGTGAACTAATAAATGTACTTTTAAGGAAATGTGAATGGACTTAATTTGAAAGCATAAAATTTAACCATGTAAATAATAGTTTGATGTAAGGGATATTATGTTTCAGCCAAAATGCAAAACACATTAAATCGCAATATTGTCAGGGAGGAGCAGAGTTCTGCATTTATTTAGAATTAATGTCAAATGTAATTGCATGTTTTCTTTATATTGCTAGGCACAATTAGACATGGCACCTTTTTAATGTTGTCAAGGTTCTTTCCTTAAGAAAATGTTTTATGCTTGTACAAAACATAAAATTGAATAGGATGATAATAAGCCTTTGATAAAATGGTGTGCTGATGAGACTTTCAATCCCAATCAGACAGAATCAGTTAAACGCAGGTAGGTAAACGGTGGTATGGTAGATTATTCAACCCATTGTTTGACTTGAAATACGCCCAAGGATAGATAATCTCCCTCTTGACAAACATAAAAACCAGAGGAGAGAATTGACAAGCTGAGAGACAAATGAGTGGATTAACATTATAAACTATGAGGTAAGTGCATGTTGCTTATTGAATGAAGAAGAATCTCATATTAAGACATAACAGTCTTTATAGCTATTTCTTCTAACATTGTGTCCTTCCTTAAAGCAGATGCAGATACATTAGGATCTTAGTGGAAGAATCCTCTATAAATATGCAATTTTACTAAAAACTTAAAATCTCTTTAAATGAAGGCATATTTGAGTTTATGAAATCATATTTTAAAAACTTTGAGGGGATAATTATGGTAACAAAAATTTTAGTGTATATACTTTAACTTAGTTATTATTTTTACTGGCCAGTTTCTATTCAGAATCTGTAGATTTTTCTACTATATTTATTTTAATTTTTTCCTGGAATTGGTAAGTGTCTATTATTTTAGGAGTAAAAACTATGGAGAACTATGGTTTGCTTAAGGGGATCATGTGATTGAATGAAAATGGCTTTACTATAAAATTATTTATTCTACATATGGTCAAAACACTCTTGAGAGTTTTGGTAAAAAGTTTTACCTGCAGGCCAATGCTGGCCAAATGATCATGGAGGCTGCATCTGGACTTAGCAAGTATTAATGTCATGATTGATTAGTGATGTCTGCTGTGGGTGTAGGGGTGACAAAAAATAGTACAGCCTAAGGGAGAAAGCAGAGAGTAATGAAAATAGAACTGGACTCAGAGTCAGAAGCCCCTGATGGAAGTCAAATTCTGGTCTCCATTTCTTTTAACAAATAATTCAGGAGAAGTCATTCATCTATTTTTTTTTCCCATTTAGGAAAAAAGGGATTAAAAACACTGGATACTTAAGAAATTCAAGTGAAAAAAAATTATCTAAGAAATTCCTTAGAATTTTACAAGAAACCACTTTTGTTGTGCTTGAGACTATTGTCTTAGAAGGCATCACCTCTTATACATAGTAAGTCCTCAATAATCAAGGTCTGTCGAATCACATTTAAACCTGATCCACTATTGGGGGAGGAGAGGAGGTTTGTCACCTGCAACTCTGCCATGTAAAATGATAAAAAGAATGTCTATCTTTGACTCTAAATCAGTACTCATGTCAACCATGTTAGATAACCTTTCCAAGATCATAAATGAAATTTCGGTGGAAAGAAATTCAGGAACTTATTTCATTACCAAAAAACACTTTCTAAAACCAATAAAATAAAATTCAATTTATTGTGACAGGGGTGGCAATCAGATTAACCTTTAGTAATATTAGTAAACAAAATAAAACAAAAACACAACTGGAAGGTATTAATGATACCTTATTAGCATACTATTGATATTTCTGAGCTTTTCTTGGAAAGGTATGCCAAAGCCCTGTTCTTTTGTACTTAATTTTTTTAAATCACAAGAATGAAAATATATTTCCAAGGGTAAAAGTGCTTAGAATTAAGCCTTTTAAGTGGTAGTCAGTATTTAAAGGGGGGAAAAAACAACAACACCCAGAATATTGGTCTGTTTTAAATTTAATTGTAGCGCAAACAAAAATCCCTACATAAATTTATCTGAAATATGTTGTTTCTGTAACAAACAAAAACAAATTATTGCCTTAAAACACTGCACCTTAATGATGTGATGTGTTTTTCTGAACAAATGTTACTGTATTCAACCAGACTGTGTGGCATTTGCTCATATTTAAAAACTGTGGAAATTTGGACAAGGCTTCTTTTTTCTTTTTTAAAAAGGAAAGTGTTTAATTCCTTCACTATGTGCCAGGCACAACTTATGTACAAGTTAATAGAAAATGTTCTATATAGTAATTTTATTATTTGACCTGACAATGATAACCACAGCCAATTACCAATTAGAAACTCAACATGTCTAAGTTCTTTAAACTTGGATGTTATTGTTTGATTCTGGAATCTAGAAGCTAGCAGCTGCTGGATGATAACATATGACTTGCATGTTCATTCTGTCTCAAGCTATAACATGAAATTTTTATTTGAGAAACTTAGAATATGGGTTCTCATTTTAGTCGGAAAGAATGCACATGAAACACTTTTGAGAACCATGTCTTGGACAGGTGAAATTAAACATCTTTTAAATGTAGTTTGATAAGTAATTAGTTTTAATTAGTTTTATTACATTATTTAGGCAAATAAAAATACTACTACTGTCTGAATTGTATATTCTCAGAATTACAAGCAACAACACATTCTGACCCTATTTAATAACACTGTCTTTGAAAAGTCTTTGTAATGGAAAGATCAAAATAGTGGTTTAGTATTTACTAAGTAGTAGGCCGATTTTCATAAAAACTAGAGTAAAAATCTAGATGTATATTATATGTAGCACTATAAAAAAAATAAAACCACTTTTCTCCGAAAGTTCAGTCTCCATTTACCACACAGAGGAGCACACTGGCCCAGGCATAACATGAAGTGGTGATGTGTCCATTCATACAACATGAGCACGGAGGAATTACAATAGCAGGTGAGGGAAGAGGCATCCAGAAAACCAGCTGCCTTATTAAATAACTGTTCAATCAAAGCTTTTCAAAGTTAGTACCCTCTCTTTTAACCTCTCACTTTTTAAAAAAAAGCCCCAAGAAATGGGGTCATTCAGCCACTTCTTAAATTCTTCCAGGTCCAAGAAGTAAACAGATCAAGCACAATAGCCATTTTAGTATCAGGATGTGTTACAACAGAAGAGAAGCCTTCCTTGGCCTAATAAATTCTAATTAATAATCAGCATTAAAAAATATATCTATTTTTCAAGACTGAAAATACATGACTCCGTGACTCAACGTGTAGAAATTTGAAGATGAGGCTCATGCTAAAGCAGAGGGTTATGACTAAGAGTGACACTTGGCTGCCTGGATGTCTCAAGTGGTGACATCTACTTTTGTGACTTCTCCCCAGCCCAAGATCTGGTTTTCAGCTTTGTAGGTTCAGAAACTTGATCTTGCTAGTGTTTCAGAGTGGATTAGACCTTAGTCTGAGGATTCAGGTTAACTAAACTCGCAAGAACTAACATTCAAAACTAGAATGCCAAATTATCACTTCAAATTGAAGAGTCTAATTAGGAATTGTAGTGGTTATTTTTTTGGCCGATTAGTGATTTTACCCATAGATAATGCTGGGGTGAACACGGCCAATAGTTGCTTTTCACACTCACATTTTTGTTACTGTCTAGGAGTCCAGGATTTTCCTTCTTTAAAGATGCTTAAGAGAGAGAATAGCTCAAAAGTCTGTAAGACCATTATGTGTTGATTTTATAGTTTAATATTCATAGTTCAACCTTTATCCAAGTTCTTGGAATGTAAGAGTTTGAAGAATATTAGTGTGGCCCTCAGACACTGCCAACTCACCCTGTTACTCCCACGAATTTTATTCTTCCTGATATCTAGTAATCTAAGATACTCTCTGGAGCAGATATCGCTATTTTTAGGTAATACCTTAAATGTTAAAGAACATGAAACTCAATATATATCAGCCATTTTCTTATTTTACAAAAATAAGAATTTCTTTTATAAAAAAGAAGCATATAGGGCTATTATAAAGTATTTTTCCTTTTTTTTTTTTTTTTTGCTGGTGATACTTTTTAATTTTTTTACAAGTTACTCTCTTCCTTACACCAATATTTGTCTCCTTTGGTACATTTTTTTTTTTTTTTTTTTTTGTAATTTAAGAACTACCTTAGGGATTTTTAAAAATTGTGGCTTTCAAATTATTTTGCTAGTGTAAGTTTCATTTGAGAACAATACCACTACTTTCTCTATGTCAGAATATGCTCTTTTTGGAATGGTTCTATGCCAATAAACTTTCACATAATATGAAAGGCAACTGAGGAATACAACAAACTATAATTTAAACAACCTCATTTATGATGAACAAATTAATCTACAGATGGACTTCTCATCCTTAGAGGCCCATCTCCTGTGAGAGCTGTTCTGACATTCTGATAATGTCCCACTGTATTTTGTTCTGCTCTTGCTTTGATTATAGCTGTCAGAGCCTCACCAGTTGACTATACTTTAGCAACTTGAGCCCGGTTCTGTGCCTGGCTTTGAGTAGATAGATAAATATATTATGAATAAATAAATATGAGTCACATACATTTCTATTTGGA
Source organism: Plecotus auritus (assembly GCF_963455305.1). Taxonomy (NCBI): domain Eukaryota; kingdom Metazoa; phylum Chordata; class Mammalia; order Chiroptera; family Vespertilionidae; genus Plecotus; species Plecotus auritus. Next base: position 144,320,049 of record NC_137776.1, on the reverse strand, counting down.
TATATATATAACTGTAAAAGATGAAATCTTTGAGTTTATTTCTTTTTAAATTAAAACTGAAAGGAGAAACATTGAGAAGATGATCTTATTCTCACATATTCAAGAGTATATTTTAATTTGGGCTCCTAGAAATAAGTTGATCGATGAATTTGACAAAGTTTTCTGAACTTGGTTCCAAATAAGAAGGAGAAAAATTTGTAATTGAAAATATATTTTATAGACTAGTCAGAAAACTAAAATAGAACAATATCAGCAAATATTTTTGCAACACTAATATTCATTTATTTCATGCCAAGTAATGGTTATAAATGCCAAGGCCTTTTAAAAAGCTTTTGATGTTTCTTTTTTAAAGATAATTTTGTGTCCAAATCAGAGAGAAACTTTTGCACTTCTAATCTGAAATTAAAATGGTGTGTAACTGCTGTTGTTACATGATAACAATATAATTGTAATGAAATTCATGTAAAAAGGAGAATGCTTAACAAATTTTTAAAATATGATTTAAAATTGACTTGTCATAATATGCATTGGAAAAAAGCTTTGTTCTGAGATAAAACCTATCTAGCATTTTCCTTTAAGCATCCCAAATCTTTCTTATGTGCCACAATGCCAGGATATTGGATTTACATGAGTACAAAATATTGTGGGCTAGTACCAAAAAATATAATTTGGTAAACAACCAGATCAATTTGCTCTTCCTTTGCTTATATCTGTGATTAGAAAAATATAACCCTGGACCACATGATATGATAACTAATCATACAAAAAATGTCATCAACTAAAACCTTGTCTAGTAAAGTAATTTACAAAGTCAGCATACTCAACCAGTTAATAAAATATTCACTAAGCAGAGGTGAACACATTTAAGTCAAAGCAAATTACTTTTGCTCCTTTATAAAAGCGTGTTTTGAACAACTGTTTCCCCTCATGTTTTTGCAAAAGGTGACACATTCATTTGGTGGCACATGCTTAAGCCAATAATATCCCAATTTAATTTTAAAACAAAATTTATCATGTAATTATTATAAAGTTATATTTTATTTCCAATATTTATAAATAACAACTAGCGAAGAAAAATGGCATGTTATATTAAGTATAAAAATATTATACCTTCTGTGTCATTTTTAAATGTTCTGGGTGCTTACTATGCAATATATTAGACAATGTAGGTAAAATATATGTTGAATAGCATTTTAACTCATATAAGCACTAATAAACTTGTACTTATTATGGAGACAAAAAATCTAGGATTTAAAATTTATTGATGGCCTCTTAGCTATATTTTAAAAGATAAACTGAGCAAGCCAAAATTCTAAGTGGACTGCAATGCATAATAATTTTGTGACACTATTATCACAGTATTTCCTTTCATAAGAATCTACCCCCCATGCCATTAGTTAACCACATTGTTATTATATTTAGCTTGATTCACTATAAATGCCGTTATAACACCTGTGGTTTCCCTCATTAAGAAGTGAATGGATGGGGTCAGGGGTTGAAAGGGCAGCATATGCGCTATGAAAGAACTAGTTAACATAGCCTATTATATTGGTGCACTGGTAAATCTCATTTCTATTCATCAGATGATTAGTTCAATCAATATTTATTCCTCTATGCTCCCTTTGTCTTGTGCTACAAAGGAGACATCCTTCAAAATCATGGCATAAGCCTTGTTATCTATGAATTTGTTGCTTAATTTGGGAGGGAATATTTCATTTATTTGGCAGACCTGAATTCTTTGATTTCTTTTCCCTTCTAATTATCATTAGGTAGTATAATGGAATTTTGTGTAGATTATTTATAAATAGATGCTATTAACAGTTTCTTTTTTATGCGACTCAAGTATCACATGTATTCATTTCTTCTTTTTGAATGTTCTGGAAAGTTGCTTGTGTTTCTCTAAACATGTTTGAATTTGGAAGTCTGGGTTGTGAAAGCAAAGATAAGAATGAATTCCTCTTTCAAATATTCATTCTTCTTGCCTGAGTGGGTGGTTATAGGCACATACATATACATATTGTGTATCAGTGTATATCAACAGACGCCTCCAAAACATACTATTATCTGCTAGAGATTCTGTTAAGTCAGAGATTTTATTCAAAGTAAGACAAATATTTGCAAGGAGTTGTAATTGGAAGATGATTACAAAATTACAGGAATAATACTTTATGTGTAAAGTGCTCATTTTACCAACAGTCACCATTCATTACATTACAAAAAGGCTTATTTCATTCGTTTACTTTATCCTTTAGATAATAATGAATGAGATAGTAAAACTACATGTAGAATAAAAAAACACATTAATTACTAAGCCCAATGTCCATTACTAATACTTCCTTTTCTGTATATTTTTAACATATCAATGAAATAATTTGTTAATATCAGTTACATTAATAGCAATGTAATTTAGAGTCCATGTTTTTGTTTGTTTGTATAGAATACAGAAATTATTTAATCAATAAATTCTCTTCATAATATTAGAATGATATAAAGTATATTTTAAGTCACCTCAATCATGAATAACTTTATCACTAATATCGTACGTGCTCATAACTTTTGATCCGTTTCAATCTGTCTAGAATTTAATGGTCTTAACTTTGGCATTAATTCTCCTATCTCCTCGTATTTCACCAATGTACAGTGGCATTGATGCTATTGTTCACAATTTAAAACCTCACTTTATTAAATTTGCAGAGTACCAGTAGACCCACACATATAGAATTTTTAAACTTAATAATTTACTAGAATAATTTTTACCTCTGCATTAGTTGAATGCTATGCACTGTATTTTAAATTAGAAGTATATCATTATTTCAGTGAAAAAAATCTAGTTAATCTGTCACGAGTCACACTTTTATTTTTAGGGCTATTGTAGCAAAAGTATAAAAATGACACAGGCCACATGGTATTTCTAAAAGGTGGATACAAGTTTATAAAATGTGAACTAATAGCTGAAAAAAGTTTTACTTGTATTTTTATCTAGAAAAACTTCTTATATTGAATCACTTATGGGACAATTCTGCATATGCTACTTTTAGAAAAAAGTAGTATTATTACACTCTTTGGATGTCATTTTCATGAAGACAGACCCTAAAACTTCACATCTAGTTAGTGCTATAAAATCTTTGGTGCTGTAAAATTTTGTCTCATGACTCTGAAACACATTTAAAATACAATAAACGCAAACACACACCTGGATGAGGACTTTTAAGGCTGTTAATGGTTTGGTATTTAACAAATTGTTACCAAAATAAATGTTAACACTCTATTTGATTGAGTATAAAATAAATGTTATTTAAGTTAAAGTAAAACCTCACATAAACCACTTTAATAATGATGCAAGAAACCATCTTTTAAGGGTGTTCTAATGATCAAAACCTATCCTGTTGTTGATGGAAAATCCACTTCTAAGTTTTAAATTAATGCTAACAAAGGAGTTTAATCTTTATTCTTCATGTTTATGAGGCCTGCTTCTCAAAATTTCTTCCTTTATATTCCATGCTGGTTTCCCAGTTTCTGATATTCTGAAAATACAGAAAAGTAAAAAGGCTCGGTGGGTGTTATATGTATTCCAGAAGCCCAGGATGTCAGGTACTTATGTGTCATAATATGTACTTGTTACTCACCCGGGATGTTTGTGGCTCTATATTTTTCAACAATACTTGAAATATAGCCTTAGGATTTTTCTTTAAACTGTTTGAATGTTTATCTTTCTTGGAATAAAGGTAGCTTACTGATAATTACTTAATGAACTATTATTAATGGTCTACTGACAGAGATGTCCTTCCAATAATGTTTTTTAACTGTGGGAGGTGGAATGTTTGTTAGAGATATTTCAGTGGAATAGGTGGAGGAAATTAAGAACTTGTTAGGGGATCTAAAGGCCTGGCCAGCAGGACATTCTGAGCTCCAGGTTTCAGAAGGGCTGCCATACCTCTGAAAGCAAGCGTCCTTATCCCCTTCCCCTAAAGTTAGCAATTAATAAAAATTAACTACCTGAATAGAACAGATGAAATCTGGGCTTTAGAAAAACCAAGCCCCATCCTTGTTTACAGCAAGCATAAAACCAGATTTCTAATCCTGGGAGCCACAATCACCTATTGACTGTCACGACATCTGTGCCCTTGTGTTTGGAAGCAGGGTTTTCTGCTCAGGCAGGGCTGCAAAATCCTACCATTTTGGCCCCCCTGTAGCATAAACAGCTGACAGGACTCTCAGGAAGGAGTCTTGTAACCCACACCTTGGCTTACTCCTTTCTCACCTATGGATGGACCCAATTACAAGTCCCCCCTTTCGCCTTCGGAAGTTCCCAAAAATGCAATCTACGAAGAAGCAGCGTCTATGGAACTGATGCGGTACCCTCTAGCAGACAAAGGGGGAAATGCTTTGTGCGCCACCAAATACAACCTCCTCCGCCCCAGGCCAGCCCGGAGTGAGTCAAAGGCCCGCCGGGATTCAGTTCCACTGTGGAGCAGGACAATGACCTCAAAGATCAGCGCTCCTTAACCCCTTTCTCACCCCAGCACGTTCCTCAGGATAAAGTCTCTTAAATATCCTAGACTTGGAGGTGGCGGGTGGAGGTAGGGGGTGGGTTTGCTGAGTTGGTCCGGAGGGCAGGCGACCACTCAATCCAGGACCAAGTTTGCGACTCGCTGCCTGACTCAGAATAGTCGCCAATTGCAAGCCTTGGAGCCCAGGCCGAGGCTCTGACTGGGGATGGGGACGCCCTGGGGATGGGGAGCATGTGCGCGCGCGCCCGTGAGTGTAGTGTTGAGTATTGGGGAAATGGGGTGGGCACACTGTAAAGCTGAACTCAAAACCGCCCTTCTCCCCCAAATACAGTCCGCTTAGCAGCCCAGGCACAAGAGAAAGCTGACTCGTTTCCGCTCTCACTTCTCAAGTTCACACTCAAGTTCAACCCCTGATTCCCACAAGACGTCTGAGTAGTCTGGACCTTTTCTCAACCCATCCTTAAAGAACAACCCCCGATGACGCAGGAGGGCAAGGGCAAAATACACAGCGATGGCAGAGGAGAGACCGTAAGGGGTCAAAGAAGGAGAGACCAGGAGAGCGAGAGAAAGATCCCTCCACCTTTTAAGCTTGTTTCTGTCTCCATCGCTTGCCACCAAGCCGCCTGAGAGCCGCCTTAAGTTAGAACTTGAAAGCGCTCCTGGGCACCTGGCAAGGGGGGCGCCCTCTAGAACGCAGGTGAGGGCTTAGACTGGGTCCTCCTGGTGAGCATGAGGCTAGCGCCTAGCTTTCAACCCTTCAGGCTGTTTAGTCCCCAAAGTGAAGCCTTGTTGGACCCAGATCCTCGCTGGCCAAGTGCTCCTTCAGGAGCAGCGCGATCCAGCTACATCCACTCCCGTCCGGCACTCCTGTTTTCTGCAATTTAAGGGGAAAGTGAGTGGCTTGTATGCCCCAGGTCCTAGGACCCAGCCGGAGCTGAGGTGGCGCGTGGTTTTGGACCTTCCTTCCGAACCTAAGAACGCAGCCCCTGGAGGAGTGTTGGAAGGGGAGGAGTAACGGAGGGACGAACTAGCAGTCCCAGACCCCAGCAGAGAAAACTAAAGGAGAGGGGATGGTGATAAGATGGGACAGAAAAAGAAAAAAAGACTCGTTTTCTGAAAGAATTTGGACAATGGAACATGTGTCCAAGCCCCCAACTGGGGCACTAAACTGGAACCAGCTCGCACTCATGCCCCCCCCCCCCCCCCCCCCCGCCTTCCAGTGCGGGAATCAGTCAAGACCATCCCGCTAGGACATCCCTGTTTCTTATCTTCAGCTACCTTCCTCCTACTCACCTCCCTATACAACCTCTCCGTTCCTCCTCCTCTTTTCCTTGCTTGCCACAGCGGGCTAGCCCACTCTCCGCCCTAAGCGTCCAGGCCTGGGCTCACCCCATGCGGGGTGGGGTGGGGGGGCATGCACACAGCCCCTCAGTGCTCTTCTAGAGAGGTGTTGGGGGAATGAGTGGCAGGCGAACGCAGTCAAATGGGAAGCGATGAGTGTTTACAGATGAACTCTCCCAAGATCTTCCTGCCTAACCCACCTGCCGCGGTGTCAGGGAAGTAGGAAGGTCCCGAGTTGGCCGTTTCCAACTTTCTGTTGCCAGGACCAGGAGGGACGTATGCAGGGGAGAAGAGATTACCCCTCTCCTTTCCAAAGAGTGGCCAGAGAGAAAAACTGGGGGGATTGGGGCTTGTATGCCCCAAGTCCTAGGGCCCAGTCGGAGCTGCACAGATCCCCGTAGCACGAGGGCACCCGTCCTGCTCTCCTAGAAAAGAGGGAAGTTGTGGCCAAGTGGAAAGTGGAAGAGAGTGGGTCCGGACACACCGCGCAGAAAACCTGAAGGTCCGTCACCGCAGCAGAGGAGACGAACACAGTGACTCCCTAAAGCCGGCCAGGCGAGCCGCCCGGGCACCCAAAAGTGCAGCAGGAGCGGGTGTCTCGTCTCTGTTCCCAGCGCGCCGCCTGCTCGCCCAGGGGTGCTGCGGCCTGGGTCGCGGCCGGGGGTCTTGGCCCCAGCACTGCCGCAGCGCCATCTCCTGCAGTGGGCCTTTGACAAAGGGCCTTTCCCACCGTGGGTGACGCGGGCTCTCCTATCCTCTGGAACTTTCTCTGCAGAACTTTTTTCGGGGTGGCGCTCGTCCCTGGTCTGCGCGAGCTCGGGCACGCGGACCTGGCCTGGGCGCAGCGCTGGCACGACAGACGCGCGCTGGGGACCATCTCCGAATCCGCGTCCTGCCCCGCGACACCACCCCTCACCCTACCACTCCCACGAAGGGACGCCTCAGCCGCCCAGGTCGCTGGTGGGCTTTGTAACCTAGAGAGGGTGTGTGTCCGCGCGCTCCCGCCCCACCAGCCGCGGGGCCGCCCCGCGCGTCCAACCCCGGCCGGTGACCGCCGCGCGCCGGGCGCTTCCAGCTGCTTCTGATGAGAATCTACCCTCTCCCGGCTCTCCCTCCATCCCGCGTCCGCTTCCGCCCCGAGAGCTACTAGCAAAAATGTTCAGAGCAACTCAAGGGCTGGGAAGAAGCAACTGGAGTCGCTCCTCTCTCCAAAAAGCGCCCTCCCGCGACCCTCCAGAACTCCCAAGAGGCAACAACACCTCCCCACAACTTTCCACGCCCAGGCCATTGGTAGCCCACCTGAGAACACCGAGTCCGGACTGCGTCCCGCCAACCTCCTACCCTTCGGCTGGGTGCACTCCCCTGCCCCGGCTCCCCATCTGGCTGGAGTTGGCCGGACCCGTGGAGCCTCGGTGCCCACAGAGCCTCAGTGGCCGCGGGCTCGCTTACCTCGCATGGTGTGGCCGCTCTCCCGCTCCGCGTAGTCATGAAGCTGCTCCCAGCCCGAACCCCGGAGAGCCCAAAAATCCCGCTCAGCACGCGTGAAGAAGGTGGTCGGTGAAGAGCTGCTCCGCTGAGAAAACCATTTAGGCGGACGCTGTGGCCGGAGGGTGACGTTTGCCGCCGCCGCCGCTGCTTGGTTAACAGTTTTGATGATGGTGGTGGTGACTGTTTTGATGGTTGTTGGGTTGTTTGTTTGTTTTCAGGAAGGGTGAAAAAAAAAATGTGCTGCCTGGCTGGTGCCTGGGTTTTGTTTTGCTTTTGTTTTTCTTTTTTCTTTCTCTCCAAATGTGCTTGCTTTTTTAAAAATGCCACCGCCTCCGGCTCAGGAGATTTCTTTTGTGATCACTTGGACTGAGGAGGAGGAGGAAGGGCAGCAGCAGGAGGAGGAGTTGGTGGTGGTTTTGTTAGTTACAAAGAAGAGGGAGAAGAATCAAGGGGAAAAAAAAAAAGAGGAAACAGAAAGAAAAGAAAGGAGGTGTGGATGGCAGAGCATGTGCGTTTTCACATGACATCTGTGCCTGTTAGCGGATCCACAATGTGAATTTTCACTGTTCAGTGAGAGGGAGGAAGGGAGCGAGAGAGAAAGAGAGAGGAGAGATGGAAAGAGAGAGCCCAGAAGGGGCTTATACGCGGGGGCGGGTTTGGCCGGGACTTCCAGGCCCCGCCTCCTGTCAGCGCCATGGCCAATCAGCGCCCGGTAGTGCTCGGAGGGGCTGGGACCACGGGGGAGGGGACCAGCTTGGTGGCGAGGGGCGGGGGTTAAGGACACTGGAGCTGAAGGCGGCCAAGGCTGGAAATGGGCACTAGAGACTGTCCTAACTGTGCAGAGGACGAGAAGGACCCACAGAGCGAGTCGGGCAGATGTGCAGGTGACATTCACTTACGATTCCAGCAGGAGGGAGAGGACGCTGACCGGTCCTTCAGAGGCGGGAGGCGCGGGACTCTCCAGGTCCCACGTTGCGTCCCTCTTTGGCAAAGCCTGCGGGCCTCGGAGAGTTAGTTTTGAATTTATGGTAGCGCTCTGCAGAGTCCTTTTTCTGTGAACTCCTCTTGTCTGGCGAGGGTTTCCAGGGCATGACGCTTCAGTTATAGTGGTAGAATAATGCAAATCAACTTTCGTCACTTTGAGCTCCACCAGAATGCAGTCCTATGCAAGTACCAGTCTGCTTCCTTTAAAACCACTTTTCAGATGCTTCCTGCTCCCAACTTAAAAACAAGCAAAACCAAAATACTGAGATCTCTTGTGTTTTTAAAGATTGAAAATTTTAATGCTTTTTTTTTTTTATCAAAGAAATTGATTTGTATTAGCATTTGGAGAATCTCCTGGTGTTGGGCTACGCTACATAACTCAAGGATAATAGCCCCAGTTTGCAGGTGTAGCTACCTTGGTGAGAAGGCAAAAGGCTGAGGCCAGAAGGTATGATCATGTGGTGCTGTTTATTTGACCATGGTGCAGGGCTTTAGGAGGGAGGAATTGTTCATTATAATTGCTCCGAGAAGACATTTACCAATTTAGAGACTGGCAATTAAATGTAGGTAGAGTTATTTGTATTCCTTAGGTAAATAGATAAAAACTGTTCCTTTGCAAGTTTTCCCCTTTCATTGGACAAAATAAACATAAAATACAGATGATCACATCTACTTTCTACAATTGGAAACTTTGTAAATACTTTGATGAATTGGTCATCCTCAAAGACAGATAAAAATATTTGCTTCATGGACTCAGTCTTAAGGAATTGAGGCTTCTACTCAATATACCTGTTAGCAGAGCAGGCCTCATCATCATTTAGGTTCCCATATAATTGATTTTTACTGCTATTTATTCATATTATGTCATGTAACACAAAATGCAATGTACAGTTGGTGATTGTTTAGCTAATTAGATCACTCTAAACTGCTAAGTAGTTCATTACCTACCCCGATTAAATAAAAAATGGATTACTTGCTGAACCTTCACTAGTGTTAAACTGACTTAGCCCGGCCAATGTGTAATTTAGGAAAATTGTAATATTAAGAATGAAAGTTGATTGAGTCTTTAATTAAATGAAATGAACAAAAGGAAGTTACTGTTCAGAATAGTTATTCCCTTATAAATACCTTTCCCCTAGATTTGTAATTGACACAGTAGTTAATCTTTTAAGATAATATTTAAGGCTCCCTGGTTTTATCATTTTTAATCAAGTAAAATAGATTCATCATAACTGCATTAAAGCTGTACAAGTTATGCCTAATTTAGTTGCTTCATTAAAAATTACTGAATATAAAACAGTTAAGAAACAAATTGTGACTTCATTATTTTAATTTTATGTGCTTCAAGAAGACCCAGGCATATTTAAAATTCCAAAGCCTTTGTAAACACTATAATTAATATTGTCATTATTTTAGATTTTTATTTCTCATTAAATAAGAATTTCAAAATTCAAAAATTTAAACTCATTAATTGTCTTAAGTTTCTAAACATTTATTGAATTCTAAAATTTCTTTTGACTGCTGGTATATCTGTAATTCTTAAATAGTCATGCATATATGAAAACTACTTTTTCCTTCTGCTGTACATTGTTATATGTCCTTTGCTTTGTGGGCTCAACAATGGCTATATATATATATATATATATATATATATATATATGATGGTACAAAGTATTTGTTTTCTCTTTTATAATGAATAAATGTTGATCATTGATTATAACATGGTGATCTGAGACTTTTTGGATCTTTCTAAAAGTTTAGAAACCAAGTTTTTCAGCATTTCCAATAACTTCCAAATTATTTCAACTGAATGGAATAAAAATTTATTTATATAAAACAAATATTCAGGATGTAAATGAAAGAAATCAGCTTTCTCCAAGAAGTCATAAAATATTTAGGTATAATCTGTTGTTTTTGTAACCTACCTGCCAGAAAACATCCATATTTCAAATGGCATAACAATAATATATTAATATAATGTTCTTGTTCACATGAGTACAATGCCAACAATTTTATTTGAATGATTATAGAACTGTTTGGTTTCCTGTAAGCTTGTAACTCCACTTTTGGCTCTGTGCTTGAAGGACATTCTAAATTTTGATAAATTAAAATGCAAATCATTAAGTCATGTCACTCTGTACTTAATCTCAAGAAATGATATAAAATCAGAAGGGCTTGCTGGCTTCACCTGCTTTCACCATCCCTCAGATTTAGCTGTAAGGCCGTAGAGTAATAATGACCAGAAACATTCTATGGACACAAAGGTTTAATATGAAGCAAACAGTTAAAATGACCAAGGCATTTAGGATTATTTCAACCATGAAATGCTTGAACCAAAGTAGGAAGAAATGATTCACTGTATTTTGAGCCAGTCTATATATAGAAACCATTTTAAATAGTTATGAATCTTGGAGTCACATTGGCAATATTGATAACAATATTACATTTAGAATGAATAAAAAATTGAATGTTTTTAGATCAATTTAGGGGCTGTGTCACTGTAAAAGTTGGAGAAAAGGTATAAAGCTACCTTTAAATATCAGAAAAGCCAGAAAAAATATGAGAACTTTTAATGTTGGAACCTATTAAAAATGGAAAGGGTGAAATACTGAGTGCCTTGTTGCTGAAGGCATCCAAAAAAGGGTGGAATTGCCTGGCCAGTGGTTGAGCGTTGACCCATGAACCAGAAGATCATGGTTCAATTCCAGGTCAGGGTATATGCCCTGCTTATGGGCTCCATGCCCAGTAGGGGGTGTGTAGGAGGCAGCCAATCTATGATTCTCTCTCATCATTGATGTTTCTATCTCTCTCTCCCTCTCCCTCTCTCTGAAATAAATAAAAACATATTTGGAAAAAGAAAAAGAAAAGGTGGAATGAAGGACAAGTATAGAGATTTCTCTGCTAGGCTGAACACTGCCTAGATCACCTCCAATATCTTCTGTAACATCTGTATTCACACATAGGCTACTATCACTACCCCAGTAGCTGCCGCAGAGCTAGTGCTTCATACCTTGGAATGCAAGCTTCACAAGAGCAGGAGCCAGGACTTCCCTAGAGTTTGAAAGAGTATCTGATACTTCATCGTCATTCAATAATTATTGGTTGGATGAATGCTTTCTACTCTTGTCCACTGGATATGAATCAGAAATATAGTGAAGATCTGAATAAGATCCTTCCTTCTTAGTTTCTAATGGAGAAAGAGAGAGTGAGAGTGAGAGCAAGTTGAGAGAGATTTTTTTTTTTCATTTTAAAACTTTTAATTTGGGGAAGAAAAACATATTTGAGTTTGAATTAAAAAATTACAAAGAAAAGTGAAATCTAGTTATTTTCATATTTATTACTGTTCTTAATTTATTCCAAGTTGAAGAATCTTTATATCTTTCAAGGTTTAAGTTCTGATTCATACTTAAAAAAGTATGGATACAAATTCAAAAACTTTACAGAATGACAAAAGAGAGCAAATGCTAAAATTGTGTAGCTTGTGCTTTATGTAATAAACTAGAGGCCCAGTGCACGAAATTTGTGCATGGGTAGGGTCCCTAGGCCGGACCAGCGATCTGGGTCGATTGGGGCCTTCTGGCTGCTGGCTGGGGCCTCCCTTCATCAGCTGCCGGCTGCCAGCTGGGCTCTTCCTTCGTTCTGTGCCACCCCCTGGTGGTTAGCACACATCATAGTGAGCAATAGAACTCCCAGTCTTCCAGTTAAATTCCCAAGGGACACTTTGCTTATTAGCCTTTTATATATAAAGATTGGAAAGAGGGTTATGGGCCAAAACAAAACGAACCCTAATATATGGGATGAGAGGTGAGTAAGGCAAGCTTATGAAAGAACAAAATATACATGTCAGAAAAAAGAGCTAATGCATACTGGATAAATTACATGAACTATTAGCCTATCTAATTTCTATATCTTGAAAGAGCCTGCATTGTATGTAAATATATCCCATGCCCTCTCTCCCCCCTGTTTATAAACAGATAAAATTACATAGGCTTAGAAAGGTTAGATCATAAATCTAAAAATGTTAGATCCAAGATTCAAACCCAGACGTAGACACTAAAATATAAGTTCCATGAGTTCATGGACTTTCTTGATTTTACTTTTTTCAGTGCTGAATCCCCAGAATCTTGAACCTTACCTGGCAACTTGTTGGTGCTGAAAATGTACTTGTGAATAAGTAAGTAGACATTTGAACTCTTGTCCACACAATATTACATGCCACACACTCTATAACTGAATTCCAGTCCATCATGGAGTCTAGAAATACTTTTGTAATAAATATTCCAGGTAATAGATACTGTGGGCCTGGATTAAATTGGGGCCAGTAAAAATAAAAAATAAAAAAAGAGAAAAGGTTGGATGCAAGACATTTTTCAGGCAGAAGCTACAAAATCTAGTGAATGATTGGATGGTGGTGCTGGTAGGCAGGGGTTGGTAAAGGCAAGAGAGAAGTCAAGCCAAAGCTTCATGAATAGGAGATTGGTAGAATGAATATATCATCAATAGAAATAAGTAAGGAGGAGCATGTTCTTGATTAAATAGGGGGAAATCTTGAAATTTTCAGTTTTGGTGAGTATTGGCAACAATGTCTAACAGATGGTTGGGTATGTAAAACTGGAGATTTTGAAATTGGCAAGAGGTGAAAGTAAAGATTTATGAGACATTCAAAAACACTAAGGAGACAAGAAATAATATGAGAAGAAAACAAATACGTCTTTTACAGAGTAGGAGATGGATGCTATGCCATTGCATGAGAGGATGAATGGAAGAGGAAAGGAGTAAACTATGATAGTATTTTATCAGAGAAGTCAAGGTAGAAAGAATTTCAAGAAAGAAGAAATGATTAACAGGGTCAGATAGACAGAGAAGTCAAGGGTCATTGGGTTCTCTCTCTCCCCCACACGCACACAATTTTTTTCTTTTATATAAATTTTAGAATGAACAGAATGATACTTTTAAATATAAAAAGAGAGAGTTGGGATAAATGAGATTAAGAGTCATAGGTTAGCTTTCATAAGAAGATCCCCTTTTCTTCTGAGACTGAAATCAAGCAACAGAATGAATAGATAAAGACAGAGCAACTTTGTAAAGTTAACAGGGTTTGGAGGCACATGTAGAAGGGAAGTACTGCGGTTTAAGTTTCAGGTGGCAGTTGAATTACCTGTGTGACACCATACAAGTCACATTATTTCTGCATCCCACTTTCCCGTTAGACAGTGAGCATCACAAGGATAGTAATTCTGTCATTTTCATTTTAGTATCCAGCACCTCTAAACTGGTTGTTAAACAATTTAGTTCAATTTGAAAGATGAATCATTAGTGAAACTCTGTCTCAGTTTAGTACCTGTCCTGTTATTATATTTTGGCAAACTCCCTTCCACTTTTTATCATGGCCTTGAAGACTTAGAGTTGACAAATCCCCATTTTCATCAGCTAGATTGAGTAGATTTATTTTTCTTGTAGCCCCACAAGCTTTACTAAAGCAGGATGATTGAAAAAAAAATATCTACAGATCTACGGGCTGCCAGTGTGTTCCAGACACTGGTAAAAGGACTTGTGCTTCATTTTATGGACTAGATTAAAATATTTTAAAGTTTCTTTAGAAGAATAAGTGTCTGAATAGCTAATGAAATTATTAAAAAATAATATTAGTCCGGAATGAATTTCTTACCAAGAAAATGGAAAGAAAATATATTTTATAGTGGTTAACTGGAAGAATCAGATCAGGAGAGGTTGAGAATTATAACATGTGCCATATATTTTGTATTGTTTGATTTATTTATAAGAATAGATATTATTGTGTGTGCGTGTCTGTGTGTATGTGATGAAAAGTATTTTCAGGATTACCACAAGGGGAAATAAAAGATCACTACAGAGACTTCCCTTACTAAAACTTACTCAAAAAGTCATTCCAAAAAAATAGAATATATGAGTACAGAAATAGATAAATAATAGAGTATATCAGAGCATACAGATATTGATTTAAGACTTAAGAACTTTATATAAAAACTGAAGTAGAATTTCAGTTCAGATTTGAAAATATGATATATCTTAATAAGATGAAGAATACTTGTTTCTATCTCAGATCATATACAAAAGTACATTTCAGATGGATTAGAGATTTTAATGAAATATATAAGTGAATATATAAAATAATAAAATTATACTTGTGCGTATCTATATAATAAAAGCCTAAGTGACAGTTATGGTGGAACAACCAGAATGACTGGTCACTATGATGCACACTGACCACCAGGGGGCAGATGCTCAATGCAGGAGCTGCCCCCTGGTGGTCAGTGCACTCCTACAGGGGGAACACTGCTCAGCCAGAAGCTGGGCTCACAGCTGGTGAGCTCAGAGGCATTGGCAGGAGCCTCTCCCACCTTCGCGGCAGCGTTAAGGAGTGGCGAGCAGGTGGGCGGTAAGGAATGGGGGGTCCTGGACTGCAAGAAGGATGTCTGCTTGCTGGCTTAGGCCGGCTCCCCGCCTAAGCCAGCAGGCAGACATCCCTCAAGGGCTCCCGGACCGCAAGAGGGTACAGGCCAGGCTGAGGAACACCTCCCCTTCTAGTGCATGAATTTTGTGCACCGGGCCTCTAGTCTACCTAATAAAAGAGTAACATGCTAATTGGCTGTACCTTTGTGACACCCACCAGCCAATCAGGAGTGAATATGCAAATTAACCCAACAAAGATGGAGGGTTAATTTGCATACACAGGCGTTGAGTGGCTGGGGGCAGGATGCTTGCATCATTGCCATCGTGATGAGACAGGTGTTCTGCACCACCCCAGCTGCTCCAGGCCTCTGGGCAGCGTGGGAAGGTGGAAAGGCGGCTCTGGGCCTGAGCGGAAAGGCGGCTCCGGGCCGGGGGTGGGGGAGGAAGGCGGCTCTGGGCAGAGCGAAGGCAGTGCCAGCAGCCAGGGGAAGGAAGGCCCATTCTTGCATGAATCTTCATGCATTGGGCCTCTAGTATTTATACAATGTTTTGGATGAAGCAAACTTCTAAATTAACTGTATCTATAAAGAAAAATTACATGTATTTTCTTATATACAAATATAAAAGTAAATATTTTGAATGGCCAAAGACATAAAAACAAGTGAAAATGTAGACAATAGGATGGAAAAAATATTGCAGCACAAAAAATTAATAGTCTTTATAAATAAATGTATATGAACTTACAAACTGATAAAAATTGGATGAAAGCTCAAAAATGGAGTTGGTAGGGAAAAGGGGAGCTGTTTATTGGATAACTTTTTTTTTTTTTAACCCTTGGTGGTTTTTGTACACATAAAAAATTTCGCCATGTTTATATGTCTGTTAGTGCTACTAAAAACCCCCTCTCAAGATTACCTGACAAGATAATTTCTTATGTGTTTATTAAAATACAAGTTAAAATAAAAATGTAATACTTTGTGTAATTTTTGTGTAACACTGCAAGTTTTATCTTGAATTGGCTACTTTACATTCTTGCCTCATCAATCCAAGCTACTGTCCCTCTCCTACCTAGATGGGTACCATGTACTTAGAATTTGTCTCTCTACCTTCATTTTTTGCTCATTACCCTAATCATGTTCCAATGGGCAGTTAGAGAGGTCTGTTAAAAATGTAAACCAGACAGTAAATACTCCCTGCTGAAACATTTTAATGTCTTCTGGTTGCATTTAGAAAGTAACCCATCCTTGTTTTGGCTCAGAAAGAGGATGAATTCTGGTTTGGCCTGACACCCTGCTTAACTAGTAGACATGCCCCCTTTCATTCTCAGAAGTGTTCCAGTCTGAGAAATACATAACATAGTTATCCTGATTGTAAAGCTCTGCTGGCTTAAAGGTTAAGTTCTCAGAGAAATTGTCTCTCATTATCCTATATAATAAAAGAGTAATATGCAAATTAACCACCACTCCGCTACACCCAGAAGCCACGCCCACCAGCCATGCCCACCTGCCAATCAGGAGCGAATATGCAAATAAACCCAACCAAGATGGCTACAGCCACAGAGAGCAGGAGGGAGGCTTGGGTTTCCCCGGTGATGGAGGAAGCCAAGCTTTCCGCCTGCCCTTGCCGGCCTAGGCCTCCACTCAAGGCTACAAAGTTTCAATGATAGAAGATACATAAATCCAAACAGAAATGGCGGCAGCCATGGAGCTGGAAAGAGCAGGAGGCTACGGTTGCCCCTGGTGATGGAGGAAGCCAAGCTTTTTGCACCCAGCCCAGGCCTCCGCTTAAGGCTACAAAGTTTCAATTATAGAAGATACATAAACCCCAACAGAAATGGCTGCCGCCACGGAGCAAGCAGAAGGCTTGGCTCCACTCCAGGCTACAAAGTTTCAATTGTAGAAGATAAATAAACCCCAGATACCAGGGCCTCTGCTTGGGTCACCGGGGGGTGTGGCCGGCCTGCAAACCACCACAGGCCCCTTGCCCAGGCCGCCCCACGCCCCAAGGGAACCCCCCCCCCCCGATCCGGGACACCCTCCAGGGCAAACCAGCTGGACCCCACCCATGCACCAGGCCTCTATCCTATCTAATAAAAGAATAATATGCAGATTGACCATCACTCCAACACACAAGATGGCTGCCCCCATGTGGTCAAAGATCCTGCCCCCATGTGGACACAAGATGGCCACCACAAGATGGCCAGCAGCGGAGGGCAGTTGGGAGGGACCAGGCCTGCAAGGGAGGGCAGTTGTGGGTGATCAGGTGAGCAGGGGAGGGCAGTTGGGAGAGACCAGGCCTGCAAGGGAGGGCAGTTGGGGGTGATCAAGCCTGTAGGGGTGGGCAGTTAGGGTGACCAAGCCGGCAGAGGAGGGAAGTTGGGGGCGACCAGGCCTGCAGGGAAAGGCAGTTGGGAGGGACCCAGGCCTGCAGGGGAGGGCAGTTGGGGGGGACCAGGCCTACAGGGGAGAGCAGCTGGGGGGGACCAGGCCTGCAGGGGAGAGCAGTTGGGGGGACCAGGCCTGCAGGGGAGGGCAGTTAGGGGAAAACAGGCTGGCAGGGGAGCAGTTAGGCTTCAATCAGGCTGGCAGAAGTGGTTAGGGCAATCAGGAAGGCAGGCAGGCGAGCAGCTGGGAGCCAGCAGTCCTGGATTGTGAGAGGGATGTCCGACTGCCCGTTTAGGCCTGATGCCACTGGGATCAGGCTTAAAAGGGCAGTTGGACATCCCTCGAGGGGTCCCAGATTGGAGAGGGTGCAGGCTGGGCTGAGCGACACCCCTCCTCCCCCATGCATGAATTTCGTGCACCAGGCCTCTAGTAACACATAAAAGAGTACTCATTCACATATGAGAATTTATGATGATTTATTTGCTTGTCTTTTCTTGTTATTATCTAATAACTGAAATTAATTTATAATTAATATTATTATTTGCCCCATGGGTCAGGGACCACATCTTTAATTGTTTTGTATTATATCTTCAGGGCCAAGTATGATGCCTAACATATAGCACATGTCTAATAAAAGTTTGTTCAATAAATTGATAACTTGGACTAATTGCTAGAATTTGAGCAATGTAAACAACTCCTTTTATTTTCTTTCTGAAAACTTGTTTCACACATTGGCTAAGATGACTCCATGTCTAATTATTGCCATATTTTAAAAAGTGCATGGAATATTATGTTTTTCTTTTTAAAACAGTTGACATAGTTATAATTAAGTGTACCAATGAAACAAAACAACAAAAACAAAGAAAAATTATTTTCTGTTTGTAGATCTGTTTTCATTGTAAGCAGTTACTTAACCTGCCTGACATTTACTTAAAAAATATGTAAAATAGGGCTAATAAACCTTTTTAACGAGATATGCTAAAATAATGCTTAGCATATCATAATCATGCAAAAATCATTAATCATTATTTTTATTATTTGTAGAAAATTTGTCTAATGAATAAGCAATAGCTTTTTTTTTTTAAATTCAACAGATAAATTTTCAGTTCAGGTAAATAAAATTTTGTTTGCCCATCATAATTCCTGGCTACTCTGAACAATCAACAGATCACAAAATATAAACTAACTTAACGTTTACCACATTATTAGCTCTTTTCAATTTGATTTATCCCAATTGCTTTATGACCTCCTCTTTTTTTTCTTTTTTATTCTCTTGAACTAATCAATTTTAGTTTCATTTATTTTTCTTCTGTTGGCATGCTGGTCACACATTCTTTCATTATTCTTTTAATAATTCCCCCACAGATTAAACATGTGTCCTTGGATTATTAAAATTAATAAATATCAGTACTTTTACCACATTTCAGTCAAAGCTAAGACTTCAGGACATAGAACTCTATTGACATTCCCCTATTGTCCAGGTGCCATTAATGTTATTATTGTCATGCATTTCAACTCAACATATATTTAAATCCATTAAAATATTATTATTTATAGTGAGCATTTATTCAGATTTGCTCCCAAGTTAGCCCATATAATTTTTTCCTGCTTTTTTATATTTCCCTTTGAGGTAATTTTCCTTCTTCCTGAAGAACTACTTTTAGCATGCCCTTTCATGTCTGCTGCTGCTGATGACTATGCTTCGCCTCTGGTGGTCTAGAAATGTCTATGTTGCTTCACTTTTGAAAGGTAATTTCACCGGTGGCCAGATCGTTTCCCCCCGACATCCTATTCATATCATGGTCTTCTTTCTAACATCTTTTCTATTGAAGATTTTGTTCTTAGTTTTATGGTTGTTCCTTTGAAAATAATGTAGCTTTCTTGGATCCTTATGTGATTTTCTCCTTGTCTTTGTCTTCCAGCTGTTTTACTGTGAGGTACATAGGTGTATTTCTTTTCAATTGCCCTTTCTGGAGTTTAGAGCACCTCTTGAATCTAGGACTTCATATCTTTCATTACTTGGAAAGTTCTTGTCACTGATGCTTAAGTATTACCCTTGCTCTACTCACTGACTCTCTTTTCCCTTTCTGAAGGGAGATGGTGTTATGTGTGTGTTAGAATTTTCCAGCGTCCCATATGACACTTTCACTCTTATATGTAGTTTATATCCTTTTTGCTTTCCAGACTTCCGTCAGGTTATTTTGTTCTTACCTAACTTATAGTTCTCTGATCTTTTACTCATCTATGTCAAGTCTTCCAGTCTGTTGTTCAACAAATGTGTATCTATTAAGATACATATTTCAGTTATTATATTTTTCAGTCCTAGAATTTCCATTTTTTAATAAGCTCCAGTTATCTGGCAAAATCCTCCACCTTGTCATCTATCTTCTTGAACATATAAGTACATAGTTACTTTAAAGTCTATGTTTGATAGTTTCAATATTTGTTTCTATATATATATTCTTTCAAATATAGTTTCAATATATATATATATATATATATTGTATATTTGTTCTCTAGAATTTTTAATTGAAATTCTGACACAGTTTGTAATTATAGAGTATCTGGATGATCTACATGCTACTTTTAAGGGTGATGTTTATCTTTCTCTGTTTCAGAAAAGATTAGAATAGACAGAGAAAACAGAGGGTAAGACTATTTGAAGATTTGAGTTTAAAAAAATACTTGTTGAAAGGCATACTAGTATACATGGACCAGCTCTACCCAGGGAACTTTCCCTTAAGCTTTAAGAACTTCCTGTGCGTTTCTTCCCCAAATATCAACATTGTTACTGGTATATTGCCCCATGTTTAAAATATTACTATCCTCTTTTCAACTCACCAAAATCAGACCTTTTTTCAGTATAAAACTTTGTTTTCATCTTTTCTATTGCTCAAAGGAGTAGATGGGAATCTAAATTTTGCTTCTTAAGATGTGAGATCTCCTTCTTGGAACTCACTACAGCATTTCTTTCCTTGGAATAAAGAATACACAGCTAACGGCAGCTCTTTCAGGGACCAGGCTCACAATCACCAAGCCCCTTCCATAGGATGAATTCACATGCGTGCCATGGGACTGCCCAGTTCCAATGCTTGGCAGACCTGGGGCCTGGTGGCATTTTGCTAAATTATGCCCATACATAATTTGAAAATCTAAAATGCATTGGCAGAGATCAGGAGATGATTGTGTTAATGATTTTTCTGGATCAAAGCAGACATTGGAGGCCTAGTTCTCTCAGATGAGGAGGACTGCAGAATCTTTTTAGTGAATGAAAAGAGATGTTGATGCAAGATGAATTATTTAAATAAGGGCAAAGTGCTTTATCAATCCAAACCAGTTTTCAAATAGTCCACCCTCCTCTCTGGAGAGATACTGGGAAGAAGCAGATGAAATCACCTCGCTGTTTAAAAACTCTAAGCAAGTATATCTGAACTCCCTAGTGGGAGAATTACAGTCTCTAGTAGCTAGTACGAAAATCTGGAAAAAAGGTTTTAGGTTTTATTTGAATGTAAATTCTGTTCAAGTCAACAGCCATGACTTAGAAGAGGAAGAGAGGAAAAAAAGGAAATAAAGTATAAGAAATGTAATGACTATCCAGGGATTAAAAAAATCTTGAGAGAAATGGGGAAGGTATATATATGTCCTTAATAGAGTGAAAACTATTAGTGTATTGTATATTCAGTGGGAGATAGTTCAGATTAGTCATTCTGTGACGAATGAGGAAAAGTTGGGCTGGGGCACAAAGATGGAGGCAAGAAAAGGAAGATAAAAGGGATTTAAAAGAAAAAGAGAAGGAGACAAGGGGCAGAGGAAACTTCCTTCGGGGCAGGACTTGATTGGTTTCCTAAGGAATAGTACCTGGGTTTTTTATTGTTTGCATTTTTGGCATGTCAGTCCCAAGGTTGTTCTCACAATAGCACCCTTAAGCTACCAGTACCTATCTTGACCACTTTGATCTACCATGGGAAAAGGGAGTCAAGGGCTTTTCTGCTCGTTTATGAACAGCATGCAAATATAAAACTGATAATACATAGTCCCCAAATAAAAGTTTCAGAAAGGACTCTGTTTTTATTTTATTTTTATTTACTGCAAAGTAAACACATAGCCATCAACTAAGTAGTTTTATAATTTTTTTTGTAAAGTCAATATTATTCATTTGGAAATTCCTTAATTTAATAATAAAATTATGCTATAGCTGTTATATTTTTTAAAATATATTTTTATTGATTTTAGGGAGGAAGGGGGAGAGAGAGAGAGAGAAACATTAATGATGAGAGAGAATCATAGATCTGCTGCCTCCTGCACGGCTTCCACTGGGGATCGAGCCCACAAACTGGGCATGTGCCCTGACTGGGAATCGAAGCATGACCTCCTGGTTCTAGGTCATGCTCAACCACTGAACCACACTGGCCAGGTGAATTATCTAACTTTTGATGTCTTTAGTCAAAAATTCCAAAAGAGGGAGGAAGATGGCAGAAGTGGTTATGGGAGATGCAGCCTCCCTCCATCTTTCTTCTCACTGAAAGGAGGTCTGATTTTGGTGAGTTGAAAAGAGGATAGTATCTTTAGCAATATCTATAATAATAAAAGCATAATATGCTAATTAGACCGGACAGCTGAACGACCTTCCGGCCATCATTCTGGACATCCTTCTGGATGAAGCCATGGCAGCGGGGGCCAAGGCAGAGGTGGTGAGGGGCAATCAGGCAGGCAGTAGAGTGGTAAGGGGCGATCAGGCAGGCAGGTGAGTGGTTGGGGCGATCAGGCAGGCAGGCAAGTCAGAGGTTAGGAGCCAGCGGTCCAGGATTGCAAGAAGGATGTCTGAATGCCAGTTTAGGCCCAATCCATGCAGGACTGGACCTAAACCTACAGTCAATCATCCCCCGAGGGGTCCTGAATTGTGAGAGGGTGCAGGCCGGGCTGAGGGACCCCCCTCCCCCCCGCCACCCTGTGCATGAATTTCATGCACCAAACCTCTAGTACCAGTAATAATGTTAATATTTGAGAAGTAGAAACACACAGGAAGTTCATAGTTTGACGCTCAACCACTGAGGCATACTGGCCAGGCAGGACAGCTATTATCTTAAAAGGGGAGAAAAAAATTCCTTCAAAATATCATTGAACTGACAAAAGGTATACATGTAAGTGAATCTTTTTCTTTTTTCCCATTTGAAAGTTTTGTCACACTCAAAGTATAGTAGAAAAAGGAACAAAAGTGTTTTCTAAAAGGATTAATTATTGCTGGTCACAAATATCAAAGGGTTATGTAATCAAAGTTGAAGCAGAGAAATACAGCTTTGAAAATTATTGGACACAAATGAACACACGTGCAACTGGCCCTGAGAAGGCCAGTATTTATCTCTTGTATTTAGACTTAAGGTAAGTTGATAAGTGGTTGTAAAGATTTGCTTAGATCTCTTTATTCACGATCTTTGCTTCTGAAGATGCTTATGGTATATAAATGAAATGAGTAAGTGGAAGAATTTAGGGCAACAAATAAGCATGTGTTCTCTGCAGGTTCCAAGGGGGTGGGTTGCATTCACTTCCTGTCCCAACAGATTTGGAAATGGAAGAACAGTGTCCAGCAGAGGGCGCAGTGCCAGTG
Organism: Plecotus auritus; assembly: GCF_963455305.1. Taxonomy (NCBI): domain Eukaryota; kingdom Metazoa; phylum Chordata; class Mammalia; order Chiroptera; family Vespertilionidae; genus Plecotus; species Plecotus auritus. Next base: position 144,297,304 of record NC_137776.1, on the reverse strand, counting down.
TCAGGAGTGCTGGACTGATTTAGCAACCACCTTAAATCTATATTGGATAGAAGGAGCCAAAGAACCTGACCACACTGAAGTAATGGTAATAAAAGGGGCCAGCACCTTACCATAACTAGGGAGCTAGTTGTAGATCACAGAAATCAATATTTTAACTTCAAGATAATTGAGCTCAAAATTAAATATGAAAAAGCAACCATACTTATCAGCTTTAACAGTTGTTATTTAATTGAATTTTATATTAGAGCATTATGAATGAGAAGCTATCTGGGAAGTACTGATAAGCTATTAATTTTTCATAGTTGCCTTCAATCAATGATAGACAGAATGTCCCTTATTTCTTATATGTTACCTATCCATAGATTTTGGTTTTTTTTTCTGGCTCATTCTATGTTTATTCCATTTAAATGTTGAAATAGATAAGTCTTTAGTTACCTGGTTGCACATCCATCATTTTACCTTGGGAAGCTACCTTGTCTGGGCAATAATAGATCATTATACTAACTCTCAGAAAGTTCTACAGTCTGCAAAGAAAATGTTTTTCCCCCTCAAGGAATAAGGAACTTGCCAAAACAAAAGGACAACAAATGGAAACATTAAAGTGCCTAAGGAAAAGGCAAGCAGGCTTTCATCCTGTGGACTGTGATGAGTGGGCAACCTCAGTGCCTGCAAGGATCTTAGACTTGATAGAAAAGTAGATGATATGGTTATAAACAATTGAGATGAAACACAAGGGAAAAAAAAGGAATTACTTTTAAAAAGCAGATATTATGATATCATTGCTATATTTACAAGTAGGTTTCTCCTTGATTTAAAAATTCAATGAATATGGATTTAAATAAAATCTGCTATTTCAATCACCAATATATTTCAACAGAGATCAAACATTCAGTAAATCTGTTACAAAGACAACAAGAATTGTTAAAAAATCAAATATTTACTTAACTATGAATGCTTCTATAAAATAGTCTCAAGATTGACATAACCCTAAAACCTCATTATCTATATATATAAAAGCCTAAGTGACCATCCGACCGTTCTACCGTTTGACGGGTAGCTATGATGCACACTGACCACCAGGGGGGTAGATGCTCAACGCACAGGCATGGAAACATGGGACAGATTGATGAATCTCAGTGGGAAGGGGGGAAAGGGAAGGGCGGGAAGAGGTTAACCAAAGATCTTATATGCATACTAGAGGCCCAGTGCATGGATTCTTGCACCAGCGGGGTCCCTTGGCCTGGCCTGTGGGGACCAGGCTGAAACTGGCAGTCCAACATCCCCCAAGGGGTCCCGGATTGCGAGAGGGTGCAGGCCAGGCCGAGGGACCCCACCAATGAATGAATCTGTGCATTGGACCTCTAGTGTTATATAATTCTGCTTTAAAATTTAGGTAGAAAGTTTGTAATATGTTTACAAATGGAAAGAAATACTTCAAAACTAAAAATTTAAGCAACCTAAATTAAAAGCACAACTAGAATTTATTGACAGATGACTTTGTGAACCACATTAAAATTATTATTTTTAATAGACTTTATTTTTTAGAGCAGCTTCAAGTTCACAGAAAAATTAATCAGAATGCACAGAGTTCCCATATATTCTTGCCCTCCAATCCCATAACAGTTTCCCCTCTTAATATCATTTTGCATTAGATGGTGTGTTTATAATTAATGAACTAATATTAATACATTATTTATTAACTAAAGTCCATAGCTTACATCAGGGTACACTCTTTGTGTTGTACACTCTATGGATTTTGACAAATGTTTAATGACATGTATCCACCATTACAGAATAGTTTCACTATCCTAAAAATCCCTTCTGTGCCATCTATTCATTTCTCCTTCCTTCTTTCCCACCATGAATCTCTGGTAACCACTGACCTTTTTATTGTCTCCATAGTTTTGTCTGTTGCAGAATGTCATAGAGTTGAAATCATACATCATGTATTCTTTTCAGATCGGCTCCTTTTATTCAGTGATATATGTTTACGTTTGCTTTATGTTTTTGCATGGCTTGATAACTGATATTTTTATAGCACAGAATAATATTGCACTCTCTGTATATATGAGAGTTTATGTATTCATTTACTTAATGAAGGACCTCTTGTTGCTTCCATGTTTTCAGTTCATTTGGGTAAATACCAAGGAGTGCAATTGCTGGATCATAAGATAAGAGCATGTTTAGTTTTTTAAGAAACTGCCTAACTGTCTTACAGAATGACTACTATTTTGTATTCACACCAACAATAAATGAGAGTTCCTGTTGCTCCATATCCTTACCAGCATTTGGTAATGTCACTTTTCTGGGTTTTGACCATTCTCATAGTGTATAGTGATATCTTATTGTTGTTTTAATTTGCAGTTCCCTAATGATATATGATGTTGACCATTGTTTCATATGCCTCTTTACCCTCTCTTTATCTTATCAGTGAGGTGTCTCTTTAGCTCTTTTACCCCCCCCCAAATGTTAATTTTTTCACTTATAAAACATATGTAACTATCAATGGAGAAAGCTTGAAAAAAGGATAAAGTTTCTCATAATCATATTTAACTGCACAACTATTGTCATTTTTGTATTATTTTCCTTCCAATGTTCTCTTCATTTTTTCAAATGCATAAGGATTTTACATAACGATCATTATGTACATGTAATTTTATATGATGAGTTTGTTTAATATTACAACATATTCATAGTTATTAGTATAATTTATTATAAATAACTAGATATATTACAATTTATGTAATCATTTCCCTGTATTGAATATTTAGATTACTTCCATTTGTTCTGCTATGTTTTAAAAAGTTTTCTTAACAAAATAAATTAAAAGATTTATTTTTGAGTTGAAAATGCAAATATTGCACATTATTATTGTTTTTTTGTAGATTAAAGATACCAAGTTTCTAATGCAGAACTATTTTGTAGAAATATCTGCATAGAAGACATTTTATAATGGAGCTGCTGCCATGAGATCACTTGGTGTCAATAGGAGATGATAGATAGATAGATATCATTTTAGCATGTAATAAAATGCTGACAAGATGTTCTCATCTGGTGGAGCCTCCAACATATTCAATTTGATGGTTGTGCAGAACCCAGAAGGTAGAAAAGGGCCTTTTAGGGATTCAATTCTGCCCAGCAGAGGTGCTCCAGTGCTAGCCACTCCCTTGAAGAACTTCTCAAAGGTGGCAAAATTTGAGCTTTGAAGGTTTTGATATGTTCTCTGTGATCTTGGTGTTTCTACTTAAAATATTATACTTTTTATGACTTGTCAAAAATCCTGTGTTGGAGAGGAGTTCTGTAATCACTTTCCTGTGCTGGAAGAACTGGGTCAGAATCCAGGTCTCAGCGTGAGGAAGAATGAGGTCAGGAAATGAGTAAGTATTTAGAGTTAGAGGTCAATCATTAACGTCTTCTCTTCCTTGTTCCTCATCACTTATACCAATCAATCAGGACTCTTTGATATTATATATGAAAGCCCTCAGCATTCATTTATTATTATCTGAGTCTTAATCTGTTTTCTTGGCAAACTTCTCTCATCCATTCCTCCCTGTAGATGGTTTATTGAAATTCTAATTGTCGAGGAGAAACCAAGATGGCGGCATAGGTAAACACCTGAACTTGCCGCCTCGCACAACTTCTCCCATAAGGGTGTCTCCAGCAGAGAAGTTCTCCCAGCGTAGACACAGCTGATCTTCACAGCCAATTGGCCTGGAGGTCAATTCCTCCAAGTGATTCCAACAACAACCAAGGCTTAACTACAACAAGACTGTGCACACAGCCACAAAGGGGTGCACCAAGAGTGTCCACCTCAGGTAACTGGGGAGGCTGAGCCACTGGGCCCTATAGGACACCTAGCACACAAAGCCACTGTATCAACTCAGGGAAGCACCAAAATGTGGAGACAAAGAAACAGAACACAAATGAAAGAAATGGAGGAAAGCCAATGACTGGATATAGAGTTCAAAACCACAGTTATAAGGTTTTTCAAGAATTTTCTAGAAAAGGCCAATAAATTTAGTGAGACCCTTGAGGATATGAAAAAGGACCAACTAGAAATTAAGCATACACTGACTGAAATAAAAAATATTATACAGAGATCTAACAGCAGACTAGAGGACCGCAAGAATCAAGTCAAAGATTTGAAATACAAAGAAACAAAAAACACTCAACCAGAAAAACAAAAAGAAAAAAGAATCCAAAAATATGAAGATAGTCTAAGGAGTCTCTGGGACAACTTCAAGTGTACCAACATCCAAATTATTGGATGCCAGAAGAAGAGAGAGAGCAAGATACTAAAAACCTATTTGAAGAAATAATGACAAAAAACTTCCCCCACCTGGTGAAAGAAATAGATTTACAAGTCCAGGAAGCACACAGAACCCCAAACAAAAGGAATCCAAAGAGGACCACACCAAGACACATCATAATTAAAATGCCAAGAGCAAAAGACAGAGAGAATATTAAAAGCAGCAAGAGAAAAACAGTTACCTACAAGGAAGCACCTATACGACTGTCAGCGGATTTCTCAACAGAAACTATGCAGGCCAGATGGGAGTGGCAAGAAATATTCAAAGTGATGAATAGCAAGACCCTACAACCAAGATTACCCAGCAATGCTATCATTCAGAATTGAAGGCAGATAAAGAGCTTCACAGATAAGAAAAAGCTAAAGGAGTTCATCACCACCAAACCAGTATTATATGAAATGCTGAAAGGTATTCCTTCAGAAGAGGAAGAAGAAAAAGGTAAAGATAAAAATTATGAACAACAGGAGAAAAAAAATGGCGGTAGAATAGACAGACGTGTCCCAAGCCCTGTCCCAGAGCAGATAGAAAGAACAGCTGAGGGTTGCATGGGGAGTGTCTGTTGGTGAGTTAAGGGACACCTATACTCCAGGAGAAGGTGGGGGACTGCTGGACGGGGCTCCCCTGACTGGGCAGCCCCCACTACTGCTGGGTTCCCTCCTAGAGCCACTGGGTCAGACGCGGAGACCACGCCATCTTGAAGGGGAAAGTAGATGTTATCATAAGCCTGAAAATCTACAACTGCAGCACCCACCGAACAGCTGTGAACCCCAGAGCACCGGTCTCCAATTGGTGCAAACATGTGGATTCAGAGGAGCTCTACACTCCACCATGGAAAGGTCAGATTTTGCCTGGGATAAGGTGAGGTCTCTGGTCCCGGCAGAACAGAGAAGCATGTGCACTGCGTGAGCTGGAGGACCTGGGGAAGTCTGCGCCTAGAAAAATCCGTGGCTGTTGGGGCTGGCGTGATCCGTGAATGTGGAAGGGGGTCCTCAGAGCTGCTAACAGAGGGGATCTCTAAAAAGCAACCCATTTTGATCTGATGCAGGACAGCCTAAAAATTTTAAAAGTGTGCCAGCTGCTTGGACACGGCGGGAGGGGGGCGGGTGGTGGGGGGGAAGGAAGGACTGCACAGACTTGCGCGCAGCCCCGGAGTTCGCACACTTGTGCTTTCTTTTCTTTAAATCATTGCTTCTGATTGCTGAGCCCAGTGCATGGGATCACCCAGTTGGGGACACCCAAGGAGACTGCAGGGGAAGGTTGTTTTTCTGGAACCTGGGGATCAGAGCAGGGAGTGACCATTGGAGAACCAGCTCTGGGGCAGCCCACTCCCAGAAACCGGTATTGAGTGCCACAGGGAAAGCAGGATCTAAGCAGAGGCTAGAGAGGACCTATAGACCGGAGGTCAATCCAGAAACACTGCCACCCAGGGGTTGAATCACAAATTGACTCTTGAGTAATCACAAATAAAGGAGCACAAGAGAGTAAGACGCACTGCGTGCTTAAAAATCAGGACTGGCTTACAACACTGAGGAGCAGTGGAACGCAGGGAACTGCAATACTGTCCTGACTGGGAAATAGGTGTGCCAAACAGAACAATAGAGGAAGTGAATGACCTTCACTAATGCACATTTTATTATTTATTTATTTATTTATTTATTTATTTATTTATTTATTTTCATCTTTTACTTAAGAAACTATTTTTTTTCTTTTTTCCTCACTTGACTTTACCTTTTTAATTATTACATTTTTATTTTCAATCAGTATTATTACTACTACTATTTTACCTTTTTTTTTTAAAAAAAAGTGTCATTTTATTATCTCTTCATTTGACTTTGAGATTAGTGTTCTACATTCTATTTTCATATTTCCTTTAGCATCATTCTACTCTATCTCAACTCTACCTTTATGCCATCACTTTCTTCCTAACTTCTCCCCTTTTGTTGTCCTGTTTCTCTTACCCTTCTCCTGCTTTAGATTCTCCCTATTCTTTCTTTTTACCCCGTTAAAATTTCACCCTACTTATATATCTAATTTCCAATCCCCTGCTCCGAGTTCATACACACCGTTCTCTTCTCTGTCTTCACTATCCAAAAAATTGTTTGTTTTTCTCTCTGTCCTTTTGTTGTTGTTTGCTTGAATGTTGATTATATCGATTTTTTATGCCTGTTTGTGAGATTTTTTGCTTATTCTTTTTTTTGTTTTGTTTTTTTTGTTTGCTTTATTTTTGTTTGTTTTTTGCTTCTGTTTTCCCTTGCCTCGCTTGATATTAGTTGTTGTTTGTAGTTTGTATTCATCTCCAGGTACTTGTTGCTGGCATTTGCTGGGATTAGTGGCTGTTCTATTAGAGTTTTCTCCCCATATATATAGTTTGTTCCCCTTTTCTTTCTTATTCCCTTTCTTTTCTCTCTTACTTTTTTCCTTTTCCCATTTTCATTTTGGCACTCCTTTCTTTCTTTCTTTCTTTCTTTCTTTCTTTCTTTCTTTCTTTCTTTCTTTCTTTCTTTCTTTTTTCTCTTCTTCTTTCTATCCTATCCCCTAATTTGACTTTCTCTGGTGGTCACCTTTATTTTGGGTTATTAATATCGTGAATACATTTCTGTTCAGTGCCTTGTGTGTTGTACCTGATTGTGTTGTATTTTGTGCCTTTAAATCAACGCAGGAGAGAGAGAACTACATAACCAGACACCCGGAGAAGAGAGACCATGGGGAAACAAAGAAACAGCCCGCATATGAAAGAAAAGCAGGCATCACCAGAAAAGGAAGTAAAAAAAATGGAGGCAAGCAACCTTCCAGAAAAAGAATTCAGAGAAATGGTCATAAGGTGGCTGAAAAGGATGGAAGACAAATTCGACAATATGAGCAAGAACCAAGAGGAAATGAAGAAGAACCAAGAAGAAATGAAAAATGACATCGCTGCTGTAAAGAACTCAATAGAAAGCATCAAGAGTAGACTAGAAGAAGCAGAGGATCACATCAGTGAGCTGGAAGACAAGGTAGGAAAAAATACCCAAGTAGAACAGCTTCTAGAAAAAAAAATTAAAAAGCAGGAGGAGAGCCTAAGGGAAATTTGGGACAACACGAAACAAAACAACATCCACATAATAGGGGTTCAAGAAGGAGAGGAAACCGAGCAAGGAATAGAAAACCTGTTTGAAGAAATAATGACAGAAAACTTCCCTGACACAAGGGAGAAAAAAACCCACACAAATCCAAGAAGCTCACAGAGTCCCAAGCAAAATGAACCCCAAAAGACCGACGCCAAGGCACATTATAATTAAATTGGCAAACACCAACGACAAAGTAAAAATCTTAAAAGCGGCCAGAGAGAGACAGAAAGTTACCTACAAAGGAACCCACATCAGACTAGCAACTGATATCTCAACAGAAACTCATCAGGCCAGAAGGGAATGGAATGAAATATACAAAGTCATGCAAAGGAAGGGTCTGAATCCAAGAATACTGTACCCAGCAAGGCTATCAATCAAAATTGAAGGTGAAATCAGGAACTTCACAGACAAAAAAGGACTAAGGGAATTTATTACCACCAAACCAGCAATGCAAGAAATGATAAAGGGTCTGCTGTAAAAAATAAATAAATAGGAAGCGAAGAAGGAACACAGGGGTAAAGAATAAAAATGGTGACAAATAAGTACCTATCAATAATAACTTTAAAAGTAAATGGATTAAATAACCCAATCAAAAGACATAGGGTAATGGATTGGATAAGAAAACATGACCCATATATCTGCTGTCTACAAGAAACCCACCTCAGAAAAAAAGACACACACAGACTGAGGGTGAAGGGATGGAAAAAGGTTTTTCAGGCAAATGGAAATGAAAAAAAAGCTGGGGTAGCAATACTTATATCTGACAAATTAGATCTCAAAGTGAAGGACATAACAAGAGATAAGGAAGGCCACTTCATAATACTAAAGGGAGCAATCCAACAAGAAGAAATAACTCTGGTAAACATATACTTACCCAATTCAGGAGCACCCAAATACATAAAAAAACTCCTGGAGGATATCAAAGGAGAGATTGACAGCAATACATTCACAGTAGGAGACTTTAATACCCCACTATCACCATTGGACAAATCCTCTAAACAAAAAATCAGCAAAGAAACATCAATCCTAAATGACTCACTAGACCAGATGGAATTAATTGACATCTTCAGAACATTTCACCCCAAAGCCACAGAATATACATTCTTCTCAAATTCACATGGGTCATTTTCAAAGACAGACCATATGTTGGGTCATAGGCAAAGTCTCTTCAAATTCAAGAAAATAGAAATCATATCCTGCGTCTTCTCAGATCACAGTGGCATAAAACTGGAAATCAACTACAATAAAAACAATCCAAAAAAATAACAGCCATGGATACTAAACTGCCTGCTATTAAACAATGACTGGGTTACCAGAGAGATCAAGGAAGAAATAAAAAACATCATGGCAACAAATGACAATGAAAACACGTCAATCCAAAATCTATGGGACACAGCGAAAGCAATCTTGAGAGGGAAATTCATAGCTCTACAAGCCTACTGCAAAAAACAAGAAACAATGGTAATAAATTACCCAACCCCACCACTCAAAGAGTTAGAAAGAGAGCAACAAGAAAAGCCCAGTGTAAGCAGAAGGAAGGAAATAATAAATATCAGAGCAGAGATAAATGACCTAGAGACCAAAGAAACAATACAAAAGATCAACAAAACCAAGAGCTGGTTCTTTGAAAGGATAAACAAGATTGATGAACCTTTAGCCAGGCTCACCAAGAAGCAAAGAGAGAGGACCCAAATAAACAAAATCAGAAATGAAAGAGGTGAAATAACAACAGATCCCGCCGAAATACAAAGAATTGTTAAAAAATACTACGAACAACTCTATTCCAACAAACTGGACAACCTGGAGGAAATGGACATATTCCTAGAAAAATATAACCTTCCACAACTCAATCAAAAAGAATCTAAACATCTTAATAGGCCAATAACTATGGAAGAAATTGAAGCAGTCATCAAAAAGCTTCCAGCAAACAAAAGCCTGGGGCCAGACGGCTTCACAGGGGAGTTTTACCAAACATTCAAGGAAGAACTAAAACCTATCCTCCTCAGACTATTCCAAAAAATTAAAGAGGAAGGAACACTTCCAAGCTCCTTCTATGAAGCCAGCATCACCCTAATACCAAAACCAGATAAAGACAACATGAAAGAGAATTACAGGCCAATATCCCTCATGAACATAGATGCCAAAATCCTCAACAAAATTCTAGCAAATCGGATCCAGCAGTACATCAGAAAGATCATACACCATGACCAAGTAGGATTTAGCCCAGGAATGCAAGGATAGTACAATATCCGCAAATCAATAAATGTGATACATCACATAAGCAAATTGAGAGATAAAAATCACATAGTCATATCAATTGATGCAGAAAAAGCATTTGACAAAATCCAACACCCTTTCTTGATAAAAACTCAAAACAAAGTGGGAATAGAAGGTTCATACCTCAACATAATAAAAGCTATATATGATAAACCCACAGCTAACATCATACTAAATGGGCAAAAACTAAAAGCATTTTACCTAAGAACAGGAACAAGACAGGGATGCCCACTCTCACCACTCCTGTTCGACATAGTACTGGAAATATTAGCCATTGCAATTAGACAAGAAGAAGAAATAAAAGGCATCCAATTTGGAAAAGAAGAAGTAAAGCTGTCCTTATTTGCAGATGACATGATATTGTACATAAAAAACCCGAAAGACTCCATCAAAAAACTAATAGACTTAATAAATAAATTTGGCAATGTAGCAGGATACAAAATTAACGCCAAGAAATATATGGCATTTCTATACACCAATAGTGAACTTACAGAGAGACTAAAAAAGCAATCCCATTTACCATTGCACCAAAAAAATTAAGATACCTAGGAATAAACTTAACTAAGGAGGTAAAAGACCTATACATGGAAAACTACACAACACTGAAAAAAAGAGATAGAGGAAGACGTAAACAGATGGAAGAACATACCATTTTCATGGATTGGGAGAATCAACATCATTAAAATGTTCATACTACCCAAAGCAATCTATAGATTCAATGCACTCCCCATTAAAATACCAACGGCATATTTCACAGACCTAGAAAGAACTCTCCAAAAATTCATCTGGAATAAAAAAAGACCCGAATAGCTACAGCAATCCTGAAAAAGAAGAACAAAGTAGGGGGGATCTCAATACCAGATTTCAATCTGTATTACAAAGCCACTGTTCTCAAAACTGCCTGGTACTGGCACAAGAACAGACATATAGATCAATGGAATAGAATAGAGAACCCAGAAATCGACCCAAATCACTATGCTCAATTAATATTTGACAAAGGAGGCAAGAACATACAATGGAGTCAAGACAGTCTCTTCAATAAATGGTATTGGGAAAATTGGACAGATATATTCAAAAAAATGAAACTAGACCACCAACTTTCACCATACACAAAAATAAACTCAAAATGGATAAAGGACTTAAACATAAGACAGGAAACCATAAAAATACTAGAGGAATCCACAGGCAGAAAAATCTCTGACATATGCTGAAGCAATTTCTTCCCTGATACTGCTCCTAGGGCAATGGAAACTAAAGAGAAAATAAACAAATGGGACTACATCAAAATAAAAAGCTTTTGCACAGCAAAGGAGACCATCAATAAAACAACAGGAAAGCCCACTGCCTGGGAGAACATATTTGCCAATGATATCAATGATAAGGGTTGAATCTCCAACATTTACAGGGAACTCATGCAGCTTAACAAAAAGAAGACAGAAGGAAGGCCAAGAGACATGTGAAAACCTGCTCAAAGTCACTAATCATCAGAGAGATGCAAATCAAAACAACAATGCGGTACCATCTCACACCTGTCAGAATGGCTATTATTAACAAATCAGAGAAAAAGGAACCCTCGTGCACTGCTGGTGGGAATGCAGACTGGTGCAGCCACTGTGGAGAACAGTATGGAGTTTCCTCAAAAAACTAAAAATGGAACTCCCATTTCACCCAGTGATCCCACTTCTAGGAATATATCCCAAGAAACTGGAAACATGAATCAGAAAGGATATATGCACCCCTATGTTCATAGCAGCACAATTCACCATAGCTAAGATTTGGAAACAGCCTAAGTGCCCATCAGCAGATGAGTGGATTAAAAAACAGTGGTACATCTACACAATGGAATACTATGCTATGGTAAAAAAGGAGTTCTTACCATTTGCAACAACATGTATGGAGATAGAGAGCATTATGCTAAGTGAAATAAGCCAGGCAGAGAAAGATAAATATCACATGATCTCATTCATTTGTGGAATATAATGAACAACATAAACTGATGAACAAAAATAGACCCAGAGACAGTGAAACATCAATCAGAATGTCAAACCTCAGGGAAGGTAGGGGAGGGTGGGGGTAAGGGGGAGAGATCAACCAAAGGACTTATATGCATGCATATGAGCCTAATCAATGGACACAGACAACAGGGGGGTGGGGTCATGAATGGGAGGTGGGGGGTAACGGGGGTATAAGGACACATATGTAATACCTTAATCAATAAAGATATTTTAAAAAATTTATGAACAATAAATACATATCTATCAACAAGTGAATCTAAAAATCAAGTGAATAAAAAGAATCGATGAACAGAATAAACTTGTGAATATAATAGAATCAGGGGCATAGAAAGTGAATGGACTGACAATTCTCAGGGGGAAAGAGGTGTGGGAGGTGCGGGAAGAGACTGGACAAAAATCGTACACCTATGGATGAGGACAGTATTGGGGGGGTAAGGGCAGAGGGTGGGGTGGGAACTGGGTGGAGGGGAGCTATGGGGGAATAAGAGGAACAGTTGTAATAATCTGAACAATAAAGATTTATTACATTAAAGAAAAGAAAACAAAAGAAAACAAAAAAAGAAATTCTAATTGTCGAGGAAGGGCCATTCTGTGGTATATCTGTGTGACCACGATTTTGTGGGTTATAAGAAATAGAAATAGCACGGAAACATTCAAGAAATAGTGCTGGTTTGAGAAAAACAGGGACTTCCTTGGCATATGGCCAGAGTGGTACAGTTGGATCTGGGACCTCACATAATAGCATCAGGCTTGTCATGTTCAAATCTCTCAAATCCGCCTTACTCTGTGCTGACTTTCTTCTCAGGTACCCATGAGAATGGCGACCAGACATTCCAGCTTTCATTCTACCTCTATGTGAGCTCAGTGTAAACAGAGAATCATTTCTAGCAGTTCAGCAAAAGTCCCAGATCTGACATTAACGGGCTCGACTTGCATCATATTCCCATCTTTGAACGAATGATGTGGGCCTGATTGGCAGGTCTGGAGCATATCCTTAGAGACCTTGGCGGTTTCAGCCCCACTAGAGTTATGTGAGAGAATAAATGGCCCCAAAGGAAACCAGGTTTGCCAGGCAAAATAGCAAATGCATATTACACATTCCTGGTGGGACACCTCTTTCCAAGGAACATGGCAAGAGGGAAGGAGAGGAGCTGGGCCAGTGTGGCTCAGTGGTTGAATGTTGATCTATGAACCAGGAGGTCACGGTTCGATTCCGGGTCAGGGCACATGCCCGGGTTGTCGGCTCAATCCCCAATAGGGGGCATGCAGGAGGCAGCTGATCAATGATTCTCTCTCATCATTGATGTTTCTATCTCCCTTCCTCTCTGAAATCAGTAAAAACATATTTTTTTTTTTAAAAAAGGGAAGGAGAGTAAAAAAATCACATATATTTCCATTTGTTCTCCCCTGAGGAGTGAGAGCTCCTGAACCAACTGCTGCTGCCACACGTGTTATAAGAGATTCACCCATATGGAAAGGGAGGAGCTGTCACAGCCTTCCCTCCCCAGCTCACTGCCTTGTCTAGTTTCAACCCATTTTTCTGAATTTCTACTTGGAGCTTTATGTAAGTAAGAATGATATTTGTGAACCACAGAAAGATCAGTTTGACTATGGATAGAATAAATAGGGAGTTCTCTTTTCCCTCCCTCCCTTCCTCCCTCCCTCCCCCCCCCTCTTTCCTTCTTTCTTTCTTTCTTTCTTTCTTTCTTTCTTTCTTTCTTTCTTTCTTTCTTTCTTTCTTTCTTTCTTTCTTTCTTTCACTTTGCATGAATATTAGAGGTAAGCAGGCCAATACAGTGCTTTTATGATTCCAACAGGGATACAGATGTCTTCTATCTGTTCTTCAGACACTTACAGTATATAGCTTTTGTCCTCATGCTTTCCCCTGGAGATTTCAAGATATTTTCTCCATCAATTGCATTACACCAGGAACAAGTGGAAGGCAGAGGGCAAAAGGTGCATGCCAGCTAACGGTCCTCCCTGAGAGAGAGAAAGGGAGTCCTTGGCAGCAAGGAACTGGCCTGGTGCTGTCAATGGGCCTTGGGGTTGCTAGGAGCTGGTCTGGCACTCACAGCTAGGCCTTGGCAACTGAAGACACAGCACTAGAGATACCAGAATTATAGAGGGTTGCAGAGAAAAGAGGTGAAAAAAAACCTTTGACTATTCACAAGCTGGGTTAGATTTGACCTTACTTCACAATATACTATCCAAATAGTTCACTGTAAATATGGCCAAAAAAGTTAAATTAGCTCTGTTTGGATGATGTAAATAGTCTCAGAGAAAGCAACCTGAGAAAGCAAATGGCAAAACTGAAATACAGTTATATTTGCAAACAGGAGAACCTAGTTTTGATATTTTCTTAAAAAACAATATTTATTCTTTTTTTTTATAAATATATTTCATTGATTTTTTTACAGAGAGGAAGGGAGAGGGATAGAGATTTGGAAACATCGATGAGAGAGAAACATCGATCAGCTGCCTCCTGCACACCCACTACTGGGGATGTGCCCGCAACCAAGGTACATGCCCTTGACCGGAATCGAACCTGGGACCCTTCAGTCCACAGGCTGACGCTCTATCCATTGAGCCAAACCGGTTTTGGCAATATTTATTCTTTAAGAAATTAAATAACACAAGTGATGCAGAAACACATATGCCTTCGCTGTAATTTGGCTAACAAAGGAAGCAAAGTGGTTGCATTCAGGTGACCGACCGTCTTCTGAGAATTACCTCTGAGTTACTATTGTGTTGTGTGTGTGTGTGTGTGTGTGTGTGTGTGTGTGTGTGTTGGCAGAATTTACCAACTCTGCTTTATTTTATTTTGATTTTATAATTGAGATATAATTGACATATGACATTTTATTAGTTTTAGGTGAACAACATAATGCTTTGATGTATGTATATATTGCAAAATGATTACCACAATAAATTCAGTTAATACATTACCACACACAGTTACATATTGTTTTCTTGTATTGAGGACTTTTAAGATCTATTTTCTTAGTAACTTTCAAATATACAATAGAGTACTGTTAACTATACTCTATCCTGTCATAGGAATATACTCAAGAGGACCTAAAGCTAAGGTAAGTCCATTCCTCTCTAGCAAATGCATTACCCATTTTAGTATATCATTTGCCTTTTGAAAAATTATTTATATTCCTGAACTCTTGTAACCTGGAATAATTCATTTTTCTTTGTTCAAATCAATGCTAGGCATCTGGGGGATATTATGGATTTTAAAAATATGCTAGTTTTTGATCATTTTTCAGTTTCCTTGAAAGTTCATTCTCTGAAATTATTAATTCACTCAACGGACAGTTTTCAATGCCTTCCTTTTGCTAGCCACTGCATTCAATCCTGAAACGTCTTCCAGGAATCCTCACCTCTCATTACGCAGCATAGACATCCCCATGGAGAGGACTGTCCTGTGTCTTTGCCTGTTTTGTTGCTCCTCTCAATACAGTTTTCATTTATCAATTGAAAAGCAATGTTTTGTAACCTTTGTGGTGGATTGAAAACATGGACATAATCCTCACTAGTCCCGTACCCCACATCGTTACAATGTGACTTTACATCTCCTCCCATCAGGCAGTCTATTTCCTCATCCCTTGAATCAGGACTGGCCTTGCCACTTGTTTTGGCCAGAACATGTGGCAAAGTGACAAAGTGCTAGTTTTGAGCTTAGGCCATCAGAGGTATGTCAGGCTTCCACTTTCTTTGATCCCTGTGACCACTCGGTGAGCCAGTGTGGGCTGGCCTGCTGGAGTAGACATAAGCCATTTTCACTGAGACCAGAAGAACTACCCAGCTAAGCCTAGCCTGCAAACCTATTTTCACCCACCCCTGTATATTAGTAATGTATTAAGTGGTTCTGTTCTATTAATGCCTATTCTGCACTGTCAAAAAGGATTTAAGAGAACTTACAATACTTTCCATACAAATTTAAAAAGGAAATAAGAGTAAAGAAAAGAGTAAAGTAATAAAAAATGAAATTCATATGTAAGGTTGGGTCACAGCAACCATGAAGTGTGGTCTAGTTATATATCTGTCAAAGGTGGTTACTAATTTGACAGTGAGCCAAGCCAAAGAGAGAAATGCAATCATTTGTTTACAGTATAACTAGCATTCGTGAGATGAAAGTAAGTTATTAATGAGAAGCGCAATTCTTACTGGTACAAAACTTGAAGGACATTGTTCCAAGAGGTCTTTATAAGGAAGTTTCTGTCTGATGTAGTAAATAACATCTTCAGTACGATGCTTGAAGTACAAGGGATGTGAGTTGCCTTAAGAACCAAACTTATCCTTAGTGCTGCTCTCTCAAGAATGACAGGGAACTTACCACAGAATAGAAATAACTGTACAGAAATGGACTTATTTTAACAGTGGTAGAAAGGGTCATACATTATTCAGGTGACAACTGTGTTGAGCTGTTTCACGTAAATTGTAGAGGGCATGATGATATACTTCATGTATCTTTTCTTCTTTTCTCTTCTCTTTTTAAACAGAAAAGGAAAGCAGCTCAGTGTTCTGATGGGTTTCTTAAGATACTTGGAAGTTATTAGCTACATAGGGGGTCCTTGTTACACCTCTTCCACACAATGGAAAAAATGACAAATATGACCACAGTATGATTATACATGTCTGGGATATCAAGACCATAATCACAGATATTATGGTCAGCAATGATGGCAGACAGTAGCAACGATACATATACACACATGTGCACACACATATATTTCGATATATAGTCAGTGTCACTTCACAAAATAGTCTAGCACAAGCTATGTAAACTCTGTTTTTTCTCTCTCAAGGCCTAATCCTTTTTGTCAGATAATTATCACTCATAGTAGTTATTCTGCTTTTGAGATGATTAGACATATTTCATTACTACCAATAAACTCCTTAACAAATTACTCTTTAAGAGTAAATAAGAAATTGTGCGTGCTGACATTAAAAACCCTTGAATTTCCTACCTGGTATTTACTGTCAAAAAACACAATGAGCTTTCAAATAGGTTCTCATAAGAAAAAATTCTGTTTGTTTTGTTACACGTTTCCCATTAATTTAACACCCAGTGAAAGCCTGAAAACACTGGGAAGTGGGAAAATAACCCCCAATTTTGAGTTTTCAGAATGCTCTTGGGAAGCACGTTTTGTGGATAATTGCTAACGCTTTGTGGAAGAGCTGCAGGCTGCCCGAGCTTGTGGATTAAGTGTATATGTTTTAGAGAAAAAAAGTTTTTCTGGTGCTGTCCCACTCTTTGATTAATGAACCTTATCCACTTATGCCAGTGATGAAAACTGATTGGTTCAGTTGAATAGCTCTATAATGCTTGTTAGTGAAATCTCTCCTAAAAATCATGAAAATTAATCATACATCTCCTAAAGTCCTACAAATTAATTAAACATTTCCTAAAAGACAGAAAATTAGCAAAAAAAACCCCCCCAAACCCCAAATGATAATTAACCTTATGTAAGCATGTCCGTTTGTGAAACTTGTGCACTTACACATTGTTGGTGGCATTGTGGCTTGGCAATTATATCACATAGCATGCGTTGCCATTTAGCATATGTCCACCTGAGCTACAAAAGTGGCCATTCTCTTTGATGCAACAATTTCTTTCTTGACGGCCAGCTCCCAGCCTTGGTTAGATGACAGAACCTCTGCTATGTTTAACCTTAGCATATTATGCTAAACAATTTTCCAAGTGGGTGTATCAATTTACTCTCCATCAGTCTTTTATGATAGTTCCCAGGGCTAAGTGCTTCTCTTTCTCAACAACACTTGGCATTGTCAGTCTTCTTACTTTTAGCTATTCTGGTGGGGGTATCCTAGCATCTTTTTGTGGCTTTAATTTGCCTTTCCATAATGACTGTTAAAGTTAAGGGCTCTTTCAAACGGTTACAGGTCATTTTTGTGTCTTCTTTTGTGAAGTGCCTCTTCAAGGCTTTTGCTCATTTTTTTCTGTAAGGTGGTTTGTCTTTTACTGAAGTTCCTTATATATTGTGGATACAAGCCTTTTCTTGGTGCTGTAAATATCTTCTCCCACTGTGGGTTGCCTATTCATTTCTTGGTGACTTTTGGTACTCAGAAGTTCATGATCTTAATATAGTTAGATACACACACAGAGAGAATTATATGAACAGAAAGTATAGTATTTACTTTTTAATATATAAAATATATAAATATATTTTATATCTATATATATATTTACCTTCTAACATCCTATATATGTTGTGTATTGCATAATACACAAAATATAAGGAGGAATATAAATATATATGTTAGTAAAGACTATGCTTTTTGTATATACACACATAAATATGTATATACACACATAAATATGTATATATAAAACATACAACAATCTACACTAATAAAAGAGAAACATGCAAATTAACCATCACTCTGCTACACCCACCAGCCAATCAGAGCGAGTATGCAAATTAACCAAACAAAGATGGCGGTTAATTTGCATACGCAGATGGAGTGAAGACTGAAGACAGCATAGAAGGAAGAGGGAGGGAAAGTGGAAAGTGAGGTGGAGGTGGTGGCGGGAGGGAAAGCGTGGGGGCTGGGAGGGTGGTGGTGGCTGGAGGAAAAATGCGGGGTGACGGCAGGAGGGAAAGCATGGGGCAGCAGCGAGGATGGGAGGGAAACCGCGGGGTGGGGGGCAGAGGCAGCGGGAGGGTAAGGGAAAGCACCAGACGATGGTGGGAGGGAAAGTGCGGGGGGCGGGAGGGGTGGCGGTGGCGGGAGGGAAGCCTGCCAGAAGCCCTGTTCTTGCAGGACTCTTCCTGCAACTGGCCTCTAGTGGCATATAAGAAGTCAGGAGTGTGAAATAATATATATATATATACACATATATATGAAATAATATATATATATATATATATATATACACATATGTATATATATATATGTATGTGCGTGTGTGTGTGTGTGTGTGTGTGTGTATATATATATATATATATATATATATATATATATATATATATATTTGGGCTATGCCTATAATTTTATTTGATTACCAGAGTGACATTGTATACATCCAAGGCTAGAATTAAAAAATTTCCTGGCCCAGCCAGCATGCTATGAGCCCAAACTACTTGGCGAGGTTAAGTGGAGTAGAATGGAGGCATTTCAGTCTGCAGCCCTACCTGGTCTTCCAGTCCATAAGAAGCACTTCCCAGAGCCATGTCAACGGGCCATTTTGAGCGTGGTGCAGTTGAGCATAATGACTACACTACCAGCTGGTTCCATGTGGATGCAAGAACCACCCAACTTAGCTCAGTTTATACTGCAGAATTGTGAGAGGTAATAAAAGGTTGCTTTTGGTTTGAGCCACAGAGTTTTGATTTGGTTTGTAATATTGTATAGTTTATCAAAACAGTGGGGGGTATTCAAGAATTGAGTTACCTGACTCTTCCCTCTTTTTTAAAAAAATAGTGATGAGCTCTGATGATTATCTGGATAAGTTCCTGTTAATTCTTTAATATATTAAGAAGAAAAAAGTCAAATGTAGATTAATGAAAGAAACAGTGGATTAAAATTAGTTGATTGTTGCAAAAGAACTGGAAACCCTTGGAAACGTTTTGAACTCTCTTATCTGGATATAGGGCTTTCATGTAAATATGGACTCATGAACATCTTTATTATTTCATACTAGGGGCCCGGAGCATGAAATTCGTGCACTGGGGGGGAGGGGTCCCTCAGCCCAGCCTGCCCCCTCTTACATACTGGGAGCCCTCAGGGGATGTCCTACTGAGGCAACCAGGCTGATCAGGAGAAGGCACCAGCCCCATCACCCTGCTGCTGCAGCCACTGCCAGTCATTGCAGCCAACAAGGTGTTTTCATCAACATGGACTCCAGTCCCTTCACCATGAAAAAATGACAACTTTCTTTAGGCGTTTTCAAGATGTGTCTTTCATAGGATATGACATTTCTTTCTTTTTTTTTTTATCCTCACCTGAGGATATGTTTCCATTGACTTTTAGAGAATGTGGAAGAGAAAGGGAAAGACAGAGAGAAACATCTAAGTAAGAGGAACACTTTGATTGGTTGCCTCCTGCATGAGCCCTGACCTGGGCCCCAGCCAGGGAGGAGCCTGCAACCTAGGTACATGCCCTTGATCAGAATCAAACTGGACCCTGCAGTTGGCAAACCTAGGCATTATCCACTGAACCAAACTGGCTAGGGCAGGATATGACATTTCTTAGCCCTCCAGCAGCGAACCTTCGTTTTTTTCTCCAGGAGTGTGGTGGAAAAACCCTAGATCACCTTTTTGGATTCTTATACCCAAGTTACTAAGAATATTACCAGTGGCATACAGGGAGCTTAGCCAATGAGTGGTCAGAAAAGGTATTTCCTTTGTAGTTCACACCGATTGCCTCCAATCTCTGGCTCCACCCCTGCCAAGGCCTAAAGCCTTGGAAACTGGGCAGGGCCCCCAGCTCCCTGTGGTCACTGGCTCCGCCCCTGCCCAGGCCCCAAGTCTCTGGCTGGGGCAGGGGCGGAGCCCCCTGGCTCAGGCCCTTCCCAGGTTGCTCAGGACCCATGGGGGGCCTACCTCGGAGTGACCTGGGTGCTAAGAAAGTTCCCAGGACCCAGGCTCCTGGGCGCTTATGTATGCAAATTAACCTCCATCTTTGTTAGGTTAATTTGCATACTCACTCTGATTGGCTGTGGACATAGTGGAGGTACAGTCAATTTACATGTTTGTCTATTATTAGGTATGATAAGAAGGTAAGGTAAATACTACTAGTGAATTAGGCTATGTATCTGACACATACTATAAAATCAGAAGTGAGCATGGGTGGACATTGTATTTTATGGAGTTTAGGCATAGTTTTGAGTCCTTATTTTTATTAAATTTCTCAAAAACAAAACACCTTTACACCTTCAGGAAACGTCAGAATTTTACTACTTTTCAATTATCACATACTTATAGATTTTTCTAAGCAAAGTAGAAAACTGGTTAAAATCATCTGTTCCACCTTTCATGAATACATACCCAAAATATCTATAGAAGATGGTCATTATATTTCTTTTTCAAGAAGTGAGACTTTTTAAATTTGCAGCTAATCTGACAATTAGTTCTTCTTTTTTTTTTTTTTTAAATATTTTTTTTTAATTGATTTTTTACAGAGAGGAAGGGAGAGGGATAGAGAGTCAGAAACATCGATGAGAGAGAAACATCGATCAGCTGCCTCCTGCACACCCCCCACTGGGGATGTGCCCGCAACCAAGGCACATGCCCTTGACCAGAATCGAACCCGGGACCCCCCAGTCCGCAGGCTGACGCTCCATGCACTGAGCCAAACTGGTTAGGGCTGACAATTAGTTCTTTAAACATAGTCTAAACCACTCCATGTAGTAAGTCCATTTTCTTTTGGTTATTTTCTCATGGAAATAGAAAAGATTTCTTACAAATCACAAAGAAAATGCTCAGTAATTATTGCTTAAAGAAAAAAAAGTTACAAAATAAACCAGAGAATTTTTTAAGAGGAGTGAAAAAAAACCCAAAATATTTAAAAAAAAATGAGATAAGCAGAAAAAATATTGGGTCTTTAGCATTGAAAAACAATCCTATATATATTTTTGTGGTGTGCCCCAATTTTTTTTTTACTGCCACAAGGTGCCTATGCATAAAGAAATATGGATTTTAGGAGAAACCAAGATGGTGGCATAGGTAAACACCTGAACTTGCCGCCTTGCACAGCAACTTCAAAACTACAAATAAAAGACAAAACAGACATCATCCAGAACCACAGGAAGGCTGGCTGAGTGGAAATTCTACAACTAGAAGGAAAGAGAAAAGCACTCTGAGACTCAGAGGAGGTGCGGAAGGCAGAGGTACAGAGGCGCGCACGCAGAGAGGGCTGGCAACTGAGTACACAGCTGGCTTTCTCAACTGGGAGGAAGACAAAAGCTCCTGACTGTTCTGAACTCCAGTTCTGGGCAAGACTGGGGACCCAGACTCTTACGGGGAGAAACTGGACTGTCTGGCAGCGGGCGGAACTTGAGGCCGGCTTTCTCTCAGAGGTGCTTGCAGCGATTACCGCAGGACACTGAGACCCAGGGGCCTCTTAGGGCAGGGCTGACAGGAAGCCATTGCTGTTTGCTCCACCCTGAGACTCTGCCCCACCAAGCTGTGTGCAGAGGCTTTTGCATATGAATGGCCTGGTCCTTTGAAATCTAAACTTACCTATCAAACTGCAGCTGAGTCAGAGAGACCCAGAACATCCAAAAGAAGGCCCAGGGTCCCACAGCAACTTGCATTACTTCACAGCTGGGCCTCATCTGGGCACCTCCAAAACCCAAACAAAGAAGAGGAATCTGCAGATCTCTCTATAGCTCCTGCTGGGTGGCCTCAGGCAGAGGCTAAATTAGCAACTCCTTGGAGATCCAAGAGCCAGTTTATCCAGGGGTCAGAGTAGGACCATCCAGATTACAACTCCTCAGATCCATAAGGGACACACTCAGGGGGCAGACTCAGTGAGCACCAAAGCCCCACTGAAGCAAGTCTTGCCTCATAAGGGTATCTCCAGCACAGAAGTTCTCCCATCGTAGACACAGCTGATCCTCACAGCCAATTGGCCTGGAGGTCTATTCCTCCCAGGGATACCAACAACAATCAAGGCTTAACTACAACAAGACTGTGAACACAGCCCACAAAGGGGTGCACCAAGAGTGTCCACCTCAGGTAACTGGGGAGGCTGAGCCACTGGACCCTATAGGACACCTAGCACACAAAGCCACTCTATCAATTCAGGGAATCAATCAAAATGCAGAGACAAAGAAACAGGTCACAAATGAAAGAAATGGAGGAAAGCAAACTACTGGATATAGAGTTCAAAACCATGGTTATAAGGTTTTTCAAGAATTTTCTAGAAAAGGCCGATAAATTTAGTGAGACCCTTGAGGATATGAAAAAGGACCAACTAGAAATTAAGCATATACTGACTGAAATAAAAAATAATATACAGAGATCCAACAGCAGACTAGAGGACCGCAAGAATCAAGTCAAAGATTTGAAATACAAAGAAGCAAAAAACACCCAACTGGAAAAGCTAAAAGAAATAAGAATCCAAAAATATGAAGATAGTGTAAAGAGCCTCTGGGACAACTTCAAGTGTACCAACATCCGAATTATTGGGGTGCCAGAAGGAGAGAGAGAGCAAGATACTGAAAACCTATTTGAAGAAATAATGACAAAAAACTTCCCCCACCTGGTGAAAGAAATAGACTTACAAGTCCAGGAAGTGCAGAGAACCCCAAACAAAAGGAATCCAAAGAGGACCACACCAAGACACACCATAATTAAAATGCCAAGAGCAAAAGACAGAGATAATATTAAAAGCAGCAAGAGAAAAACAGTTAATTACCTACAAGGGAGCACTCATATGACTGTCAGCGGATTTCTCAACAGAAACTATGCAGGCCAGACGGCAGTGGCAAGAAATATTCAAAGTGATGAATAGCAAGACCCTACAACCAAGATTACTCTACCCAGCAAAGCTATCATTCAGAATTGAAGGGCAGATAAAGA
Source organism: Plecotus auritus (assembly GCF_963455305.1). Lineage (NCBI taxonomy): Eukaryota > Metazoa > Chordata > Mammalia > Chiroptera > Vespertilionidae > Plecotus > Plecotus auritus. Next base: position 144,274,040 of record NC_137776.1, on the reverse strand, counting down.
GCTTCACAGATAAGAAAAAGCTAAAGGAATTCATCACCACCAAACCAGTATTATATGAAATGCTGAAAGGTATTCTTTAAGAAGAGGAAGAAGAAGAAAAAGGTAAAGATAAAAGTTATGAACAACAAATACATATCTATGAACAAGTGAATCTAAAAATCAAGTGAATAAAAAATCGGATGAACAGAATAAACTGGTGAATATAATAGAATCAGGGGCATAGAAAGGGAGTGGACTGACAATCCTCGGGGGGAAATGGGTGTGGGGGGTGCGGGAAGAGACTGGACAGAAATCGTACACCTATGGATGAGGACAGTGCAGGGGGGAGGTAAGAGCATGGGGTGGGGTGGGGTGGGGTGAGAACCGGATGGAGGGGAACTATGGGGGGAAAAAGAGGAACAACTGTAATAATCTGAACAATAAAGATTTTTAAAAATAAAAAAATTAGTAAAAGAAAAAAGAAATATGTATTTTACTGAGGCAGTTACAAACAGGTTCTCCCAATTTTCATTGTCTCTATGGTGTTAAAAGTGAACGTTTTAACAGCGGCAGACCCTTCATATTTTATACACTTTTCATTTTAAAGAAGAAAAATTCAAGGAACCAAAGGAATATCAATAGTTTTTTGACATAAAAAAGACTGACACTCTCAAGAACATAAATATCAAAGCTTTTATTATTTTTGATAGTATAGCATCTATCTCACTTCTTAAGTAAACCAAGACTAGGACACATGAGATTTTAACATTTAAATATACACCGATATGTTTCAGCACATATTGCCAAAGAATAAGGACATCCTCCTCCACAAAGAAAATTCAATACTATACTGTGTAAATTTAACACAGACAATTTTATCATTTTTCATATATTGTAGTTCATATGCAAATTTCCCCAACTGTCCCAATGGTATCTCTTATAACTTTTGTGTTATTTTGATTCAAGATCCAACTAAGAATCATGTTACATTTCACTTGTCATAGCTCCCTAGTCTCTTTAATCTAGTATGGTTTCCCAGACTTTTGAGTCCTTCACGTATTGGCATTTAAAAAAAATATCTGGCTAATGTGTTGAAAAATGCCCTCATTTTGGATTCTTTCCTCATGATTAGATTTAGGTTAAACATTTTGGGGGCAGAAATACTATATAGGGGACATTATGATTTCTGTGTCTCACAGATTGCTAAAATTGATCATTTTGGTTCAGGTGGTATCTACAAAACGTTTTCATTGTAATTAATATGTCATCTTTAAAGTGATATTTTGACCCAGTGAATATCTTATTCCCCAACATTTCCACACCCATTGTTTTTTTTTGCCTGAGCCAAAAATTATTATGGTAGATGCAATGCTATGATTTAGGTTTTTATTTTTTGAATTTTTATTTTTAAAAAATGTAGATTCCCACAGATGCATGTAGTATAGTCGCAGCAAGGTAGCCCCTTCCTAGAGTTGCTGACCAGCTTCAGATTATCTAGGTTACCCACAGTAGAGGCCAGTTCTCAGGATAGTCAGATAGAGCAACTGAAAAGTTTCCAAGGGAAAGGATGAGCTGGTTTGGTGACAGGTGGGAGAAGGGTGTGAGCCTGCATGGAATGGGCGTGATCTTCTTCTTCCAAGACAGGGCAGAGGTGAGGTTCTAGTTGTAAGAGTGGTATTTCACCCTAACTAGTTTGGCTCAGTGGATAGAGCATTGGCCTGCGGACGCAAGAGTCCCAGGTTCGATTCTGGTCAAGGGCATGTACCTTGGTTGCGGGCACATCCCCAGTAGGGAGTGTGCAGGAGGCAGCTGATCGATGTTTCTCTCTCATTGATGTTTCTAACTCTCTATCCCTCTTCCTTCCTCTCTGTAAAAAATCAATAAAATATATATATTTTAAAAAAGAGTGATATTTCAAGTGAGTATTACCAAAGTCCAGTGATGGAAATTAAAGAAGAAAATGTGTAGAATTGGGCTTTTACCTTTCTTCAGTGACAGCTCTGCTATTCTGTTCCCAATTTCTCTATCACATTGTGCCTTCTGTCCTTGCAATCAAAGTTATCATCTGTAGCTGTCTCAATGGCAAGGTGTGAGGATGAATTGAACAATTTGCAGGCCATTTCAAATTTGTTGGAGAAAAATGCTTGACCTCTTGAAATAGGTTTTTGACTTGTGTTTTTCTTATTTGATGCAACTGTGAAGACAATGTAAAGATTCATTGATAATTTGAATATTTGTTTTATGTGTTTGTTTCAGCTTCCCATAATAATTAACAGTAAGTATATGAATCTTAGAGAATCATATATAAGTTTTTTTCTCCCAATTATGCTAATATTTCATACCTGTCATGAGAATAACTGTATAAAGTTTACTACGATTCTTAGATTTAAATTTGGAGAACATGGAGTACTTCCATTTACTTATGCCCTAGCATTAATTTTTACTTCAAAAAAGGTATAGTTTTTTTTTGTTTTATAAATCAAAACAACATTTTTGAAAGAATTGATTTTTTCACTACAGACAAATGAACCAAAAATAACTTAGTATGTTTACTAAAAATCAAAGAAAGGGATTGTCAATTTAATACTTGTTTTGAGTTTAATGAGCTTCATCTAAAGCCAATCCCTGGTGTAATACATAGAAAATTTAAAAGATGTCAAGGTCATTTAAATTCCTAGTAGTTCCATGCCAACTTCTTCATCTTGAGGTCCCTTCTGTATCCTTAAGGAAAGCAACATATGTAATAGGTAGGTTCTAGGAGGCTCTGTGCTTGACAACATAATTGCTTAGATAGTTCAGGCTATTCATTTTTGCTCCAGTAAGGGGGAAATCCTAGCTAGCAGAATGCTCTTGGGATCTAGATTACCTATATAACATTGTACCTCGGTAAAGTTGCTGCAGGGTATTAAAATCCAAGAGGTTGGGATGTTAATTAACAAGTACATCTTATTTTAAGCAACTTCAAAATGTGAAAGCAGATTATACCCCAAAATATTTAAGTGAATAAGACTTACAAAATAATCATATTGGGATGCCTCCATGGGTGCAATTTAGATATCCATGGATAGCTATCACCTGGCTAATTCACCAGCCCTCGGATTTGTTTCCCAGAAGTCATCCTTTTCCTTCATTTCCTTACTTACCGCCTCTCCTCTCCCATTACAATGCATTTTTCTCACTCTGGTCAAGACATCTTTGTAAAATACCTGTAATCTCAATCTAAACCTGTCACCATGGAAGAAAAAAATGGACACATAAAAAGGTCTTAGCTCTGGTGGTGAAACACACAGGAACACTAGGGAAGGTTTCCGTCCGTCTTTCACATTCAGGTGATGCAGTCAAACTTAGAGAGAGTCCCCACAATTGAAGAGAAGCTTCATTATTCTTTCTGACTTCCCTCAGGTAAACACTACCTGGGCTTGTAACCTTAAACCTTTATTCTCTGAGGAGACCCAGTGGAGGTTTGTAGTTTGCTGAGAACAGCCTTCCTGTAGCTTCTTCCAGCTCCTCTCTCTTCCTCAGACAGTTGGTTCCAATCACCTGCTCATTATCATCCCCTCCTCTAATGACCCTTCCGACCAGCTCTGGCATAAGGCCTCTTCTTACTTTAGGTTTCGCTGAAGGATGAGGCGGGAAGAGAGTTGAGTCCTTTGGATCCTGAGAAAGGAGGAGGGGATTGTGTTTGGACCCTTATCATTCCAGGCCTCAGGTTGGATTCACAAAAATAAACCTTTACCCTTTGAAAATCTTCACCTTTATCTTTCCTATTCTTTCTTATGCTAAAATAATTGCTTTGTTTCTTTCCTCAGATGAATTACACCACACTATATTTATCATGCCATTTCTGGACTTAACAGTTCTTCTGAGTTGGTTTATGAGACCCTATATAATCAGGTCCCTGCTACCCCTTCTCTCAGTTCGTTTCCCTTCCACCTCTGTGCTCTAGCTATATTAGACTTGGCTAGTTTTGAATACTTATCCACCTAAAGGCCTTCATCAGTTTGTGCCTAGAATGATTTACTGACACCTCACTTCACTCCAGACCCCTCTTTCTATTTCAAGAATCATCTTAAATACTGCGTTCTGAGGCAAATCCCCTTAGAAACGAATCTATATTACTCTGTACGTGTTCATTGCGTCCTATGTAACTCCTTTGCAGCAAAGATATTTTTAAGAAAACTTTTGATTGCTTATTATTTCATTATGTTTATTATAAGCTTATCATTTCAAACTTAGTCAAACTTGCAATAATAATAAATAGAATATTCTTTACCCAGGTTTACCAATTGTTAATATTTTTTTCCCATTAGCTTCATCATTTGTATTCTCTCTCTCACACACACACATACATGTTATTTTTCTGAACCTTGAGTGTAAGTTGCATACATCATATCTTTTTATTCCTAAATACTTGGGAGTGTCTTTCCTAAGAATCGGGATATTTCCTTTCATAACCACAGTAGAGTTATCAGCTTTAGTAAGCTTATCATTGATATATTACTTTTATTTAATTACCATATGGGAAATAATAGAAAGTAGATATTGGTCTCTTCCCATAGTTCCTGGCACAGAGTTCCTAAAACACTTGGTGAATTCTTATGTGGTAAGAACACTAGGAGGATCTCTTGTTCTAATATTGGTCTTTGATCTCTGCTCCTGATATAGCTCCCGAAACCCTTGTAATTTCCTGGGTGATAGGAGTGTCTTTTGTTTTAATGAGATTATTCTGGGTGGGCTCTTGGATGAAGGCTAGTCACTGAAAAAAACTAAGTGATAATTGGAAGCTTGGGATTTTCAGCCCTATCCTTCATTCTCTTGAAAAGGGAGAAGACCTGAAAATGGAGTTTATGATCAATCATGCCTACACAATGAAGCCTTCATAAAATCCCAAAAGTACGGAGTTCAGAGAGCTTCCAGGTTGGTGAACACATGGAAGTGCTGGGCAAGTGATACACCTGGCCAGGGTGTGAAAGCTCCTTCCCGCTTCCCTTACACCTTGCCCTACGCATCTCTTTCTTCTGGTTGTTTATCGGTATCCTTTATCATATCCTCTGGTAAACTGGTAAATGTGTTCCCAGGAGTTTGGTGAAGTCACTGCAGCAAATTAATTGAATCCAAGGAGGGCATTGTTGGAACCCTCAATCTATAGCCAGTTGATTGAAGCACAGGTGATTATAACATGAGCTTGCAATTTGTGTCTGAAGTGTGTGTGTTGGGGGGAGACGGAGGTGGAATTTGGGGAGTCTTGACTGAGCCCTTAACCTGTGGAATCTGATGCTTTCTCTGGGAACACAGTGTCAGAATTTAGTCGAATTCTTGGACACTTCACTATCATTAGGAATACTGCTGAGGTGGAGAATTGCTGCGTGGTGTGGGGAAAACCTCCATACATTTGGTGACCAACAAGAAGTGGTTTGTATGAGTAGGAAAGAAGACTCCCAGGAAAGAAGGAGTCAGTAGGGAAGAGCTATGTTTTTCCCATTTAGAAGGTGGAAGACTGAGGTTTTCCCATGAGACCATCTACCTACCATTTTCATTAATTCACCTACTAGGACAGGATGCAGTGCAGGCTCATTTAGTTCTCTTTAGTCTTTTTTAATTCAGAAAATTTCCACAGCTTTTCTTTTGTCTATTAAGAAATTGATATTTTTAAAAAATACAGTTTACTTTTTAAAAACTAAAACTGGTATTATTTGGGTTTTGCCTGTTTCATCATAGTTAGACTTATGTTTTGTACTTCTGGTTGGAATAATGCATAAACGATATTGTGTTGTGCCAGGGATACCTTTGATCTTTTACTTATTTCTTTATGTCTGTTCTCCCTGATGGATACTAGTCACCAAGAGGGAAGTGACAAGTATCATTCTATTTACAATTTTAGCTTCAGAACTGACTACAGGGCCCGGCATATTATAGGTGCTAAATAAATATTGGATGACTGACTGAAGTGACACAGTAGATTTTCACATAACTTTTCATTGCAAGATCATCTTGTTGCTACTAAATTAAAATGGGTCAAGAAGGGGACCCCAGACTCCTTGTATTGATCAAAAAGTAGTGCTAAGCTGGGTTGACCTCCATTCTAGGTTTAGTCCCTTCCTTTTATTGTTGTGAGATGCACAATCCTCAGTGAGCAGTGAGCATGCCCTATTCTGAGTGGCCTCAGTGTAGCAGCATATTTCTCTTCATTTTGCCAACAATGCTGAAGGCATTTATTTTCCCTCAGACAGCAATAAATGCATATTAAACCAACTATAATTGTCTGCTAAATATATTTCATAAACAAGCAAACCAGAGCTAGATTTTTTCAAGCCTTTAAAATACTTGGGATACTAAAAATATCCTGTCAACCTTGAGCACAAAGCTGTCAAGGCAGAAACATTAAGCATTTCCAAAAAGAGTTTGGAGGAAGTTGGGGAAGAAACATTGAAATTCGTTGTGAATCTCATTTTTTTTTAAGAATGAGGAGGCAGCTACAACATCGATGTGTACTTATCTTAAACGAAGGGAATGAATGGATTCCACTCATCGCAGGAGGCACAGCTCAGTGAGACGTTATGGAATTTTCTCCTTTTGCTTTTCAGGAGTGTTATCTGTGGTTGGTTTGTCAAACAGGTATATGTCATTAGGATGAGATTAAAGCTAAATTAAAAAAAATAGGAATATAGCTATATGTTTAGATACTTTGAAGAAATGTTCCAAATAGGAAAATGTCTGAAATGTTTTGCAGAGTTTGACAATCTTTTAAAACACCCCCATTCAAAAAATAGCTAGAGTAATGAACTGTTAGTCAGAACTAAAACTGAGAAAGAAAGAGAGTAAGGAGAGGCAGGAATGATCTTCACTGAAGAGTGTTTACTGCTGGGGAGTCCACTGGCATTCAGTTGTTTCATTTAATTATCTCTTGTGTGGTTCAACCATTATTTATGAGCTTCTTGTTCTTAAAGAGCTCTGGGCTCTGCTTGCCAATGTTATGGCATGTGACGAGGCAGGGGTGTGCGCGTGATAATGCATCGGTCCACACTGCTGGCATGTTTTCTATCTGAACTCATCAGCTGCCAGGAGGATGCAGAGCTCGCTCTTTAAAGATGAAACACTAACTGGGGTTTCAACATTGTGTGGGATTTGGCAGGCATCTCATGCTCCTGCATTATTTAGATAGAATACAGTCCCTAAAATGTGCACAGTACATGTTCAATAAAAATCATTTCATGGGATTTACACTGGATTCTGTCTGGTAATATCCCTGCTGCTTGCAACGAGGAAATGAATTCATAGCAATAGGCTGACTTTAATTAATGGACAAGTTAACATAAAAGCAATAGAAGCATTTTCATGTTTGTACTTGCAACCCAAACTCCCTTCCAATCTCCATTTGCTGTGTGGGTTAAATACCCCGTTGTGGATCTGCCATGCTTTCTGCTGAGTTAGAATTTTGGAATGAAATGCAAAAGCAGTAGAAATGTCCCACTAGTTTCTGGGTAGAAAAAAGGGGGGCGGGCAATGATTAATTGTGAAAAACACTAAAAACATTTGGCTGATGAATGTTGCCAGCAGTCTCACAGATGTTTAAAACAAAACAAAACAAACAAGTAGCATTGATTTAGAATATAATATGGAAGTAAATGGTCTTTAATGAAGTTAAACAGTGATTTGTTATCATTAGTAGCTGAATGTGGCTTCATTTCAAGCTAAGTAAGAAGTCATCCCTTAATAAATATTTTTTTTCTAAAAATTATTGCTTCAGTTAGAAGGAACTGGTACTTAATAGCTTTTAATTAAAATGCCATGTCTAATGAGATTTTTTTTTTCTTTTCCGTGGGAAAAGTAGATGCCTAACACTGAAAAAATCTCTAATTGACCAGGTCTCCAGGATGCCAGTAAACAAATTGTTTAATAGAAATGACTAAGTACATTGTGGTGAACCGCTGATTCTGCCAGCCTAGAACAGTTCACTAAATTGTATTCTCAAATGAAACTGGCATAATGCAATTGATATAGCTATAATTGAGAAAATTAATGAGTTCTTATTCATATTTTAAAAGGACTATGAATAACAGAATATGCACTTTAGTGTCACAGCAATGAGTCACAGCCATTATTGATTGATGTACGTAGATTAGCTTCCTAAGACACATACTACATAGAAAGAGATTGTAAGTTTAACCCTCTCTAAAGAAATAGTAAAGGCTTCAGTATCATTAGGAAAATTGGCAAATTTACCCATTTCTTCAAAGGTTTGATGCCCTTACCTTTCACTATCCACAACAGTAAAGTAAAGATATAACAGAGCTTTAAAACAATCCTATTTGCCATTGACACACTTGGTATCTACAGCCGTCAGGTCTTCCCCCAATCACTGATAAAAACATGTGTTTCAAGTATATGTCAGTGATTTCAAGTTTAACTTATCTTCTGTCAGAGTTTCCATTCGGTCAATTGGCTGTTAAATAATTTAAAGAAACCACAAACAGCCTTATATTTCAGAAGACTCTAAACTTATCTCTGTATTAATAATGTAATTTAAAGTTTAGGCATTCCACCTGTGATACTTCCTCTCCCCTCTTATCTTTAGGCAACTGCTTCAAAAGAATAACTAGTTATAATAATAATTATTAATATTAATAATAATGGTAATATCATAATTTTCAATTATTTAAATATTATCATAAATATTTTATAATAAACTATCAATTGGGGCTGTTTTATTGATTTTTTTCTTTCAAAATGGATAAGATTCCACATGATTTGTTTTATAAAATATAATATGATATATAAAATAAACATTTTTGTTATGTATCAGCTTCCTTAAATACCTTTTGAACAAGATACGGTACAAATACATGAATGAGTAAATAAATAAATTGTGAATAACATTTTTTTCCAAAAATCAATTCATGTCTTTTAAATTATTTTTAATGACACATTTTAAATGTGGAGAAAACCACAGAGAAGGATTGTAACAAATTCCTTTATACCCAGTATTAGCAAATATTAACCTTTGCATATGATTACATATCATGTGGAATCTTAGGTATTTTCCACTTCTCTTCAATCCATATCCTTTCCCCTTCAGATAACCACTATTATTAAGCTGATATGTGTTCTTCTTGACCATATTTTACATTTTACTGCATATTTGTGTGCCAAGAACTATTTTGTTTCTAAATTTTAAATAATTGGTGTTGGACCATATGCATCATTTTGAAATTTGCTTTTAAGATTTATTCATAATGCTACAGAGGATTCTAGCTTTTTTTTCTTTATTTATTCATTAAGGTATTACATATGTGTCCTTATCCCCCCATGACCACCTCTCCCTGCTCATGCCCTCACCTCCCTGGTGTCTGTGTCCATTGGTTATGCTTATATGCATACAAGTCCTTTGGTTGATCTCTCCCCATTACCCCCACCCTTCCCTACCTTCCCTCTGAGGTTTGAGCATCTGATCGATGCTTCTCTGTTTCTGGATCTGTTTTTGTTCATCAGTTTATGGGATCTAGTTTTTTTCATTCAATTTTCATATAACAATGGGTTTTCATAGATCGAGGCTGTTGAAATAGGAGGCATCAAGAACTCTTCCTTTGATTGTAGCTGAAGGCTCATATCCTATCTAATAAAGAGGGAATATGCTAATTGACCATCACTCCATCACAAAGATGGCTGCACCCACAGCTGAAGCCAAGTTCCCATAAGGAGCCTTAACGAGCAATCAGCAGGGACCTGAGGCTATGCTCTCTCCCATCCCCGTAGGGCTTGACAGGGGACCTCAGGCTGTGCCCCCCACCCAGCAGGGCTTGACAGGGGAACTCAGGCCACACCCCCTGCCCTGGCGACAGGCTGGGGGACCTCAGGCCACGCCCCCAACCCAGTGCCAGGCCAGGGGACCTGAAGCCATGCCCCCGCTTGGCGGGGCTTGACAGGGGACCTCAAAGTGTGCTTCCCGTCCTGGTGCTGGGCTAGGGGACCTCAGGCTGCTCCACCTGCCGCAGCGCCAGTCTGGGGGACCTCAGGCCTCGCCCCCCATTAGGTGGAGCTTGACAGGGGACTTCAGGCCATGCCCCTCATGCCGGCACCAGGCGGGGGAACCTCAGACTGCAACCCCTGCCCAGCGGGGCTTGACAGAGGACCTCCATGCCCCCCGCCCCAGCATTGGGCCAGGGGACCTGAGGCTGCGCCCCCCTTCTGGCTGGACTTGACAGGGGACCTCAGGCCGAGCCCCCCACCTGGTTGGGCTTGACAGGGGACCTCAGGCTGAGCCCCCCACCCCAGTGGGGCTTGATAGAGGACCTCAAGGTGCACCCCCACCCCAGCACCAACCCGGGGAACCTCAGACCGCACCCCCCACCCAGAGGGGCTTGATGGGGGACCTCAGGCCATGTTCCCCAGCCAGGGGGCTTGACAGGGGACCTCAGGCCGTGCCTCCCGCCTTGGCACCAGGCTGGGGGACCTCAGGCCACACCACCCACCTGGTGGGGCTTGACAGGGGACCTCAGGCCTTGCTCCCTGCCCCGGCGCCAGGCTGGGGGACCTCAGGCCACAACCCGCGCACCGGTGCCAGGCCAGGGGACCTGAGGCCATGCCCCCCGCCTGGCGGGGCTTGATGGGGGACCTCAAGGTGCGCTTCCCATCCTGGTACTGGGCTAGGGGACCTCAGGCTGCTCCCCCCGTCCCAGCGCCAGGCCTGGGGACCTCAGGCCGCGCCCTCCACCAGGTGGGGCTTGACAGGGGACTTCAGGCCACACCCCCCACCCCAGCACCAGGCCGGGGAACCTCAGGCGCACCCCCTGCCCCAGCACTGGGCCAGAGGACCTGAGGCTGCGCCCCACTGCTTGGCAGGGCTTGACAGGGGACCTCAGGCCATGCTCCCCACCCAGCAGGGCTTGATGGGGGACCTGAGGCTGCACTCCCCTGCTGGTGGGGCTTGACAGGGGACCTGAGGCTGTGCCCCCCTCCCAGTGCTGGGCCAGGGGACCTGAGGCTGCGCCCCCCGGCCTGGCGGGGCTTGATGGGGGACCTCAAGGCATGCCCCCCGCCCCAGTCTGGGCTGGGGGACCTCAGGCCATGACCCCCATCCTAGCCCCGGGCCAGGGGACCTGAGGCTACGTCCCCTGCCCGGCGGGGCTTGACAAGGGTGGGACTGTCCAGGTCTGGATCTAGCCCAATGGGGGCAGGGGCTGGCCCAGTCTGGGTCTCATGTGATTTTGAGGCGCATGTGGGTGGGCGGGGACTTGACTCTGGGTCCCATGTGCGCCCCAGACTCTGTCAGGAGGAAGGTTTTCACATACATTTTACTAATTCTCTTTCATCTCTGACACTTCTATTATAGAGAAAGGGCAAATAGCAATATTAAATTATTTCCTCTAATTAATCCTCTTTTAACGTGCACAAATTTCATGCACCGGGCCACTAGTAGAATAATAAATGGAGTTTACCTTAACTTTGAAAGTGGGAATGTTTTGTAGGGGAATTAGGGTGGCAAGGGAGGAACTTTGGAGGATATTTCAAGGATTTAGGAATAATGCCATATATTTGAACAAGGGAGTAATAAAATGAATGCAGTATTTTAAGATCCACTCTGGAAGATATTTAACACACATTGAGCACTGATTACATCCCTGATAGTTTTTATAAGCTATTTAATTTAACAATGCTATAAGAAAATATTAGTCCCATTTTATAGATGAGGATATTTAACTTTGGACTGATTAACAACTTGCCCAATATCACACACCTAGCAAGTGGAAGAGCTGGGATTTCATCCCAATTCTCTTAATTCCAAAGAACTTGATCTTTCACCAAGCAAGGCATGTATCTAGGAATGAGTTAGTTAATTAAACCAGAGTACAATCAGTGGAAATGGCAAAGCGATGACAAAAGTAAGACATATTGGGAAGTTAGATTCAAAAGTACAAGGTGAGACAGAAAGAAAAGGAAAAACTACAAGGTTTCTTTCCTAGGTTATTGGAAGAATGTCATTACTAGGAAAATTCTGAGTAGCAGTTAGATTGAGGGGAAAGATCTTTCCTCAACTCTCTTCCAGTCTTCAAACCCTGCCACTCTTGGTGTAAGTTTGGATTGACATAGTCTGATTTTACTATAATGATATGCTCAGTTTGAAGTGGCAAGCACTTTGCCATTATACACTAGAAAGAAAATTGGGAAAAAAGTTAATTCATTGTATTTGGTATTGCAAGCTGGTGGGCTGGGGAAAACTAAGGCTAGATCAAGGATTCAGCTAATAGATGTTCCAGGGAAGACCATCAATAGTAATAGGCATGCTTAAAAAAAGCAGCACTTCAGTGAAGAAATTGGGTCGACCAGACTTTTACTTTGTGACACTTCAGGCCATTTAGTCCAGCTTATCCATAATTGTCTCTTCTGCCTCCCCTTTCCTAACCTCGGTACCCTATGTTCTGGTATTTACACAGCTCTCTATTCTAGCATCTTATTGGAACATGCCTTTCCTCCTTGGGTCCTTACACTATAACATCCCCTTCTTTCACCAACATTTTTGTAGACAGAGCCCTCCTTTGACCTAGCCATCATGTTGAAAATAAATCTTGCTCATCTTTACTATTACTTTTATGTTCCTGGAATATTTGAATTTTAACTGACCAGTAAGGTAATGAACCTTTCAAGCTATAGCTCTAGTCCAATGAAGTAAACACACTCTCACAGAATGTTCTGCTGCCTGGTGTTCCCCAGAAGAGCCTGAACCCGGTTTTCAACCAACATATCCCTCAGTAGGGAATGTTGCCTATGATTTTAGTTCAGCCAAGGGAGCACCACAAAAGAGCCACAATCAGAGAGTGGCTACCTTTAAGATTACTTTCTAACATAGCTCCACAGTCTTCATCCATTTTCCTAATCCTAAGAAAAAAAGAGAAATTTGAGACAAGATTCAAGTAGAACTGTATAAGGGGAATGTAGAAAATAATTATTGACTTAACTTAAATTTACAGCTCATGGGCAAGTAGCTTAGAAGCGATAAAGAATCTTTGGGCTGCAAAAGTGAGGCAAGAGAAGAAAAAAATTGAAATCAATAGCAATCCTTAAAGCACTGAGATAAAACAGATCTCCCTTGCTGCTCATTCTGAGGATGCCCAGCCCTCTGGCCTACGTGCTTTGGCCAAGTGCTGCTTCGAAGGTAGATAACCTATGGCAGAGGGAACCATGCGACTTAATTAGTCTTTTCAGGTTATCTTAAAAATGAATAGAACTGGTATGAGTTACAAAATGTAGGTAAATGCAGATATTACATTAAGACACAAATTATTTTTGTACATTGTTCTACTTTTTCTGATGACTCACTCAAAATGGATTTCCACTGGATTCCAATTACAACTAGTACCCTAGACAACTTGCCTCTGTTTTCAGTAAAAAATCTTCCATTAGTGAAAGCAAATTGAAATACATAACTTATTTATTCTCTTTGCTTCAGCTCCTTTATAAAACGAACATGTTCACATTTATCTCCACATGGTTAATTCTTAATCTCTTAGTTTATGGCTTCAGAGAGAGAGAGAGAGAGAGAGAGAGAGAGAGAGAGAGAGAGACAGAGAGAGAGAGAGAGACAGAGAGAGAGAGAGAGACAGAGAGAGAGAGAGAGAGACAGAGAGAGAGAGAGAGAGAGACAGAGAGAGAGAGAGAGAGAGAGAGAGAGAGAGAGAGAGAGAGAGAGAGAGAGAGAGAAGAGTGGAGGAGAAAAGTGTGTGTGTGTAGAATTTTATTCCTTTCATAAGGGAATAAAACACCCTTGGAAAAAAATCTAGAAACAATATTCTACTGAAATTAGTATTAATGAGGCTCATTATTTATTACTGCTTTTGAATGACTGGGCTTCCTTAAGAATTGATTATACCAAAATACCCATATGAATTAAATTTAGAAACTTCTAAGTTAAGAACATTCTGTTAGAAACATACATAAAGACAATAGGACATGGAACAATCCCATTCGCCAGTTAATTAGGCTTTAAATAAAAATCCTAAATTGTGCATTAAAAACCAGGAGGATGAGAAGTGTGGTATGTGGGAAGCCCAGCTCTTTGGGGCAGCTTCCTTTTATGCATAGAGACATGACATTGCATTATTTCCTTGTCTGAGCATGTTCCTAGGAAAAACTATAACACTAACTCACACCATAAGAAAATGGCTGCCTCTGTACAGTGTTCTCTCTAGTAAGTCTATTTGCGCATTATAACTAGAGTTCAGTCTTAAGCCATGTGGCAAGCCTTCCACAGAGGCATTTTCAAACATCAGCCACCAGATGGGAAAGATGATTTCAGGTAAGTAGCAAGGGGACTGGGGATGTCACATTCTTGCAAAAAGATTCCTGTGCCCCTCAGCATGGCAGAGTAAAGAAGCTCCCAGAGTGGGATGATGATGATGGAAATGTGTGGTTAGATGACTCAGGGACACAATCTACAATCTGTCCCTTCCTCCCAATGTCCTGGCACTGAATAACTGCACCCCCCCACCCCCAAAAAGCCCTGACGCAATCCCGGGGAAAGAAATAAAATTAAAACTTCCCTCCTGTTTGTTTGCAAGGGGCCTTTAAATACAAGAGAAGTTGAGCTGAATTATAAGTCAAAAAGAATTTTTTTTGCATATTATAATTTTCAGTCTGAGATTCACATTCTTTTTATAAGATGCATTGCCATCATCCAAATAGCTTATGTTCTCATGCATTTCAATATTTAGAATAAATAAACATTTTTAGAAGAAATAAACATTTATCATTGCAGGAATTTGAAGATAAAACATATTTAACACATTCCTTACCAATAACTTTCAGCACGAAAATCCTCGTGCTGAAAGATGTCTTTCTGAAAGCACATCTTGCCATTTGACTGTTACTTGGCAGAGAAGAGGCTTAGTAAAATGCATACACTTGATTTTAGGAGAAGAAAGCTCTGGTTTCGGGCACACTCAAATGTGTACCTTTTGATCTATTGATGGTATAAATACATACAGGGCCCTCGGGAGCTAATTAACCTAAAATCTGGTTATGCTTTTCATCAGCAGATGGGCCTTTAGTTTAACTTCACTGAAGAAAAAAATATGGTTATATCTCAATTATCAAATCACCTAAGAAGTAAATTGCTTTGAGTATACACCTATCCCTTGTTTAATGAATTTAACTCTTTTCTGAAAAAATCTGCCACTAAGTAAAAAGCTGTTAAGTGAAAAAAAATTCTATTAATTATAATAGGAAAATTTATGAGGAGTTCCATATCAAAACACAAATAGAAACAAATATCTTTGAACAATGAAACCAAGTTTACATAAGTAGGAAATAATCAGTTAAATGCAAATAACTATATTTTGAACCTTAAATGCAATGCAGTAATTCACCAAAGAGATGAGACTTCCAAGTGGTTGGTAGTGGGTGAGAAGAGGTGGGAAGAGACTACTAAGGAGGGCTGATTAATACCCTGGGTGAGAGGTTTGATTATCACTGCTTTGATTCTTTCTAAAGAAAAAAATAATTGATAAATTACAGAAGGATTATAAACAAAAGAGTTAATAACTGCAAGTCAGTCTGTCAAATTATTGAGGACTTAGGACTTTGGATAAACCAATAAGAATGTGATAGCTTCGACTAGGGTTTGTCATCAATCCATGGATTAGAAAAGTGGTGAGTGGTGAGATGAGAGGTACCAAGAAATCACTGTCTCCATCTTTCCTAGCTGAGTCTACCATTTTACATGACATTGGCACCCATTGTCAGTCCATAAAGAATGAGTATCTCTGTTGAAATGCAGAGTAAACAGAGATAACATGTTAAGCCTATAGTTCTCAAACTGAGCACTGAGGTCACCTAAGGCCCCAGTGTAAATTCAAAGAGTCACTGCAGGATATTTTAAAATTCAGAAAAAGCAAGTAACATCCGTTGGACATCATGGGGACTATTAGCTCAAGGTAGTTAATACTTTTAACATTGATTGCTTTGTTTTTTTCAATGAGAGTGGTGCAGTCCAATCTGATCCCACAGTTGGAGAGGGTTGTGTAGTGTCAATAAATGCTAAGTTTTTAAAACATAAATGCCAGTTAAGATGCTTGGGCCTAAGTATTTAGTAAATGGGACTATAAAGTATTTTGCTTTTTTTTTTTTTTTTTGGCCCAAGGATGCTGTGAAACAATTACCGAGACAAGTAAGGATGCCATAAACCAAGATAATATAGGATCTCCTGCATTCAGCTATTTGTTAATAATTTAACAATATTTTAACCACTTAGATCCAATGAAAATGACACAGGTTTTCATGAGGTACAGGGAAGCAGAACAACTTTTTAGCAATAGGTATAGGTTTCTAGAAGGCTTCCCGAAGAGCTCTGAAAACTTCAGATTCTGGAAGAGAGGAGAGGGGCAAACAGTGGAATGAGGTTAGTCAACAAAACAGTCATGACTTGAGTAATTTTGTCCAGGGCCATGCTTGTAACTATGCTGATGGATTCTGGGTTTGATGTGATCTGGAATCACACTTCTGAAGCATGGACTGTTTTTAAACACACAGTGAGGCAAATGACTATTCTGTTTATTCTATTCTTTCTTTGGCATTACTTTCCCCAAAGCCTCAAAATTAGACATGTGCCTTAATAGAAAGCATTTTACACTTGTATGAAAGTTATTTTTCCTTACAAGAGGAAGTCCAAGCCAACAAAATAATACCACCAAAAGCAAAGTATATCATTGATATTCAACTGTGTATTAGCCACAAAGTATCTCCTTTTCTCTATGTATGTGATATCAGAGGACCATGATCGTCATATGCTTTAAGTATCTCAATTGGCAAGGCTCTGTCTGGGTTATGTGTTAGGATATAGCTCCACCTTTCTTGGCCTCATAATACAAATGACTACTACGGTCATGTACCAGCTTTTGGGTGTAAACATTGCCTGTGTTCAGGTTAAAAATTAGAGTACTTTCTAGCCATGGCTTTGCTTAAATTCTAGTATTTCACTCAGAATTATTGTATACTACTTTAATGGTAACCAATAGAAGAACACTTGGGATTTCTTATCAACTTATCCAGACATTGACAGAAAGCATTCATAAACGGGGAAAAATTTTTTCCTGGATGGATGGAAGAAATTCTAATGTGTCAAACACTTTCCTTCAGATTATTCTCTTTTAAGTTATATCATTATTACTGCTTCATCTTCACTTTTTCTCTCCATATCTGTCAAACAATTAAAATGATTTTGTGCGACTTTTTTCCTCCATGTTAAATACAGGCTTTAAAAAAATCATGGCAATTGAGCATGTCATTTATCCTTCTGCCCATTTTTCTTATATTAAAAGGTCTCCTGCTGGAATTTAATTTCAAGTTAAATCTTTACCCCACCCTCAGGCTGTGAGACTGAATTAAATAAATCCCACTAAAAGTAATAAACCACTCTTAGCCGTGGTCGTGTGATATTGGTTGTCAGCCTGTCAGAGCAAATCTGAGTGTTCCATTCCCTGGCTCTGCAGCGGGGAAAGAATCAGAACACCAAAAAGCCCAGGACGGCCGAGCTGCGGCAGTCATCCATCCAGTCTCATCTCAGCAGCAGTGCTTCCGCATGCAAGGAAAGACCTTTGAAGATGGTTTTCCTGATGACACTCCTTTAAAATCCATATTGATGGCAGAGCAGAAAGGCTCTGCTATGGTTATTACACTTTATTTAGTAATGTGGCGAGCCTGTGAGATAGATCTATTAGTGCGAAGGTAAAATTCATTTGGGGGAGGAGGGACAAAACAGGAGTATCGTACTGATGGGGGCTGATGAATTTTAGATGTAAAGTGTTAGTCGGGACTGGTGTCTAATGATAGGATCGAAGGGCGACGGCTTGAGAGAGGGAACGAAAAATAATATATGTCATCAATTTCTTCTTATGAAAATTTGCGAACGAGATCAATCCACAGAACACAGGCAGCTGCTCAGACTTCCAAAGAGAATGCTCGAAAAAGAAGGAAATTGCACCCCCCTCCATGGGCTCATTGTAATAC
Source organism: Plecotus auritus (assembly GCF_963455305.1). Taxonomy (NCBI): domain Eukaryota; kingdom Metazoa; phylum Chordata; class Mammalia; order Chiroptera; family Vespertilionidae; genus Plecotus; species Plecotus auritus. The sequence goes on along the minus strand of NC_137776.1, from coordinate 144,256,064 downwards.
CCTGTCTGTGATGTAGGGGCACTGGGAACCCTCCCAGTTCCAGGCTAGATTTATGGGTGTGACTAATAAAATGTGACAGCTGGCTTCAAATCGGTTGGCTTGTCATTCAGTGGACCAATTTACAAAATACTTGTTTACCCTTCAAACACTGAGGTTGTCCAAAAAAAAAAAAAAGTCTTTATTTTTTTCAACATTAATGTCTCCATATTAAATTCTAAAGAGTTCAAGTTTTATAAAGAGCCAAAAATCAATACTGTCAGTGATTTGGTATTTTTAAAGAACAGGACAACAGCTCAGCAGATTAACTTCCTCCTCCCCATGGGTAAGCACAATATTGTCTTCTGTAGAAATATAGCTGTAGGAATCCTCGGGGGTAGGGGATTGAACACAGATAACTCTCTGAACAGGATTTCAATAGAGGATTCTCGGGTGTAGAAGGTGATAGACATCTCCCAATAATTATTATAGTTGCAACTCCCATCTTGCTGCAGATGTAGCATCTTTATCCAAACACTGGGTACATAGTTAACATTAATGCCCTGTAATTCTTCAAGCCTCTCCTCCCAACCTTTTAAAAACTCCTTTTTACTTCCCACTTGGGAAATGGAAATTGTTTCAGGGAGAGCATGTCCTAGGAAATAATTTTCTTTCCTTATTTTGAAGTAAATATTGGCAGTGTGAAATTATGATATCTGATTTATTACACCTAAAACATAATACAAGGTCATTTCCTTTTCTATCCTTATGAAGAGATTCTTTTTAAAATACAAACGTGGGGAGAATAATTTTCAGGTTCTTATAGAAAAAAACCGTACAGTGCATCATATTGATCTCTGTTACAGATTTGGGCTTTGTAAATGGTGGAAAAATACTTTCCCTTTGGCAATGAGGTTATTTAGCGGTAATAATTTTAATTAAAGCCAATGGATTTTGTACTCTAAGACTGGGCCTTAATTTTAAACCATTAGATTACAAGTTTATTAGAATTCCCCTTTTAAAAAAATTATAAACTTGCACTAATATATTTTCACTTGAAATTTATTTGCTTATTTAGCAAGTTCTCATGAAACAAGGATGGACTTTGGAACCAGAGAGATCTGGTTTGAAGTCCAGCCATTTTGCATACCAGCTATTTAACCTCAGACTAACTTGACCACTCTGAGCCACAGTTTACTCATCTGCACAATGGGATCATACAGCTTTCCTTACGGTGTTGCTGTGAGGTTGAAAAAAAAAAGTAACACATGAAGCAAGGGCCTTGCATGTGTCAGATGCTCCCTTCTGACTTTGAATCTACAATAAGACTTATTGCCTACAATAATCCAAATAAGAATCTTGTAGTAAATGTCTTCCAAGAAATTAATGTGCAGAGAACTTTTCAGAGTCAGGGCATATAACTGATGATTTGAATAAAAGGAGAGATATAAAAAAAAATCAAGGGTTTTCTTGTTGAAGAGTGAAGTTGAAGTCATGAAACTATTTCCGTCTTGATGAATTTTCACAAGATCAGTCAGATTCACAGTTAAAGAGTGAACACACCATTTGCAATTTCGTTCATTTATTTACTCAACAATGATGTACCACTAGTCCATTATGTGCCAGCAACTCTGCAAGGCCTGAGGCCTCATAGTGAGCAAAATTACAGCCAGGTTGCTAACAGAACAGTGGGGAAGGCAGAAAATGAACTTGAGTAACAGTAGTGGTGATAACATATGGAAGCACGAGGGGCTATGGGAGCAATCAACAAATAACAACTGGTTTTGAAACACAGTTCCATTTGTAAACACCTGCTTCTACTCCCTCCATATTTGTAATCACATTCTATCTTTTTACCTGGTTCCCAACTTCTTTAATATTTAAGTGTTCCCATTTGGGGGATAAATGAAGAAATTAACACTTTCTAATGGTTTTGTGAGCTATTTGCTAATTTTACAACGATAGACTTAAACTGAGCACTGTATATGCAAGGCCGTGTGGTAGCTGTGCAGTGCAGTTGTCCAGGGACAAGTTAAATGAGTAGAGAGTGCTCTGCTGTAAGTAACACAAACCCTCTTCCTGGCCGGTGTCAACTTCTTTTGAAACATTATTTGGAGCTTTTTTTCCCCCCTGTGAACTTCGATATTTCCCAAGTATTTATTTTAACTATAAAGTGAATTCATGCTGAAACATATTGGTTGACAGCACTAGGAGCCTCCTAATAAAGAAGTAGGCTCTTATCATAAGAGCCACAATAATGATGCTGATGACGATAAAACTTAGAAACATTTAGAATTTGTTGAGCATTTACTACGCATTGGGTCATTGTCCTAGAAGCTTATATCATTGTGTTGGTAGTAGTTATCAGGCACATTATCAAAAGATCACAGGCCTTGGTCACAGGCTTTACCTTTGTGACAGGACAGACAAATCTTGCCTGATATCATCAAAATTAGAAGAGTGTTACGTTTGGAACCTAGAAGATAATGTAACTTTTTGGGCAAGAGTTCTTATAAGAGAGAGAAGAGGGAGGATGAGACAGGTAATGATTGCATGCTCGACTCCTCTGAGCCTGTGGGAAACAGTGAATGACTTTATTTCATAAATAAACTTAAAAATAGCCTCTTTTCTCATTTATTTTGCTATTCATTTAATTCAGTATGGCCAAATGGGACATGCCTGTCAATTTTTTTTTTTTAACTTTCCCAAATAAATCTCCTTGGTTTTATTTATTTCTTAGGGAAACATAATTGTGATTGAGCATTTTAAAAACTATCTGCCATTTTTCAGAGACCCAGGCACACAATACATTTAAGGCTAATGTATTGTTAGTTTATAAACTAAATGAAATCTTCCTCTTGGATGTTAGCCAGGAGTTATGCCTCTTTGTATATTTCTCAGTGTCTAGCTTAGTGCCATGCGCATTGTGGATGCCTAACAGACACATTCAGGGATTGCTTGGGATGTGATTAATATACACAGATTTCACTGCAGTTAAATGCTAAGGAGACACCACATACCCATTTTCCCTTTCCATAAGTACTGATGTCTTCCAAAGATCAGAAAGTCTTTTCCCTTTAAAATAATTCTTTTTCTTCATATCAAATTATGAGTTAGAATTCCGACAGCTCCGGGTACATATTTCAGTAATTCTAAATCAAATAATCTTAGAGCAAGAGCTGGAAGAAACTTTCTGCAGCATAGCACCGGGGGATTACAGACTCCAATGCCTCCGAGGGCCAGGCAGGTAGCATAAATATACCAATCTGACTGAGTTTAAGATCATAGGGAGAAGGAAAGCAAAGCCTGTGGCAAACTAGAGACTGCAGACTTTGTCAAATTCAAACCCAATTCTGACCGCAGAAAACAGGTCTGAGGGCTCTATTTGGTCCACTAGCTACCAATCTATAAACACGGAGGTTAATCCTTTAATTTTCACAATTAGTGCATTTAATCCTTAAGACTTTTTCAGGGAGTTGAAATGTCAAACCCACTTTACAAAAATAAATCTGGATATTTTATGGCAGTTGACAGAACTTAGTCCTAAAACATATGATTTGGGTTCTTTTCAATTTATTTTAACATTTATACCCAAGGTGTATGTGTGATGGGAGCACAGAGGGTGAGGACCAGAGGGCCTGGTACTGTTTGCGTTGCTGAGGGAACACAGTGAGACAGAATGGGATGGAAGTGAAAGCACATGAATCCTGGGCCATACCATGTGTGTTGTCAGGTATTTGCTCTTAATTGTTAGTGTAATATATTTTCAGGTTTTTGGTTATTTTTTTAATTCTCTCATTTGGTTGTCTGACTGTGAACTGCTAGCAGTGTTAAACTTGGTGTAAATAAAAGTTCAGGGTCAGAAATATAGTTCAGGGTCAAAAACAGCATAGGTAAGGCATTCATGAGCCTAATGACCTAAACTGACTTTAGGTTGAAGCATAGGGCTGGTGTATTTAGCCTTTGTGAATTATTATATAAGTAAATATGTCAGGGCAGGGAATAGAGCTTTAAAATGACTATTACCACTTACGCTTTTGGAAAAAAAGAAGATATAAAAATACTCTGGTGAATTTCTTGATGTATCACTCACTGGCTTGGAGGCAGATAAACAAAGACCTACCTTCTGGGATCTGTGCCACCTTGAACAATTTGCTGAGCTCACTGAGCTTCCCTTTCTTTCAAAGCATACTCCGTTTATTTACCATAAAGTTAGTTTTAGGATTAAATAAGAAATTTCCTGTAAACGCCAAGCACAAAGTCTGTTCATATTTGATCATCAGAAAATGTGTTTCCTACATCGTATGCCCTACACCCATCCCCTTCTCCTTTCTCCCTGGATCTCGCAGCCTGTAACTCCTTTAAACCAGTTGGCAATAAATTGGTCTGCATTCTATCCTTTCACTCCAGCTGAGATCATCAACAGTGTTGTGGGCTTTGTTTGGAATACATTGTTAGCTGAATCCTTTTATATAAAAAAAAATGAATGTAAACATTTCCTTTAAGGAGCTTCCTTGGAGATTTTCACCCTCTGGCTAAATAACAATTTGTATTCTTCAGAGCACATTGTTATTATTATTATTATTTTGGTTAATGTATCTTTCCTCTTTGTACCTTTTCTTTCAAGAAAAATAAGATGTTACAGAAGGCCTCCAAATGTTATGGGGTCTTTAAATGTTCACTGTGGGAAATCTGGGTCTCTAAATTTAGCCGGCGATTCGACAGGGTAAGGAGCCGCTCTGTTATTATTTGTCCATGTTATCAGGATGGCTACAACCTAGAGTCCCAACTGGATTCTCTGAAAAAGAAGCCCAACCAGTGTTCTGTTTCAAGACATCGTAACTTTTTAGAATTTTTGAAGAGATTGAATGAATTTGGTCCATGTTTCTGAGCTGTTTCATCGCTCACACACAAAAAGTTAAGACGGGCAATGGGCCGGCTGAAGGTGGGTTAATGAATTTAAAGCTGCGCTTTGGGTAGGCAGTGTCTGTCAGGCGGATTCCCCTTTTAGAGTTACCCAGGAGGTTTTCCTGAAACATGGATTAATAGAGAGTGTTTTGTCAGCAAGCAGAAAGAACCCAAATGTGTTTACCCTACAAGATTACACTTGACCGTGAAATTGGCATTTCGGCGTTTGCTGTGTATTTGGTATGTTTCTCAGTGCTCTGTTACTGGTAGGTCATATGTTTAAATGCAAAAAAGGTAACAACTAAGGACTCATTGGGTGACTTTGCTTATCTTAATGGTATTCATGTCGCTCATCTATCATTTTGGCTGCTATCATCTATAGGCATCTCTGTCTTCTTCATAACCCCTGGCCCCATATTGATCCATATTTGTTTTTTGACAGCCATTCAAATGAGGTACAAATAACCTCTAAAATATTCTTTTTCCTTTGTGAGAGCTCATTGCTCTTAATTTTGTTTTATGCTTTTAGTGGTTCAAAACTACCGTTTTCAAATGATACCTTGTATTATTCCTGAATCATTGAGTCACTTTATCTCACTTGTTCTGTTATTCGATATCTTTTGTAATTGTATTTTGAACAGCTTCAGCCGGAGTGTTTTGTTAGTTTCCCTACCACTTGTCATAATTCTGGGTAATTTTAATATTGACATAAGGAACAGGCCTCTCAGCTCCTTCACCTCTTCTCCACATGCTCTGGGTCCTTATCATCACCAGCAATTATGTCGTTACATCATTTCACTCTCAATCAAGTGAACTGGTGCCTTGACAGAGTGAAGAGCCGCCTGTTATTATTTGTACATGTCACCAGAATGGCTACAATCTGGAGCCCCAACTTCCAGAAACCAAGTGTTCTGTTTCAAGACACTACAATGTTCACTCTCACTCTGACCACCACTGCTTATCTTTCTGGCTCACTCCCTTTAGTTGCCCACCTTCCAAAATTCTGCTACTCCACCCGCTTTGATTCCACTACCTTTGCACTGTGTCTCATCTAAATTCATGTCCTCATTCAGGTTATAGGCAATCCATGGACTATCCTCATGCTCCCTCCTTTGCATAGATTCTCAATCACCTTTCCCCTCTCTTCCTTTATCACCCTCCTAGCAAAAACCCAACCCTAGATAAACCCAACTCTGGCTGCCCAGATGCTCTGCCTATGCATCTGGACATAACTGGGGAAAAGGACATATCCATGCAGACTGGCCTCACTTTAAATTCACAACTTCAAACCACAACAGGACCTCAGCTAGCTAATCTCATGTCCCCCATCAACTCACTGTTTCCTTTTACAGATGACCACTCCTTTTTGTTCTCTTCTTAAACTACCTGCATTGCTTCAACATCCTTGAACTTTAACAGGACATTACTGCCCACTAATAGTTTTTTGTTTTTTTTTAAGGAGCTAAGATTCTTTTCTCAGAACATTCCAAAGTCATTAAATCTAGTCAGAGAGATTTTACTGATTTCTTTGATGTCTGTAAAGTTCAGAAGGAATGCTTACTTGTCATTACCAAGAAACTGGGTGCCTGGGATTTTCCTGGCTTTAGCATTGAAAGTCCTATGTCCCAAGGAATCTCTCAGTTCTAGGCAAACTGGAACAGTTTGTCATCTTACCAGCAAGCAACACATAATACAATATAAATGAAAAAATAATCCTTTCACTAGGCTACCTTCCCATCCTGTCACAGCATGATGCTTAAACCATTATATACAAACATATATCATAAATGTAGGCGGTTTGTTTTCTTTTGCTTTTAGTGAAATAGAACCATTCTGTACACATTTCTCTACAACTAGCTTAATTTTTTTCTGATTAAAAAAAGAAAAAGTTTCCATTTCAGAGCATTGAGGAAACAAAGCGAAATTTTATATTTCTGCACAATTGGGTTCAACCAGCTGAAACTGATAAATAACCATGAACTTTGAGTGATTCCAGGATACCAAACCCTTAGGGGACCTAACTAAAGACTCTTTCCTAAGGAACAATGGGAAATGTTTAACCAAAAGTGTACAGTTCTACAGACTCATTTAATCCTATCCAGAGTTTAGTTTTCAATCCTGTTTGGTTAGATTTCCTGTGTTAACCTGTGGAATATATTTATTTTCTCCATGCTCATAATATGTCTGTAAGGTTTGTATAATTGTGTATAATTAAAAGGTGGATTTTGTTCTTATTTGTTTAATAAAAATGGTATCCTATTAAACATGTGCAAGGAAAACCTTTAAAAAATGGCTCCCAGTGATCACTCCTCTTGGTATTAATGTCCTTGGCTCAGTTCTTGCCCTTGAATGTGGGTTGGAGCTATGCTTTGCTTCTAGTGAGTATGGCAAACAGGATGGTATATCAATTCCAAGATTAGGTCCTATAAGACTAGTTTCTGTCTCACTGGCACTCTCTCCTGCTCACTCACTTTGAAGAAGCCAGGTGCCATGTTGTGAGCTGCCTTTTGAAGAAGTTCAAGTGGCAAGGAACTGAGGGTGGTCATGGGTAACAGTAGGGAATTGAGGTTCTTAGTCCAACAGCCTGCAAGGGATCCTGGGAATAACTACTGAGTGGACTTATAACCAGATCCTGCCCCAGTTGAACCTTCAGACAACTGCATCCCTGGCCAACACCTTGATTGCAACCTTGTGAGAGACCCTGGGTGGAGGACTTTATGCCTGGATTTCTAGACCCAGAGAACTCTGAGATAATGACTGTTGTTGCTTTAAACCACTAAGCGTGGGAGTAATTTGTTATGCAGCAATAGATGATAGAACACATTTCTCTAAATATTATTTTTCTAACTTAACAATATGTGATCAAAATCTATTCAAATTGATTTATGTAGGTTTGACTAATTGTCTGTGATGGTATTATAATATTACTTGGCAGGGATTTGTGGGAATTTACTCAAATATTTCTCTATGAATACTCGTTAATTTGCCACTATTCTCCCAGTGATATAAATGTTTTAAATTAGGTAAATGTTTTGACAATATAATTCAAAGTTTATAATCTTACTTTCTATATTTCAGATATACATTTAGAAATTGGAAAAAAACACACACAAGAAAAAATACTAAGGAAGTCACTTTTTCACATTATATAAGAAAATCTAGATAAAATTATGATAAAACTAATTTTAGAACAAAATACCATTAAGTCAGAATTATATTTTGTCTTTTTTTGCTTTGCATAAAGCATTTGACTTTAAAACATGTAAAAATAAAAAGAACACTTTATTTTGTTTACTAATTGAATTCTATTTAAATTCCCTCCAGAAGTATAAAATCAATAAAATTATTTAATTTTAGATGGAAGTGATGTTAAAAATTACCTAGTGTAATGACTCATCTTATATTTTAACTCTTACTAAGACTTCACCATTAAAACACACTTAAATAATATTTTCTAATGCTACAAATAATACAAATATGTATATTCTGTGTAAAATGTAAATATTATGGATAACACTGAAGTTCCCTATTCTTTCATCCCTCCCTGAAGGAACCTGTCTATTGATTTGTATGTTGCTATGTGCTGTTGGGTATCTTTTGAACATTTTTGTGTGTATATAACATCCGAGGAAACTATAAATTACATCATATTGTATATGCTATTCTACAAGTTGCTTTATCAAGTGACATTTGAAAATTTAATTTTAATATTGCCCTTATAGTGCTTTTTGATTGATGAGTAAACTTAAAGAATGGGTAATAAGTTTCTTTCATATTTGTTATTTTCATCTTTACGTTGAGTTAATTTTTATTTTTTTGTACTGTTATTGTGTGGAATCAATATTATTTTTACTTTCCAACAATTCAATTGCTTTTATACTAATGAAATGATGTTTGTAGCTAAGCTAGCAAACAAAATTCCTTCAATTAAAGTATCTCTAAGTACATTTCACTCAAGGAAACGTTTTTGAAAATATGAGAAGCTGAAACTTTGCCTGCAAACATTTCTACTGACAATCACTTTTCTAGTTTAAGTAAGGGCTAGATATGTTTTTAACACTAGATGTCCCAATGCCCTTAAAACAAATGTTTTCAGTCTCAACGGCAAAAGCACATTTTAGAAATGCCTGTTAGTACAGTAAACATTTCAACAAAAAAACACATTTGAACTGTTAAATTCCCTTGGTGAACAAAATGTTTTGCTTCACAAATGGTTTTTAGATTTGCCTTGGTTCAAATCTATTCCTTCTTAAACATTACTGTAAGGATTTCATAAATTAAGAGCCTTTACTTCATGGTACATCTGTGCAATTTAGATCCAGTTTAGCAGGTATTTACAAAACATCTTTATGCTGACTCCCAAGACTGGTACTGATTCAGTGATAAATAAATACTACAGGGTCCCTGCCTTTAAGGAAAATGTTATCTAATGGGAGAGACAGAAAAAAATGTCAAGCAATTAATACACTATAACATAGCAATCAAGAGATAGCAATTCTTTAATCAATAAATTTTTGAATTCTTATTTCTAGAAACTTTTTCATGGGATAGGCATTTTCTTAAATGCACTATATCTCTGGCCTGTCAGAATTGGAAGTGACACTTTTGTATGTCATAAAGTAGGTGCCCAATCTCTATAGACAAAAGAGATCAGAGCAAGCTTTCTGAGAGAATAACATATGAACCAGGACTTGAAGAAAAGAAAGAAAAAAAAAGATATTGCACAGGCAGAGAAAACCATTATCAGCAAACATGTGGAGCCAAAAAAAGCACTGTGTTTTGGAGGAATATGGGAGCACATTTTGGTGGTGAGCCTGGTGGAGATGGAAGATCAGCTGGAAGAAGTAGATAAAGACCCGGTCATGAAGGACCCTGCAGCCTAGTCTAGGACACTAAGCACTCAAAAGCTTACACTATGTCTTAATATTCATGCTGAAGCTCAGCTGCTCACTAATTCAGAGATAATACATTTAGCCTTTTTACTACTTTAATAACTCTTAAAATAGAAACTCTGATAAATTTTCAGTGTACTAGAAAAAATGTTCAGCAAATTATATCTAGTGATATATTGGTGTTTAAGCACAATATGACTTATCTATATATATAAAAGTCTAAGCGACCGTTCGACTGTTCGGCCAGTAGCTATGATGCACACTGACCACCAGGGGGCAGATGCTCAATTCACAGGCATGGAAACATGGAACAGACTGTTGAATCTCAGAAGGAACGGGGGAGGGAAAAGATTAACCAAAGATCTTATATGCATACAAGAGGCCCGGTGCACAGATTCGTACACTGGTGGGGTCCCTCGGCCTGACCTGTGGGGATTGGGCTGAAACTGGCAGTCCGACATCCCCTGAGGGGTCCCAGATTGTGAGAGGGTGCAAGCCAGCCCAAGAAACCCCACCAGTGCATGAATCCATGCACTGGGCCTCTAGTTGTCACATAAAAGCATTCAGAGTCAAGTGGGTCAAATTCACACCCAATAGTCTGGTTTCTCCTATAACATGGTGCTCTGACAAGGGTCTACATGTTGCTTTAATAGTGTGAGACTTTTCTATGATGCCTTTGATTTAAGGTTGACTAGCAAGAAGTTCGTCTAATAATGGGATTTAGAATATTTGAAGATTCTAAAATGGTTTGTATTGTGGTTAAAGTGATAATGACTTAGATTTAAAAACAATGTAAAGTGAGTTAAATAGTGTACAACAGTTTAGAGGTGATGCAAAGACTCCATATTTTGGTCAGATTTCCACTACTGAAAAACTAACAGTAGAAATGTGGAAAAACGTATACATCCTCTGGGCCATAGTTTCTATAAAACTGATGGGCTTAGATAAAAATCTCTTTTACTCTCTTCTAGTCATAAGATTATGCAAATCAAAGTCATCCACTTTGTGATAACATTGTCCTGTTTCTGAGTGACAGACCATGCAGTAGCTCAGTTACTGGCGGAGCTGTCCAGTATCAGAATTTATTAGTTCACTAATTTGGTATTTACTAAGTACCTACAATATTGAAGTTCTGTTTTAGGGAATGGGAATGTGATGGCTGTGGTCATTTGCACTAGTACTCAAATCTTTCCGCCTCTCAGAACTTCATAGATATTGAGAAGGATGCAATTTCTGGTGCCTTTGTAGTTGGATAAAGCCATATACTACTTTTGGCCAATGGGTTGTCAGTGAAACTGACATATATCATTTCTGGGCTATAGCAATTGAATGCTAGTTTGAGAGCCTCAAGTGCTCTTTTTTCTTTACCAGCAAGATTGTCAATGTTCCAGATAGTAGCTGTTATGCCAGCCTATGTTCTAGAGTAAACCCCAGCCGAGCTGCTAAGGGCATATAGAATGAGTGATAAGTAATCTTTAATTGTTTAAACTAGTGAGATTTTGGACTTGTGTTTCACTAAAGCCAAACTTAGCCTGTCCGGACTGACAAAATAGGGAGCAAGAGAGACAAGACCCCTGTTCTCACGGAGCTTCCAGTCTAGTGGGAGATAAAAGACAAGTAGAAACAAATGAGGGAGGTGATTTAAGATAGACAATGGCTGGGTTGATAGGAGGAATACTAATTTAGGGTGGGTGGTCATTGAAGGCCCCGCTATAGATATTTGAAGTGAAGCATATTGAGAACAAGGAGTCAGTCATCTGAAGATCTTTGGAAAGAGTATTCTAGACCCAGAAACAGCAAGTACAAAGGCCTTCTGGTGGGACAAACTTAGTATATTTAAGGAATAGAAAAAGGCCAATATGATTGGAGCCCAGAGATGATGTGTGAATTGTAGAGGATGAGGTTAGAGAAAGAGACAATGGATTTTCAGGTTTTGTTATTTATTTATTTTATCACAATAAAATAAATTTAAAAAATATTACTTCTCTGAATTAAGTTATCATTATAGTTATTTTAGTACATAATTGATCACTATATATACATATCTATCTATATATTATACAGTTTGATAATAACCATTACATATAAAAACTGTGTTATTTGAAGTGTATTCCTTAATAAAATGCATAGAAATTTGTTTTTCTAAGCAAAATCATGCATCTATGGATGACTCTTATTGACAGAATAAGGCAGAGTTTAGAATCTATTTTATGTTTGTTTTACCTTTTATCTTAAGATAGGCACTGAAAAAATTTGTTTGCATAAATTTAAAAAATAGGAATGAAAGAAGTTTTGTAACAGCAATGCCACACAACTTCTTGATTAATCTTGGTTTTGAAAAAGTAAATGAAAGTCATCTAGGTCATCCTTTCTCAACTGAAGACAATGCTTTGAATTGTCTCTAGGATATTTTCCTCCAATAAAAAATGTGTCAAAGCAAGACTAGCTAGGTATGGTTGAAAATTGCCTCTTCCATTTTTAAAGCAGAGACAGTGAAAGGGGAGTTGTGAAAAAAGAATCTATATAACACTTTAAACTTAGTCCCTTGGATAATTTTTTTTGTATCTCCATAGTCAGAAGTTCTTTTTATACTTCTGGTTTTAGAGTACTTGACATCCATGCTAGCCTCTACTATTGGGAAGCAGAGAAGGCAAAGAATTGGATGTGTTTCAATATAATTAATTGCTTCAATGTCATCTCCATTGATGTACATAAGCTAAAGTCCAGTGATGTTCTAATACAAAGGTTCAAGAAGAAGAACATTTAGCCAAGAAAATAAAGAACAGGGAAATCATATTTATAGGGTATCTTGGAAACCTTTTGTATAATTTAGTGCCCATTTCCATCATACCTCCTGTGTAATTTATTGCTCTTTCATGTACTGTACATTTTTGTTTAGTGAGTTGGATCTTACAAATCTTATTTATTTACAAGCAAGATATTTATGGAGTTATTTCACTCTGAATTAAAAGCTTCTCAGTAATGAAAAGTACATCAAATAAGGAATGCTAAGGTCAGTGTGGCAAGTAGAGGTAGGTTTTTCTTTTTTCCCCCAAATTTACAAAATCTGTTTTAAGCTCTTCCAAAATCTCACAGAGGAAATGTTACTCTGCTAACAGTAGGAACAGAACAGAGAAATACCTCATGCTGGCATGCTTCCTTTGATCATCAGAAAATCATAAGTTTGTAAAACACCTTTGGCTGGTCAGTAAAAATACTTTGTAAATTAAAAAATGTTAAATAAATATGTTCATATAAATTCATACATCGAGTTTGGCCAATATTAGGCTTTGCCTACATTAGACCAAGGCCTGAAGAAAGATCATATGATCTGAATTGAAAGTCTCATGCCTAGGGCCTCTTTGTTTCCACTACAGTCCTTTATAATTCACTAGAGGCCCAGTGCACGAAATTCGTGCACTGGGGGTGGGGGGTGTCTCTCAGCCCAGCCTACACCCTCTCCAATCTGGGACCCCTCGGGGGATGTCCGACTGCCAGTTTAGGCCTGATCCCACAACCCCTCACACAATCTGAGACTGCTGGCTCTCAACCGCTCACCTGCCTATCTACCTGATTGCCCCTAACCGCTTCTGCCTGCCAGCCTGATCACCCCCTAATCACTCCTCTGCCAGCCTGATCGACGCCTAACTGCTTCCCTGCCTGCCAGCCTGATCACTGCCAACTGCTCTCTCCTGCTGGCCCAATCGCCCCTAATTGCCCTCCCCTGCCGGCCTGGTCACCCCCAACTGCCTTCCCCTGCTGGCCTGATCACCCACAACTACCCTCCCCTGCCGGCCATCTTGTGGTGGCCATCTTGTAACCACATGGGGGCAACCATCTTGTGACCAGATGGGGGCGGCCATCTTGCATATTACCTCTTTATTATATATGATACTCCCTGGCAGTCAGAGAGATCTTGTAAAAATGTACAATAGGTCCTTTGATTGATCTTATTTTGAAAAATCTTCTCATGTTTCTCTTTGTGCTGGAATAGATTATTCACTCCTCACCAGGATGGTGAAGACTCCTGCCTTTCTCATTGATCTCATCTTAGAGTTCTCCATCTTGATCTTTGTATCCTAGTCGCTGTCCTCCCTTCTGTATGTTTCTTAAACATGCTGGATTTGCTCCTGTCTGGGGCCTTCACAGACACTGTCCCTCTGCCTGGGATGTACTTTCTCCAGGATGAATGTACTTTCATCCTTCAGGTCTCAGTTCAAAGATAGCCCATTTGCAAGAGGCCTTTCCCAACTTGCCTTCCTGTTTCTTCATACTCTTTATCTGACTGCATGTTAGAAAGAAGTTGTCTTCATAGCACTCATCATTATTAGAAATTTTATTATTTAATTATTAGTTTACTTATTTATTTGTTGACTCCTTCCCCTAAATTGTAACTCCATCAAAGGAAACCAGTCTTGTTCACTATTGTATTCTGGTCTTTAGAATAGTATAGAATAAATGCATAGTAAACATTTGTTACTGATTCACTAACTACATGAATCTTCTGATTTACTTTTCCACTGAGGAGTTTGTTTTAATTCTTAAAAACAAACAAACAAACAAACAAACAATGATTGACATGCACACTGCAAAACTGTCTTAATGAAATATTTGTCTCATTGGTCTGCCACTACGGAAAATATCAGCTGGCTAACAGCTGGCAGCAAAACACTGGCATCTGGGAGTTCACTCCCTTTTTGGAACTAGAATGAGAAAGAAGGTGAACTGCAAAAAGACCTCTCTTTTTTTTAAAAAAAAAATATTTTTTATTTTTTCCCCCAGGGACTTCCTTTTATTTTATATTTTTTCCACTTTCTTTTTTACAATTTATCTTTATTGTTGAAAGTATTACGGATGTCCGCCCCACCTCCCCCTATTACCCCATAGGGTTATTTCCAGGTCTTCACTATTGTAAATAACACTGTTATGAACATAGGGGTGCATTGACCAGTGTTTCTGATTTCTTAGGATCTATTCCCAGAAGTAGGATCACTGGATCAAATGGAAGTTCCATTTTTAATTTTTTGAGGACACTCCACACTGCTTTACATAATGGTTATACCAGTCTGCATTCCTCCAGCAGTGCACGAGGTTCCTTTTTCTCCACATCCTTGCCAATACTTGTTGTTTGTTGATTTATTGATGATAGCCATCTGGCAGGTGTGAGATGGTACTTCATTGTTTTAATTTGCATCTCTGATGATTAGTGACATTGAGCATTTTTTCACATGTCTATTAGCCATTTGTATGTCCTCTTTGGAGAAGAGTTCTTCTGTGCATTTTTAAATTACAATTGATGTACCATATTGAAGCGGAATTTTTGGACTGGAACCTGGATTCTTTGTCCACTGGAGTCGAAGAATGAATCCACGGACAGAAGATGGTATAGCAAAGGTGGAGATTTATTAAAGAACAAGTACAGACTCCCACATGGGGAGGGGGAAAGAGTCCCACAGAATGGACACCCATGTAGGGAGGGGGAAAGAGTCCCACTGAGTTCCTTTCCCCTATGGCTTATAAGGGCTGTAGATCCTGGTGCTTTGCTATCCCCTCTGATTGGTCACTGTTCCCTTGGACTGGTTACTATAGTTCATCCTGGGCTCAAAGGTTGAATCTCACATGGGACATGTGAGGTTCTCCCCTCCTCCTTCTTTATTGTTTTTCTATTCCCTTTGGGCTTTCTTCTCCTTCTGGATGAAGGCCTTCCTTTATTTTGTAAATATAGACTTTTCGCTGTTCCCAGCTCCCTCACTCTGTGGAAATGTACCTGTTGCAGCTTTTCAGCTCCCCAATTCTATGGAAATATAACTTCTGTTGCTCTGCAGCCCTTTGCTTCCTCCATGGTCCCCTTAATTTCCAAAATTTACTAAAACCTGTCTTTTTCACCCCCCAAAATTCCTGTTTCAATGTTATATTAGTTTCAGGTGTACAATCCAGTAATTAGATATTTATGTAACTTATGAAGTGATCACCCCGGTAAATCTAGTACCCATCTGGCACAAAATAGTTACCACAATATTATTGACTATATTCTCTATGCTGCAGTCTCTCCCATCACCCGAGGTGGGTCCTGCAGGTGTGCCCGTGTATAGGCTGTATGCACCCTCCCATTATAGTTGAGCCTTGATTGCTGTTGGCAAATCAAAGGGAGGGATTTACCATCAGGCTAATCACCTGTAAGGATGGGCTGAGACTCCAGGGAGAAGCAACTGTACAGGGGCCAACCCCACGGAGCAGGATTCTTGTTAGTGGGGCTTTGGTGCCTGATGAGTCCTCCCTTTGAGTGGAGGTGGTTGGGTGGTGCTCCAGTGTGGTATGAAGCTGTCCACGGGGCGCACTGACTCTGGGGCCTCCCGGAAGATGCAGGCCAAGATCAGCCACTTCCTGCTGAGACCAGATGCTGCTTGTTTGGGGCTTGTGAATCTTTGAGAGATTTTAGGAAAGTCTGCAGCATGAGCCAAGGCAAGCTGTTTGTATGGAAAAGCCGCTGAAAGCAGTTTGGGTGTGCCTGAAAGTTGGGTGGGGCATGGTCTCAGGGAATCACCGGGGCATGGCAATTGGTGTTTGCTAGGTTGATGAAGACGGATGGTGTTCGCCCGCCGGCTCTGTGTGGGAAGGACTCAGAAAAGGAAAATTGGTCTGCCTGCACTTCAGTCTGGAAGAAAGTTGGCCCATCCAGCCTGACCTGAAGACAGACAATTCAATTCCTCCCCAGTATGTCACTGGTGACTCATTGCTGGAGCTCAGGGACTGATCTGAGTAAGTCAGTGTGCGGGCTCTTTAAGAGGGACTCCAGCAGCCCTCTGTCTTAGCCACAATCTCTGATGATTTTCACAGCTAGAAGTCCTGGGAACTTCTCTTCCTGGACTGGAACCCTGGGCTGGAGGGCCTGATGTGGGGCTGGGACCCCTTGTTCCTCAGGGGGGGACCTCTGCAGCTACCCATCCTACCAGTCTCAACATGGCTGCTTTTGTATATCTTTGGTTGCAGGACTTCCATTCAGCTAGATTTCAAATGGTTCTGAATGATGGCTGTTCTGTAGGTTAGTTGTGATTTTGATGTGGTTGTGCAGGATTCAAGGACCGTATTTACTGAATCTGCCCTCTTGACTGGAAGCCACAAAACTGTGCCCTTTATGGTCTAGATTTTCATTATTTATATCTGGCTCTGCAAGTGGATCTGAACATCCTAGTAAATCATAAAGTTACCTTTTTTCTTCTTTTTCATAATATGCTATTTGCATCATGCTCCACTCCTACTGTCCTGGAGTGTCCACTGGGGAAGGGGCAACCTAGAAACTATGCCCTGAGCTGGGAGTGAACAGGAAGCAGCATCTCCTTCCCTGTCTGTGATTACTTGGAACTGCATACACCAAAGTTTGGGATTTCAGCTCTGGGTTAGGTTTGCTAATGCAGTCATTTTCTGGTTGCAATTAATTTGTGGAATTTTCTACTAACAAGGTCAATTTCTCATTTGTGCCTGTAACAAATATTTTCCAGTCATTGGCTTTGATGATTGATTTATGTGTCTACTCAACTAAAGGATGCTCAGATAGATGGCAAAGCATTGTTTCTGGGTGTGTCGGTGAGGGTGTTTCTGAAAGAGATGAGTGTCTGACTAACAAAGATTGCCCTCCTAATGCAGATGGGAATCATTCAGTCTGCTGAGGATCTAAATAGAGCAAAAAGGCAGAAGGGCAAATTCTCTCTGTGTGCTTGAGCTGAGACATCTATGTTCTCCTGCCCTTAGACATTGGTGCTACTGGTTCCTGGGCTTTCTGACCCTGACTGAGATTTACACCATTGGTCCCCTGATTTTCCAGCCTTTGAACTTGGGCTGAATTACATTATCAGCTTTTCTGCTTCTCCAGCTTGCAAACGGCGGGTTGTGGGACTTCTTGGCATTTATTACTACATGAGGCAGTTCCTATAATAAATCTCTTATCTTCTATCTATCATCTATCTATCTATCTATCTATCTATCTATCTATCTATCATCTATCTATCTATCTATCTATCTATCTATCATCTATCTATTTTCTCTCTCTCTCTCTCTCTCTCTCTCTCTCTCTCTCTCTCTCTCTCTCTCTCTCTCTCTCTCTTTCATATTGGTTCTGTTTCTCAGGAGGGCCCAGAGTAATACATTGGCCATAACCATGTTGTAGCTAAATTTTGGTTTATGCCAAGAGTTATACCAAAGTATTAAAGCAACTCTTGGACAAAACCACTTGACAGTTGTCCATTCTAAAGCCATTATTCTCTAAATCACAAAGCATTACTACCATGCTTCAGCTCATTTGTAAGTATTACTATTTTTGAGTTATTAGCAGTCTAGTTTATTAAAATATTCAGTGACATTATTTCCTTGTTGACTCTTCTCCCCTATTCCATTATTTTCAGTTCTAAGTTTCAAATGAATGTTTACTTTTTAAGGTGATGAACATAAAAACAAATAACATTAGTGATCCAAAAATGTTTTTATAATTTGCCATCATTTTCTTTCAAAGCTAATTAAATGCAAATAATATTTTAATGTTTTATTCACAGATAGTATTATTTATACTGGGGGCATGATTACCTAAACATTTACATTTTTCATTAAAATGCTAGTTCTAGGCCTTGGAACAGACAGTTATAATATTAAAATGATTTTAATTTTTTTCCTTAAATAAATGTTAGTTCCTCCAATTTCAAGGAATATTCTCTCATACCATTTCTTAGAGTAAGGAGATAAATCAATAAATAAATAACAGTGTAAAACTCAATAATCACCATACCTTAAAAAATATAGTATATGTGAAAACTTTGAACATTATTCACATTTGGGGAAATGCAAATATGTGAAAGAAAGATTTCGAAGAAGACCAAGCAAGGTAAAATTTGATAGAAGTAGGTAAGGATTTGGTATTGGATGTTCAGAGATTTTATTTTGGAAAGATAATAAAGTAGAAAAATCATTATTTGTTAGTAAGATTATTTTTAAAATCTATTTTTATAATTTTAGATTTTTATTTTCTTCATTGCTGGCTGCCCTAGGAATATTTTGCTTTCTGCAATCAGTAGTGAAATTTTAAAAAACATAAAATATTCTCTTTCATAGTATAAGAAGAAACTTTTTTTCCCCTCTTAATCCAAAGTAGCTGAATCCAAATCTTTCACCTAAAGACCTTTACATTTCAGCTCAGAACAACAGTTTATTTTTATAGCTTCCATTTTATTGGTTTATTTGTTGTTAATAAATTGGCAACACAAGGAGGGCCCAAGGGTGTGCTCCCAGGCAGGTCCCTGTGTGTCTGGGCTCAGGCAGGAGACACTGGCCTAGGGCAGGGGCCAGGGCAGAACACAGCTACCCATGCCCCAAAGGATGGAAAGAAAAGTTCACCCCTTGGGATGGACATAGTGGCCAATGAACAAAACAGAACCAGAGAAACTAAAGGAAAACCACAGAGGGACAGATGGGCAGGCTTGGGGAAAGGTAGCATTCTCTGGTGCCACCACCCCTGCTCAGGCTCAAAAGCCTTTGCCTGGAGAATGCTTGCTCCTCTCAAAGAACCAGCTATTAGTGTCATTAAACTTTTGCATTTTTAAAAAATACATTTTTATTGATTTTAGAAAGGAAGAGGGAGAGAGAGATAGAAACATCAATGATGAGAGAGAATCCTTGATCAGCTGCCTCCTGCATGCCCCCTACTGAGAATTGAGCCTACAACCCAGTCATGTGCACTGACCAGGAATCAAACTGTGACCCCCTAGTTCATAGGTTAACACTCAACCACTGAGCCACACTGGCCAGACTATATTGCTTTTTTTTTTTTTTTCTTTTTAACGGCTCTTTTGTTTATTTCTGCTCTGATCTTTATTATTTCCTTTCTTCTACTCACTTCTGGTTTTGTTTGCTGTTCTTTTTCTAGTTCCTTTAGATGTGAGGATAGCTTATTCATTTGAGATTTTTCTTGTTTCTTGAGATAGGCCTGTGCTATCATGAATTTCCATTTGAGGACTGCTTTTCACTGTGTCCCGTAGACTTTGGGTTGTTTTTTTTTCATGTTTATTTGTCTCGAGGTATCTATTCATTTCTCCTTGATCTCATTGTTAACCCATTCATTGTTTTTTAGCCCTATGTGTTTGTATTTTTCAGGTTTTCTCTTGTAAATGATTTAAATAATGATTTTGTTGTTTCCTTAATGTTCAGTTTGTTTGTTGTTGTTGTATAAATGCTCTATCAAGTACCCTACAGAAAGGAGTGTATAAATTCTGTCATAATCATGAAAGATTATAGAGTGGAAGATTATATATGCAAAGGAGGAGTAGGCACAAACTTCTGGAAGGAAATGTCAAATGCTCAAAATTATTTTACCACTTGCTCAACAAAGCTTGAAATTTTACTATGGATAAGACAACGATTTTTACCTTCCAGCTAGGTGTGTCACTCCCAGGTAACTTCATCTCCCCCTTTACTAGCCCCTCCTCCTCCTCTCTACCCCTCCCCCTCTCCTTTCAGTCTTGGTACCCCTGTTTTCCCAAACAAGGCTCAAAGTAGACAAGGTGAACTCAAATGTAGGGAACTACCCCCAACATCTTAAAATTGTGCTTACATTAGACTGAGAATTTCCACTTCTAGAGACACTTCCAAAATAAATAAAGATTTATAGACACAGATGTTCCCTTCAGCAGGATATGGGAGTGAAAAATCAGAAATGGCTCGTGTTCCACAGCAGGGGCTTCAGAGATTCTGATGTGGGGACACAGAAAATGCCAAGGAGGAAGAGGACTGACTAGCAGGGTCCACCCCCAGGGAAATGAGGTTCCAGAAGGGCACAGGACCAGGAATCGTCCCAGCCCAACACCTGTAAGTGAACACACACATGCACATGTGAACACACATAGGCACCCACACGTGAATGCATGAGTGTGGGAACACAGGTAAACACACATGCACATGAGGACACAACATGTCACATGCAGGAAAAGGACTGGAACAGGGGGCACCCCTATCAGGGCTCTCCTCCCTGGAAGGACTTTGTTCTTTACTGGATTCTGAATCATTTTGGTATTTATTGTTATACCATAAAAAACCTTGTTTCTCGTCCTAACTCCTTTAAGAACAAAAACTAAATAATACACTTTGCTATATAGATGAGTTATAAATGGATAATATTGAACATATGACTTTAATGTTTTTAGAACTATCAGTCATACATGCATTATAAAAATATTTAGACATCACCTCAAGGAGAAGATAACAGATTTGCAAGTGCCACCCCAAAAGTGGCTTGGTGGGTCCCTCTCAGACTCTGCCTCTTTCAGTTTGTCTGTCCCTGTCATAGGCAGACTCATTCTCACATATGCATGTCTGCTTGTTAAAATCACATATATGTAGTCTAACAGGTGGGATCCTGGATATAGGCAGTTGGTCACATGAGAGGACACCTGGGGTCTTTATCTCTGGGCACGTAGAGACCCCTGCACCTACTTGAGCAGCTGCTCAGCCTCCCTCCTCCATGTGGACCAGGATTGGTGGAACCCATACCCTCTCCATGGACATTAGTGGTTTCTACAATTCCAGGCTATTTCATCAGTGCTCTGATGGGTGGTCTAAATTCCATCTCTGAACAATTGTGCAAGGATTTCTGTGGGGTAACCTCCTAGGGGGAGCACTGCCAGGTGCAGGTGTGGCCCTGTGGAGCTTTGGCAGGTGCTGCACACTGTTCTCCCAGAGGGTGGCCTTTCCCCTTCTCCCAGGGGACCTGCTGGGACCTCTGCTGCCTCACTTTGTCCCAGGGCTGGTCGCCACCAGCCCAGAAGCCTGTGAGTCTGATGGTGACAGTGCCCTCTTCCCAGTGTTGTCAGTGTCTGTGTCTCCATCGGGGATGGGCATCTCTGACATGGAGAGGTGTGTGCACTGACTCTTGTTGGAAGTGTGTTTGCCCTTTGTTCCTTTAGAAAACACTGACTTTCGAGAGTGTTCTGCACCACAGGGATTTTAAACGTTTCTCTGGCCTTTCATTGTGAGGAATGCTTTGCAGCTTGTGTTTTGTCTTTCTAGATTTCTGCATTTTCCTTATTTCTGTTTTGGGCACAGAAAAAGCCAGTCATTGCCTGACTGGCTTTTGGCCCTGGGGTCACACTTAGCACAGTGGTCTCTATCCCAAGATTATGCACACACTACTAAAAGAGATTCCTTTTTTTTTTTTTTTTTAATCTCATCTCTAATCCATCTGGGATTTCCCCTTCAAATAACAAAAAATGATATTTCAGATAAAAACAAACAAAAATATGTGAGCAGGCACAAAAAGGCACCTATTGTAAGATTCAATTTATAAGGAACCTACAGAACAGGTAAAGGAGCAGAGCAGAAGATTCCAGGGGCAGGAGGAGCGGGGAGTGAGTACTGTCAGTGCAGGGTTTCCATTTGGGGTGATGGAACATCCCACAACTCGACAGTGGTGATGCTTACCCAGCATCATGAATGTCCTTCATGCTCAGGAATGACACCATTTAAAATACAAACAGTAATTTTATTTATTTACTAGAAGCCCGGTGCATGACAATTGTGCCATGGAAGGGGGAGGGGGCAGTCCCTCAGCCCTGCTTGTGCCCTCTTGCAGTCTGGAACCCCTCGGGGGACAAAGGGCAAACACACTTCCTAAGCTGACAGGCGGACATCCCCTAAGGGGTCCTTAGTGCTACCAAGGAGGCAGGAGAGGCTCCCACTACCACCGCTGCACCCGCCAGCCATGAGCCCGGCTTCTGGCTGAGCGGTGCTCCCCCAGTGGGAGCGCACTGACCACCAGGGGGCAGCTCCTGTGTTGAGCATCTGCCCCTGGTGGTCAGTGTGTGTCATAGTGACCAGTTGTTCCACCGTTTGGTCTATTTGCATATTAGGGTTTTATTATATAGGATTTATTTAATTGAATCACCCCATGGAGAAACAAAGCATAGAAGAAGAAAAAACGAACAGAGAAAAAGAAAAAGACCCCAAAATAGCTCCCAAAAAGAAGAAAAAGGTCAACGAGGGTGGGGTAGCATAAGTTCTTCTGAGGGGAGACAGTGAGCAGTCTCAGCCAGTGGCTCTGGAGCTGGCCTTGCTAGGTTTTCAGGAGGCAGCTCCTCCTCTGAGGCAGGACTCAGGGCAGGTTCCAGGGAGGGCTCCTCATCCAGGGCTGGTGGGGCCTCAGTCATGTCAGTAGGTGCCTCCCAGGCCGGCCCTAGCTCCACAGCTGCAGCTGGAGTGGCTGCTGGAGGTGGCAGGACCTCTGGAGGTGCCCACGCCTCCAGCTCTGTCTCAGGCTCCTCTGGATGGACTTCAGGTCTTTACACAGGAGCCTCCTCTGCCTCCTGGGCTGGTATTGGGGTTGTGAGAGGAGAAAAGATCACCCATGTGCCTGCTTTTCCATGTAACCCCCAAACATGGAACATGGCCACAGCCCAGGACCCACCATAGGATGTCCTTTCCACAGGAAGCCCAGCAGGTGGGTGGTCTGAGGCCGGGCTTTGCCCTTGGCCAGCCTCTGGAGGTGCTCCCTGGGTGTCTGGCACTAAGCCCTCCCCATAAGCTCACATGCACCTCCACTCCTCATTCTACCCCCACCTCCTCCACTTTCTCACACTTGGGCTCTGCCTCCTTGGGCTGCAGGTCCTCTGGCCTGGTGTGATTTACATGGACCTGGTGTTCCAGGTAGGCATCACACATTGGGAACCTCCTGAGGAGCCTGGGGGGCTCCAGGAGGGAGTGGAAAATTGGGATCCACCTTTGCTGACTGAGAGGCTTCCAGATTGGAGGCTTGAGGAGCCTGGATGGCTTCTGGGGAGGACTCCATCTCTGGTCACTCAAGGACCCTGGCTCCCCAGACCCCCAGCTGGCCATATTCACCTCGAGCCTGCTCTGGCCCTTAGTAGTATGGCCCACCTGTCCCTCAATGGTGAAGGCGGGGCTGAGGTCTTCATGGACCAGCTGCTACTCCTCCGTGACCTGGGTTGAACTCTGTAAGGACAGTGACCAGGGGCTGCTCCAGGAGCCTCAAGCCCTGACAGGCCCACTTGGTCTGAGGCTGCCAGGCTATTATTAAAAATTAAAGAAGAAATAAAGAGCTTCCCAGATAAGAAAAAGCTAAAGAGTTCATTACCTCCTAAACAGCAATACAAGAAATGTTAAAGAAAACAGAAAAAAAAACATTAACATAGTTATAATGACTAAAATAGTAATAAATAAGTACCTGTCAATAATCATTTCAAATATAAATGGATTAAACACTTTAATCCAAAGACAGAGTAGCTGAATGGACAGGGACACAATACTCATATATATGCTTGTCTACAAGAGACCTACCTAAGAATGAAGGACACATGCAGACTGAATGAAAGTAAAGGGATGAAAAAAGATATTTCTTGCAAATGAAAATGAAAAAAATGAAGCTTGGGTAGTAATACTAATATCTGACTTTTAAAACAAATTGTATAATAAGAGACAAAGAAAGATGTTACATACTTATAAAGGGATCAATCCAACAAGAGGATATAACCCTTGTAAACGTTTATACACCCAACAAAGGAGCACTCAAATTTATGAAGCAAATCTTGATGAACATAAATGGAGAGATTGACAGAAATAGTCATAGTAGGGGATTTTAACACTTTTTTGACATCAATGAATAGGTCATCTAGATAGAATATCACCAAGGGAACAGCAGCCTTAATTTATACATTAGACCAGTGGTTGGCAAACTCATTAGTCAACAGAGCCAAATATCAACAGTACAATGATTGAAATTTCTTTTGAGAGCCAAATTTTTTAAACTTAAACTTCTTCTAACACCACTTCTTCAAAATAGACTCACCCAGGCCGTGGTATTTTGTGGGTGAGCCACACTCAAGGGGCCAAAGAACCGCATGTGGCTCGCGAGCCACAGTTTGCCGACCACTGTACTAGTATATTTGATATTTGGAACATAACTGCTCTGTGGCCTATCAGAACAGTCAGCAGCCTGCTGTTTGAGTTAGAAACATTTCTGCCTTCCTTTTCTCCAGATATTCTCTGTGTTAGAAAAGCCATGATATTTATAAAACATGCCTGAATAAAAACAAAACAAATCAACACAAAATATCCAAAGCAGAAGTTTTTGTTTGGATGGTGAAAAGGACTAAAAATCAAAGAGTGAAAGTACTTCAAATTGGTATCTTTCAACTATAGTTCCACTAAGTTGTTGTTTGGAGTATTTTTATGTCATATTTGCAAACATTTTTTTCTTTATAATGGTAAAATAACAGTCATTTGGTCTTTTTCAAATCTGAGTTGATATTTGTACACTCACAGAATTGTCAATCACTGAACATGATATGGGAAAGTCACAGAATGATAAATTTATTTTTAAACACCCAGTATCTTTGTGATACTGTAAATAAAAACCATCTTCTGCACCTGCTCTGACAACTTACACAATAGCTTGAATTTCTAAATTTAAAAAATGTTAAATTACACTATGTACATAATTAAAATGTTTAAATATTTTATCTTTTTACTAGTGGCCCGGTGCACGAAATTTGTGCATGGGGAGGGCGTGTCCCTCAGCCTGGCCTGCACCCTCTTCCAATCTGGGACCCCTTGGGGAATGTCTGACATGCCTAAACCAGCAGTCAGACATCCATCTCGCAATCCGGGACCACTAGCTCCTAACTGCTCACCTGCCTGCCTGCCTGATCACCTCTAACAACTCTGCCTGCTGGCCTGATCACCCCCAACTGCCCCCCCTTCCGGCCTGATAACCCCTAACTGTCCCCCTGCTGGCTTGCTCTCCCCCAACTTCCCCCCCACCAGCCTGCTTGTCCCCAACTTGCCCCCCTGTTGGCCTGCTTGCCCCTGACTGCCCCCCGCCTCCTGCTCATCCCCAATTGTCCCCCTCTGTTGGCCTGCTCGCCCCAAACTCCCCCACCCTGCCTGCCTGATCACCCCCAACTGCCCTCCCCTCCTGGCCTGATCACCCCTAACCACCTCTGCCTTGGCCCCGCCAGCATGGCTTTGGCCAGAAGGATGTCTGGAAGGTCTCCCAGTCTAATTAGCATATTACCCTTTTATTAGTATAGGTATGAAGTGAGCCTAAATTATTTGCTACCCATCAAATATCCTATCTAATAAAAGAGTAATATGCAAATTGACTGTCACTCCAACACAAGATGGCTGCCCCCATGTGGTCAAAGATGGCTGCCCCTATGTGAACACAAGATAGCCACCACAAGATGGCCGGCAGGGGAGGGCAGTTGGGAGGGACCAGGACTACAAGGGAGGGCAGTTGGGGGTAATCAAGCCTGCAGGGGAGGGCAGTTAGGGGTGACCAGGCCTTCAGCGGAGGGCAGTTAGGGGTGACCAGGCCTGCAGGGGAGGGCAGTTAGGGACAATCAGGCTGTCAGGGGAGTGGTTAGAGGGTGATCAGGCTGGCAGGCAGAAGTGGTTAGGGGCAATCAGGAAGGCAGGCAGGTGAGCAGTTGGGAGCCAGCAGTCCTGGATTGTGAGAGGGCAGTTGGACATCCCTCGAGGGGTCCCAGATTGGAGAGGTTGCAGGCTGGGCTGAGGGACACCCCCCTGCCCCCCCCCCCCCCCCCCGCTGCATGAATTTTGTGCACCGGGCCTCTAGTCAATAATAAACAGGAAGTATATCTGAATGTGACATCAATTCTGGGGACTGCATTAATTATTATGTCACTTTAACTGACAGTATAAGTGATAATGTGCAGTGTAAGAGAGGAGAAGGTATAAACCTAGGTTTGCATGTCAGTCCTACCACTTATTTGCATCATGGCCTTGAGAAAGTTATCTAAATTTTCTGAATCAGTTTTTTTTACCTGTAAAATGGTGGATTAGAAATAATTCACATAAAAAATGCCTGGTATATATTAGGTGCTTGATCATAATCCAAAATCAGCTCTTTTAGCTCTTAATTGCCTATATAAGTTTTGTCATTTGAATGATGCCTAGTTTTAATAAAATTGAGGCTTTTTTCCCCCTTATGTTTTTGAATCAGTGTGGTGATGTTAGGAAGAATTTTGTAATAGCCAGTTCTTGCCACAATAATGCTATATAATGCATGATCTCAAAATGTAGTAAATGACAACAGTGGGAATTTATTGCCATGCTCTAGGGTCTGCAGGTCAACAGGTAGATCTGATTATGATAGACTCATCTGTGCAGGTCTTACTTAGGTGGCAAGGTCAGTGGGTTCAGCTCCAGGTTGTGTATTAAGTTCAAGTTGGCTCAATGTGTCTGATCTGGGGCCCAATCAGAAGGAGCAGCATTTACCTGGGATCAGCTCTTCTTGTGGTGGATTATCAGGCACAAGAAGTCAAATAAGCCATTCAAGCACATCTGTTAATATTTCATTATAAAGCAAGTGACGAGGTCAAGTTTCATTGAAGTGGGAAAGTGTACTCACTGGGTAAGAAGGTGAACAAATATTTGTGGAAGACTTAAAGTACCACTATATTTCAGAGTACACGACATAGGGGAAAGAATAAAAACTGTTTAGGTCAGCAGACTAGAAGAATCAAACAGGGGGTGTTGCTGGATTTTAGTCATATTTCAGAAGAAATAGAATGAGATGAAGAATAGAAAGGGGAAAAGGAGAAGGAAAGGACAAGGCAGTTTTAAGGACTGAAATGCAATAACACTAAAATAGTTATTCTCAATAGAAATGATTTTAAAAATACCATGTGTATTTAACTTCATCATAAATAGAGACAGGCAGAGTACAGTTATTAACATGGACTTATGTGTGTTCCATATTCAGATGTATTCAGGCACAAACCAGTTACTCTTGCATCGTTTCTGGAAAAGATAGATTATTCATGTAATAAAGTATATGGTAATTTGAAAACCAAGATAATGATTAGTTTACATGAAACAATCTATTCCCACACAATGTAAAACCGTTTTGGCAATGTTTATTTATATGAAATAAATACAGTTACATCTAACGGTTCTTATTAATTAAGACAGATCTATCAGAATACTCATTTTTTAATAAACTGTTACTTTAGTTTCACTACTGTGTATGCTGAAAAGGTGTATTTTTAAAAAGCATTACTTTAAAATATTTATTAATTTAGATTTTTCATAAGCTCAGACTGATTCTCCTGAATAGACTGAATGAATGTAATTTTATAATAAAAATTACAATTAATTTTCATGTAAGTGTTCAATCAACAAATTGTCTAGATGCTAAAGATATGAAGATGAATTAAAAATAAGAATCCCTGCCCTAAAGAAGCTCAGAGAAAAGATATATAAGTTTATACATTGTGTTAGGAGCTATAATTGGACAATATGAAAAATATACAAAGTCATCTGCAGTAATGGGAAGTGAAGGTATTATTAGTGTGTGTGTGTGTGTGTGTGTGTGTGTGTGTGTGTGTGGTGTGTGTGTGTGTGGTATGTTGACTTGGAAGGATAAGTAGAAGTTGGTTAGGTGAGAGCTGGTAAGGGGCATTCACATAGAAGGAACAATGTGGAAGGGCATAGAATCACCACAGATGAAAGCAATAGTGGAAACTGAGAATTAAGCATGGCTGAAGCATCTACTTTGCAGGGAAGTGATAGGAGACATGGTTGGAAACATAGTTTGGAGTTGTAATCAACAGGCCCATTCATCAGGCTGTATGCCCTCCCCATAACCCTTCTCAGACTCTGAGCTTCCCCAAGATGACCAATCATTTCCAGGCTCACAAATATTTTGAAAACTATTTCTGTTGGGAGTTTGAATTGAGAAGATATGTAGGAAATCTTGGGATAGCTCTTTGCTTTTTTTTTTAAAATATATTTTATTGATATTTTTACAGAGAGGAAGGGAGAGGGATAGAAAGCTAGAAACATCGATGAGAGAGAAACATCGATCAGCTGCCTCCCGCATACCCCCCACTGGGGATGTGCCCGCAGCCAAGGTACATGCCCTTGACCGGAATCGAACCCGGGACCCTTCAGTCCGCAGGCCGACGCTCTATCTGCTGAGCCAAACCGGTTTCGGCGCTCTTTGCTTTTATAAGTATGTAAAATCAGCAGAGAAAGTCAGTCTTCAGAGAGAGAATGAAACAGATAAGATGAGAAGTGGAAACAAAAACCAATGTGGGCGTGGGAAAAATAATGAAAAAGGAAGGCAGCCTGGCTGGTGTGGCTCAGTGGTTGAGCATTGACCTATGAACAAGGAGGTCATGGTTTGATTCCAGATCAGGCACATGCCCGGGTTGTAGGCTCGATCCTCAGTGGTGGACATGTAGGAAGCTGTCAATCAATGATTCTCATCATTGATGTTTCTATCTCTCTCTCCCTCTCCCTTCCTCTCTGAAATCAATAAGAGTATATTTTTAAAAAGGAAGGCAGCCACTTTGGATACTAATGCTTCCCAGACCGTCATTCTGGGAGTCTGTGAAGCCAGTGGTACTTTGGTCTAGAACTTCTGGAAAGTCCCTTTTGGTTTAAGTTAGCCCACCTTGAATAGATTCAACCAAACCCTCTTCTTAAGTCTATTTTGTACTTTAGCCTTTGACAGGTGCGTGGTAGGAAAATATTTAATATTATAATTGTTATATAACATAACATCAATGATGACAGACAACATTTACTGTGTGTTCTGGGTAACAAGGTACACATGAGCATACTTTGCAGGTAGTGACTCATTGAATCCTCCAAATTGTCTGATCAGTAGTTATTACTATTGAACCCAATTTATGGATGAGTAAAACCAAAGTGAATATAAAGTAAACATAAAGTTGATGTGCCAATCAACAACAAAGACTATTAGAAAATCTAATGTTTTGGTTTGTAGACAGATAAGAGTAAAAAAAAAAAACCCAGTTTGGGGTAGAGGGTAAAGTATAAAGAAGGAGAAATATATGATGACGGACGATGATTTGACTTTGGGTGGTGGGCACACAATGCAATATACAGATCATGTATCATAGAAATGTACACTTGAAACCCATATGATCTTATTAACAACTGTCACCCCAATAAATTTAATAATAAAAATTCCAGTTTGGAGGTTGCTACAACATAGGCAAGACATGGGCTGGCATGGACTGGATGAGATGGACTGAGTGAACTAGGGCAGTGGCAGTGAGGATGGTGTGAAGCTGACTGATTCAGGGGATATTTAGAAAATAGAATCCACAGGAGTAGTATGTGGCGAAAGAATAATAATCAAGGTTTCTTCCCAGATTTCTGGCTAGAATAAGAGGTACGTGGTAGTGCTAGCTCATGCCCTGGAAGAATGATCACCTTAGTGGAGACTAGGAAATGTCTGGATGCAACACTGTTTTTGTTGTTGTAATCTCTGCAGGTCTGAGGCTGGGACCCTCACTTTGTATATTTACCTCTCCCTCCTCAGATCCTTGCAGTTTTCCCTCTCTCACCTTCACATTTCAGAATCTGGGAAGTTTATAGGTTATATCTATCTATCTATCTATCTATCTATCTATCTATCTATCTATCTCTCTCTCTCTCTCTCTCTCTCTGTCTGTCTGTCTGTCTGTCTATCTATCTATCTATCTACCTATCTATCTATATCATCTATCATCTTCCCTCTTCCTCCATCATCATCGACATATCATCATCATCATCATCATCATCATCATCATCACCACCATCACCATCATCATCATCATCTTTCTTCTCCAAAATCTATCTTCTCCTTTCCCTAGATACCTAGACATTTGAAACAACAACAAAAAACGTGGTTATACTCTATCCCACCCACCCTTTTCTGTCATTCTGTTTTGTCATCCTTCATTGAGGCAATGAATGAAGAATGTTGTCCTAACCAAAAGATGTATTGGCCAACAGAAAGATAGAACTAGTGAATTAAAGTGACAGAAGGGGTAACACTTTATCACCTTGTCATAGTAGTTTCTTTGGGGAAAGGATGGAGAAGATCTAATTGTTGCTAGCATAAGGAGTAAGTAAAGGGTGGAGAGGTAAATTATAACAAAGAAAAATATACCTACTGTTTTAAGCAGTTTCCATTAGAAATAAGTAGGCAATGGGCCACATTTGGAGCATGAGACTGGGTGAGGGCAAAGCTTTAACTTGAGTGAAATTGGTGAAGATTTGGGAAATGACTGCCCCCATGTACATTTCTTCTTGAAGTTCCATTTCCTATGCCTTTATCACCTTTGCTTTTTCTTGACTAAGCTTCCCAACTCATACTCAGCTCTTGAACTCTCCATCCTAGTACCTTTAGCCAGTACTGCCTCACCTGTCGACCCACTGACTTACTGTTTAGGCTACATTTAGCATTTGCACTCTATTCTTTTATAACTTCTCTCATTCAGGTCTCTGGCTTCTGTCTTGCTGCACCCTACTGTCCAGGTGAAGTATAACAAAGCCTTTTATAAAGTTATCTATTCATTTACAGTGTCCATACCTTTTGTTCCATATTGTGATGATTTGGAATGGCTGTAAATGAGGGCATTTGGTTAATCTAAGGTTCTAAGCTATTAGGGAGTTTTAAAGTGGACATTCCAGCCCTGTCTCCCTGTAAACATAAAATGAGTCTTCTTTTGTTCCTAACATCCAACTAGGGTGATCAACCATCCTGATTGGTTCCAGACTGTTCTGGTTTAAACACTGAACTACTCACATTTTTGGAAACTCCTCTATCCCAGGCAAATGGGGACAGTTGGTAACCATATATCCCTCTATGACTTACGTATTCGTCATCTCTCCCTTCCATGATCACAGAACCTAGTTAAGGTACTTTTTTTTTTCTTCACTCTAGATTATTTCAATAGCTTCCTAACTAGTCTCCAGCCATTCCTTATTAAAACTAAACTGTCTTTGTACACCAGATTAATTTTCCTACAGGGTTCTTTTGGTAATGTCATTGCCTTGTTCAAATACTTTCAATGTTGTCCCTTTTGTCCATCAAATGAAACTTAAATGCCTTAATCTGGTATCTTATGGCCTCCATAATCTTTTTCCAGCCAATTTTTTCTCATTTTTATTTTGATGACTCAGAAGTCCCTGCAGTATCTTCTAGAGAGCTTTGCACCTATCATTATAAACAACTCTACTGTATTTTATTAAATTGGATTACGTACTAGAATGAGTCAGTACAGATTTCTAGCTGATAAAATTGGGATAAAGCAACTCTTTTGTATATTCACATGCTTATGTTGAATGATAGAGTAGATCTTATAAACAATTTTTTTCTTTATAAAATATGTTCAGTTGAGAACAGTTGTTTACAGTTCATA
Organism: Plecotus auritus; assembly: GCF_963455305.1. Lineage (NCBI taxonomy): Eukaryota > Metazoa > Chordata > Mammalia > Chiroptera > Vespertilionidae > Plecotus > Plecotus auritus. The sequence goes on along the minus strand of NC_137776.1, from coordinate 144,224,053 downwards.
CAATAAGAAAATAACTATAAAAAATCTGGAAGATGACAATTTTTTATACGCCATGATTATTTTTCTAGGCATCTTCACTGACAAAAACTAACACTGCTCTATAAATTATTATATTGTTATTTTCAAGATGGTTGGATTAATAATCACAACTTTTCTAAATCCTGTTTTATTGTTTCTTTTGCAGTTACAAAAAACAACAGCCCTCGATTATTTTATTTTTTGGCTTCATAGTCATTTTTTAATGTCCCAAAGAAAATACACTCAGCGGGCCATGAAAACAATACCCTGTACATTCCCCTTCTCCATGACTGATAAGGTAAGATAGTCTTCTTCATGTGGAAGAATAACCTGGAGTTTTTTGTTTTTTCATTTATTCTAAGCTCCCTTTTCCCCCTGGGATTTTCAGGCTGTTTCTTCTCCTCGTAGTTTTATTGATGGGTTTACTTTTATATGTTGAAGGGTTTAGGGCATCTCTATTTATAATCCTCCAAACCTGGTCTCTGCTCCTGAGGGGTTCTGCTTGCTATCCACTCTTGCTCTCCTCCTTGTAAAGACTTTGGTGTAAATCCAGTTTCAAAGCAGGCAAGTGGCTATGAACAGTGCTTGGTTCTTGCTAATATACATACTGCCATCCATCATCTCTTTGTCCTTTGTTACTCAGATGCCAGCAATCTCAGGTTTTGCTGTGACTTTCCTATTTTAGATTCATTTCTCATTAAAAACAAAAAATATGTAAACATTTTGTGCTTTGATAGGAATTGACTGAAAATAATATTAGTTTGCATTGTGTTTTCAAATGAAAATGCTTTTGAGTTATATATATATATATATTCATTTTAAAATGGCTTTATTGGAGTAAAAGTCTGTATATATTACCCATTTGTCCTACTTGCTTCAGTAATGACAAACGCTAAAGACCCAGGACTAAACATCACATATTGATCTGGAATAAGGGTTTTGAATCTGTGATGGCTTCCAAATGTGGCCATGAATGCTTTGACACTACTCCGATTAAGAGATGGGCTTTAGGTTCCCGCCCCGTGAATCTTGGTAGTCTTGTAACTCTTTTGATCAATGGAAAATGATAAAAATGATGCAATGTTGTCGCAAAGACTAGGTTATATAAGTCATGCAGTTTCTGAATTGTTTTCTGGAATGCTCCTACTGGGAGCCCCGAGCACCATTCTGGAAGTCTGACTATCCTGAAGAAGCCATGCTTTGAGGAAGCTCACAGTAGGTGGAAAGGCCATGGGTAGGCATTCCAGAGATAGTCCCAGCTGAGCCAGTTTTTTAGTGACCCCTGACAAGCTACCAAATATGTGAGTCGATTGGATTTGCATATATTCACTGCCCTCACATAGGTATAACTTCCCCCATTATCAGCATCACTTACCAGAATTGTGCATTTTCCCCCAAAGGATGGTCCCATAATGACAATTGTAATCATCCAAAGTTCATATTTACATTAGGGTTCACACTTGGTGTTATATGTATGTGGGTCTATTTCTTGGCTCTCTGTCCTGTACCATTGATCTATTTGTCAGTTCTTTGGCCAATACCACACTGTCTTGAGTTCTGTAGCTTCACAGTAGGTTTTGAAGAAGTATAACATCAGCCCTCCAACTTTGTTTTCCTTCAATATTATGTTGGCTATTCTGGATCTTCTATCTCTATATTCAAACTTTAGAATTAATTTGTTGATGCCATAAAATAACTTGCTTGCATTTTGATTGGGACTATATTTCCAGTTGGGAAGGACTGACGTCTTTACAACATTTTCATGGATAGTCTTCCTATCCATGAAAATAAATATTTCTCTATTTATTTAATTATTCATTGACTAGACACCCGGTGCACGAAATTCGTGCATGGGGGGTGTCCCTCAGCCCGGCCTGCACCCTCTCGCAATCCAGGACTGCTGGCTCCTAACCGCTCTCCTGCCTGCCTGCCTGATCACCCCTAACCACTCGCCTGCCTGCCTGCCTCATCGCCCCTAACCACTCACCTGCCTGCCTGCCTGCCTCATCACCCCTAACCACTCTGTATGCCTGCTTGATTGCCCCTAACCCCTCTGCTTGCCTGCCTGATCACCCCTAACCACTCACCTGCCTTCCTGATGCCCCTAACTGCTTGCCTGCCTGCCTCATTGCCCCTAACCGCCTCTGGCTGCCTGCCTCATTGCCTCTAACCACTCGCCTGCCTGCCTGATCACCCCTAACCACTCTGCCTGCCTGCCTGATTGCCCCTAACCGCCTCTGCCTCGGCCCCCGCCATGGTGGCTTCATCTGAAAGGACGTCTGGAATGATGTCTAGAAGGTGATTCGACTGTCTGGTTTAATTAGCATATTGGGCTTTTATTATTATAGATTTCATTCATCAGAGTTTTATAGTTTTTCTCAAATAGAACTTGAACAAATAATTAGATTCATAACTAAATAATTCATTTTTAGTGCTAATGTAAATGGTATTCTGTTTTAAAATAAAATTGAACTCATTTTTTTGGCATATAGAAAAGCAATTGACTTTTGTACATTAACTTTGTATTCTGCCATCTTGCAATAATCACTTAATAGTTCCAGGACTTTTTTGGTTGATTCTTTCAGATTTTCTCCATAGATGATCCATCATGTCATCTGAGAAGAAAGTCAGTTTTATTGCTTCCTTCAATATGTATGTGTGCTTTTTATTTCCTTTTCTAGTCTTACTGAATTAGCCAGGACTTTCCTGTACAATGTTGAAAAGGAGTGGCGAGAGGTGACATCCTTATCCTGTACCTGATCTTATTGGGAAAGCTTTGAGTTTCACACCATTAAGAATAATGTTAGCTGTAGATTTTTTGTATATAGTCTCTATCACGGTAAGAAAGTTTCCTCTATTCCTAGTTAACTGAGAGTTTGTATCATGAATGGGTATCGGATTTTGTCAAATGGGATCTTTTTTATACTACAATAATTCTGAATGTCAGGTTATTTCATTTCTAATTTTCAGTTTCCTCATCTGTAAAATAAAACAGTAATGATGCTTGTTCTTGGCTTTAAAAATAATTTTACAGGAGAATGCATGTAATAGTGCCTAAGGCATAAGGCTCAATAAATGCTAGCCATTATTAATATTATAGACAATACTAATTCTTTTGCTTTTAGTGAGACTAATGGTTGCTTTAAAAAAAAGCTATGGTAAAATACACATAATATAAAATTTACCTTCCTAACCATTTTTTATTGTACAGTTCAGTAATGTTACCAATCTCCAGAATTCTTTTCATCTTGCAAAACTGAAAAAAATTCTCTGTCCATTAAACAATTCCTATTTGCCCTTCCCCCCAGGCCCTGGCAACCACCCTTCTACTTTCTATTTTGATTACTCTTGGTATCTCATATAAGTTGAATCATACAGCATTTGTTTTTTTGTGTGTGTGATTGACTTATTTAACTTAGTGTGATCTCCTCAAGGTTCATCCATGTTGTAGCATGTGTCAGAATTTTCTTCTTTTCCAAGACTGAATATTATTCCATTGTATGTATATACCATACTTTGTTTATCCATTCGCCCATTAATGGACACTTCAGTAGCTTCTACCTTTTGACTATTGGGAATAATGCACTCTAAACATGGGTGTACAAATATCTCTTTAAAACCTTGCTTTCACATTTTTTGGGGTACATACCACAAAGTGGAATTGCTGTATGATATGGTAATTCTATTTTTAATTCATTGAGGAAGCAAAATACTTCTTTTTCATAGTGGCTGTACCATCTTACATTCCAACCAACAATGCACAAAGGCTCTAATTTATCCATGTCCTCATCAGCACTTGCAGTTTTGTGATTTGTCTTTTCCTGGTAGTGGTGATTTTAATAGGCATGGGGTAGTATCTTTTATAGTTTTAATTTGCATTTTCCTAATGACCATTGATGTGGAATATCTCTTTTCATGTGCTCATTGGCTATTTGTGTAAGTTCTTTGGAGAAATGTGTATTCCAGTCTTTGCCTATTTTTAATTGTATTTTTTTTCTGTTTTTGAATTATAGGCATTTTTTTTAAAATATATTTTATTGATATTTTACAGAGAGGAAGGGAGAGGGATAGAGAGCTAGAAACATCGATGAGAGAGAAACATCGATCAGCTGCCTCCTGCACACCTCCCACTGAGGATGTGCCTGCAACCAAGGTACATGCCCTTGACCGGAATCGAACCCGGGACATTTCAGTCCACAGGCCGATGCTCTATCCACTGAGCCAAACCGGTTTCGGCTATAGGCATTTTTTATGTTCTGGATAGTAACCTCCTTATCAAGTATATGAAATGTTTTCCTCCATTTTGTGGGTTGCCTTTTCACTCTGTTAATTGTGCAATGGTTGCTTTTTAGCAAAAATCTTGATATATTATTAATTAATCAACTTTTAAAAATGAATCATCATAAATGTAAATATGATTTAACCTAGAATCAGGGATGATTCTCATTTTAAATCAGGCTTCACTTGGAGATTCACAGAATGGATTGTTTAGATAAGATAATTAAGTAAGCAAATGAATATTTTCAGGAGCAAAGGATTGCTCTTCAGTTATTAATCAGTGTTAACTCCCAATGTAATGTACAGTATCCATTAAGTGCTGTAGAGGTACCCTTACTGTAACTCACAAAGACCATTGCATTGACTTCTAACCTTGCAACTTGTCACTGTTGTAGCCCTTGAGGTCTGAACAGTAACTTAGTGTAGTAGTTATTGATTTTATTTTGTCTTCAGGTACTGATGTGTAGCAGGAAAATCAGTTTCTCTTTTCTTTTAAGAAGTTTAGCTTACTTTTCTTTGATGTCGCCTTGTGATTACATACCTCACAGTATGTTTTAATTGATCTCTTTAAGTTTTCTCTGTCCAGGTGTCTATAAATCTCCATTATGCTTGCTTTTAGCACAGATGCTTTAAACAAAGATTTATGTTCAATTCAGACTTTCAGTTAGAAAATAAATTCTCTTTCAGCTAAATAGGGATCAGCGTGAGAATTCCACGTAGGAGTTTAGAAAAATAACAGGAAAGTTCTATGAAAGTTTAAAACTCACTAACCTTAGGTAGTCTCGGCCTTATCACATGTGAGATTTAGCTCAGGTAAGCTTAATATATACTATTTGGGGCACCAGTCAATACAAATTATTACCAGAAATTTAACATTGCACACTTTCCTCCACCCTCTCAGAGCAGTGTGGTACCTGCTCTCTGGGACTTTTGAACACTGAATGGATAAGAATGTTTTTAAGATTGTGATTAAAATTCTTATGTTTATGCAGCCCAGTTCTTAGTAGGTTCCATTTATTTTTATTTCTCTGGATGTGAATATACTTAAAGATGCATTAATTATACATTTATTTTGAAAAAATACGAAAAGTATATTAGAAGAAGATATTTATATGTTAAAAGAGAGGCTATCGGACCCAATAAACTGGATCCTAGGTCTGCTTGGACAGCAATTATCTCTAGGATTATGGGCAGGTCATTCATATTTTTAAGCTGTCATCTTTCCAATGAATATAAGCCCATTAAAACACTAACATTTTATTTTCCTATGTGTATACAAAAATTATACAAAAGGTAGGAGAAAATGCTTTTCCATTTACACACACACATACACACACACATTACCAAAATCGAGAAAAACCTTAACTTACCTCATGTTAATTAGTTCTGTCAGCTTACTCCATTTTAAATAACAGTATACAAGTAGTGCTTTCTTGCTTAATTATTTATATACTAGAGGCCTGGTGCATGAAATTCGTGCATGGCGGAGGGGTCCCCTCAGCCCAGCCTGCACCCTCTCCAATCCGGGACCCCTTGGGGGATCGGGCCTAAACCGGCAGTCGGACATCCCTCTCACAATCCGGGACCACTGGCTCCTAACTGCTCACCTGCTGCCTGCCTTATTTCCCCTAACTGCCCCCCCTGCTGGCCTGGTTGCCCCTAACTGTTCCCCCGCCCCCACGGGCCTGGTTGCCCCATTCAGCCTGCTGCTCAGTCATTTGGTCACCCCTCACTAACCTCCCTGCTGGTCTGGTCACCCTTCACTGCCCCCCCCCCCCCCCGCTGGCCTGGTCTCCCCTAACTGCCCTCCCCCCCCCCCCCCGCGGGCCTGGTCACCCCACGCAGCCTGCTGATCAGTCGTTTGGTCGCCCCTCACTAACCCCCCTGCGGGCCTGGTCGCCCCACGCAGCCTGTTTGGCGTCCGTTCATTTGCGATGGTCGCCTAGGCTTTTATATATATAGATCACACTCAGAGGGCACATTATGATGAATCCATTATGGATGCAGAATGGAGAGAATGAATATATTATGGATCCCATCTCTGACATTCATAATTTCTAATGTATATCTGTATTGCTCTGGCAGGGCATCAAGTAACAGTCAAATGTATCAAAATAAGAAAAAATGTTAATATGAAAAAGGGAAAGTATGACTTTCACTGTGGTTTGATATGGATATTAATTTCACCATGACACAGGTGATTGTGACAATTCCATTTTTGTCATTAATGTCCAAAAAAAAAAAAATGACCACAAAGGTAAAATTGTGGAGAATCATTGACATTAAGTGGATAGGTTAAAATAATTAACTTTCTAGGTATTTTGAATTGGGAACCAAGCTATTTCTGCATCCAATCAGTCACGAAATCCTGTCCTTTCTGACTCTAGTATCCTCTTAAAATTGTGCATTCCACTTCTTCCTGTTGCCAATGCCTTAGCTGAGGATCTTATGGTTCCTCACCTGAATCTTGACAATAGCTTCCCAACTTATCTCTGCTCCTGCTTTGATAACTCCAAACGCAGTGTTTACATAGTCCCCTTCAGGATACAATACTTATGCTACTTCTTTGTTATCAGAGACATTATCTCTGATGTCACCATGTGTAAATTTAGTTTCCGTGTCACCCTCCCACATGCACCTTAACCTTTGACCATCTAATTATTTAAAAGTTTTAGAAAAGGCCATTATTTCAGACATTTCTGGCTCTACATACTGTTATTTCTTCTGCTGAGAATGTTCCATCCTCCTTACCAGCCTAGACAAATACCAGACATTCCTGAAGATTCAGCTGAAAGGCCACCTCCTTTTCAGACCTTTCCTGACACATAGGAACAAGCCGCCACTCCCTCTGCCCCCAGCCCAACTCACACATTCCAGGCACATCCCTCTATGTCTGAAATTGAAATGCAAGGTGGAAATCACAGAGTTACAATTGCCCTTGAAAACCCCTAAATTGCCCATCAATTAGGGTATATATGTCTATACTCATGCCATATCAGAGAATGATGTACTATTACACAACAGTTTTTTTTTTCTTAGATGTTGGAGCAATTTGTGCTTTCATTAATTAAGCACCAGTAAAGCAGTTGGCTTGTATATAGCTTATGTTTCATTTTATATATATATATATATATATATATATATATATATATATATATATGGCTTATGTTTCATATTATATATATATGAAGTATCTTTAAAATTAGATATGTACTGGGTGGTACCCACATGCCGAGCTGAGGCTAAGAGGACCATTGACCTCCATGTTTACTTTCTCACCTTTCCTTCTCTCTCTCTCTCTCTCTCTCTCTCTCTCTCTCTCTCTCTCTCTCCATGCTTCCATACTTTAATACAAGCAAGTTAAATTATTTGTACTATACATCACATGATTGTAGTCTATTAACCTAGGCATAGCAATCACATTGTGATCCAAATCTTTGTTTTACCTGCTTTTAATCCTCAGCTCAAACCAGAGTGGAAAGCTCCATGAGGGCAGACCTGTATTTTTAGTCTCTGTTTCCCTTCCTCATGCAATTTAAGACTTCAGTGGCCATTGAGTGAATGGATGAGATCAATTAATAGAAGCCAAAGGACAAGGCAATGCAATTCCTTCAGCTTTGATTTTGAACTTTCCGTGGGATGAGGTGGAGATTTAACATCTCTGGCCATTTGTGATCAGGTTCCACACCAGGACAGAGATAATACTAGTCGACTTGATAGGCTTGTGAGAAATAATATAGGACAGTTAAAATACCACATAAATACTAAGTAATAAAGTCACAAGCACAATATGTCAGGGGAGGCATAGTAATGCAACTATACCTATAAAACATTTACTGTATTTTGTCTCTAAAATGTACAACAACAAACAACCCACCAAATGGTGGCATCTGTGCTTATTTCCTCCGTGGTCCTTAATATTTGGAATCCTTTCAATGTTTAATGCCCCAAAACGCAATAAATATTTCTGCTTTGGTACATCCTTATTTTAACAATGGAGTTGGTACCAGCCAGAATTATGGGGTTACTCATATCATGTGACACTCCTCCTCCCATTCAAGGTGTTTACAAGTGAAAATGGATAACATAAGCATCAAAGGAAGCCAGGGAGGAGGCATCGAAAAATGCATATAGAGGACTGAGGGTGGAATGCCTGAATGCTATTTACAGGCAATCTTGTTAGAAATGGTGGGTGTATGATAATGGGTATGTCTGACCTCTAATCTCTTTGATCACCTGGTGGTGTAAGGGATAATTCCAGAAGCCTAGAATTTGTAGAAAAGCTATATAGCTATATTGGTTGGAGATCAGAATGTTCCTTATTTACCACATTCTAGGAATGTGTCCAGTCACTAGACTCTGCCAAACTTGAGTATTTCACAAGGATTGACAGGACAGGATTTGGTATTTGTACAATTCAAATTTATGACTAGGAGGTATTGTTTTTGCTTAGGGTATTATTAGATTATAAATTTATTAGGAAATTGGCTTGTTAATTTCCCAAAGGCAGAGAAATGTGTAGAAAACCAACAAACTAACCAAAACAAGAGCAGGGATGATAAGTTACTTAACATATTTAACAAGTATCAAGAAGACTCCTTTTCTTCTTCAGTAATTGGTTGAGGAGACTGTGAATAGTGTAACTGACCATATTTCCCTGTTTTCACTTGGTGTTAGTAAGTTTAGAAGTAAATGTGGGATCCATTTATAGCTAGTTTAATAGTTTGCAGGATGGTAAAAATATTTTAGTTGTACTCATGACTTCATTTTACATCTTGCTTATACATCTTACATTTACATCTAATATTCTTTCTTTACTTTCAGTTTTAATTCATGTTATCTTGTAGGAGTTTATATGTTCTTAAAAGCCTCTCTAAATACTTTCTGAAGTAGGGAGAGACGGACATATGATTAATTATACAATTATAATAAACCCTCACTAATATATGTTGCTAGGTACCAAGAATCAATAGAATTGCTTTTGCCTTAAGGAAGTTTACAACCAAATGATAGACTTGTGAGGAACTGTGCCCTCCATAAAGAATCTTTTAAAAATATAAGATTTAGAAGTAGAGATATATAAGAGCAAACTCAAGGGAAGAAAGAATACTTGATTCCAAGATTAACTTTGTAGTTCTACTTGGCTTTGTGTGGCCTCAGGCAAGATGGATAGCCCTCTCCAAGCATCAGTTTTCATTAGTATAAGGTAGATTCATCTTGGGACAGTCAAAGACTTGGCTAATATAAAGGGGTGAAAGACATGGTATGTAATATTTGACTATTGTTATATAACATTTAATTATAATATCACTCCCGGCAAAACTAGTAGAAATAAAATTCAATTTAAATAAAGTACTAAACGGAAAGGTATTTTGAGTGAAATTCAGCACATTTCCAACAGAAAAGTGCCTTACCACCAAGACTACAGGTATGGTAGATGCTGTTTTCCGTTGAAGCTACTATTTTTATCAGCCTGAGGCAATATTTAGAATTATGCTCCTAGTGTAAGAAAGTAAATATTTTTAAGCAAAAACAAACAAGCTTAAGCTTCTCTAGGGTTTTAAGGCTAGAAAAGAAAGAAAATGAAGAGAGCAAAATTGAGGATAATCTCAACAGGCTACTTTTAAGTAAATTTTAGAACAACAACAACAACAACAACAAAAGAACAAAATTGTCCTACAGTGGCATTGAAATTATTTTCTGAAATATTTCCTTATTTTTAGTTTATTCGTGCTTTATTCCTTTTTTCTTTTTTTAATTTAATAAATCTTTATTGTTCAGATTATTACAATAGTTCCTCTTTTCCCCCCATAGCTCCCCTCCACCCAGTTCCCACCCCACCCTCTGCCCTTAACTCTCCCCCACTGTCCTCATCCACAGGTGTACGCTTTTTGTCCAGTCTCTTCCCACACCTTCCACACCTCTTTCCCCCTGAGAATTGTCAGTCCACTCCCTTTATATGCCCCTGATTCTATTATACTCACCAGTTTATTCTGTTCATCAGATTTTTTATTCACTTGATTTTTAGAATCACTTGTTGATAGACATGTATTTGTTGTTCATAATTTTTATCTTTACCTTTTTCTTCTTCCTCTTCTTAAAGAATACCTTTCAGCATTTCATGTAATTCTGATTTGGTGGTGATGAACTCCTTTAGCTTGTTCTTATCTGTGAAGCTCTTTATCTGCCCTTCAATTCTGAATGATAGCTTTGCTGGGTAGAGTAATCTTGGTTGTAGGTTCTTGCTATTCATCACTTTGTTCTTGCCACTCCCATCTGGCCTGCATAGTTTCTGTTGAGAAATCAGCTGACAGTCGTATGGGTGCTCCCTTGTAGGTAACTAACTGTTTTTCTTTTGCTGCTTTTAATATTCTCTCTTTGTCTTTTGCTCTTGGCATTTTAATTATGATGTGTCTTGGTGTGGTCCTCTTTGGATTCCTTTTGTTTGGGGTTCTGTGCGCTTCCTGGACTTGTAAGTCTATTTCTTTCACCAGGTGGGGGAAGTTTTCAGTTATTATTTCTTCAAATAGGTTTTCAGTATCTTGCTCTCTCTCTTCTTCTGGCACCCCCATAATTCTGATGTTGGTACGCTTGAAGTTTTCCCAGAGGCTCCTTACACTATCTTCAATTTTTTGGATTCTTTTTTCTTTTTGCTTTTCTGGCTGAGTGTTTTTTGCTTCTTTGTATTTCAACTCTTTGACTTGATACTTGTGGTCCTCTAGTCTGCTGTTAGGTCTCTGTATATTATTTTTTATTTCAGTCAGTGTATGCTTAATTTCTAGTTGCTCCTTTTTCATATCCTCGAGGGTCTTGCTAAATTTATTGGCCTTTTCTAGGAAATTCTTGAAAAACCTTAACACTGTGGTTTTGAACACTATATCCAGTCATTTGTTTTTCTCTTTCATTTGTGATCTGTTTCTTTGTCTCCGCATTTTTGTTGCTTCCCTGAGTTGGTAGAGTAGCTTTGTGTGGTAGGTGTCCTCTAGGGACCAGTGGCTCAGCCTCCCCAGTTACCTGAGGTGGACACTCTTGGTGCACCCCTTTGTGGACTGTGTGCTCAGGCTTGTTGTAGTTAAGCCTTGATTGTTGTTGGTATCACTGGGAGGAATTGACCTCCAGGCCAACTGGCTGTGAGGATCAGCTGTGTCTGCGCTGGGAAAACTTCTGTGCTGGAGACACTCTTATTACACAAGACTTGCAAAATTGCAAAAGCCTCTGTGCTCAGCTTGGATGGGGTGGAGTTTCAGGGTGGAGCAGGCAGCCTTGGTTTCCCGTCAGCCCTGCCCTATGAGGCCCCTGGGTCTCAGTGTCCCTCGGTAATCGCTGCAAGCACCTCTGAGAGAAAACCACCCTCAAGTTTCGCCCACTGCCAGACAGTCCAGTTTCTCCCCAAATGAGTCGGGGTTCCCAGAAACTTGCCCGAAACTGGAGTTCAGTGCAGTTGGGAGCTTTTGTCTCCCTCCCGCTTTAGAAAGCCAGCTGCGCACTCAGCCTCCCATGCATTCAGCAGTCAGTCCTCTCTGCGCACACGTACCTCCAGACCTCTGCCCTCTGCAGCTCCTGAGTCTCAGTGTGCTTTCTCTTTTCCTGACAGTCCAGATTCCCCCCGAATGAGTCTGGTTTCCCAGTGTCTCGCCAGGGACTGGAGTTCAGGGCAGTTGGGAGCTTCCTTCTCCCTCCCGCTTTAGAAAGCCAGCCGCACACTCAGCCACCCGTGCACACAGCCGCCCGTCCTCTCCGCGTGCGAGTCTCTGTACCTCAGCCTTTTGCAGCTCCTCTGAGTCTCAGTGGGCTTTCCTCTTTCCTTCTAGTTGTAGAATTTCCACTCAGCCATCTTTCCTGTGGTTCTGGCTGGTGTCCGTTTTGTCTTTTAGTTGTAGTTTTGATATTGTTGTGCGAGGCAGCAGTTTAGGTGTTTACCTATGCCGCCATCTTGGTTTCTCCTATTCGTGCTTTATTCTTATAAAACACACACACAGATATCTAACAGATATAACAGGGTGCACGTCTTTGTGGAAATTAGTGAAGTGATTATTGTGGGATAGATGGAAAAGAATAAAGATAGAAGGTGCAAATGGAGGCAGGTTTTTTGATTATGATATTTAGGTTCGGTGATTTTCTGGAAAACCATGGGCCAGAGACACTAGAACATAGTAGTCTGTGGAGTTAGATAGACCTGGGTAGATCTCAGTTTATTGTGTGACACTGGGAAAATTCAATAACTTCTCACTGCTTTGGAGTCCTTCAATTAGGCACAATAATAACAGCCTTGTAGAAAGAAAAAAAAAATCCCTGGCTGGATGGTTTAGTTGGAATGTAGTCCCATACACCAAAAGGATTCAGGTTCATTCCTGGTCAGGGTACATACCTAGATTGCTGCCAGATCCCTGGTCGGGGCTCATACTATAAGAGGCAACCAATCGATTGTTTCTCACATTGATGTCTTTCTCTCTCTCTCTCTCTCTCTCTCCCAAAAAATCAATAACAGCATATCATTGGGCAAGGATTAAAAAAAGAAAAGAATAAAAGTCCATACAAAATTTCTACTTCAGTGCTAGGCTGAGGTAGAGACTCAATAGATGGCAATTAATAGTACAGGGAAGACTCATTCAAAATCATCTTTTTTCCTTCCTTTGACCTATTTGGGAGAGGACTAGAAATAGCAGCTTTGCTCCATTACTTGCTCTATAGGGGGTGGCAGATGACTTTAGATAAAGTATTTTAATTGTCCTTAAACTACTGCAACAAGGCCAGTCTCCTGTTAGGCCTGCTCCAGTTTTGACAAATCACCCCCTTCAAGTTCTTGTTTCTACTGAAACCTGCCTTGATCAAGGAGCTTCCATGAGGTCTGGTCTTATCTGTTATCCTTATTCATTTTCAGAGGGCAGGTACCATGTTTTAAAAAATTTCATGGTAACCAGCACAATGTCATGCATTTTACTTTTTCTTTGTGACATAATTTTTCTGATGCTACCATGTCTGGGCACTCAAAGACAAGCCTAATCTGCTATGCCTCTTTTACTTTTATTTCCTGAGCTGTTGCCATTGGTGACTAGTGAAGCAAGCCAACTATTTTTGAACACATAAACTGCATAAAGTATCTTGCCTAGGACATTGAATATGAAGAGGAATAGCTTTGCCTCCATTCTTAGGTATATAATAAATGAAACTTTATTAAGTTTTCTGTAATTGAATGTTATGTCTACTTTGAACCTCCTGTCCACCAAGTTACACCCACTTAATATCAATCAAATTGGGGCTCTTATTTTTCTTCTAAGTCTCTAAAAAAACTAAGTCTTTTAAAATGTAGTTTTATAGCCAGAGAAAAGTATAAAAGCCTCAGAGTATTTGTCACAAAACTCATATATATCATCCCATAGGAAGGGCATTTATTCAAACATTATTTTCAACTTTTTAGAGAGAGAGTAATGAAGAGGGAGAGAGAGAGAGAAACATTGATATGAGAGTGAAATGTTTATAGGTTGCCTCCTGCGTAGCCTCCACTAGGGACCAAGCCCATAACCTGGGCATGTGTCCTGACTGGGAATTGAGCTGGCAACCCTTCAGTCCACTGGACAATGCCCAACCAATTGAGTCACACAGGCCAGTGCTTTTTCTTCATTTTTTATGTACTAGGAGTTGGAACAAATTCCTGGTATCCTTATCTACCATTGCTGACATCTGCTGAAATATCTTCATACAGCACTGGTCCTGAGTTTGGTCTGTACAAGTGACCAGTTGGGTCTCCCTCATTAATCCCTGCAAAATGTCTTAAGTCTGAGTTCAAGTCCCTGAGATGCCCAGGCTCCCAGGACATATCCAACTACTCCTCTACCACACTCAAGAACAAGCTCTGCTTTCATGTGTACTTCAGGGACTTGGGCTTCTCCTTCCTTTGCTGTTGTTTAATCCTCTCGAACCTGATCAGGATGGTTTAATAAAATCCACTTATGAGGAAACTGAGTCACAGAGAGGTTCAGGAACTTGCTCACTGCTATACACTTCACAAGTGGAAGAGCGCATTTTCAAAACAAAGTCCAACTAACTTTAAATTTGAGTTCCTTCCACTATGCTGGGTTACCTCCAAGATAAAAGTATTGGGTCTTTTTAATGTTTAATTCATAACTTCTAGGTAAATGCTAATGTTTAATTCATAACTTTTAGGTAAATGTCTCCTTGGAAAATAAAGACCAGAGTTTTGAAGACAATATTTCTTAAAGTGCACTCTACATCAGGATTACTTGGAGTGCTTCTTAAAAATGTGCCCCGGCTAGTGTGACTCAGTTTGTTAAGTGTCGACCCATGTACCAAAAGGTCACTGGTTCAGTTCCTGGTCAGGACACATAACCATGTTGTAGGTTCAGTTGCTCCTCAGTTGGGGTGTGTACAGGAGCCAACCGATTGATGTTTCTCTCTCACATCCATGTTTCTCTTTCTCCCTTCCTCTCTCTCTAAAATTCAATGAAACAACATATTAAAAATTCATATTCCTGGACCAAATTACAGTCCTGCAGAAGCAGTATTTCTTGTAGCTGGGTCATGGAATTGTACTATTAATAAGCTCATCTTACAACTTTATTTATGCCAACTTCTGCAAACCATTTTTTAACATGCGTAAACAAGTTCATTTTGATCTTTGTAAGGAAGATCAGAAAGGTCTGCTAAAAGAGGTGCTACAGTTTTTGAGTTGGTTTATTAACTTTTTAAAACTGTGGAGATGGAGGAAAAACCTCAATAGTGGGGGGAAAAATAAGAAAACAATGAAACAAAAGATGGGTTTCTGAGACAAATTTCCCCTCCTTCCTGATTTTGCCTGCAGGCAGCCCCATGTGAGCATGTGTGAGCTGGTGAGAAAACCTATTTATTTGGAATTTAAACCAAAAGTAACTTTTGGGTTAAGAACTATATTCCCAA
Organism: Plecotus auritus; assembly: GCF_963455305.1. Taxonomy (NCBI): domain Eukaryota; kingdom Metazoa; phylum Chordata; class Mammalia; order Chiroptera; family Vespertilionidae; genus Plecotus; species Plecotus auritus. The sequence goes on along the minus strand of NC_137776.1, from coordinate 144,208,843 downwards.
ATGAAATAACTTTGTTATTATTTTTAATTCCCCCTGCCCAAATACCCCAAGGCATTAAGCTGCTTGATATAGCAGTCTAGGTGCTAGTACACTTTCAGAATCAAAGCAGCTTTTCTATTTTATTCCTTGCATCACAGTCCAAATGTGTTAGATGGGTTGACTATCTGGTTTCCAAATTTCAAAAATTTGCACCTAAATTGCACCTGTAAAATATGTCCTCACACATGCAAGCAAGTCATTTTACTTGCAAATTATTGTTTTGCATATGCAATTACTTGCTTGCATCTGGATATACATTTTGTGGGACAATTAAGTGTTTATGTTGGAAAATTAGATCATTAATTTAATGTTCATTTATATAAAACTTAGAGCTTAAACTTCCAGAAAATTAATTTTAAGGCAGAATGATCAATACATGCTGCTTGTGGTCTAAATGAGGTTTGAGGGAGCATTCTTTTATCCAGTCATTTGTTGATTTGACAAATATTTCCTAAATGCCTATTGTGGGTCAGGTACCATGGTAGATGCTAGAATTACAATGATAAATCAACAGCACCATGTTCCAGAACATGTTAATATCGCTGTCTTGTCAGGTTTAGGAAAGCTAGCAATTTGTTAATATATTGTTTGATAACTTTAAAATAAGCAATTTCCTTTATTTGTAATCATCTAAATCTCAAGTTATTTCTCAATATGTGCCATACCAAGTTGAAAATTGGCAATTAGTTATTCCAGCTGATGGAGTGAATAATAAAATGGGGAAACCATTTCTGAACCGATTTTGTTTTCTTTCTAATTCACAAGATCACTAGGATAGTTTGTGTTTTCTGTGAGAATGTTAGACTCTACAACAGACAATATGTGGATGCTTCATAAAATCATAATTTGGTTATACTTAAAAGTTGAAAATAGTGTTTGAATAAATGCCCTTCCTATAGGATAATATATATGGGTTTTGTGACAACTACTCTGAGGCTTTTATACTTTTCTCTGGCTATAAAACTACATTTTAAAAGACTTAGTTTGTTAGAATACTGACTGCGTGATGAGAGTTATTTTGTACACCTATGCATTGCTTCATAAATAAAACTATATCGATACTCTTGTATATTTATGGATCTTGTTTCTATAAAGTCTATAGAAAAACAATGGTTTATAAAATATATTATTTTTTTGTTTCAGGATATAATTATAATAATCTTTCAGACATTATTTATTGAATGAACATTGAAGGTATTTCTTTTGTTTCAGTTACCTTGTTTTACAAATGAGTTAACCAAGACTTAGGGAGATTAAATGACTTTTAAAGATCACATAGAAGCTAAAGCAGAGGAAAGACTAAATTCTGTTGTATAGAGCTTCATTTATTTAAAACAAAACATTTTGTAAAAAAATGTAATGGAAGCCAACTAATGTTATTTTGCCAGATCTTATGGTGATGTTGAATGTGGACTCTCTTTAGACAAATGTGGGAAGAGGACAAAATTATATAAAACTAGAGGCCTGGTGCACAAAATTCATGCACTGGGGGCGGGGGGATGGGAGGCCCCTCAGCACGGCCTGTGCCCTCTCACAGTCCGGGAGTCCTTGGGGATGTCTGACTGATGGCCTAGGTGCACTCCCCATAGCAGTTGGACATCCTTAGAGCTGTCACGGAGGCGGGAGAGGCTCTCGCCACTGCCACTGCACTTGCCAGCTGTGAGCCTGGCTTCTGGCTGAGACAGCTGTGAAAGCTAGCAATTTGTTAATATATTGGCTTCTGGCTGAGTGGCACTCCCCCTGTGGGAGCACACTGACCACCAGGGGGCAGGTCCTGCATTGAGCATCTGCCCCTGGTGGTCAGTGTGCATCATAGCGACCAGTTGTTCCACTATTTGGTCAATTTGCATATTAGCCTTTTATTATATAGGATTAGAGGAGCTGAAGATGGTGGCACAGGTAAATGCAATCTTCACCTCTTCCCACAATCACATCAAAATTACAACTAAACCACAGAATAGTCATCATTCAGAACCACCTAAAATCTGGCTGAATGGAAGCCCTATAACTAGAGAATTAAAGAAGCCACATTGAGGCTGGTAGGAGGGGTGGAGGTGAAGAATGGGCTGGTCCAACACCCACGTATGTCGGTTAAAAAGCAGGAGGGGTATCTTGGCTGTAGAACTCCCCCTTTTGAGGAGCAAGGGGTCCCAGCCCCACACTAGACCCCTCAGCCCAGCGTTCCTGTGCTGGGAAGTACCCATGGACACAGACAATAGGGTGGTGATGGCCTGCAGCAGGGCAAGATCTGTGTAGAGCGGGGCTCTGGGGGATAAAAAGAGGGAAACATCTGTAATACTTGCAACAATAAGAATAAAAAAAAAATAAAGTCAGAGGAGTCAGAAAAGCAGCAGAAATCTATCCTCCCTCTAAATTAGTGTTCTTTCTAGTAACCAGAAACCTTCACACCCATTTAGGGCCAATAAAAAGACAAGGGGTAGGGATGGTGAGGGAAGGAATAAGGACAGAGATAGCTAAGCCTTTTATATATGTGCACACTTTTTTGTTTTAATTAGAATCCCAACAGGAAACAGATGTCAAGCATAAATTAAGAAAATTACAAGGAGGTTTATTTACATAGGACTCAATTATAGAAATGTGAGCTTGATAGAACTACAAAGAGATGAGGAGACAGAGTCATTACTAGAACTGAGGACAGAATTTTCCAGAGAGAGCTGCCTTGAGAAGAGCAGTGGAGGAGCACAATCTGCTTGGGCAAGGGATTCTGGGAAACAAGCACCCTGATAGAGTCAGCTTCTTGTATCTATGGGTTTTGTATCCTTGGACTTGACCAATCATGGATCAAAAATATTTGAAAAAAAATGTTACATTGTTGCTGATGTGTACTATGTAGTTAGGCCTATAGTGGTTGGGTATGTACTGAACATGTACAGACATTTTTTCTTGTCATTATTCACTAAACAATGTAGTATAATAATTAGTTACATCCAATTTCTGTTGTATTAAGTATAATAAATAATCTAGAGATTACTTAAATGGGAGAATAAATGTGTGTTATATGCAAATACTACACCATCCTATATAATAAACGGCTAATATGCAAATTGTCCCCTTGACTAGAACTTCAAAAGAGAGTTCGACCAGGGGGTGGGGCCGGCCTGCCAACCGCCCATGGCCCCTCCCCCTGGCCATCCCGGCCCGATTGGCCCCGATTAGGGCAGGCCAGCCAGATCCCACCTGTGCATGAATTCATGCACCAAGTTCCTAGTTTTATATAAGAGATTTGAGTATCTGTGGATTTTGGTATCTGCAAGAGTCCTGGAACTAATCCCTTGTGGATACTAAGGGATTACTATATTATTTTCCACTCACCTCTCAAATTTGCTGGTGTTCTCATTGTCTCATTCTAACTGGAAGTCATAGAGCAAGGAAGCTCATTGATGCCATCATTAATACGTGGCTTATTCCCTCCGGCTACACCTGAAGTGCTCGCTATATAAGCTGACACCATTATACCACCATATGATACAGTAAAAATAATTCTTAATGGGGAACAGGTAGAACAAATGGGTATAGCCTAGCTATGTAGGCAACTAATCTGATTTACATATTTTACAATGGAAGATATAGAGTTTGGACTGAGTGTTCTGAAAAAATCTGTCCCAGAATTCTATTTCTTCTACCCATATATACAAGACTAACCTATATAGCACTGAGCTCCGGATTATACTGTACATAAACCAGACTATTAGATAGGTGTAAGGTTTCCTCTCTTTGGTGGAAAAACTAAGAAACCTACTAATTATATGCATGGTATCTCTGTTTGAATGTATTCTTGCCATGGGGACAGCATTCGGTTCAGAAAATTGTTTCAAATTAGTTTCCACACCCACATAAATGGGCAATAAAGGCTCCAAGATATACTCCATATTGTTTTGCAGGAATAATTATACCTGAAGAATTTTAGGGCAGGTGAACTCACATACTTGCCTGGTAAAAAGTGAAATATCTATAAAAGACCCATAAAATGCTAAGCTTCAGTAGTGCTATTTCCTGATGTACCCTCTAAGATAAACTGTTAGTGAATATGCATAACTAAATGAGGTAATTCATTGTATGGGGCAGTTATTTATATACCAATTAAAAGTAATAGGATGGCTTCTAAAAATAACTACATTAGTTTTAGAATAATTTCTTTGTGCTTCTTTTTGGCAATAATCAGCAAATAGGATTTGTGCTTCAGGCCACTGCTAGTATGAAATAATAAAACTACAATGTCTTTAGACAGCAAAATCTTTGCCTTTTCTTCTTAGAAGTAAAACAAACTTTATACCTACTTAAATCTGACAACACTAATGAATTAGATGCTATCTTCAAAATATTGTGACTTAGAAAAGTTAAGTGATTTGTCTAAGTCCTACAGTTGTAAGTGTTGTGTCTAAAATAGCAGGGGGGCTTGACTCTAGTGAATCCAGAAGTGGACCTGGATCATTAGGAAGCAAGAAAGAGAACTGTTCAAATTTCAGCTTGGCATAGATCTCTGATCTCTGAGTTCAAGGTCATACAGTGGGGGAAGTACAAAATGTCTGTCTACCTTTTCTCAAGTGGTGTCTATTTCTTCAGACAATGTCATGAGAGGAAACCTACACGAGTTTTTTCACAATTCAGCTCTATCTGCTCCATGAGAAATGAAAATCCCAGTTTCTCCAGCATTTGGTTGCTGGTGTTGTTATTTTTCACCTTTTCCTTTGTTTTCATATGTACACTAGTGGTAAGCTAGAGAAGACTATGTCAGACATTGCTAATTAGATACTGTTTTCTAGGTTATTTTTTAAAAATGTTTTTATTGATTTTTAGAGAGAGAGAAGGGAGAGGAAGAGAGAGAAAGAAACATCAATGTGAGAGAGAAACATCAACATTGATCTGCTATCTCTTGCATGCCCCCTACTGGGGATCAAGCTAGTAAACCATGCATTAGCCCTGACTGGGGATCTAACCTGTGACCTCTTCATGCATGGGACAATGTTCAATCAACTGGGCACACTGGCCAGGGCTAATGAGATACAATTTTAAATTAGAAGTCTTATTTTATGAAATTTTTAAGTGTATTTATCTTTAATTATTTACTTTTCCCTGTATGCTTAAATACTTCTGAGGTTGTCACTCTAGTTTTGTCTTATTCTAAGGTTCTATCCATATAAGACTTGTTTTTGTTCAAAGTGGGTGACGAGCATTATCATCACTTGTGAAAGAGCACTTGTGAAAACACATCCTGACAGGAACTGAAGAAGAATAGAACCCCACAATGGAATTAATTGGAAAGGATTCAAGTTAAAAGGGCACAATATCTCAGACTTACAATAGAAAGAAAGAAAAAAAAAATATATATATATACTAGTATTAGAGGCCCGGTGCACAAATTTGTGCACCAGTGGGGTCCCTTGGCCTGGCCTGCGGGATCGGGCCAAAACCGGCTCTCTGACATCCCTTAAGGGGTCCTGGATTGTGAGAGGATGCAGGCCAGGCTGAGGGACCCCACTGGTGCACGATTGGGGCTGGAGAGAGATGCAGGAGGTTGGCCAGCGGGGGAGGGACCTTGGGAGGGCTCCAGGGCATGCCCAGCTCATCCCACTCAGTCCTGATTGGCCAGACCCCAGCAGCAAGCTAACCTACTGGTCAGAGCATCTGCCCCTGGTGGTCAGTGAATGTCATAGCGACTGGTCGACTGTCTGTCCCCTGGTGGTCAGTGCACATCATAGTGAGCGGTTGAGCGGCCTTAGCATATCATTAGCATATTATGTTTTGATTAGTTGAACGGATGACCAGAGGATTGGACACTTAGCATATTAGGCTCTTATTATATAGGATGATGAACTAGAACATAGGTAATTTGAAAGCTTGGGGACAAGATCAGGGTCTCTTTATTCCCCCAATTAGTACTTTCTACAGTTATTTCAAGTTTTTCTGTCCCATAAGATTATCTCATATATTTGAAGTTAAGCTATCTTTTTTCCTTATCTTGAAAGAAAGATTTAACTTTCTATTCCGCAGGATTTACTGAATGAGTTTTCACTTTGTTGATGAAAGCTATACATCCAATAATCTAGCAAAGAGTAGTGAGAGTCTCTAAGTAAAGTTACAACGGGATAATTATATCTATCTAATTTAGAATACCATATGATGCACTATATATATTGAAAGGTATTTGAAAAATAGTTATTAAAGGTGAGAATAACAATTTTTCTCAATAACTTTCAATTTTAAGTTATTTGGATCCTCAGCACATGTGTTTTAGAGAGTGCTAGGTGTGCAAAGTAATGCAAGAATGTTGCAATAAAAAAAATAAGTACATTGTCCAAACATATATATATATATGGTCCCTGAAACAAAGATATCAAAAAATATATCATTCTTTTTTCTTGAAGATACAGATATATAACTATAATGCCAGGTAGAAATTCCCTGGACTCTAGTTTAAATTGGTGGAAATGAGCACTGAGTTGAAATAGGACTTAATTCTGTCTAGCGGAAGGAGTGACAGAGAGTGCTTTGTAGAAGAGGTTAAATTTAAACTGGACCTTAGGAGATGTTCAGAACTGGGACTTGTATCTAATGATGATAAACTAGGTATTTTGAACTAAACTTTCTATTTTAAGAACAATTTGAAGAGTTGCTCGAAAAATCTTTTCAAAAATCCTTAAATATTGCATTGTGTGCCCACCACCCAAAGTCAAATCTTTTTTTGTCATCATATATTTAATCCCTTTTACCCTTTTTACTACCCTCTAACTCCCTTCCCTCTGGTAACCACCATCCCATTCTCTTTCCTGTGTCTATGAGTTTGTTTTTTTTCTTATTTGCTCATTTGTTGCTTCCAGTTTTATATCCCACATATGAGTGAAAGATGGTGTATCATAGAATTCTACACTTAAAACCTATTATTAAGCAATGTCACTCCAATAAATTCAATTAAAAAAAGAGCAGCATTCATTAATAAAGAAAATATTTTGAATAAAAAGTTCTTAAATAAATCAAAGTGTTAATAAAGAACAACTATGAAAACTTATCAAGCAGGGTTTGACATCCTACCTAATAAAGAGGGGATATGCTAATTTACCCTCACGCTATTGCAAAGATGGTGGCACCCACAGTCAATAAGAAGGGAATATGATAATTGACTGCCACACCCTCAAAGATGGTGGCACCCAAAGCCATAAGATGGCGGTGCCCAGTCCCCTCAGCCTTGTCAGGGTGGCAGACGTGCGGCAAGGCTGGCCCCACCCCACGCGCCTGCCTCTGGAGTCCCCCAGTCCCCTCAGCCCCCAGCCATCCAGGGCCGGCCCGAGGTGCAGGCAAGCCTCGGATGGCAGCTGTGCAGCCAACACCCGAGGCGCAGGCAAGCCTCAGTTGTCAGCTGCACAGCCACCCAGGGCCAGCCCAAGGTGCAGGCAAGCCTTGGATGGTGGCTGCCCAGCAACCAAGGGCCGCTCGAGGCTCAGGTAACCAGTGTTGGCCAAGGCTCGCGCTGCTGGCAGTGGCAGCAGCAGAGGTGTGATAGGGCATCACCTTCCCCTGATCACTGGGTCGCCTCCCGCCCGTGAGGGCTCCCCGACTGTGAGAGGGGGCAGGCAGAGTGGAGGGACCCTCCCCTCCAGTGCATGAATTTTCATGCACTGGGCCTCTAGTTTTAATATAAAAATCTGGTCTTAACTGGAACTGTTGACAGCAGTGAAAATGGCACCAGGTGTTAAACCAATGGGGCTGGACCGGACCTGGGTTCAGTAACCTCATTACTTGAGTTTTGGCTAAGAAAGAATTCAGAGCCAAGACTTAAATTATAGGAGAAAGTATATTTAGAAAGTCATAGAGGTAGCAGAAGTGAGCTGTAGAAGAAATGGGCTCAAAAAACAAGTTACAGAGGCAAAAGGAGGGCTCTTGGAGCTTAGGAGAGAGGAAAATACAGGTAAAGTGCCTGGGGAAAGAAGGTATGGGAAAGGTGAGGGCATGCTCACCAGAGGGAGAACTGTCCTCCCTCCTGAGGGTTTTATTTGGAGGTCTCAAGGGAGGATCACAATAGAATATTCATCCACTTTTCAAGTGTGTCCTTTCAGGATTGTGGTCTTTATTCAGTCCAAAATAAAAATAATCAGGCATCCAAGAAGACAAAACAGCATGAATCAAAACCATAATATACAAAAAAATAAAATACCTTATTGAATTATTAGACACAGACTTTAACAATGTTTACTAAGGTAAAGGAAATAAGGATTAAAACATTTAGCAGAGAATCAAATGGAATTTCTTAAAAAGATAAATTTAATGAGAAAATTAGGATAAATTTAATAGCAAATTAGACATAACTGAGCAGAAGAATTAGTAATCTGAAAAATAGGCCAGAAGAAAATATCTAGACTAAAACAATGAGACCACAAAGTATAAGGTGAAATAGAAGTATTTGGAAAATACAAAATATAAGGTGATATAGAAAGAAGGTATTATGTGCATTATTTAGAATCCAAGAAGGAGATCGAAAAAAATGGCTCAGATTCATTTTTTGAAGGGGTAATGGCCAAGAATTTTCCAAAACTAATATCAGATATGAAGGAATAGATACAAGGAAACTATATAAATCTGAGATTGGGAAAATATTCATAATCAGATTTATATAATAAAATTGCTGAAAACAGTAGGTGAAAAAAATGTATTGAAAGCAACCAGAGAAAAAGAAAGATTGTCTTCAAATAAACAAGTCTTACATGGCAGTTGACTTCTAAAAAAGAATAAGAGCCAAATGAATATTGAATGATGCCTTTATAGTACTGAAAGAAAATAATTTTCAATACAGAATTCTATACTTAGTAAAAATATTCTTAAACAATACAACTGAAATAGAGACATTTCAAATATTTTATTTGTTGCAATAGACTGAAGTAGATTTCTCACATATATAGAATTATTATATGTTATACTAGAGGCCCCAAGCCTTCCCCCTCTCACAGTCCAGGAGCCCTCAGGGGATGTCCTACTGACAGCTACAGTCTGGCCTCCTTCTGCAGGCTGATCAGGGGAAGGTGCCACTCCCATCAGCCTGCTGCTGCTACCATGGCTGGCCATCAAGGTGTTTTCATCAACACGGACTCCAGTCCCTTCACCATGAAAAAATGACAACTTTTTTTAGGCATTTTTCAAGATGTCTCTTTCATAGGATATGACATTTCTTTCTTTCTTTTTTTTTTTTATCCTCACCTGAGGATATTTTTCCATTGATTTTTAAAGAGTGTGGAAGAGAGAGGGAAAGACAGAGAAAAACATCAATGTGAGAGGAACACTTCGATTGGTTGCCTCCTGCATGAACCCTGACCTGGGCCCCAGCCAGGGAGGAGCCTGCAACTTAGGTACATGCCTTGATCAGAATCGAACCCAGACCCTGTGGTCCACAGGCTGAGGCTCTATCCACTGAGTCAAACCAGTTAGGGCAGGATATGACATTTCTTAGCCCCTCCAGCAGTGGACCTTTGTTTTTTCCTCCAGGAGTGAGGTGGAAAAACCCTAGATCACCTTCTTGGATTCTTATTACCCAAGTTACCAAGAACACTGTGAGTGGAATACTGGGAGCTTAGCCAATGAGCGGTCAGAAAAGGTGTTTCCTCTGCAGCTCACATGCAGAGGTGGGTGTGCTGGGGCTGGGCGGCGGCCACGGCTTGGGCACACCCCCCGCCTCTCTGCTCCCAAGCCTGAGCTGGGGCTGGGCAGTGGCCGTGGCTTGGGCATGTCGCTCTGCCTCTCCGCTTCAGGGCTGAGCCATCCATGGCTTGCCTCACAGCCCAAGCAGTCCCCTCCCACCCATCTGCGCACAACCTCCTCCTGAGCTGGTCGTGACTTTTACGGCGTCCTGGCTAATTTGTATATTACTTCTCTCTCTCTCTCTCTCTCTCTCTCTCTCTCTCTCTCTCTCTCTCTCTATATATATATATATATATATATATATATATATATATATAATTAATATATACTTACATGTTATATAATTAATACATAATTAATATTATATATTATGTATTTATGTAATGAAAGTACACAAAACTATGGCATTTCACTCTGAAAAAAAATTAATGGAGTCTAATTGTTGCACTCTCTAGACAGAAGGTCCAGTGACTACCTATGAGATTTGAATAAGTCAAGAATACAACAAAATGTAATTGGGTGAATGCTTCAATTAAATAGTCAATGAGATCATACCAAACATTTTTAAAAAATTAAGTCTATGCTGTTTAAAAAGATATATCTAATTCATAAGGATTTAGACAGTTCTCAAAGACAGGAGTGGGGAAAAAAGATGCCTAAGAATTCATCAGATAAGCAAGGATGGCAGGAATATTTACAGCATCATCCAAAGACTACAATTCACCTAGGAGCAAGGGCAAGGAAAGAACCCTTTGTTGGCAACATTATCTTTAGTGTGTTTGGGTTACAGAATGGAAGAGAACGAGAATATTAATATATTAAGTAATTTTGTCCTTGATATTATTTAAAGTTGAGACAAATTAATGAAATCTGGTCTTCCAAAATGAAATCTTAATTTCAAGTACCTTAATTGATAGAATTATAACAAATTCCACAGGGTCAGTCCAGATCTGAGGAAAAGTGATACTGATCTAATATCAGTCACAGTTTGTGTACTGGAAAACATAGCCATATAGACCAATCACTGTGTTTTCCTGAAAATAAGCAAATGAAAACTTTTACTATTGTAGTCAGTGTGACCATTTATAATTATACTTCATTTGGTCAAAATTTATTTAATTGACTGCAAATAATATCTTCAATAGTAGTTCAGGAGGGTGGATATTTTATATTTAATTAGATAGATATACAAAAGTTATAAGCAACAATTAATGGACTTCAGCCTTTGTTTACATATAGAATAATATTTAAAGAAACCTAATTATTCATCTAATTCTCTGCCCACAAGTTTGAGGTATTTTACTAACTAATATAAAATGTTGGATCTATTATATGTAGCAATTTTATGAACTGTTTTTAAACCACAAAGACTATAATCGCACATTTCTGTTTAAAAATTTTTCTCTTCTTGGTCAAAATTTTAATTCAGTCAGTAATGTATGCTATTCTGATATGGCTAAGTTCATATCCATGAAGCATTTTAATTCCTGGAGTGAATAGTATTAGTTGATGCTGTACATTTTCTTAATGAGACAATGATACAGTTAATTATCTGTAAGAAATTCAGAACCAATATAGCAAGACCCTCCATATATAAGGAAAACTACATACATATTTATATTAGTCTCTGCAGTGTGACTAAGGTTGAAAATTCATTGTACTAGTGAGGAAAAATAATATAGAGGCTTCTGCCAAGTAGGATTTACTTTTGCGATCAATTGTTGATGAGTTTTTAATATAGGAATCTTTGGCATTAGGAAGTAGGAAGTACAGAAGGTAAGCAGAGGAAATGAGAGTAGTTTCCCCCCAGCGAGCCTGGCAATTCTGGGCCGGGGGTGGGAGAAGCAATAAAAAACTCCCACAAAAATGTAATATAAAACTTAAAAAATAATAAATAAAAATAAAAAACTCATTTTAAATAAAAGATAATTTGCTTTGGTTAAATGTAATTAGAAGGTTAGTGTAAATTTAAGCCATGCTCAGTGTATTCTGGAGAAAATATATGATAAAGATATTTTGTCCATGTGTAGGAGAAAAGGATCAAACTGAGAAACTCGTCTTGCTTTCAAGTTACACTCTAATCCATATGGGTGGGTTATTGTGACAGCAATCACAAATTGCTTAGGGGCCTAAAGATCTTAGAAGTCTTCAGAAATTCCCTGGAGGTGCAAGAAGGAGGGCTCTAGGGAGAGTAGCTAAGCTTCCTGTTCTGTGTCAATCCCAAATCCAAAAAAATATGGCCTCTCAGTTCCAAAGCCTAGAGTAGCACGGCAGAAGTCTGAGAAAAGCACGTTTACTAATACCTTCTGCAATGATGGAGCAAAGTGGATGTAAACCAAGCTGCAGACCCACTGATTTTGGCCACTGTGCTGGACAGCACCCCCAGCTCACTCTCTGCTGATGCTTTTAATCTGGGGTTGTTGAAGAAAAGACCACATCCTCAAAACACTTTTGACTTTTGAAATGGAGAACTTACTTGTGAAAGAAAAAGAGGTTCATTATTTAGTCAGATTCTAGCCATGAACTCATCAGTGATTTGAAGGAAGAAGCCCATATCTTTGTTCTAACACCATTTGACCCTCAAGTGTTCTATATTTAGTGACGATATTAAGGTTTGAATGAAAGGTTATTGCCACATTATAGAAGAATAAAATTAAGGGTAAAGCAAATGACAAACATAGCTTTTCAGGGTCAAGGCTTAATGAATTTTCACTTTCCCTTAATCTGGGACATTCATGATCTAAAATTCGATTTGCTCATGAGGCGTTTCACATTAGTGATAGTCCCTGCCTGCTGTAGCTTTTATTCCTGCAAACACGACCAACAGGTAAGAGGCTGGTGCTTTTGTTTGTAATACTAGTCACTTTAACAAACATAAAGAGGTGACTCAGCCTCTTAACAAAACACGTTTGAGAGTCCTGTGAAACAGAATCCTGTCTTTAAGTCATCTCTTAACTCAGTGCCCTGTGTAGAGGAGGTCAGGGTGAGAAGGAGGTCAACATATATCTCAGTCAAGCCCATGTGATTAACAAAGGAATGTAAGTGGATTGGTAGAATATGTTTGACTGTATCCATGGAAACCTTCTAGATTGTCATTCCTAGGTTTTACATAGGCTACAGCAGGTGACAGGGGTTCATGTGCTTTTTTGGGGTAAGGATAGAGGTGAGGAACTATATCTAAGAGTTAAGGAACATTCTTGACAACCAGGAAGCAGCACATAAATCCTAGTTGTGAGTCAAATGTGACTCACGTTATGAAATGGGCAGGTTACTGTTACCTCACTAGAGAAAATGACATAACTCAGAGATCTGGTAGCTCTTGCTGAGTACATACCCACGCTACACAACTTATCATCAGCATCATCACCACCATTTTACAATAAAAAAGTGCTATTAATTCTGCAAAGCAATTTTACATGGCTGATGCCTTTGATTCTCATAGATAAGCAGGTGAGAATTACTACAGTTCATTTTAGAATTGAGAAAATCAAGGCATGAAACCATTAAATAATTTGCGTAAAGTCAATTAGTATCAGACTGAAGCCTCTTCACTATCAGCCTTGGGCTCTTAACAGCAAAAATTTTAAATAAGAAATCAACATCCTAATTTTTACCCTATGTCAGATAATGAAAAATAGTAATAATGACTTCAGCAGAGAGTGCAATAGGAGTTAGGTAATATAAATGCTTAAGAGTAAGTTTATCCTACCTGATCAAGATTTTTTCTAAGGACTTTTTTTGAACAACATATTCATTTGTCCCCAAATATATGTTGGAAGGCTTTAGTGTAGTAGCATAAGTTTTCAGAAACTGCATAATATATGGTGAATTCAGTCAGATTAAAAAAGATATTATCTACCAAAATTAAAGGATAGCTACTTTAGTGTTTCATTTTTACCCCAAAACCCCCACACAACTTTAAATGGGTAACCAAAGTCCTTATTAGAGTATTTTCTGTCCTAGAGGAGAAAGTTGGTGGGGAAGATGCAGTTCAGTTTAACTTGTGTGGGTCAATGCCATGCTAAGTAATTGCTAATAAATGTGTTTGGATTATTAAGGGCATGTCCATTTGCTAAATAATCTAAATTTAATTTAAAATATTTGCTTCCGAGTATTGACTCTATAAACTATGTAATTTTAAAAAATGACAATTTCAGTATGTGTCAGTTTCCTTATATAAATCAAATGCTGACTCAGTTGATTTCCAAATTTTAATTTTGCACTAAGCTTGACAAAGAACAGAATCCTCTAGTCTTCCTGCAAAATATGAATTCATTTTCTTTATCTCCTGAAGGTGAGGAGAGGTGGGATACTCACTAAATAATCTATCCTCCTCTACTGTCATATTTTCAAAAGGCAACTTTACAAATATTCTTCTTCATTTCATCTTTTCCTAAGTTATTTTGCTGTTGTCACTTATTTCCTAAATGTACAATTGCAATGGCTTTGCTATTATCATTGGTTCTAGACAGGGCAAAAGTAAATATTGCCAAGAAAACTTCTTGGGCTAACAATTTCATTTTATCTTTAGGAGAGAGAGGGGGGCGGGGGTGGAACGAGTTTCTTCAAACATGTGATGTTTGTGAGACTTTCCTGTTTTCCCTCACATCAGATTGTTTTTAATTTTTTGAGCTATCTTGGCATTCATGTCACATGAAAAACTGAAGAAGCAGAGGGAGGCATTTATTTTCAGAAGGGGTCAGAGAGCATAATCAGGGGACAGAACTAGTAAGCAATCAAGCATGCGGTACACACTTTCATTAAGGCCCATGTGTTACCAAACCACAATACTTTAATTTTCCGGTTCCTACTGTGTATGCTGAAGAGGTTCTGTTAGGTTTTATCTCAGTTACATTTTGCAAAGGGTAAAAGTGCGACATTTTCAGTCTTATTAGAGGTGCAACGTTTTCTTCTAAGGTTCATCTTCACTTACACGAAAGGAAAAAGCTCCTCGTGATAGTTAAATAATAAAGAAGGCTGATTGCTTACAGAGTCAAGTAACAAGCCTCGACTGTGTGCCATGATCCAATCTCTCCTTGAATCTTGAAATTCTTATCCAACTTAATGATGGCATCTGCTGGGAGGAGAAAAATTTCCATGGCACATCTTTGTAACAACTCCAAATCTCCTGGAAAGAAGCCGGGGTGGGAGGGTGGGGGGATTTAAATGAATGTAATCCTCTAGGAAGGACACACTTAGAATTTTTCTCTTAATGGGAACTTTGTTTGCTGACCATGAGCAGTCTACCCAGATAACACCAACGACATCTGCTGCTGTTAATCAGCTGCCACATCCAAATGACGGCAGGTCGCTGGAACTGCACGGCATTTTTTCGAGAAGCCCATTTCAACAATATCACACATACTGAAGGCCAAAATAATATTTTACCTTACGGTTTTAAATGCATTTTCTAAGACAGGTAAAGGTAAGGCATAGAAGAGGGAAGAACAACAGATCAATGAGGTGAGGTGAAGGCGATCCGATTTGTTTGGCACCTGCTCTGGGAGAGTAATGCTCTGGCATGCCTTTATTTCAGCTTAGATTTGTCAATTTGAGAGAATCATGTTTGTTTGCTCTTCAGTAAGTCCATCTTTATGGTGACCTTACCAAGCTGTTTGTTTTGATTGTAGGATGATAGATACCAGCTTCCTGACCAAAATGTCTGTGGGGAGAGGAAGGGTATTGGGACAGGAAACTCCCATGCTTTACATATTAGAGGTCCTTCCTTATTTTTAAATCTGTGTCTAGGGCCACTGATGTGATAGGACATGACTTCCATCCTATATAATAAAAGGGTAATATGCAAATTGACCGAACTGCGGAACGACTGGTCACTATGATGCGCACTGACCACCGGGGGCAGACGCTCAATGCAGGAGCTGCTCCCTGGTGGTCAGTGCACTCCCACAGGGGGAGCACTGCTCAGACAGAAGCTGGGTTCATGGCTGGCAAGTGCAGCAGCAGTGGCGGGAGCCTCTCCTGCCTTCGCAGGGCTAAGGATGTCCGACTGATGGCTTAGGCCCGCTCCCCACAGCAGGCCTAAACCGTCAGTCAGACATCCCCCGAGGCTCCTGGACTGCGAGATGGCACAGGCCAGGCTGAGGGAACCACTCCCCCCCTCCACCCCCCAAGTGCACGAATTTCATGCACCCAGCCTCTAGTGTCCTATAATTGGGAATTTTGTGGCTATTCTATTTGATGTGATTCACAGCAGTTCACTTGTTTCTCAGTGTGTTGTCACTTAAGGTAAAGCAGGGAAGGAAAAATACCTTTCCATTGGTAGTCATGGCTAACTTGGGAACTGTATCTCCTGGCCCAGTGTTTTAGCTTATTTTATGTTATCTAATTCTAGAGAACAATCAAAGAATCTGAAGGAACTTAGAGGTCATCTAGTCCTATTCCATCTAGGAATCCTTTACAATATTCCTGGCAGAAAATCATCACTCTTGCTTGTATATTTCTAGTTATTGTACATAAGCTTTTCAACAGCGTCAGTAGGGAAAAGCCAAAATCTGCCTCTAGGCAGTTTCTACACTAAAAGAAAAAAATGGAAACTCTCTTCTACAGAGCATCCCTTCAGATAAATGGAGTAAAACAAGCAAGCAAGCGAGCAAAAAGAAAAGGAGAGAAAACTTAACCATTGCAACTTCCCCAGATATGAGTCTTTCCAGGACAATAGCAGAGGCAATTCCTTATGTGATGATGTTTCTAGATCCCGCTCTGTCTTGGCTTTCATACTAGGTGCTCAGCCTAGGGAATCTAGGCTTACTTTAAAGTGCAATTTTGTGGATAACAGAGGTGATAAGACTAAAGGGTTTTAGAACTGAAAGAACTTAAACATTTTCAATATTTGAGAAATTTTAAAATTACATACTGAGTAGATAAAAAAGAATATTTAAAAATATGCCACTTATGGAGAAAATGATATAAAATATCCATGTACATACACAGAGTTTACTGATTAGAACATTTACATTAACTGTGAAGTCCTTCAGATGCTCTTTCCAAGGTCCATCACTGTTCCTCCTTCCTAAAAAAAAACAACAAAAAACTGCTAAGCTAACCTCCACTTGCTTCTCTTTTGGGGATGCGCGTATGTTTTTTACCACAGGCTCTCCCTCATGGTGTTCTGACCTTTACCCAGGGCCAAGACGCATTTTTCCTTGCATTCCCCATTGCGTAGAGTGCCAGTGGTCATATTGTTTGTTTACGACTTTGCTGAGGGCTTTGCACTTAGGGGGATTCAAATTTAAGTGTGTGTGTGTGTCTCCTATTTGACTTCCCACCTTGGTGCATTGCCTTTATCTACTCTATCCCCATGCCTTGAGAATTGGGGAAACATTTGTTGGAATTTAGCAGATGCCCTCATTTCAGCCAGCAAGTGGGCTTCTGTGGGATTTGCTCATCTCTCTGGGTTTCTGTTTACTCTTAGTTTTGACCTTTGTTTGGATCTTTTTTTTTTTTTTTTCTGGTCAGTGATGCTTTTATAAAAATAGGTTTTCCATGTCTTATCCAACATAAGTCATTTTCAGCAGGAGCACTCATTGGACAATGAAAGTGTGCTCTACTCTTTTCAGTTTGAAGGTAATTCTTCTTGATGGAGAAGGCAGAATCAAAACAGGAGCTGACTAGTTAATTTTATTATTTACTAATATCTTCCGCTTTCAACATATTTGCTGTCTTAGGATTTCGCCCCCCCCCCCTTAGGTCTTTATTTATCTGCTCATTCTACTCTGGACTTACCTATAGTTCTGATTTTCTATATTTGTATGTGCTGTTTTTAATCTGACCTTAAAATTCTTCTCATCTTTTGGAAACTGCCCCACCCCCCCATGCCCAAAACTCTTTATATAATCTTAGAGTCAGAAACAAGTTAGACATTTCTTTCTAAGCAGTTCTTTTTTTATGGACCCTCCTTATTTCATGACTCTCCTTTATGAGAATATCTTAGTCCTGTATATGATGGATCTTGTAATGCTGTAAAGCCTTCTCTGGTAAATTATATAGCAATATAGACATAACCCTTTCTTTTGAAACCAGTGATTGTTCATTGTCCCAGGGAGTACTTTTTAATTGTAGATTTAATAGGATATTAGGCCAATATGGGTAACCAAACTGATTAAGCTTACTATTCATGCACAGAATGAATTCATTTGAAACATTTAGAGCTGGAATTGATCTACTTAGGGTCCTTTCCTATAAATATAAGGGGCTGTTGATTCCTAGTTCTTAGTTCCTACAAGGATAAGATGGGATCAGTGGCCATAGTAAGTGACTGAATACTGCTTTGGTATGATGGAAATTATTTTTTGTATACTTTCCCTAATTCAGTCTGAATAACATTGAATCTGTTATGAGAATATGGGAGATATTTTAATTTACATTTTATATCCTTATATGTATTATTTTCACAAAATAATTTTTAAAATGTAATTGTTCTCCAGAGTATATAACTTAATAAATTATGACAACTGTGTGTCTCAAAACAAAGGCAGATGAACCAGGGGCTGGGGTTGGTCTCTAGATTAAGGATTAAGTCCCCAATTTAATCATTGTGAGGAATCAAGAGTTACTCTATCTTATAAGGTATAGAGGAAAAAATAGCTCAGTAAATAATACCCAAAATCCTAGCACCAATTTCAAAAGAGCCAATTTCCAAGCTATCTATACTAATAAAAGGGTAATATGCAAATTGGTCATGACGCCCTCACAGTAACAGCTGAATAGCAGGCTGTGTGGGGCGACCAGGCAGCAGGGGGGTTAGCGAGGGACAACCAAATGACTGACCAGCAGGCTCTGTGGGGCTACTAGGCTGGCAGAGGGGGGCAGTTGGGAGTGACCAGGCCGGCAGGGTGGGCAGTTAGGGGCAATCAGGCTGGCAGGCAGAGGTGGTTAGGGGTGATCAGGATGGCAGGGGGCAATTAGGGGCGATCAGGCAGGCAGGCAGGTGAGCAGTTAGGAGCCAGCGGTTCCGGATTGTGAGAGGGATGTCCGACTGCAAGTTTCAGCCTGATTCCTGAGATTCTGGCAGTTGGACATCCCCCGAGGGGTCCCGGAATGGAGAGGATCCAGGCTGGGCTGAGGGGACCCCCCCTCCGTGCATGAATTTTGTGCACCGGGCCTCTAGTTCATTAATAAAATACTTTGCCTCATTTTTTTCTGGCAAGATCAATAGAAGATTCTCTGAAGATATGGCTTTTTTCCTCATTATAAGAACTGAGAAGAAGCTGGATAGAATAGGTGTATCCTTCTATATGATTTTTTTTTTAAATGGGGTCAGTTTTAATTTGTTAGGTGTTTTGCTTTGAATATTTGACTTAGAAGAAAAGGTCTTCAGTAAAGAGGCTGATCTCCTTTCAGATTGTAGTCTTACATCTTCCAAGAAAGTCTAAGTTTGGGAACATCAACCCTGATTCATGAACATCTTTTATCTGTCATCCAAATGCCATCCTTGAGTTTAGAGTCATAGCAAGGCAAGTTGTTGAAACTTCAAGGCTACCTTGATAATTCTCTTGGTATTATGCCAATTTCCCCTGTTTTATTCCCTGTAGATTATCACTGAGACTGCACACCCACCAACTTTTAAGGTAATTTCTTCTCTGGCCCTTTATCTGTTGAGAGGTAAGACTCCAAAGTGAACTCCTACCTCCCAGAAAACTGAATTCCTGACCTAGTAAACTCCTGACTCCTCTTCCTCTTACTGAAAAACCTTGGTAAATCTACATTTTCTCTCACTTATAGCTTCACTGCTAATGCCCAGGTTTAGAAAGCCTGTAAACCCATCTTCTATCAGGAAACTGTTGGTTAAATTCCATTTTGGCCCATTTGATTTGCCAGATTAGGACATACCACACACAGGGTGTTCTTAGGGCCATGAGAAACAGTAACCCTGGCTGAGGATGAGCCAAAAGTAAGAGCTGTGAAAGGATATTTTTAGATTGATAGAATCCCTTGGATCATCATCACCAGTGACCAAGGATTGTTTTAAACAAGTGGCTCATCAGAGCCAAAAGAGAGGAATTTTATGTATTCAATTTTTGAGGATTTTAGAATTCTATACTTATAAACAAATGTTAGTTTCTTGTTTTCAAAATTTTAGGATTTTTCTCTTTCCACTAGGGTTAAAGGGTAGGGAGAGATAAGAAGGTACTTTGGTGTATTGGCCAAATTTAATCTTCCAGGTTCAAGGGAACTGCTGTCAAGCTGCCCAATTAAAATGATAAGAACTATTTTATTTTGTGTTTTATATAATTCCCTGGCAAGCGGAACATAATCTGTCTTAGCACTTATATTCTCTTTGCCAAAGCACATGCTGTATGTTTGGACATATGGTCTCATTTTTATGATCTTTTAACCTTTATCTATTCTACATACCCTATGGCAGAGCTAACCACTTATAGGACTTTCATTGCCAGAAAAGGGTCCCATCTGGAGCCTCTGAAAAAGAAGAGGACTACTTCCATGAGGGGAAACTTTTAAAGATAGATACAATAATTTAAAGGGAATAATTTCAGTTCCAATCTTTTTTGTTGTTTTGTTAATCCTCACCTGAGGCATTTTTTCCATTGATTTTTAGAGAGAGTGTAAGGGAGGGTGGGAGGGAGAGAGAGAGAGAGAGAGCTTACCTAATAATAGACAAACATGTAAATTGACTGTATCTTTGCTCCGCCACCAGCCAATCAGGAGTGATATGCAAATTAACCCAACAAAGATGGTGGTTAATTTGCATACTCAGCCTCTGAGTGATGGGGGTGGGACGCTTGTGTCATTGCCATGGCGACAATGCAGGTTTTTCTGCCCCACCCCCAGTCTCTCAGGGCCTCTGGCAGCATGGGAAGGAGGGGCCAGAGCGGAAAGAGGTGGCTCCAGGGCCTGGGCCGGAGTGGAAAGGTGGTGCCAGCAGCAGGGAAAAGAAAGCCCATTCTAGCATGAATCTTCGTGCATTGGGCTTCTAGTTAGTTAATAAAATGCCTCTCCACACACGTCCCGACTGGGGCCCAGGGATGGAGCTTGAAACCCAAGTACATGCCATTGGCCTGAATCGAACCCACAACCCTTCAGCATGGGCTGATGCTCTAACCCAGCCATGGGCTTCAAATTACATGCATCTTAGAACTTTTCACCATATGTCACATTCATTTTTACAAATATTTTCTATATCTTTTGCTCTCTATGCTTTAGCTTCTAGTGATTCTCTATTATCCTGCCTTTTAGATTATATATGTTTCTGATATGTCCTCTGTGTTATTAAGCCCATCTATTTATGCCTTAAATTTAATCACTGGGTTTATATTTGTTTCTTTTGTATAGCTGATACTAGAGGCCCAGTGCACGAATTCGTGCACCAGTGGGGTCCCTTGGCCTGGCCTGCGGATTGGGCCAAAACTGGGTCTCCGACATCCCCCAAGGGGTCCAGATTGGGAGAGGGCAGAGGCCAGGCCGAGGGACACATCAGTGCACAATCTGGGCCAGGGAGGGACTATGGGAGGTTGGCCAGCCAGGGAGGGGACGTGGGAGGGCTCTAGGGCATGTCTGGCCTGTCTCGCTCAGTCCCAATTGGCTGGACCTCAGCAGCAAGCTAACCTACCAGTCGGAATATCTTCCCCCTGGTGGTCAGTGCACATCATAGCGACTTGTAGACCGGTTGACTGTCTGCCCCCTGGTGGTCAGTGCACGTCATAGCGAGCAGTTGAGCGGCCTTAGCATATTGTTAGCATATTACGGTTTCATTGGTTGAACGGCCGACTGGATGACTGGACACTTAGCATATTAGGCTTTTATTATATAGGAGAGTTGGTCCTTGACCAACATGGGTTTGAACTGCATGGGTCGATCCACTTACATGGGGATTATTTTTCAGTAAATACTCTAAATATGCTTTCTCTTTCTTATGATTTTCTTAATAGGATTTTCATTTCTCCAGCTTATTTTGTTTATTTTTTTTGGCTTATTTTAATAAGAATACAGTGTATAATACAAATAACATACAAAATATGGGTTAATTGCTATTTATGTTATTGATAAGCCTTCTGGTAAGCAGTAGGCTATTAGTAGTTAAATTCTGGGGAGTCAAAAGTTATATGTAAACTCATTTTATTTTCTTGTTGTTTTTTCGTTTTTCTTTTATTTCCTCATCACTGTGAGACTGTTAAAAATTACCTTTGCTTTTCAGAGCCTTTCTATTTGGCTTTTTAGGCTCTTTCATAGTGCAGTTAAAGAGTTCAACAAATACTCAAGTGAAACACTGTTGAGTGCTTAGCTCGATTCATTGCTTCTACCTTCTCTTTTGAATTTTTGCTCCATGATCCTAGTCCTGGGAAACCTCTGGACTTTAAGTTTTATTTCCTCAGCCCTGTGAGAATATCAAAAGTTCCTCTGGGTTTTTTGTCTCTTAGCAGTGTCTTGCTTCCCAGATTCTTAGCCTTTCACCTGCACCAAAAATATAGAATTGCCTTGAGCAGAACCAGCTCACAGAACTTATCAGCTCACTTCTTTGCTACTCAACTATTTCCTTCTCTCTGAAATGTATGCCCCTTAAGTACTGGCTTTTGAGATGCTCTCTGATGCTTTCAAACAGCGTTTTGTGTGTTTTCTTTTTTTTTTTAAATCAAATAAAAAAATTTTCAGTGAAGTATTGGTCTGTCAAAAGCTACTATGTCACATCTGGAGTTGAAGCCCTCCTCTCCCCAATTCAAAATTAATATTATCTTAATCTTTGCTAAAAGACTCGTTTAATAAAGAAAGTAACTACTAGTTAAAAATAGCAATATTTTACTGGTGGGAAAATTGAGGTTAAATAAAATATTTATAGAGTACTTACTATGAAAAAGGGTGGAACTATAGTTGATATAACAGTTATAATAACACTCACAATAAAAGGCAAAGTACTTTCTTTTATCTGATAAGATATTACAATTTTGTAGGAAACACAAAACTAACCCAATGTTGGTAAATTATTAGAGAAACATGTCAGAGTATGATCATACACAAAAAAAGTCTGTTTATATTCTAGTTCAATAGTTGGTAAACTGTAGCCAAAGGGCTAAATTTGGCCCATAGGATGTTTTTGTAAATAAAGTTTTGTTGAAACAAAGCCACATTCATTCTGTCATATATTGCTACAATAGTAGAGTTATTACAACAGAAATTCTATCGCCTTCAAAGCTAAATGTATTTATTAAAGTACTGTATTATAGAAATAGTTCACCAATACTTTTTATATCTCTTGTATTGTTTTAAACCACATTTTTCTTTCCCAGACTGCATAATTTTGGATAGTAGAAAGTTCTAAAATATCTCCAATAAATAAATCATTTCCTTATTTTGTGGCTATTTTAAAACTGTTTGCCCTTCCTGGTTCAGGTTTGAGGACTTCAGTGTTATAGTTGCAATCTTGAATTATTACTGTTTCCTGCATGAAACTACACGATTCATTTTCTGTTTGCAGTTGGCATGGTCTTCTATCTCCTGTGCAAAATTCGTGTGACATTTGTTATTGCATCTTTTCATATCCTGGGCACAATTTATCTAGCTGAGATTATAAATGGGGAAAGACACACACATTTTGAACTGTTTCCAATTTTGGAGTCAAGAGACTCCATAGGGTAAAACAATCACTTTCATGTTTGAAGACTTGCCTTGAGCCATTTTACTTCTCAAAGACCATCCCTTAGGGAATGTTGGGCCAAGTGGAGTATCTCGTGGAGAAACAGAGGGCTCAAAACAGCCAACTATAACCTATGTATTTGTCAGTTTAGAATTCTCAATGAGGATAGCTTTTCAAACCCCTACTTTTTCCTTTCTGGCATCTCCTCCCCACCTCATCCCCTCATTTTTATGGTGCTCTTTTAGTGGTAGCACTCTACTCCTTTCCCTACTCCCTCGCTCCCCTATTTTAAGAGAATTTAAAAAGTGCTAGCTAGCTCTTTGATTTGACTTACTCTTCAATCTATCTTATGTTTTATAGTAACTGGTACTTATTTTAGTTCTTTGTGTAAGTAATTGCAGAAACCATTAATAGAAGAATAATTGTTGAGAGATTCACTATTCTTGGAATGAATAGCAAGTCTATGGACTGAAGTTGAAGAGGCAAAAGCATAGTCTTGGAAATGTAGAAGTTAGATTTACACAATATATTTCTGAGGTGCCGCTGTTACACTTACGTATACATGTATGCAGCATGAATTCCTAAAGTTTCCACCCTACAGTTTCTCAAATGTTATAAAAATATATGAATGGGTAGAGAAGCAGAAACATACAAAGGGAAGAAATTCATTTTTACAGCAGGAGTTCTCATTAGGTGAGTAAGATAACACATCTGAGGTAACTGGATAAAAATAAAATTCAGTTTGTCAACATACTGTTCTATCAGCATAAAGTCAAACTACCAGTCTGATGGATTCCCACACTATCTGGCCAACCTGATTGTTTAAATTATAGTGTGCAGTCAAAAAGTTGTTGTCAATTCCTGTCAGTCTTTCACCTGATGCACTTAATATGTTTAGGGGGTTATGGCAATATCTCCTGATATTTCTCGGTGGGCGAATTTGTCAGGCAATGTTGGTGACATTAAAAACTTCAAGTGTGATTCACCAGGTGAAATTTCAATTAATTATATTGCCAAAACTCATTGTAGTCAATTTTGCAAAACCACAGGCTCAGGTTAACTGTTGGGGCTTATTGATGATAGTACTTCAATCCAGTTGAATTTGGTGATGGTGTTTCACACTAATCACAAATAGAGGGTAGAATACCTACATAATGAAAATTACCACACTGGTCAGTCCAGTGTATCCCTAGCCACAACCCAAAGCCTACAAAAATAAGAAGTATCAAGTATGACCCATCATAGTTGACAGGAGCCATTTATTCATAAGATTAACAATTTTATCTTGATTATGGAATATATTCTTATTTTGATTAGATGTGAAGGTCTTAGAACTTGGGCCTAAACTTGGCATTTTTTTTCTATTTCAAGAACCATTTGCTACTCTTATAGTCTGTTTTCCTTTATCATGCAAATGTGGTGATTTGAATGGAAGGCTGAGTTTTGTTTGGAACAGCTATTAATAGATTTCTAGGGGAAAAGCATCTAATTAATTACTGGTGGAAAAATCCCTATAGCTCTCCTCTATTTTTGAAAGATAAACAAGGAGACTGTAGATGTTTAGCTAACTCCAATTATGTGTCCATTACATACATACTATTGAGGTTGATTTGTATGTAACCACAATGAATTGTTCTCAGCCAGAATCAGGG
The DNA here is from genome assembly GCF_963455305.1 of Plecotus auritus. Classification (NCBI taxonomy): domain Eukaryota; kingdom Metazoa; phylum Chordata; class Mammalia; order Chiroptera; family Vespertilionidae; genus Plecotus; species Plecotus auritus. The sequence continues at coordinate 144,183,901 of NC_137776.1, read as the reverse complement.
TTTTCTCTTGTAATTGTAAGAGATCAGAGTGGCATTTATACCTGCTAACCTTGGGCTTTCACTAAGATGATTAATTGCTTACATTGATTTATTTGATTGGTGGGCATTCCTGTAGTGTGAATTTTCACTTTAAAAATTGTTCACACTTCATCATTTGAGTTCTCCTTTTGCATAGTCATTAATGGAATTCTGAGCATGCATTCTTCCAAAAAAAAAAAACAACTTGCCTTGAATAGATAAAAATGTATTGCCTTTGAAGGAATAAGATATGAATGATTTTCTGGGTTTGAGTGTGGGGGGGAGCTTAATGAACATATTATTCTTAACATTTAGATGTATATTTTGACTTGATATCAGTGATGGCCAGTTTATTTAGACATCTGCTCCTCAAGTTGGAAGCAGATTTATAATCAGAGAGATGTTTAAGGTTTGACACTAAAAAAAAAATGTAGAACCAACTCACATTAGTTCTTCCTAGGCCTTGGATTATATTCTGAAACTGCCTTTGAACTCTCAATAACTGAGGTCATTAAACTAAGCCAATTCCTGCTTATTAGGAAATCATATTTGTACTTTAGTAAGTTAGGATGTAAACCAGATTTGTTATCTAGTAAATTGCAATTGAGTAAATTAGCATGAAATTATAATTTAGAAGCAAAAGAAACTTACATACTTACAGTGAGTTGTACTGTGTCTCTCTAAAACAGTGGTTCTCAACCTTTCTAATGCCGCGACCCTTTAGTACAGTTCCTCATGTTGTGGTGACCCCCAACCATAAAGTTATTTTCATTGCTACTTCATAACTGTAATTTTGCCACTGTTATGAATTGTAATGTAAATATCTGTGTTTTCTGATGGTCTTAGGCGCTCGAAAACCTTAGGTTTTCTTGAGAACTGCTGCTGTAGAGCCTAAGACCATCGGAAAACACAGATATTTACATTACGATTCATAACAGTAGCAAAATTATAGTTATGAAGGAGCAACGAAAATAACTTTATGGTTGGGGGTCACCACAACATGAGGAACTGTATTAAGGGGTCGCGGCATTAGAAAGGTTGAGAACCACTGCTCTAAAAGATGTCTACATCCTAACCCAAGTATCTGTGAATGTGACTCTATTTGGAAATGGAGTCTTTGCAAAGGTAATTAAGTTAAGGATCTAGAGATGAGATAAATAATAATCTCATTATAGGAGAAGGAGATTTGACACACTGGGAAGAAGGCCATGTGAAGATGGAGACAGAGGTTGAGTTATGTTGCCACTAGCCAGGATGCCTGAAGTGAGGAACTAGAACGCCAGGAGCACCAGAAGCTGCAAGAGTTAAGAAAATATTCTCCACTAGGACCTTCAGGGGAAGTGTGGGCCTACCAACACCTTGATTTTGGACTTCTGGCTTCCAGACAGTGAAAGACTAAATTTCTGTTGTTTTAAACCATCAAGTTTGTGGTGATTTGCTATAACAGCCATAGAAAACTAATATAATACTCACATTGTAGTCTATGTTAATGGGTCCAACTAGGTTTGTACCTTGTGCCACCTGCATGACCTTGCCAGATAAACCTGACCCTCATGGTCAGAAAATATCCACTTTTTTTTTTCATTGCAAAATTTACTCCCCAACGTTGGTATCCATGACACTTGACTCGTGGAATCTCTGTATTATAGTGTTTTTTTTTTTTTTAATCCTCAGTTAAGAAATTATAAGTCTCTCTAAAGCTTTTCTTTCTTTTTTTTTTTAAATATATATTTTATTGATTTTTTACAGAGAGGAAGGAAGAGTGATAGATAGTCAGAAACATCGATCAGCTGCCTCTTGCACACCTCCCACTGGGGATGTGCCCGCAACCAAGGCACATGCCCTTGACTGGAATCGAACCCGGGACCTTTCAGTCCGCAGGCTGACGCTCTATCTACTGAGCCAAACTGGTTTTGGCTCTCTAAAGCTTTTCTAATTAAATTTCAAACAAATTAGTCTGGAGGATCGAGCATTTTAGGCTACTTAATGGCTCATTTTATGTTTTCTATGGCTGTCCCTTTAGCTTTTATACAACACTTACACATTTAGCACTTCATATAATTATATTCTTTATTGTTCTGCAAAGTCAGTTTACACAATAATAAAATGGAAACATATACAGTCTCTTACTCTTAAATAAGAATAACAGGGACCCAGGAGGAGAGCACTCTGTCCTCATGATGCTTATACTAGTACTTGTTGTGAATATTCTCAGGTGAGCACTTGGCTATTCAGACAGGCTTCATCTCAAATTGTTTCTTGGGTATAATTCTTATTTCAACTATGACATAAACTTCCTGAAAGCAGAAATTGTCTTTAACCCCTTTCCTGATCATTGCCTCTCCAGGGATAGTCCTGGTATAGTTGCTCGATAAATGCTAATCCAACAAAATTGGTGTGTGAGCTTCTGACTGAGAGTATAGTACTCTAGATCATTTGCAGAAATTCCTGCAGGATGCAAGAATGTTATTATAGATGAGAAATCATCAACTTCCTCCCTCCAACATCTATTATTACTTAGTAGACTTGCAATTTTAGGAGAAAAGAAATTAAATATTATAGAGAGTAAAGATTTTGTAAACTGTGATCAATTATTTAGAAGGTACTAATCTCAGAACAGAAATTCACATAACATATTCCTAGAAAAAGGTAGCTTTGGAAGCTAAATTTATGGCAAAGTTTTTTTTTGTTTGTTTGTATTTTTTTTTAGAAGATAGGAAAGAAATAAGATGTAATGGTTACCAAACAGTTCTGTAGATTGAGAAAAGGGCAGCTCATTTAATTTGAGGAGGGGAAGGAATGGGTAACTTTTGTCCCTTGGGGCAGAGGGAGAGTGGGTAACAATGGATTGGTCACTCTGTATTGAACCTGAGTACTTCTTATTTTAATTGACAACATTCACATCTTTGAGATTCTCATTTAGAGTTTGATAAAATCAACTTGCAGAGGCAGATGGCAGGCTGTTATTTTTAATTCACAAGCCATGTTAAATGTATGCCATATGTTATAGAACTTTTCAGGCTCAGCCTTTTGAGTGCTACCACAATAAACTCACCAACTTACAGAAAAGGAAATCTGACAGGAAGAATTATGCACTTGTGGGTTACATTTTTGAGAAATGAAGTCAGTTACTTGTCTCTTTGCCTGATTTAAGGAGGGGGTTGGTGGGGAAGAAAAACCTCTCAGCAAAATGAGAAGCCACACATTGAAATGGTAATATCTGTGTAAAAAAAAAAAAAGAAAGTGGGATTAAGGGGTCTGATTGTTGCTTTGTAGTTAGAAGTGATATGTCGCATCAACAGTATGACACCTCCGAAGAATATATATGAGGCAGCCTGTTATAATCCGCAAAAGGATTGAAACATGAGTTCTGATTTGTATACTGCTAATGATCCTCAGCAGGAGACTCATCTTTCTGACCTTTAGTAGTTCATATGTCAAATTTTTTAAAAAGCTGAATTAGATAATCTCTAAAGTCCCTTTCAGAATTTACATAGTACAAATCACAATCACAAACTATGCTCATAGTTACTCATGGTTAATTACCAACATTTTTCTAGGGGCCATATTATAGAAAATTATTCCTTTTTGGAGAAATACTTAATTTGTCAAAACTCTACATTTTATGGTTCTTCCACAAATGGCCATTAATGAAGCTCGACATGATTGTTACAGAAAGATTTTGTTGAGTTACTTTTATGAAATCTACCTATTTATTCATCTCTGTGTCTAAGATGATTTCTGCTCATCCTAGGTTTAATATCTGAGACACTATACTGGCAATAAAGATACAAGCAAAGCTTTTGACTACCTCCCTCTGTCCCTCTGGAAATAAGTTAGTTCCTGAAGACATGATTTTAGCAACCTGACCAGAATGTGGGGAACTCAGGAATCATTAACTAATGATGAGAAATTTTGTGCCTACTTGCTGCAAGATTTAATATGAATATGAGTATTTATTTTAGTGTCTATTAAAATGAGTTTTTAAAAACTTTTAAATTTCCTTTGTATTCCTTTAGGTAGAATATGAAATGCCTTCTGCTCCATTAGCAAGAAGTAAGAGGGAAACATCAGATAACATCAGAAATATTTAAATTAGCTGGCTGGGGACCTAAAGGGTAGAGAAGGAAGAACACTTTATAGGAGAAATACAGAAGAAGGCTGTGCCTTTCAGAGAATAATTTATATGATGCTCTTCCTTCTCGCAGACTCCTCATCCTTTTAGTGTTCTGTTCTTACTCTTGGCCCCTGAATATGACTATCATGTCCAGTAGGAAGCACAAGAGGTAAGTGAGGGTTTGCCCTGTGTGTCTTGAATGGGGCGGGGGCAGGTAGGAGAGGTGCCTATTGCTGAGATTTGAAATTCTTTCACAAAGCATTCATTTGTTTGACTTAAGCTATGTTCTCTACTAAAGATGGGAACTGGGCAGGAAATGTGCCCCCTTTCAAAACTCAGGGAACCCTTTGTATAATACTCCTCTTTTTTTATCCTAACTTCCGGTTTCTCTCCCAACCTGGTATGCTAACAGCAGTTCTCTGAGATGGTTTTCTTGCTCCTACCTGGTTTGACGTTTGCTACTGCAAACAGTGTTGAAAAAGAGTTTTCCCTTATTCTCATACCCCTACCTGCACATCCATCTTCTCCTCTCCCTCCCGTTCACCCTTGCACACACACATACACATACAAAACTGTGTTAGGCATCTGGTGTTCCTGCTACCTTCGTTCCCTGCCATTGCACAAAACACACTTTCCTAGGACACTGCTTTCACCCCCTACCTCTTCAGGTGCTTGTCTTCCCCACACTCTGAACCTGAACTCCTGGAGGGCTGGGTTTTGTGCTACTCATCTTCATGGACCTGGTAAGGACACAATAGATGTGTACTGAGTGAAAAGATGAATGAAAGTGCAATGAAGTATGATTTAATGAACATCTTGTCTAGTTAAGTTGAGGGTTGCCTAATTTTCTGTCATTGATTCATTCAGTCATTCGTTAGACAAGTTTCACTAATTATTTTATGAAAGAGGATGATAAAATCAGAACTCACTGCTTACTATATAGTTTGCTGTTTGTGTATGTATGTGTGCATGTAAACCTACACATGTTTATTTAGGATGAAATTAACTATTAAACTGGAAATTATTTGTTTCACTGTGTGAGTTTAATCATTCCCACTTATCTTTTTGCTATCTTCAAAGTTTCTAGAACATTTTTATATATAGATATCTGGTCAAAGTGTGTTGCACTGCCAACTGTAGTTGAGATTTGAGAGTCCAGAATAGATGGACCAGATGGGCAGCTTCTCTCACAGCAGAGTTTCCCAAAGTGCATTCAGCAGAATACTTGTTTTATGGGGTGTTAAATGGGATGTTACTAGGTGTTATGAGGAGTGGAACAGAGCTAGACATAGGAGAGAGAGACAGATAGGGATATATTTACATACTGATATTATATATATATACTCATTACATACTTATGTACTTTATATAGTATATACACTATTTATAGTCATATACTTATGAGTATTTATACACTCATCATATATTATATATGAAACATTTAGACTAGATGAAGTTAAGTAGATTTATTACATCAAGATTTATTAGAACCGTTAATTCACCAATGTGCTTCGAAAATAAATAGGAAACAGAAATTACATGTATAATACCTAGCATTTCTCATATTTATTTTCTCATTAAATTTAAAAATTTTAAAGCATTTTCAAGAACTATTGGCTCTATAAGTCTCTGGTAGCCAATTGATATTCTGCTCTCACATCAATGCTTTTATTTCTCTTTTCTTCTTTTTCCCTCTCTCTTTAAAAATAAATAAAAATATATTTTAAAAAAGAAATAAAAGATGAGAAACAAAAATTATGCAAACTCTCTCCATGACTGTAATTTGAGTACACCTGTCTGGGTCAGCTAATCTATGTGATATCCCTTAAAAAAAAAAGGGCTCCCTTGAGTGCTTGCTTTTGAGGACTGTGAGGAAAGGATAAAGGCTTTTGGAGGTGGATCCACACTTTGCAGTCAGTTTTAAGAGTGATGAGAACCACTCCTACCATCTCCTCCATACCTCCCCAAGAGACAGAATGAGTGCTAGTCTGTATGATGAAAAGGAAAAGAGGGCCACATTTTGGAGAACTCAGTAGGTCTTTTAGGAAGAAGGAATGAACAGAGAATGGGTGGAGAGATGACCCTGAGGGTATAAATGCAATGAGGCCCATTGAACTCCCTGTTATTTATCACACTATTCTTTCTTTATATCATAGCTTTTATATTTTCTCTTGAGAGTCCAAATGTGAGCCTAAAAACTCTAGAAGGTATGTATCTATTAAAAAGAAATTAGTCCTGTTTTCAAATGATCATTGCTACATTTTATCTCTTTTTATTTCTCTATTTTTAAAATCCTATAATTCAAATACTGAAACTCCTACATGAATCCATCAATTTGCTTCTTTTTCTTTTTTCTACTGTTGGTACTATTAAAGATGTCCCCATTTCCCTCCCTCCCCCCATATCTCCACGAGCCACCTCCCCTCCCCCCATGGCCTTCACCACACTGTTGTCTGTGTCCATGGGGTATGCATAAATGTTTTTTTAGCTAATCTCTTCACCTTCTATCTATCTCTTTTTTTTCTATCATTCATTTATGTTTATTTAATCGAGGTCCCTCATTGATACATGGAATTAAAGATCACTGCATGCCCTTGTGGATGAAACCTTTATAATTATTACATTACAGTATAACTAACCAGAAATGTTTGAAGACTATCTTAACTATTTCAAAGATATAATTTTTAATTTCAATTACCAATTTTGAGTCCCTTTCTTTCGCACAGTACTGTGTGGAAAACAAAGTTTGGGTCCATACACTAACTGCAGACCACCAGTGCCTATACTAATGCAGCTAAAATTGGCTCCGTGTTTCTTAGCTTTCAGAATAATAGTATTACTGCTGTTAAAAGATACAGAGGTTGATGGAGTAAAGAATGCCCATTGTTCAAAAGTGGAGCTTTTTTTGGTACTGAACCCATAGCAGTGTCTCCTAGGGATTTTTACACAAAGTAGACACTCTGTAATAAATATATCTGCAGTGCCCTCTCAACAATATATCCAGCAGGAAATTTTATGTGTTGACTTTTATATAGTCCTTCAATAAATTTTGGCCACGTCAAGCTAAAATGAGATTGAGTAATGGCAAATACACAGAGAGACAAAGAATGCACTCCAAGAAACAAAAATATATAATTTCAAAAATATATAACATGCAAGAAAGTATATCATGTCTCAGAAATACTATAATAGGATATCAGAAAGAGAAAGAAAAATTAGTTTGATTTCACTAGCAGATGGTAAAGCAGTAACTTGGACTACATTTTTAGCCTTTTTGTTGCAAAATTGGAGCAATATTGACTCCTCATTATTTGAGAAACTAACAAAATTAAAGCATTTTTATTGTAAAATTAGTTTATAATTGCCATGTTTAAGAAAACAAATAGAAACATCACTAGGAGGATCGTTTTCTGTCTCCAATGTCAATGCATTATTAAACACAACACACATACACACACAGCCACAAATAATTGCCTATTTATGCTAAGCTATATATCTAATTTTTAGATTATAATTGAAATACTTTGATTTGCAACCTAAAAAGGGGCATTTTTATAAAAGAAAATGACATTTTATTTCATGTATCTTTAGTAAAATAATTCTCTTTAGGAAAAAAATATAGCTGGAGATCACCCATTTTCTCTTTTGTGATGAAAGTATATTCTAGTCTCCATAAATTTCACATATCCCTTAAAAATCATGAAAATTAGCTGACTATCTATACTAATAAAAGGGTAATATACTAATTAGACCAGGAGACCTTCCAGGAGACCTTCCGGACATCCTTCCAGACAAAGCCATGGTGGCGAAGCCTAGGCAGAGGTGGTTAGGGGTGATCAGGCCAGGAGGGGAGGGCAGTTGGGGGTGATCAGGCTGGCAGAGTTGGCAGTTGGGGGCAAGCAGGCCAGCAGGGGGGGGCAGTTGGGTGCGAGCAGGCTGGCGGGGGTCAGTTGGGGGCAAGCAGGCAAGCAGGCAGAGTGGTTAGGGGCGATCAGGCAGGCAGGCAGGTGAGCAGTTAGGAGCCAGCGGTCCTGGATGTGAGAGGGATGTCCCACTGCTGGTTTAGGCCCAATCTCTGTGGATTGGGCCTAAACCGGCAGTTGGACATTTCCTGAGGGGTCCCAGATTGGAGAGGGTGCAGGCTGGGCTGAGGGACAGCCCCCCACTGCACGAATTTCGTGTACCAGGCCACTAGTGTTATAATATTTGTAGGACTCAACTAGAGGAATGGCCTTCTTTGTAGGACTTCTGCTAAAGAGTGCTGCGCTTTCTGGAGTTATTTGTACTCCATCTATCTTAAGTTGGATTGCAACACACCATCGTAGATAATAAGGTTTTACTCACTAAGTCAAAATTGAACCAAATGTAAAATTTTTACATTTAGCTCATTTTAAAGATTTTTGAATATCATAACATAGCATTGATTTTCCATCTTACCCAGTTTTAGTAAAAACAAGTATCAATGGTGTAGTTCAGGTTTCGGTTATCTGGAAGTGATAATGTAGTCAGGTAACGGAGATAAATGTAAATTCTTTTTGGGTATTCTGCTGTTTTTCTGTGAGATTTCTAAGGTACTTGTACTGATTAAGTATAATGTGAATGGAAATCAGGTATCATTCATTAAAAACTTGTCATCAATTATCCACTTTATGCCAGGCACTGTCTAGGTGCTAGAAAGATTGTAGTGAACAAAGTGATAGAAATGTCTTCTCATAGAACTTGCATTCTAGTAAGCAAATCAGTAAAACATAGAGTTTGTCAGATTGATTTTTTTAAAAAAACTCCAGCAATCTAGACAATTTCTTATTCCAAAGAAGATCTTTGTGCTAGAACTGGCTTGGAGCCTGGGGCTCTTCTTTTATTCTTACTTTGATTGTACCCCGAGCTGGCCACCAGGCTCACAGTGCTGAACGCACCCTATCCACAGCACAGGAGAGAGGAAAGCAGGAGAGTTGAAAATGGCAGTGATTTTGCCCACTATTAAACAGGCCCTGTAGTGTGATAATTGGACCAGTCAAGTTTTCAACTTCTTGGTGGCATATTGGAGAAGGTGAAATAGTCTCACCCCTTCCCTGCCACTCAAGAACCCACGCATTGATTGCCATTCTCATGCAAAGACTTCTTATCCATGAAACAAAAGAATTCCTCCTTTATGGGCTGCACTCATCCAGGAGCTCAGAACTAGTAACTCTAATCTAGCTGTGTTCACTGCCTTCATTCTCTGAAAACTGAACAAACCAAAGCATGAATGCCACAGCCAGGATAGTTTGTCTGTACCAGTGGTTCCCAGCGTGGGGCACATGCCCCACAGGGAGGGCAATTTGATTTTTAAGGGGGGCAATTTGAGAATGAGTTATTAACAGTGAATTTTTTGCATATCGTATGCTTCTAGGAGCATAATATATAATATATAAATATATAAATATATAAATATATAAATATACAAACATATAAATATGTGTTGTGACATATTTATGCATTTCAGTTCTCTATTATTTGTTTTGAAACTTTATTTGCTATTTTTCATATCACTTCGTATTATTATTATTTTTCACAATTTCTTAGTGATTTCTTCCTCAATATTTCAACTTTCCTTTCCTTCTTTTATTTTTCTCTTTCATGGATGCCATGTTCTTTGGAAGCTTGTTTAGACCAAGTTAATAGCCTTTTAGGCTTCTGCCACGTGAATAGGTGTTCACCTTTTGAATAATAAGAATTATATGTCATGGGGGGGGGGCATCAGGATTTTAGAGATGCTTAGGTGGGGCATGGCCAAAAAAAAAAAAAAGGTTGGGGACCACTGGTCTATATTCTGTATCACGAGAACTTCCTTTCAATGCACTCTCACAGCTGGGATTTTTATTTTTTATCATTGATTTATTTTGCTTAAATATGGAGTGATGAGAATCAGGTTTTTATCCTCCTAAGATTACAGTCCTATAGTTGGGTACAATTTTTTGGTGTGCATGGTAATTATTTTAGGAGTATATAACTTTAATTGGCTGTTCCTTGTACACTAATTCAAAAGGCACTAACACATGCACAAACAGGATTATTAGATGCCAAGCCAAATAAGCAGCTGATCTGCCTTGTATAGTACATGGAAATTGCTGCAGGAATCCTCTCTCTCTTCCTCTCTTCCTTGGTCTTTCACTCTCTCCTTCTTTTGCTCTCATTAATTCTATTTCCAGGGCTGCTGTAGCAGGTGGGGCATTTTACCTTCTCATCTCATTAATCACATGTGGGTTGCTGAGGAGAGCTCTAGTAATTCCTGGTCAAAAGACAGGATAATCCATAACATCTAGCAGTAGCAAAGCCAGCTGTGGAGCTCATGTGTTACCATGTAGCCAGGCTGAAGTAATTTATGCAACTAACATAATGCATCTCTAGAGGAAACCTTTTTGTTCAAACCAGGAGAGAGATGATTACTTTAACTCTCCTGCATGATTGGCCCTCTGCATATCTGTGACATATCAGAGTTGTATTTTGTACTCCTAACATTTCTGCTAGGTATCTTCTCTCTTTCCTACCTCATTGAGCACTTACAAGATCCTAGGATTCCTCCAGAACCCTGCTCGACCCTGCTTCTATCCCACTAACCACTGTCTCAAACTTTTGATTCAGATTTTAATTTTTAAAAATAATGTATTACCTCTTCCACATTTTTTTTTTACTGTGGCTAACTTTTTAGTTACATGTTGGAATTTGAAGGTGAAATCAATTAGTGTTCCTTGAAACTCCTGAAAAGCCATAGAGGCCAATATTCTTCAACCATTTCATCACCCAAATCTCCCAGGACCTTCACAAAAAGTTATATGTATTGAGTGCTAAATAATGAATTTTATCATTTAAAAAATCACAGACATACTATAACTGCTAAGTGGATTATTTGATGCAGGAGATCATCATACTGAGTTGATGTAATTCTAGCCAAAAGCAAAGGATCCTGTCACTTCAGCTAATTTTGCAAACTTCCCAGGGGGAAATAGAACACACATACTAGATCTTTCTGGCACTGAAAATAACTCGAGGATCCCCAAGACACACTTCATGAATGGAGCTCATCTCTGAGATGGCTCAGGCCTCCCACCCTCCAAAGAACCAAAGAAATAGCTCTAACAATGAAGGACTTCCCTTCTGAGAAGTTGGACACGTAAGTGATGCTTCATGCTGTTACTAAAAGCATTGTGACTGAGGTTTTAAGAGACTCATAGGGTTAAGGCTGGACTGTGGTTGGTGGAGTAGCTAGAAGCCAATTAGAGCAAGTTCCAGGGCTATATATTTGCATATTTCAAAAACATTTTAACATAGAATTTGAATATGACTATCATATGGCTAGAAAGTCAGAAGAAATAACTACTGAATATTGACTGAAATCAGTGTTTCTGTAGTTTCCCTTATTAAATAACATATTTGTTGTAAAACCTACATCCTACCTATACCCTGGGGCCACGGTTTCCCATTAAGATTTACTATACTTGGTGTCCTTAAATTTGGTGTGCCATAGACTACTGTGGCAGCCTGGTGAAGCCCATGAATCCCCCAATACTATTGTGATTCTGTTGCTTGGCACAGGCATAAATAAGGGAAATGATAACTTTTAGAGGTTAATGAAAATAAGGATGTAATTTTCCCCCATCTAAATACCTGGACTCCCTGAATTCTGCTTTAGATTAAGAACCCCTGCAAATGTAATCTTTTTTGTGTGTGTCAGATATTGAGGTAGAGTGAAGATTAGGTATAGATTAAGTTGCATATAGAAAGATAATGCTGAAGATTTTTTCAGCTATTAAATTCACATCATGATTACATAACCAGAGATACAAAGAAGCAGGTCACTAATGCTCATTCTGCCTTTACAGTCCCGATTCTCCCTCTGTATTCTGATGTGTCATGGATCTATCTGATTTGGACTTCTTTACTCCTTCTACAGTTAATATACGACCACTATCCCTCAGACCTTATACTCTACAATGATTTCTTTGTTTTAAAAAATCCCTTCTCTTTGTGATCTTACTTTTCCTCTGACTTCCCTGCATGTTAACATGTAGTCTGTCTGTCTCCTGGCCACCTTCCATGGCTCTACCTCCCAGGAATGGCCCATCTCCAACCCCACAGAGGAATCTGGACAAAGGAGAAGGGAAGCAGTTTCTTGTGTTAATTAGGGGAACTAGAAGCTTAATGAAAGCTTGACACAGTACTTTGCCTTTTGCTATGACTTGCTTTTTGGCAAAGTTAAGCAGTGAATAATTTTAACTATATAATGGGTTGATGCAATTTACAATCCCATGTTTGCTTATATTTTGGAATGCAATAGACAGCTCCTAATGCAGTTCAGGTCAGCATCCTTATTTAAAGTTCTGCAGTGGCTCCATGTTGCATTTAGTTGACAGATAATATACAAGTCAGTTTGTTTACTTACAAGACAACAGATCCCTCACCTTCCTTGATGAATCAAATTTACTTCCTTAAACATATTCCATGTATTTCTCTAAATTTTCCAAAATTTTATTTAGGATGATATACATATAAGTTGATTACATCAGCTGTTCTTTTAGTTCATTATTGAGTTGTCATCCTAAAATTTGCTTGTAGGTTTCCAGTGGGTAAAACAATATTAATTAATTTAAAAGTAACTTTTGAACCTTCGAATTGCCATCTTCAAAATGAAATACTAATCTCTGCACAGCTTGCTTTAAATGAATGATGTTTGGATTACAGCCAATAATCCATACACCTAATAAAACATAGACTGCTGTACCAGTTCTCAACTGGAGATTAGGCAATGTCTGAAGATATTTTTGATCATCACAATTTGGGAGGTGCTATTGGCACCTAATGGGCGGAGGCCAGGGTTGCTGTTAAATATCGTGGAAGACACAGGTGAGTTCTTTTCAACGTAGCATTATCTAGTCCAAAATGCCAGTACTGCCACTATTAAGACACACTATGCTCTATGTGGGTGACCCAGCTATGAAAAATAATGGCTAAGCGAAGATATTGGCATTTATAAAATTGTGGAGAGTGTGGATAAGGTGATGTTAAGCTTAGTAACAAATCATGAATGTCTTAAAGAAGGATATATCCACTAGTCCTCAAAAAGAATAAGTTGAAAAATGCATATATTGAATTGGTGTTACATTATACATGTAATAATAATTAAATAAATTATAATTGAAAATAAAAATTCCAGGTCCCTTATTTCTCCCACATTACTGGTACAATAATAGTAGAGACATTGGCGGGAAAAGAAAGCCTGGATTTAGATCCTCATACTAGAAACATGTATAAAATTATACATAAAAATAAAAAAAGATTATGAAGTACATAAAAATATATAAGACCTACTTTTCTGGAGAAAGGAAGCATTTTCTGCTCAAATCAGGAGATTCAGTGACAAAGAGAAAGATGGATATTTTGGCAACCTACAGAGTAGAGCTTTTCTAGTTCACATGAACAGGCATCTAAAGCAAATACAATGGAGAAAATATTTGAAAAAGAGAACTTCTGCCATGCCATCCTACCAATCATACTTCCTAAAATAACCACTATTAACATTTTGTATTTCTAAAGGAAAAAAATGGATCTAGTTTTAAAAACTAGTAAATTCAGTGAAACTAAAAGAACCATGGAGATAGGTTTATGTGTGTCCAGGGGAAGACATTTCCATTCTGCTTATTAAGGGAAGCCTGGGGTGATTTGGAGGGAAGCTCTGACTTTTTTATTATGAGTCATTGAAAAGCAACTTTTATCTACCTTGATATTTTATCAGTGATCCCAGAAGCAGTATGTAGTTCCAAGGAAATATGGCATTTGGATGTCAATGACTCTGATTATTCTGGTATTTTTGAGTTTGCAACATATGTATCCTAAAATCTAATTCACTCCTACACCTATCCTGAGAGGACATAAACACAACCACAGGAAAGCCTCAACTTCAATTTCTAAACCATATCTTTGGGATATTCATTTCAGTCAAACGTCAAACTTACCGTTAGCTAACTCTTTCAGGAACTGTAATGTTTTCAAAAGCTCCTTAGAAAATCTTTCAGGCAAAGGAGACTTAGAGTCACACATTCTAAAGCTGAGCAGTCAATGAGGATGCAGATAATAAGAATTTAGCAAACCATTAGCATGCAGCTGTTTCATTTCTTAGAGAATACACTTTCTGTACAAGTGGACCTCATTCTCTCTCAGCTGCATTTAACTGCAGACCATTTCAGGAACAGGCATCCTTGGCAAGTACAATGCACCATCCTGGAACTTTTCGAATAGCTCACTCTCAGTCTTGTATGTGATAAAGAACCATGAGTTTCATGGGATTTCTATTTATGATAGACCACTAATCACTCTTGATCCTAAGATAAATTTAAATACTAACTAATCTACTTTGAATAAGGATTAAGCTTCAATGTAGGAGGAAAGGATTCATTAGAATTCATTACATCAATTTGTAATTTGAATGATGCATCTTCTACATAAGGTACTGTAGTTTCTAGTGATTGTTAACTGGGAGCCTAAATATCCCCATTATTAATTAATGAAAAGAGTGATAAAAACTATTATAATTGAGAGAATGCTTGTGAGCCACCCACTTCACTCAGCTTTTTAAAATATCTAGCAGTTATTATTTTTCAGACAAACAATGCCAAGATAGAATAATAACCATAGTAAAAGGAAAAATATAACAAACTCAAATTTCTTAGGTTATGGATAATTTGATGTGCATGAAAAATGGAATTTTTATTGCAGACTTCCTTAGTTTCGTGTATGCTTATTCTTGTTGGATTCATTGTTGTCAAATTATTTTACAAATTTGGGATGGAAATCAGATAAGATAATCATTTATCACTATCTTATATTTTCCACATTTTGAATGAAAATATTTAACATTGCTGAGCTAAAGTTAAATAATAGCTTACCATTATAGTATAATTATTTAAATTGTGATCTTAGGATACTCAAGCCATGAGTTAGACATGAATTAGACATTTCTCTTTCTCTTCCACATAAAAAATAAAGACTGTAAGTAGTGAATCATTTGAGGACTGAATAAGAAACATGAAGTATTCTGGGAACTCAGTGCCTATGAAAGTATTTCACTCAACTTGAACAAGTAAATAATAATCTTCAATGCAGTGAATTGTCTTAAATTTAATTCTATACCTATTTAGTATCATCAAAGTTGATGCATTTTATGACTTATTAAAAGTGACTTTTGTTATAAAGATTGATAGGGAGATAATGGGAAATGTTTGTACCAGCACTTGATGTTAGACGCTGTGCTGGTGCTCTATGCAATTAACTCAATTAGTCTTCACAAAGGTCTTATAATGCAGTCGTGTTAGAAATCTCATTTCATAGGTTAGGGACATGAAGCTCAGAGAGATTAAACAACTTGTCTAAGATTGCACAGAGAGTTAATAGTAGAACTTGGATTTAAACCTATATAATGTGGTATCAGAGTCCATGCTTGTGTTTACTCTACTGTACTGCCTTGTTAGTGTTCTCATTTTATTCCCTCCCAATGGTCCATTTCATATATATATATATATGTGGTATGGGCATGTTTTTACTTTACTTCTGTAATGGAATAATCTCCCAATCCCTCTTTTTCAGCTCATGACTGATTCTTTTTAATCTTGTGTCTTGAAAGGAGTCTGACCCATTCTCCTAATTCTGAACCTGGTACCAATGAAAAATACCATCATTGCAGGCAATTCCCAGAAAATTCCTTTGAATCTTCTATTTAGTCTTCACTTTCTTTTTTCTACCATTTACATCCTGACCTCCCAGCATGATGTAAACATCATTTTTACATCATGGTCTTGGTGATAGATTTTTGACTTCTCTGATTTGGTACCCAGTTCTTCCACAGACCACAGCTTGTATACTCATTCCTTCATTTTTTGCTCCTGGCCTTATATATCTTTTAATTACCCATATCTTCTTTAGCTTGTATTATATGTACATTAATCAGGATTAAATAGATTATGCTGTGGTTATGGTACACTGAAGTTTCAGTGCCTTAACACAGTAAAGGCCCTCCTCCCTCTTCAGCCCTGCTATTAAGAGTGGATGCTCTCCAATGTTTCCCTGGGAGAAGATAGAGAAGATGCTGAAATGCTCACTTTTAACTGTCTTAGCCCCCAAGTGGCACATGCTCTGGTCAAAACTAGTCTATGGACCCAACTTAACTGCAAGGGAGCCTGGGAAACACAGAGAAGTACATAGAATATTTGGTGAGGTGTTTGTTTAATTTTTAAAAAATCCTCACCTGAATATATGTTGTTTTCCTTTTTTTTTTTTTCTTTTAGGAAGGGAAGGGGGGAAGGAGAGACAGAGGAGAGAGAGAGAGAGAGAGAGAGAGAGAGAGAGAGAGAGAGAGAGACATAAATGTGAGAGAAACATCGATTGCTTGCCTCTGGTATTCTGGTATGCACCCTGACTGGGGATTGAACCAAAAACCTAGGTATGTGCCCTGACTGGGAATAGAACCCACAACTTTTTGGTGACAGGATGATGCTCCAACCAACTGAGCCACCCAGCCAGGGCTCTGGTGAACTTTAATAATCTTTCCCATAATATATTAAGACCTGAAGATTTTCTTTACGTATAAATTACAAAACTGCCTTTGAATTTTATCCTGAGAATGAGTTTATGACCTGCTTAAACCATTTTCTCTTTTTATTACTAATGCACAGGGAAGAAGACCCTACATCATCAAAAGCCTAGAACACAGAAATAGTTATTAATACTAATAATTTGATGATGTTTTGCTATACTAGTAATGGACATTAGGGGATTCCAAGTCAGGTAATGAAGGTGCCATATGCTTTTAAGTCCATGAGGATATAAAGGGAAAAAAGTAAAAGAAAAAAATACCACATTTCACTAGTGTGTTGTATATCCCCTTTCAACTTCTCTTGCCTGATCCTCCATATATTTTATAAAATGGGGTATGTGTATCTATCAAGATAATTCCCATATCTGTGAGTATATTACAGATTAAAACAAAACAATATTATTTCTTTGGTATTGGGGGGAGGTCTCTTGTTTATAGATTTCTAAAATGAACAAACTATAACTAATGTGACACTTCAGTTTGGAAGCCCTTTGTAAATAGGTAAAATTGTTACTATGTGTATGTTTGCATCATCATAATTTAATGAGGATACACATTTACATAAAACTGTGAGATTATTTCTCTTGAGAGGATAAATAATAACATTCTGGAAATTGTTTGACCTATTTTTTTAGCCTGAAAAAAGATTCTTATGGAATGGATCTCCAACTAGGTGGAGTTACTAAGACAGCCCAACTGGGAGGGAAAGAAGGGCATGTGTGCGAGAAGCGAGTTTTAAAATGTATGGGCCCTGACTTTTCTTTTTATTTATTTATTTATTTATTTATTTATTTATTTATTTATTTATTATTTAATGTCATTTTCTTTTCTTTTATTTTTTTACATTTTTTTCTATATTGATTAAGGTATTACATATGTGTCCTTATCCCCCCATTGCCCCCCTCCCCCTGCCACTCATGCCCTCACCCCCCTGTTGTCTGTGTCCATTGGTTAGGCTTACATGCATGCATATAAGTCCTTTGGTTGATCTCTCCCCTTTACCCCCACCCTCCCCTACTTTCCCTCTGAGGTTTGATGGTCTGATCAATGCTTCTCTGTCTCTGGATCTGTTTTTGTTGTTCATTATATACCATAAATGAGTGAGATCATGTGATATTTATCTTTCTCTGACTGGCTTATTTCACTTAGCATAATGCTCTACATCTCCATCCATGCTGTTGCAAATGGTAAGAATTCCTTCTTTTTTACC
The DNA here is from genome assembly GCF_963455305.1 of Plecotus auritus. NCBI lineage: Eukaryota > Metazoa > Chordata > Mammalia > Chiroptera > Vespertilionidae > Plecotus > Plecotus auritus. The sequence goes on along the minus strand of NC_137776.1, from coordinate 144,165,931 downwards.
ATAGCGTAATATTCCATTGTGTAGATGTACCACAGGTTTTTAATCCACTCATCTGCTGATGGGCACTTAGGCTGTTTCCAAATCTTAGCTATGGTGAATTGTGCTGCTATGAACAAAGGGTGCATATATCCTTTCTGATTGGTGTTTCTAGTTTCTTTGGATAGATTCCTAGAAGTGGGATCACTGGGTCAAATGGGAGTTCCATTTTTAGTTTTTTTGAGGAAGCTCCATACTCGGCCCTGACTTTTCATATTCATGCTACTAATTCCAGTGCAGAGGTTGGTGATCTTTCAAGTTGAAAGTTAGGGAGGATTATAATTTGTATAGAAAAAAGCTAGATACACAGCTAAATTATCAAATAACATGGTTACGGATCTTCTTCATTAACTACAATAAGTGGGCAATTCTCCTATCACCAGAAGGAAAATTTTGTTGACTGTTGACTTAGCAATTTCTGGATACTTAGGCTGATCCTATCTGAAATAGAATCTATGGAATGCTACCAATATCAAGAGCAGAGTTTGCAAACTGATGAACCATACATAGGCTCTATTTGGCTGGAAGTTGTACTTTGGCCACACCTGCATGTTTGGTTTTGCCTTATTTTAAATATGTCAATTGCCTCATTAACAACAAACAAAAAAACAATAAAAAATTTAGGGTATTTTACATAAAGGTGCATATGTAAGTGTCTTTTCAAAATCAGAAGGTCTAGCAACACTGGACTTACATGCCCCACATGCAGCTATAGATGCCTAAATGTCTTCAGATGGGGCACATGTTCTTTAGGTTGCAGTTACTCTGCTGCCCATCCCTAACTCTCTAGGGTCTCTCGGACCTAATTCTCTCATTGGCATCACCTTCCTACCTATCTAGCACTGGAATTTGTGACCCCATAACCCAAGATATTCTAGTTCTAAGTGTAGTCTTAGTATCACAGAGTTCTGGGCCATCTATACTAATAAAAGGGTAATATGCTAATTAGACCAGGTTGACTGGCCATCTTCCAGATGTCTGACTTCCTTCTGGACAAAGCCATGGTGGTGGGGGCCAAGGCAGAGGCAGTTAGGGGTGATCAGGCTGGCAAGGGAGGGCCGTTGGGGGTGACCAGGATGGCAGGGGAGGGCAGTTGGGGGCAACCAGGCCTGCAGGGGAGGGCAGTTGGGGGCGACCAGGCTGGCAGGGGAGGGCCGTTGGGGGTGACCAGGATGGCAGGGGAGGGCAGTTGGGGGCATTAGGCAGGCAGGCAGGTGAGTGGTTAGGAACCAGTGGTCCTGGATTGTGAGAGGGATGTCTGACTGCTGGTTTAGGTCTGATCTCTGTCAGTCAAACATCCCCCAAGGGGTCCCAGATAGGAGAGAGTGCAGGCTGGGCTGAGGGACACCCCCTCCCGTGCATGAACATACACTAGAGGCCCGATGCACGAAATTCATGCAAGAGTAGGCCTTCGCAGCTGCCATGGCAGCCTCAATCCCTTCCTCACAGCCGTGGCAGCTGCAGCCCTAGCTTCATCCAGAAGGACGTCTGGTCTAATTAGCATATTATGCTTTTATTATTATAGAAGATATTGCAATACGTATACACTGCACATGACTCAGAAAAAAAGGATTATCCCTCTAAATACAGGACTTGGGCAAACAGGATTTTGAACATGTTTTTCCTTTAAGTATCCTCTGTTGGTACAGAAGACACATGCATTTGTTGCATTCTTAGACAAACAGAATCTAGAAAAGGTGATATTGCTGGATATTCCCTACTCATTCCTAGAACTCTTTTCATGTCCCTCTCTTCTCTCCCCCGCAGTCAGATTATATTTTCTTTATATTTTTCCCTACTGGGAAATCAGTGTTCTTGCCTATCTTACAATTTTAGAGCCAGTGTCCATTAGCTTACTGCTAAATTTCTTACAAGACACGGGAGTCTTCTTTCTTTGGTCTTTTCATTCTTTTTCCTTCCTCTAACAAGAGTAAATGTTAGAAAAACCTTTGCTCCCCATGTCAAACTGGACTTTTTAAAAGCTAGATATTGAAGGTTATATAATTTATTGTGTTTCTTTTTCACTTTGGTGACCAAAAATTTTAAAACAAATTTATAACTCAAATTTAATAATTGGATATATCTCTATGGCTGGAGTATATGCATTTTAGCTTCAACATTGAAATAATTTATTCTGATCTTTTTGAACCTGATTCTGAAAATTGTTTTTAATGTATTATGCAGTTCAAAAGGTCAAGTCAAGAGACTTTAAATGAAATTAGGAATCCAAATGCAAAACAACAAAGCTAAGAAGCCTAAGTGTGTTTCTTCCAGCAAATACAAGGCTTTAGGCTAGCATACACCTTTATAATTACTTTAAGCTCATGTTCTTTTTTTAAATTTAAAACATACATTTTAAATTGATATTTAATTTACATATTGTGAAATGTACCATAATAAAGTATACATTTCATGTGCAACACACATTTCATTTAACCCATACCACTATCAAGAAACAACATATTTCCATCATCCCAGAAAGTTCTCTCATGTCCCTTCTCCATTAATTTTCAGCTCCTAGAAACAATCACTGTTTTAACTCTGTTAAAAAAACAACTCAGCAAATTCCAAAGATCTTATTGGCTTTCTTCAACCATTCATAAATCAGGCAGCATCCAATGCAGCACATAGAAAGGAGCTTTGAGGAGCTGTACAGAATAAAAGATTTTTTATAGGTAGAAGGGAGCAGGAAGAAGCAAGTTATACTGCATAAAAAAGTGGTTTGGTTATTGCAAGGTCACTTTTCTTTAGGGGATGGCAGGTGTATTAAGCATATTACGTACTAGTGCTGATCAGGTGATGCCTGATTGGCTGGCTTAAGATTCCATTTCTGGGAAAGCAAAGCTGTAATTAAATTAGGTCTCAATTGGGTGGCCTACGGCTTAGCATAAGTGACTCAATTTTGGATATACTGCCTTTTGTTTTTAACAATTCCCTCATTTTGGGCCATATTCTCAGCCTAAATGAGAGATGTGATCAAAATTTAAGGCATTAGTGCTATTCCCAGCTACCACTCTGGCGTTCTCACAGTATCTATTTATTTATTTATATTTTTGTTGATTCTCTGTGTGGTATTGACAGGTCTTGACATTGAGTTCATATTCTTTAAGTCAGTCATTCTTTTCTATTGTTTTCTGACATTCCAGTCTTAGTGAGATCATTTGCTTGGTGGTGATATGCTGCTAACATGCACTTAAGGCTTTTGAGAGAATACAGTGCACCAGGGAAACTACTGTAATTATCATAATAGGCAGGATAACTCTCAATGTCTGTAATTTACTTCAGAGTCATGATCCCCAAGACCCAAGTCAATCAGAATCAAATCAGTAAAAGAAAAACCTCATTGTCAAAGTCACTTTCTTAAGCCAGCTGCCTTGTTCAGTAATCTTATGCAGCTGACACTCAACTTCCCCAGAAATTGCAATCCAATTGCAGCAAGTGGTGTTGGCCATACCATCGCTCAAACACCTCCTTGCTCAGCTAAAAGGTAATCAAGGGATCCCCTATTATCAAGAACAATAGAGAGTCTAGGAAGTTTTTGTTGGTCAGTTATTGCTCTAGTAACAGATTCTGCAATATCTTCAAGAATTAAGGAGAGGTTTCTGATCACAGTCTCATTTGCACTTACTCTTAGCCAAGGGAGTGGGGAATCTGCCAGAGGAAGCAAATTTTGAATCATGTATGCCTCCTGGTAATTCCTATTTCAGTCTGTAGCTTGGGAAAGATGACAGCAATGGAGGCCAGTAAAATTTAAGGGTCTGTAGATCACACAGGTGGTTGTTTTTTTAAAAATATATTTTATTGATTTTTTTACAGAGCGGAAGGGAGAGTGATAGAGAGTTAGAAACATCGATCAGCTGCCTCCTGCACACCTCCAGGTTTGATTCTGGTCAAGGGCATGTACCTTGGTTGCACACAGGTGGTTTTATTCTGGTTACCCTGGCCTTGTGTCTTTTCTTTGTACTGACCCTGCATGCAAATTTCCTTGCACTGGGAGTTAACCTGAGGCAGGAAAACAGATGCAGAAGATTAAGGAGCCTGGCAAAATAAATATAGGGCTGAGTTTTACCTAGAGAAACTGAGGCATTGGAAATCAGGGAGAAGCTTGTGTTGGGTAGAACTACAAGATCACCAGCAAGTGGCAAATTCAGCAGTCATCTGGAGGTTAGATCACCACCCTTTACTATAGCATAAGATATGTAAACAATGGCAATATCTTTCTAGGCCAGAGCAAAGTAAAAGGTGGACAAAGAACTCATACAGGTCTTGGGAGGAAGCAGTTACCATGATGTTGGCTACTTCTCTTCCTGGTCAATTTCATTTTAAGGTCTTCAGCTTTTTTCATAGGGCCAGACGTCAGATGGAGCCTTTTTCAGTTGTAAAACATGCATCCAATGTTCAACACCTTGTAATTCAGCAAAGGAGTCAGTAGTCAAGAGTACTTCATAGGGTCCTTTCCATGAACCTTACTTTTGCAAAACCATCAGAAGAAAACAATAACTGTCTGTACATGACAAAAGACTTAAATGTAGCCATTGTTAGTGATCTTATGAGAGTTTATTACAATGGAATTGCCTAGAAAATTTGGTTATTTCTGCATATACAACATTTTAAGATAATAACTGGAATTATGACTGATAACATTATACCGAGATACATCAGATTTCCAGGAATTTCATACAATTTCCAGAATACTTATATTAATAAAATGCCTCCAAACAAATATAACGTAAGAAGCTTTAGCATCACCTCTATTCAGTGAGTAACAACAGGGTTGAGGCAGTGAAATAGTAAATAAACAATACAGAAAATCAATGAAGTCAACAATTTGTTTCTTGTGAAGACTAATAAAATGATAAAAAAATCTTCTTAAGATTCATCAAGAAAAAGAGAAAAAAAGCACAGATTTCTACTATGAACATTCAATGAAGGGTTGTGACTATAGAGTCTACAGATCTCAAAAAGATTATAAAAGGACACTGTGAATTCTCTATACCAATAAATTTAGCAATTTAGATGAAATATGTCCTTCCATCTCAATGGAAGTGTTTGAAGTTCTCAGTTGCTCCACCTCCTTCTCCTTTCCTCCTCTTTCTCTTCCTCTTCCTCTTCCTCTTCCTGTCCCTTCAAATAGATTCTTGTTTCCTTTATGGAAAATAGTTCACTTTCCTGGAGAGTATATACATTTGAGTTATAGCACACAATAGTTCTCATTTTTGTATAATTGATTTAGGACATAGAAGAAATTGCTAATGTCAATGGGATCATTTTAGATAACTGACACATAGTGTTCAGATCCTGCCACAAGGACCTAGAAAAATGTAGACATTATGCAGTTAAGACTGGCGGGGGGGGGGGGGGGGCGGGGGGTGCCAGAAGTTGAATCAAGTACATTTGGATGAATAAGAAGTGGACCATTTTTCATTCAAATTGAAGTAGAGAAAAACTTAGAAGAAGTCATTGGAGTTATGTTTTAAAAAAAGACAGTTAACTTAGAAAAAATGGGCAAAATATTTGAGGAAGAATTCACAGAGGAGGAAATACTAATAGCCAATACACATAAGAAAAGATGCTCATTTACCAAAGACATAGGGGTAATGCTCACTTAAATTGTATATTATTTCACATTCATTACATTAGCAAAAAGTAAACTGCCTAAAAGTAAAGCGTTGATGACGACATGGAATCCCATATACTTATTATTCCTGGGAGTATAAAATAATACAATCACTTTGTAAAGAAGTTTTGCTGCACTTATTATGCTGAATATTTTCTGGTTACTCTATCAGATCCATTCTCTTCCTTTGCTCACTTTTGCCCTCAGAGGCTTACTTACTTCAAAAGGCTCCCTGGTCCTCTGGCTTCCAGTTGGGTTCAACTGCAGATTTAAGGATGAGAGGGAAGAAAGTTCATGGCTTTTATTTTATTTTATTTTAAAAATATATTTCTTTATTGATTTCAGAGAGGAAGAGAGAGGGAGAGAGAGATAGGAACATCAATGATGAAAGAGAATCATTGATCAGCTGCCTCCTGCCCGCAACCTGGGCATGGGCCCTTGGCCGGAATCAGACCTGGGACCCTTCAGTCCGCAGCCTGATGCTCTATCCACTGAGCCAAACCGGCTAGGGCAGTGGTTGGCAAACTGCGGCTTGCGAGCCACATGCGGCTTGGGAGCCGCGGTTTTGCCGCTCTGTTGACTAATGAGTTTGTTGACCACTGGGGTAGGGACTTAATCACAAGGAACAACAACAGCCTGTAATTATTGGAATCGAGAGTCTAGGTCAGTGGTCGGCAAACTCATTAGTCAACAGAGTGGCAAACCGCGGCTCGCAAGCTGCATGTGGCTCGTGAGCCGCAGTTTGCCGACCTCTGGGCTAGGGCAAGTTCATGGCATTTATTTTGTTGCCCCTCTCACATGTATTTGAAGTAGAGAAACCCTTAAACCACAGATCCTGACTTAGAGTTCTCTCCCTAGAATTACATTTTCCAGATTCTTGTACCTGCTTCCTCCTTACTACTTTAGACTTAAGAGGGGCATGACCTCTGTTCAGAATATTTTTCAAATTTGCCTTGAATTGTTCTATCCTGACTTTTGTCCCCATAGAAAATGTCACTACAACCCTCTACAATCCTGTCTAATTATCTCAGGATTAGGACATCTGGTGATATCCCACATACCCTTTTGTAACATTTGTGTAGTTTGGGTTAGAGTGGAAATCCTTCATCTTTTGGCTATTTGTTCTGGAGATTGGGAAGAACAAGTGTGGATTTTAGTGAGAGCCCCGCTGCCAACTTCTTGCTTGAATCCAGCTGCAATATAAATACAAATATCTGTGTTTTCCGATGGTCTTAGGCTCTACAACAGCGGTTCTCAACCTGTGGGTCGCGACCCACAGGTTGAGAACCGCTAGCAGGGTCGCCTAAGACCATCGTAACACACAGATATTTACATTACGATTCATAACAGTAGCAAAATTACAGTTATGAAGTAGCAACGAAAATAATTTTATGGTTGGGGGTCACCACAACATGAGGAACTGTATTAAAGGGTCGTGGCATTAGAAAGGTTGAGAACCACTGATCTAGACAGACTACTGCCATGTGACTCAGAAATTGCACTCTAGGCATTTATTCCAGAAAAATGGAAACTTACATTCACACTAAAACCTATTCACAAATGATCATAGAAACTTTATCTATAATAGTCCCAAATTACAAAGACCTTGTTTTAAAATGTAAATTTATCTGTTATTCAGGGAAGTTAAGACCAACAGATGAGGAGATAACCGCCATCACAAGTTAATTTCTTACTCACACTTCCCAAGAGGAGGGAGCACATGCAGATACGCTTTTGCTACCCCAATATCAGAAGGTATTGCAGAGGGGTCCCCCTTCCCCCAGGAGACTACCAGGTGATTTGGCCCAATCCATGGACTCACAGTCTTGGAGGACCCAGGCTGCCCATGGCATGCTGAATGAATACTGCGCATGCGTGCTGTGGTGTTCAGGGTCACCAGGGATCTGAAAGAGTTCTAAAAGGCCCTCTGGTGCGGGCTCCTGGGGACCCAAGGCATCTCATTCCAAGCGCGAACCTAACCAGTGGAGCCTAAAGGCAGATCTGGGGGGAACCTGAATACATTGCCACAGCTGGGTAGGGAGAGAATGGCCTGGAATATCCTGCAGTGAGACACCGGGGAGGCCTGCCTGCCTGGAGTCACAGGCTGCTGTGGGCCTGGTGCTGGAGCGCGCACTGCGCATGCGGGTATGCTGAGTCGCGCTCTGCTGCGAGAGGAACTATGGGCCAGCCAGGACCCTGTACCCAGCCCGGACCAGGTCAGGAGGGGCTGTGTCACTATTGCTGGCTCTTGAGGGACACCAGGCATCTGCCAGGGTCTAAGACCATACCTGGAACCTGCGCCAGATATCGCAGGAACTCGAAAGTCTTGCTTGGTGGGACTGGGGTGTCCTGGGATGAGAGACACCTGGGCGCCCCGGTTCCTGAGGTCCAAAGCCCATCAGCAGCAGGACTGAAGGGAGGCTGATGGTTGCCACTTTTGTTGCAGCATACCATCATAATTTGGGATAACAGCCCCTCTGTCCAAGAAGATATCCAGGTGGTTTGGCCAGGCCGGACCTACAGGCCTAAGGGCCTGGGCGGCCCTAGACTTTGAACAGGTGAGTTCTGCGCATGCACGTGTCCAGCGGTGCAGGGTAGCCCGGGGTCTGGAAGAGTTCAAAGGTCCCGAGAGGCTAATCACTGGCGAGGACTCCAGGGGTTTGTCTGGAGGCAGAGGGAAGGAAATAGGAACAGGAGTCTTTATCATTGTTTCTGCAGGAAAAAGAGGAGAGGCAGGGCAAACAGGTTTAGGATTGGCTAATTTGAGTAATTTCAGCGGGCTCTGGGTGTAAGGGCTGTGCTGTCTTGAGTTGCCTAATATCTGGCCCTAGAGCGATTAGGACCAGGGAATAATGGCTTGGGGTTTAAAAGCCTGATAGAGGAGGTATGAGTGTGAGGGTATGGGCAGGTGGATGTTTACTATCTCTAGAAATAGACCAGCCCTGGGGTTTGGGGAGCAGTTTTCCCAGCATCCTGAAGATGCCAAAATATCATAATAAAAAGACATGCTTAATACAAATCTAGATGGTAAAAACAAAACTAAAACTTAGATAAACCTATGTCATGAAATATTATTCAGCAATAAACAAGAATGAACTATAGATACATGCAACAACTTAGATGAATGGTGTTTGACACATGGGTTGGGGTGGTGGTAATGGTGTGTATGTGGCTATAAAAAAACAACATCAGGGATGCTTGTGATGATGGGAAGGTGCTGTAGCTTGACTATCTCAACGTCAGTATGCTGGTTGTGACATTGTATTGTGGTTTGCAAGAAGTTAACATTGTGAGAAAGTGGGTAATGGGTATTAAGATCTCTCTCTTATTTCTTACAGTTGCATGTGAATTACCATGATCTCAAAATATGAAGTTTAATTAAACATAAAAAGAGCCTGCAACAGTTAGAGTTCAAAAATATTAATTATTTTCATGTTATTATTTATATGATATTAGTAAATTTGCTACTGAATGCATTGGAGTTGATGATTCATTCATTCATACATTAATTTAGCAATATTTACTGATGCTTACAATGTGTAAGGTCCCATACAATAGGGGAACAAAGACATGATTCCTTCTCATATGACTAATAGAAAGAAAAAAAGAAGGAAGTGGTGATTATTATAATAGGAGGCAAGGAGGTATAGCTTAAAGTAAGGTTTAGCGTCAGGAAGGCTTGTTTTGAATCTCAAGTCCTGTTTTGAATCTCTTCAATTCCTGTCTGCATTTTCTCAAACAATTACTTAACATTTTTATTTCTGTTGCTTTGTCTATGAATAAATCATGATAAAAATAATTTATTAGTATTGTTTTAACATTTAAATGAGATAATGTATTACTTCAATTTTTTAAATACAAATCAATTTTACATCTATTACCTGGCTCTGTACACTGGGGGTCCAACAGTGTCTAAGAAAATTATGTCATTCTTTAGGAGGTTTATTGTTTTGTGTGGGGTTTTTGAACACTTAGTGAGAACTGCTAAGGAATTGAATGCATTCAGTGCAAGGTTGTGGGCTTTTCTCTTGGACTCATTAATATTTCTCTATTTTGAGACAGATGCAAGCACCTAATATTTGCTGCCATATAGCTGTATAATTTTTCTATACATTACTAAAATCATGTATGTAAACTGAAGCATATACTTCCATTATAATTTTATTAATTCTTTATCTTTATGTACATTTGATCTTTGATGGGCAGCGGGTCTTATGTAATCACTTAGCAAATAATCAAAAAGTAATAGCATGCAGAAAAGAGAAAGATATATATGTATGTATATATATAACATATATGGGGACAGAGATGATTGTTTCAAAAAAAGCTTTTTAAAGGAAGTGGTATTTGATCTTGACCCTAGAAGAATAGGTAATAGTCTAAATCAGTGGTTGGCAAACGGCGGCTCGCGAGCCACATGCTGCTCTTTGGCCCCTTGAGTGTGGCTCTTCCACAAAATACCATGGCCTGGGCGAGTCTATTTTGAAGAAGTGGCATTAGAAGAAGTTTAATTTAAAAAAATTTGGCTCTCAAAAGAAATTTCAATCGTTGTACTGTTGATATTTGGCTCTGTTGACTAATGAGTTTGCCGACCACTGGTCTAAATCATTCAGATCATACCGAAGAAATTTAGCACACATTGTGTCCTCAAAATAAGGGCTTTATGCATTGGAAATTTTTGTTTTTCTTAAAGATGAATGAATTTGAAATGAATGGGGAAAATTGAGTGGCATTCTTCATACTTTCACTCGTTTACCTGTAAATTGTACCCTAAAAATTTGCATGCAATGTTGATTGCTGAGGCTGGGAGATAGTAATACATCTAACTTGGCTTATTATTAAGTTTTTGATGTGTATATACTGAAGGGATACAATAATTTTCTCGAAACACTTTGTGTTTTACTTCTCAGTGATGATGCATGGTCTTTAGGGTCCAGTCTGCAAGCACACATGGCAGCCACTCTTTTTCTCAGTGGTATTTCCCAGCAAAGGGCAGTTTAAACTACCAGAGTTTAGCTTTATCCTTTAGAAGATTTGAGGCTGGTTGTATCTTTACTCTGAAGAAATCCTTATAACTGTGAACTCCTTAAAAGCTTCAAAATTTATTTAAAGAACTATGCAAAATGTTCAAAAGAATTTTAATTGTTAAACCTGAAGGTAGCTGTAAATTTCTTTTAGAGGATTAATGTTCTTCACATGAGCCTTACAGTTAACATTACCTGATGTTCTTCCTTGTTCAAAACACAAGAATGCTTTGCTAGAATGTTTAAAAGTTCTATTTCTCACCCTGGCCAGGTGTTTGATTTCCAGTTAGGGCACATACCTAGGTTGTGGGTTCCATCCCCGGTTGGGGCCCTTATGGGAGACAACCAATCGATGTCTCTCTCTCTCTCTTCCCCCCTCCCTCCCTCCAAAATTAATAAAAATAAAAGTTCTATTGGGTGAAGATTAAAAAAATAAAAGTTCTATTTCTCCAAAGTCTAGTTTCTTTTTATATATCATATATATTAATAGAATGTTTATTGACTGTCCTCTGGGTTTAATACATTTTCTAGCAAGTTGAAAACCAGGGCTGCTCATGAGATTCTCAACACCTAGATATAAAAAGGAATGTGTCACAGAGGGAATTTAGGAACCTGGAGGGGAGCGAAGGATTTAAGGATTTGACAAAGATGCATTCCCCTGAAGGGATGACCACCACCCAATTTAATAGCTCAATTACCAGTTCTGCATGTGGCTGGGCCTTCTGGATTTCTGATAAAGATGATGAGAAATGATTATCTGTAGCTTAGCTGCAATACAAAAGTCTATTAAATATCAGATGTAAAACACAAAAATCCTTTGAATCAATAATTTTATTTTTCTCACTTGGCATATGATTTGCTTGAGTCTTTTAAAAATTAAACTCCTGCCGAAACCAGTTTGGCTCAGTGGATAGAACGTCGGCCTGCGAACTGAAGGGTCCCAGGTTTGATTCCGGTCAAGGGCATGTACCTTGGTTGCGGGCACAACCCCAGTAGGAGGTGTGCAGGAGGCAGCTGATCGATGTTTCTCTCTCATCGATGTTTCTAACTCTCTGTCCCTCTCCCTTCCTCTATGTAAAAAATCAATAAAATACATTAAAAAAAATTAAACTCCTACTCCAAAAAAGAAGACATTTCTTCTTGGAAAACATTTCTGGAAACAGTTTTTGTCTCTGGAAGAAAGGTAAAATGATAAGTTCTTATATTTAACTAGAGGCCTGATGCACGAAATTCGTGCAAGGGTCTCGGCCCTCGCAGCCCGGGTCCGGAGGTTGTTTGGCTGTCTAGTCTAATTAGTATATTATGCTTTTATTATTATAGATTAGTTACTTAAAAATAGTAGTTGTTTTCTTAGATTATTTAAAGCTACTTAGTTAGAAAACATATCTATTAAGACTATGTATATAATTATGTAATTGAATGTACTTACTATATATGGTTACAATGATTTGTTTATATTTTTGAATTAATTTCATTGACATCTATTTAGAGACAGTTTGAAAAGAGACACATAACTTCGAAAATGTTCTGTTATAATTATTAGGAAGCATGTTATTTACAATACACAAATATACCAGGCTTATTGAAATAATTTTTAGAGATTGTTTCATTCAAAACTTTATTCATTGAAATGTCTTTAGTCTAAAGAACTGGAAAATGAATCCTTCTGAGACTAAATTGGACATCTATGGCTTGTGGAATGCTGAGAACAGAGTTAAGGTTAAGAACATGAAATTTGTATGGCTATCACTCATGTATGTGCTGTTCTATTATTTAACATATTTTTCTAATAGCTGCATTCTGCTTCCCTGACCCTGGCAGGAAGCATGTTGTTCCCGTATGTAAGTGAACCCTGATGTGTGACAAAGTGTCAAAAGAGAATGCACAAAGCTCTCTTTAGATTACAGAAACATCATTTCTTTTTATTTGAAAGAAGAAAACTTCTCTATAGTAAGCCTGAAATAGCTGAAGTCTGTCTTACCTTTAAATATCTACTCACTTCATATGTCCTGGCAAATGAATGCTTTAAAGAAATTATTTTTAATTATGAAATAAAACCAAAGCCCCTCACTCTAGGAATTTTTAAAAAATATGTTTTTATTGATTTTTAGAGAGAGAGGCTGGGTGAGGGGTGGAGAGATAGAAACATGATGAGAGAGAAACATCATTTGGCTGTCTCTTGCATGCCCCCTACTGGGGATCGAGCAGTCAACCCTGGGCATAAGCCCTGATCAGGAATAGAACCATGACCTCCTGGTTCATGGATCGGTGTTCAATCACTGGGCCACATTGGCCTTCTGAGGTAGGCATTTTTATGCATATTTTAGAAACAAGGAAACTGAAACTAAGAGAATTTAAGTAATTTGCACAAAATCACAACAGCTGAGTAGTAAAGATTTGAATCCGAAGTCCATTCTCTGCCCACTAATTCTGTTGCTTCTCCTGTTGTAGTCTTTGGAAAAATTGTTGAACTATTTCCATTTTCTTGAACCAGAACCTAAATGCATCTTATGGTGTCATTGTCACATTATTGAGGAAACTAGGGGCCGAGTGCATGAATTCATGCACCTTGAAAGGAACTGTGGGCTGCGAGGCTGTGGTGGTACAGGGGCGCATCTTAGCCCATCCTCTGCGCCCCCATCCAGTCCCTCCCGCCACGGCCCCCAGTCCCCTGTTTGCAGCAAGCCCCGCTCCTGCCGCCACCGCTCTCATGCGCTGACGGCGCCAGCCCCGCTCGCACCCACTGACAGCATGGAGTGATTAGGGCTGGTGCCAGCAGCAGGTGTGAATGGGGCCAGCGCTGTCAGCAGGTGTGAGTGGCGGCTGCTGCCCTGATCACCCCTCAGGAGCAGGGGGAGGTGGAGAAGCCATCAGGGGCAATCGGGACCGGCAGCTGCTGCTCGTACTCGCTGACAGCGCTGAGCAATCGGGACTGGTGCTGGGCGGTGGCAGTGGGTGCGAGCAGTGGCTCCAGTGCTGGCAGTGGGTGTGAGCAGGGCCATTGCCAGCAGCGGGTGCAAGAGGTGGCTGCTGGCCCCGATCGCCCCTCAGGAGCAGTGGGAGGTGGAGAAGTCCTGAGGGGCGATCTGGGCTGGCGCCAGGTGCCGGCAGCGGCGGCTCCCACACTGGCAGTGGGTGTGAGTGGGGCCAGTGGTGGCAGCAGGTGTGAGCGCCGGGTGGGACTGTGGTGCACGGGAGCAAAGAATTTTCAGTAACCACCAGAGGCTCACTCACACCGATGACAGCAACTGGCGCCTCGCCTTGGTCCGGTGCCCCCGCTCATCTGCTCCACCATCCTGCCATGTTCTGTGGTCTGCCACCTGCTGCTGATGCTCGCCAAGTTCCGCACACGCCCCCTGGTGGTCAGCGCACATTATAGTGACCGGTTGTTCGGTTGTTCTGCCGTTCAGTCTATTTGCATATTAGGGTTTTATGTATTTAGATAGCTCTCATGCATGGAAGGATGACAGAGCTGCTACCCAGCCAGGTGGGGTCTGAATGCCACCTGTTAAGTTCAGGTGATGGATGGAAAGGTTGGAATGACTGGATTCGTAGAAACCACGGCCCTCTTTTTTCTTATCTGCAGTCCTATTGTTTCAGGTCATTTGGATTCATGGAGCAGTTCAGGACTCATTTCAGCAAATTGCCAGGGCTCTGCTGTGGGAATCTCCTTCGTATGCAGACATAGATGAAGACCCTTGAAGATGGCTGCTGCCCCAGGTAGGAAGCTGACCCAAGTGAGTTCCTTGACTCTTGAGAGATGAGCTCAGTTATAAGAGGAAAGAGTGCTCTGAGACAGAAGAGGAGAAAGTAAGTGAAATTGGATTTAAATGGAAATCTGATGTTCATTTGAATTTGTTCCAGTTATGCTTGGAATGTCTGATGCATTTGAATTTTCAAGTTTAGAACAGTATTATATGAAAATGCCTTGATAATTCCAGAAAAGAATACGTCTGAGGGGAATGAGGAAGGAAAGGTGTCTTTTATTACTTTCAGTTTTTCCTTAAGTCCATTTAATTATAACAGCAGCTTACATCTTGAATAGCTTTTCAGGGCACTTTGTGATATGTAACTTTATTTTATTCAACTTCTTTGTAGGCAACACACCTAGTATTTTCTCTATTTTGTTGATAAGAAAATTGAGAGGCAGAAAGATTACATTACTTTATTATTACTATTAATACTGGTGGTGAGTTAGTCAAATAATAAAGGTGTCTCTTTAAAAAGTACATTTATATCTATGTATATATTTATATAAATATCTATCTATAATTATGCTTTAAGATTTTATTTTAGCTTCAAACACATAAATGTATATCTTGACATGGGCTAAGGTCTTTTATTTGCATATATTTTTGATGATTCAAGTTCTCTATGATTTACTTTGCTTACATAAATCACAACCATATTTAATCATCTAGAAATTTCAGGTATTTTTTTGGGGGGGCTGTTAAGTACTTAAAACAGTTTTAAACAATCAGTGCAGCCTTCTTCTAATTTTCATATTTATTTTACCAATATTTTTACATCTTTTTTTTTTTTTTTTTTTTTGTAGCAACTTGCCTTTACTGGGTATTACCAATACCTTCAATGGCATTATCCGATCTATAGTCTGTTGCAAATATTTAATGAAGTTGTGTAATTATAACGAAGTGCTATAGACACACAAAGATTTGGGAGCAAACACAACTGATTCTTAAGAAATATACAGCTACGATGGGTGGGGGCACAGGTGTGTAGGTGCATTTGCAAATAGTCTGCTAAGCTGTGAGTATTCAATGTGCCAAAGAATACAGAATTTTTAGAGATAAAGAGACAAGCTTCAATTTATTTTGAGTATAAAGAGAAATTGATAAGAAATAATCTTGAATTGAAGGCAAATATTTAGCTAGTCTACTCATCATAATACCTACTTATTAAACCAGTGATTATTAAGTACAAATTATATGTCAGATACACAATTCTAGGAACAGAGGACATTCTACTCTTATGACATAGAGTCCACAGTTGGGGAAGAAGGACATTAAAAAATTAAATATGCCCGATAGTGAAAAGTCTATGGAAAAGATACAGTGGGCTTTAAGAGAGACTGATTTTTAAGCCTCTTTGAGTAGTAGTTGCTATTTCAGTAAAGATGTGAAAACAGGGGAAAGAGTGAATATACTTTCATGACCTTATCACAAAATGGAGTTCAAAGGTAATGGTTTTTACTTAAGTCTGGGGGGCACCAGCTGGGAAAGTAACGTGTGGAAGAGCTGGTAGATTTGAGGGATAGCAGAGGCCAGTGTGTGTGAAGCATGTTGGGAGAGGGGGAAAAGAATAAACTGGACCAGAAAAATAATGAGGGGGAAGAATAGGAGTGCTGGTGCAAATAGAGTCTTCTAGTCTCTTATTAGGACTTTGGCTTTTACTCTGAGGAAAACAGGAGACATTGGATGATTTGAATAGATGGGAGACATGATTTAACAGGTGACAGGAACACTCTGTGTGCTCCGTTGGGAATATCCTAAGGAAGACCAGGAGTGAAAATAGGCAGACCACTTAGTCTGTGAGTCCATGGAGAGACCATGGTAATGTCTACAATTACAAGCAATGGAATTACCACTAGAGGTGGAAAAATTATTTATATTACTGTTAAAAATAAGACAACACGCCCAAAATGGAGTTGCTTATGCTAGCCCCACATCGTCAAACCAAGATTTAACTTAATTACAGTTTCAGCTCTTCCAGAAATGGAATTTTAAACCAGTCAGGTAATTTGCCTACTAGGCCCCTGTCATCCCTTAAGGAAAGCAAGCTTGCAATAACCAATCCACTTTTTTGTCTTGTGTAACTTCCTTGTTCCTGCTCCCTTCTGCCTATAAATGTCTTTCATTTTGCGCTCCTTGGAACTTTTCTCTCTCTGCTAGATTGGATGCTGCCTGATTCTTGAATTATTAAATAAAGCTAATTAAGATTTTTATAATTTATTCTAAAAATTTTGTTCCTTAGCATTATCAAAAAACTTTGAAGATAGAAAAGTTGAAGACAGAAAAATGAAAAACAATAAAAATATTTCACAGTAGAAGATTGTCTAAGTTACGTTGTATCTGTATAATGAACATATAAAATGTGTGTAGTATATAGAAAAAGTCACAACACATTCAGTCATGATATATGTGGTAGGTTCTAAAATAGACAAATAATATTTTCACAAGTACAGAATGAATTTATGTTATTTGTACATACAAGGCAAAAAAGACAGGAAGCATATATAATATTAGCATGGATTGCAGATATTCTTAAATGTTCTTATTTTACTCCTCTGCACTTGAAAATATTTTCTACAATGAACATGCTAGAGATGTTATCTCATACATTTCTTTGTTTAGTCAATACCATTTTTTGAGTAGGGTCTATCTTTAAAATTCTGCTTTTGGCTTTAAAAAAGATTTTAAAAATGAATGAGACATAATTCTTACCATAACTCTTAACAGTTTTAATAGGTGGAGAGAAAAAATATATATCAGTGCACATACCAATAGATCAAAAAATTGTACCAATGTAACTAGAGAAACAAAATATACTCTGAGGGGTTATAGGAGGTGACAAATATTTAAGTGTCAGTGGCATTTGAGTTGGGTTGTGAAATTCCAGGGAGGTATTTTGACAGTTTGTGGAATAGCATTCTCAGCTGAGAGAACATAATTTGCAGAATTACAGACTCAGGGATGCATATACCATGTTTTAGAAAATAACTTATGTAGTATGGCAAAAGTATAAAGAAAGTATATAATTATAGTATGAGAAAGCATATATATATATAAAAGTATATAAGCATAATATAGCAAGCATAAACAGGTATATAACATAGTAGAATAGAATCATATATGAAAAATGGCAGACTTAATGGGATAGAAAATTGTTGGTCATGGAACAGCTGTATATATGTGCTGTGTATAGATGAAACACATTTGCATAAATATACTTAACCTCTATAAATTTATACTCATATATTAGCTCAAATCTATATTCAGGTTACTTGGATTATTAATTTTAGACTTCTGCCACGAAACTAATATTTAATGAAAAGAGAATTATAACCTTACTAGAGGCCCGATGCACAAAATCGTGCAAGAGGCTTGGCTCTCCGAGCAACAGTGGCTTGCCTCGGCCCTCGCAGCCCCAGCTTCATCTGGAAGGTTGTCCGGAAGGTCATCCAACTGTCTGGTCTAATTAGCATATTACACTTTTATTATTATAGATGACTTACCTCCTTTCTTGAAAAATTTACTGATTTATTGTGATCTCTACTAATACAAATATACTATAAACATCTACTTGTGACAAACATTTACTCTAGCTCCGCGTGTACTGAATTTCTTCTGAGAAGCAGTGGAATCTAGTTTATTATATATGAAATTTATTGGGAAGAATGAAAATAATTGGTGCCCTCCTAAAGAACTCAGTAGTGACGTCCGTGGAGAGGTGCTGGGCATCTCCTTTAAATTTCTCGTGACGTACGGCATGGAATGGAGCCAAAGCCAGCTTCACGGCTGTCCTCTGTCACATTGCTGCAGTTTGTAAGTTTGCATTAGTCAATAGCACTCTGAGGGTCTGATTACTTACTTCAGAACATTTGCTCTTGGCAGTAAACTGGTAAATAAACAAAGGCACTGCCTGAGAGAGCAATGGCATTTTGGTAATTCTAGGGGAAAAAAGTCATTTTGAGCACTTAACTATAAAGAGAGGAAACCAAGATGTTACATTTTGCAGTTGTCCCCCCCCCGCCCCCCAATTTGTAACTGACAGATTGGATTTAACACATGGAAACTGGAAGACTACTTGTCTTTAAAAACGGTTTAATTACATTTGGAGCTTAAGGGAAATAGAAGATTCCAGGATATTTTTGTTTTGAATTTGAAATTGGGGACAGCGCATGCACAGTTGTTTGTTTTCACACTTTATGGGAATGAATCACACCATGTCGACCGTGAGATTTAATTATGTATTTAGCAGAGGAACTGGAGATGTGCCAGTGCAATAGCTAAGCGGCTGGAATAGCCTGTGCACAGCCCCTTCCAGTTTTCAGACGCTGCAAACCTTTCCTAATAGTACATTTAGCATAGGAGATGGACTGGTGTTGATGAGATGCATCAAATCTCAGCGGAATGCTTCTGCTAGAAAACAAAATGCTGATGTCAGAAGGACATTGTTATAACGGGGAGCCAAGCTGCTGAACCTCTGGGCATAGGGTCTGACTTTAATTGAAGCAAATCATGCAAAACATGTCATCTCTGCCTGTTCCCATTGTTCTTTTCATCTACAGGTGGGTGCGTGAACTTTCTCCATCCTGAATGTTCACACACACACACACACACACACACACACACACACACACAACTTGTTGCAACATTTAAAGCCAGGGGATCAAGGATGAAATAAAACTTGAATTTTTTATTTAAAAAATTATGATTATTTTAATGTCTTCTTCAGTACTCAACTCAGAAGTGGATTGGCTGACAACATTCTTAGGTTAAGAAATATTTAATGATTTTTTTTCTGATAATAGGTAACTAAGTAGGTTAACTTATTTATGAAGGATTCATAAAGGATATTTAAGTAAACTGAAAGGGAATAGGCAAGGCTACATTGATTTTGCTATAAAATTTCTTTCTATCTTAGATGTGTCTGATCCAGTGTTTTCATTTGAAGGTTCCTGAAAGTAGGTAGGACAAACACAGTTGCTTTTTTTCCTTAACATCTCAAAAGCCTAACAAAAGTCTTACATTTGCTACCATGGCAGAGCTGGGATGCCACTTAGATATTTTTTCCTTGTTTGCTGTATTTGTGTCACCCTGGCTGATTAACTGAAGGTGCTAATTTAGACTTTCATTGTTCATGGAAGAAAGTAATAAAAACCAAACCTTTAACTGTAAATAGATAAATAAATAAATAAATAGCTGGGATCCAAAGATATAACTTCTAACATTTATATTCTTATGAATATTTGTCTGCATTTTCTCTTTCCCTAAATGGGAATGGGAATTCTACACTAATTCCTTCTGATTTATAGTAAATTCTATTTGGGAACAATAAATATTTGATCTTTTTTTTTTTTAAATATATTTTATTGATTTTTTACAGAGCGGAAGGGAGAGGAGGGATAGAGAGTTAGAAACATCGATGAGAGAGAAACATAGATCAGCTGCCTCTTGCACGCCCCCTACTGGGGATGTGCCCGCAACCAAGGTACATGCCCTTGACCGGAATCGAACCTGGGACCCTTGAGTCCGCAGGCCGACGCTCTATCCACTGAGCCAAACCGGTTTTGGCAATATTTGATCTTTTGATATTTGATCCCTCTGTTGATAGCTATTGAATTAATTCTCCTACAGTCTTTTTCCCAGATGTTTCTTTGGATCCCAGATGTTGTTTGTGGGTGGTTAGAATTTGATCTCATGAATCTTCTAATAGGCAATTTTAAAGATGTATTTTTAACAAGATGACCAAAAAGATGAAGGTGGTTAAGAAGCATGAACTGCCATTTATAAAATAAGTCACAGGGATGTAATTTATAGCAAAGGGAATATAGTCAATAATATCCTAATAACTCTGTACGGTGGCAGATGGTTAGTAGACTTATTGTGCTGATCACTTTGTAAGGTATGTAAATGTCTAACTATCTGTTGTTTACCTGAAACTAATATAATATTGTACATCATCTATAATTAAAAAACAACAACATATGTTTTAGATAACTTTCAGTGACTAGAGTGGGACTGCTTGTGATTGGGAATTATGCTTTCTTTGTCTTGGTGGTGCTAAATGGTCACCATCTAAGACTGATTGGCCCATTTGCTGAAGCAGCGCTGTTACTTGATTGGTTAAATTATATAAGTGGGATACCTGCTGACACTGGATTATAAAGAAGTTCAAAGATGAGTCTTTGAAAATACGTAAAATGTGTTTAAAAAAACGGAGCCAAGAAAATAATTCATGACCATGGATAGGCTTCTGTGGTTGACAGGAGGGACAGCAGGACTCAGCTGTGAACCCCCTTCAAAGAACTCCTGCCCCATCTGAGGAACTGGTTTGTCCAAGGTCTTACCCTTTTTAGGGCTGGATGTGGACAGAGTGTGGGAAGGGGACACTTACAAAGGCCTGGCCTCTCCTCCCAACTTGGGACAGCTCCAGAATTCATTCTGTCTTCAAAACTTCCCGTGAATTCCACTGAGGCTTTCATTGAGAGCTCATCAAGCCCAGCTTCTGTCTCTGCTCAGCAGAGCTGTCTTTTTCTTCTCCACAGGTGTGGATCACAAAGCTCCCCCTACAGCCTCCTGCACACTAATCCCTTCTGAGCCTGTTTCCCCGGAAACCCAGCCTGGGTTTGTACAAATAAAAGGGCTAATCCTGGCTGCTTTTACGTCCTAGGTGTACAGTCTGGGGCCTTTGGCATAGCCAGCCTACCTCCTCATATCCAGTCTTGGTTGTCCTTCAGACTGCATCTAGCCATAATTCCTAAGTCAAGCTTTGTAGTCATAATAAACCCCCAGACATTCATGTATCCTATCTATTCTAACTGCCTTGAAGAGCATCTCCCCTCCTTTTCTCCTCAGCTCTAGTGAGTGGTATATTCATTGTGAGGTCCAAAGCATGTGAGATTATTTCAATGGAATTTAAGCCATAAGCAATTTCTAATAGCATCATCCTGGTCTTTTGGGCTAAGTGCCATACTTTGAGTATCTGAATGCACACGTAAATAACATTATACACCTTGTCCTATTTCCCAGATGTTTCTTTGGATCCTAGTTGTTGAAAGCATCATCATGTTAGGAGCCAGGAAATGTTTTGACATTTTTAACATGTGTGAAGAATAACATTTAAAATAGTTACCTGGATTTGTTATTTTCTATCTTGCTTTGCAATATTTTCCATTTGTAAGCTCAAGTTGGTTTTTCTGTGTTTGTTTGTGGTGTGTCTGATTAAACCTGTTACTGTGTTTTTGTTTTGACACTCTCAGTGTCAATTTTTCAGGAAACACCTGTCTAAAGAAAAATGTAGAGCTCATACTACAGGGGAGAGCCAGCCATCTCTGTCAGGCACAGTAGAGTTCGAGCATTTGTGTGTTTAGGCCAAGGGGTGCCTTAACCAGCTTCATTTAATTTATTTATCATTCACATCGGAGGCAATTCACAGTCTAAAGATATGTTTACAAAGAGACCATTTCTGCCAAACCATAACCAATTTCAAAATGTTCCTGGAATGTGTAAATATTGATTATTGAATCAAAACTTTCAGATTAGCAATTCTCCCATTATAATGTTAGATCACTATCACAGGTCTTGGTTAACCATGACTAAATAAAAGTGATATCTGCATAATGTGAAAATTTTTTAAAAATATATTTTCTCTCCAATATATTTATTTTCCTAGTTGTCTATCCTATATAATAAAAGGATAATACACAAATCACCCAAATGGCAGAACGACTGGAATGCCTGAAGCCCCTCACCCTGGCCAGCTCCGCCCCAGAGGGGGCACCTCCACCCCTATTGGGGATGGAGCCAGCTGGCAAACTGCCCCTGGCCCTGGCCAGCCCTACCCATGGCCCCTTACCCCAGCTGGCCCACCCCTAGTGGCCCCCATCGGGGCAGGCCTGCTGGAGCCCACCAGTGCACAAATTTGTGCACCAGGCCTCTAGTGATTTATAAGTACTGGAGAATATAAGTTTTACCTCTGGAAACAATTCTTCTTCATAGATAGTCTTTCTCTATTTTCTTGCCATTTATGCACATAAACTCACCTTCAAATTAAAAAAAAAAGATAATAATTGGTAGATGGGATGACTCCCAATCTATACACTTGAGTGTCAATGCAGTGTTTCATGTCTTTATTTTTTCAGTGAATTGACTGAAAACCAAATTCTGAGGACCTTCCTGGTGTGATTATGGGAAACTTGCTTTCTTTATTTTTTCTCAGAATTTCTCTTCTTCCTTGAGTTTGAACATGAATCTGGGGCCTTTTGCAGAGATAAAGTATTATCATAAAAGGACATCTGTATTATGGACTGAATGTTTGTGCCCCCACAAAATTCTGTGTGATGATATTTCAAAGTGAGGTCTTTGGGAGATAATTGGGTTTAAATGAGGTCATGAGGGTGGGGGTCCCCATAATAGGAATTGTGTCCTTATAAAAAGAGGAATAGAGACCAGAGCTCTCTCTGTCTCTGTCTCTCACAGTTTCTCTCTTTTTTAAAACAATCAATATATTTTTATTGATTTCAGGAAGGAAGGGAAAAGGAGAGTTAGAAACATCAATGATGAGAGAGAATCATTGATAGGCTGCCTCTTGCACACCCCCTACTGGGGACCAGGCTCACAACCTGGGCATGTGCCCTGACAGGAATTGATACCTAAATTCATAGGTTGAAGCTCAACCACTGAACCACAATGGGCCACACTCTCTCTTTCTCTCCTCCTCCCCTCAATGTTAGGACACATAGAGAAGGTGGTATCTGCAAGCCAGGAAGAGAATCTCTCACCAGGAACTGATTTTGCTGACATCTTAATCTTATACTTCTCAGCCTCAGAATTGTGAGAAATAATTGTTATTTAAGCCACTCAATTGATGATGGTATTTTGTTATAGCAGCTCAAGCTGACTGATAGTGTGTCAACATTGATGACTGGTGAGATGTTTCTTGATTCTGTCCACATAGACTCTTAAATCCTGGTACTTTTCTCCTCTTTCTGTGTTGTGATTGTGACCTGGAGATCTATGCCAGGCTGTCTGTGGTCCCACTTATTTGAAGCATCATGTAATACCCTTCTTGAATCTTATTACCTCTTTAAGAGTAGCACACAGGTTCTCTTTCTCCTGAGATCCATATCCTTATTCTACTTATACTGGACACCTTGCCTCTATTCCTAGTACTTCATAGTTTCTTAATGGTATATGTATTTGAAGGGAAAAATTCAGAGAAACTTGCAAGTAGGTAATTTCTATATTCACCATTTCTTGAGATACAGAAATCATATAATTTCCTTAGAAGCAGGTTAATTTAATTAATAAATAATAATAATAATAATAATAATAATAATAATAGAAAGGCCTACATAGATTTGAATATCTCAAACTATTTTCAACCACATATCTTAGCAGCTATTTATTGACAAGCTTTTTCCCTTTAGATAGATAAAGAACGGAGGATGCAGAGTTTGCCCAGAATTTTTCACCAGCCAGTAGAGGGAGCTTCTGAAGTTTTAGTCATGAGGGATCAAAAGCCTCTCTCCTAAAGCCTAGTTTTAAATCCTTGCTAGCTGTGAGATCTGGGCATGCTGTGAGATCTGGTTAAGATGAAGTAACTTAACCTCTCTGTTCTTCAGTTTCCTAATCTGTAAAATGGGCAGACAATTTTAAAAGTACTTATAACAATTTCTGACACGTATTTTTGTTATTTAAGTGATTCTTCACAACAGTGATTATTGAAGAAAAAATATAGGGATTGTTGGAAATGTAGGTCATCCTCTCATTCTCTACCTTTGGCAAGAAGGAAAGAATAACAAGGAGGAGAAATATTGAACTGACAGCTATTTATCTATATGGAGTGGAATTAAAGCCAGAAGGAACTAAATTTACTTTGAATTGGTAAGATTAAGTTTCTTGACATCAGAGGAAATGGGTGTCTGTAAATCTGTTTTCCACAAGTGGGTCAAAATGTCTATAAATTCATTCTTGCTATGATAATTAGATAATTACTTTTTAAAAATAATGTGGTTTATAATGCATCAGACACAAACATGGGATTTATTGGCAAGAACTAATTGATTCTAATTAGTTTGATACCTGATTTGATTTTCTGTTTCTCCTTATATTTTACCTCTGACTTGAAGACTTTTATTTTAACGGCTCATATAGCATAATCTATTAAACATTTCTGAAAAAAAAAAGAAATGCATCATTCCTTTTAAAAGTTATTCATTCCAATCATAAAATGCCACAGGCTTCCTTCTCCCACCTCACACTGCCCCCATTCAGAATTCTGTAGGGAAAGAAATAGTAGGGAGATGAAAGTCCTCTAAGACTTCTCCCTTTAAGAAATGAGACTTTCTTTTCCCTAATTTAATTAAAATAAACATGACTTGAGAAAGAACAAGAAATACCTGCAGGTTTAATTCTAGTTTCTCTCCATCTGTTAGACCCATATATTTTTTGTAATGACCTGGCAGCTGTGCTGCTAAGGCACCCTACACTAATGTCTCTTTTATACATTTATAAGACTCAAGCTTTAGTAAATAATTCAGCATTTTTTATATTAGATATAGTCATCCTTTAAAAATGACATCGAAGCTCTATGTATTTCTTTGAAGGTGGCATATTGACAATTGAAGCAAGTCCTCTTAGTTATATTGTTGACCTGTGAAAAGATTTGGGGAAATGTTCTGATTTAGAACTAAATATTAAATTGTACCAGGAGAATCTCTTTTCAGCGACTCTGAGTGGGCCATAGTCTGCTACTCTGAGTAGAAGTGGGCATATCTTTTATACATGTTCTCAGTAAAAGGGATCAGAGGCTTATAAGACAAAGCAAAAGTAACTTCATGATGATACCTGGACACAGTGGTGCTTTATTCATTCCTTCAGTCATTCAACTATTTATTTTTAATTTATTTTTAAATTGGTTTTTAATCCTCACCTGAGGATGTTTTTATTGATTTTTTTAGAGAAAAAGGAAGGGAGAGAGAGAGAGAAACATGGATGAGAGAGAGAAACATTGATTGGCTGTTTCCTGTACACACTGATGGGAGATTGAACCCACAATCTAGGTATGTGCTCTGACCGGGAATCGAACCCACGATCTTTTAGTGTACAGGACAACTCTCCAACCATCTGAGCCACCCAGCCAGGGTGCAACTATTTATTGAGCACCTGTTATGTTAGGCACTCTTGGAGGATCAGAGCAGTGCACTTATTTAGATGCAGATCTTGCTGTCAAGTACATTACTGTTTAATAAGCCTGAAAGGAAGAAGCCAGAGGATTACTTTTTAAAAGGCATGAGAGGAGAGTATGTGTGGTTCTCTAAGCCTCCATGGAAGAGTCAACTTTTATTTATTTTTTTAAAAAAAATTTTTTTAAAAAATATATTTTATTGATATTTTACAGAGAGGAAGGGAGAGGGATAGAGAGCTAGAAACATCGATGAGAGAGAAACTTTGATCAGCTGCCTCCTGCACACCTCCCACTGGGGATGTGCCCGCAACCAAGGTACATGCCCTTGACCGGAATCGAACCTGGGACCCTTCAGTCTGCAGGCCGATGCTCTATCCACTGAGCCAAACCGGTTTCGGCGAGTCAACTTTTATTTTATTTTATTTCTTTAAAATATATTTTTATTGATTTCAGAGAGGAAGGGAGAGGGAGAGAGAGATAGAAACATCAATGATGAGAGAGAATCATTGATCGGCTGCCTCCTGCATGCCTCCCACTGGGGATCAGGCCTGCAACCCGGGACCCTTCAGTCCACAGGCTGACGCTCTATCCACTGAGCCAAACCAGCTAGGGCAGAGACAACTTTTAAATCTGAGCCTTGAAGTAGATAGAATTTTATAGTGTGTTTATAAAATGCACGTATTTTAGGGGAAAGAACAGCATAAGTGTGTTCAAATGAGGCAGGGAGAGTGAGTGGTATACAGATGGAGTAAAAGATGATTAAATAATGATATTTTAAAATAATTTAAATAATGATTTTAACAAGGAGCTTTCACATTCAAGAATGATTCTTTTTAAAAAATATATATATTTTTATTGATTTCAGAGAGGAAGGAAGTAATCCCTTGGCTTCTTCCTTTCAGGCTTATTTAAACAGTAATGTACTTGACAGCAAGATCTGCATCTAAATAAGTGCACTGCTCTGATCCTCCAAGAGTGCCTAACATAACAGGTGCTCAATAAATAGTTGCACCCTGGCTGGGTGGCTCAGATGGTTGGAGAGTTGTCCTGTACACCAAAAGATTGTGGGTTCGATTCCCGGTCAGAGCACATACCTAGATTGTGGGTTCAATCTCCCATCAGTGTGTACAGGAAACAGCCAATCAATGTTTCTCTCTCTCATCCATGTTTCTCTCTCTCTCTCCCTTCCTTTTTTCTCTAAAAAGGAAACCGGCTAGGGCAAGAATGATTCTTAAAAGTTCCTTGGGAGTATACACTGGCCAAGAGGAACCTACTAGTGTAGCCAGAGATAGCCAGTTGCATAATTTAAATTTCTTTAAAGCCTGACCCTTTTCCCTAATAATTCATAGACAGTTTGCATTTTATTCTATACTAGTATATTTGTTTTAATATAAAAAAGTCTTAATTGTTTTCAAGAAGATGCCACAATCCTGTGGCTGCACATACCCCTTGGTATAGTGAGTGTCTCAAAGCCCAGAATGTATGAGTCCTCAGTTTAAGAACATGGATACATAATAGCTCATATATAAGGAATATATATATCCTATCTAATAAAAGAGTAATATGCAAATTGACCATCACTCCAAGACACAAGATGGTCATCCCCATGTGGTCAAAGATGGCTGCCCCCATGTGGATACAAGATGGCTTCCACAAGATGGCCTGCACGGGAGGGCAGTTGTGGGCAGTTAGGGGGACCAGGCCAGCAGGGGAGGGCAGATGGGGGGGACCAGGCCTGCAGGGGAGGGCAGTTGGGGGGGACCAGGCCTGCAGGGGAGGGCAGTTGGGGGCAACCTGGCTGGCAGGGGAGGGCAGTTAGGGGGAACCAGGCCTGTAGGAGAGGACAGTTGGGGGGGACCAGGCCTGCAGAGGAGGGCAATTAGGAAGGGCAGGCCTGCAGGGGAGGATAGTTGGGGGGGCAGGCCTGAAGGGGAGGGCAGTTGGGGGGGACCAGGCCTGCAGGGGAGGGCAGTTGTGGGGGACCAGGCCTACAGGGGAGGGCAGTTGTGGGGGACCAGCATGGCAGGGTAGGGCATTTAGGGGCAATCGGGCTAGCCGGGGAGCAGTTAGGTGCTGGCAGGGGAGTGGTTAGGGGGTGATCAGGCTGGCAGGCAGAAGCGGTTAGGGGCAATCAGGCAGAGGCAGGCGAGCGGTTGGGAGCCAGCAGTCCTGGATTGTGAGAGGGATGTCTGACCACCCATTTAGGCCCGATCCTGGTGGACATCCCTCAAGGGGTCTCAGATTGGAGAGGGTGCAGGCTGGGCTGAGGGACACCCTGCTCCCATGCACAAATTTCGTGCACTGGGCCTCTAGTATGTGTGTGTGTGTGTGTGTGTGTGTGTGTGTGTGTGTGTGTGTGTGTGTATATACATACATATATATATATATATATATATATATATATATATATATATAAAAGCATAATATGCAAATCGACCGGTCGGCGGAACAATGGGTCTATATGATGCGCACTGACCAGCAGGGGGCAGACACTCAACACAGGAGCTTCCCCCAGTCCGCAGGCCCCGATCTCCCTATTGGGGACTGCTGGCCAACCTCTTGGTTCCTCACCCCGACTGGCAGGCTCTGATTGTCCTATGGGGAATGGGGAACTGGGGGAGGGGCTGGCTTCCAGTAGCTGGGGAAGATTGGCCCTGATAGCAGGCCAGGCCTAGGGGCCCTACCCATGTACGAATTTCGTGTTCTGGGCCTCTAGTAAAATAATAATCACATTGTGATTGGCCTTGAGTGAGCAGTTCTGCGCTAAGGTACTTGGAAGGAATATTTTAGATAATGGGGGAAGGATAGTAGGTTTTAACGCAGGGCAGTTACAAGACTTGAGCTTTCTTTGGGCAAGCAGGATTGACTAGGTAGCAATATTTAGGATAGATTAGCTGGGAAGAAAAAAGGAAAGAGGGAGACCAGTTAGTAGCTACCAATGAAATTCAGGGTAGTGGCAGATGGAGGAGAAGAAAGCATAGACCCTGAGCAGATAGATCTTGAAAATTAATTGGATGTTAGTGGGAAGTGTTGAGAGGGGAAAGATATATTTTCTTTTCTCAGAGTAACTATGAGCCTGGGTAAGTGAACGGTCTATTAAAAGAGGAAATGTAAGGATCAGAGGAACAAATTTGAAAATAAAGGGCAGTAAAGTTCCACTTGAAACCACATAATTTGAGACTATTAAGAGTCAGTCATTCTAACACTCTGTCCTATAGAAGCATGAACAATTAAAAAAAACACCTCACCCAGCCAGTGAGGCTCAGTGGTTGAGCGTCAACCCATGAACCAAGAGGTCACCAATTTGATTCCGGGTCAGGGCACATGCCATGGTTGGGGCACATGCCAATAGTGTAGGAGGCAGCCAATCGATGATATTTCTCTCTCCCTATCCCTCTCCCTTCCTCTCTCTAAAAATCAATTAAAAATATATATTAAAAACATTAAAAAAAATCTCCATTTGTCTCATTGAAGACATGTATATCCAATGAAATCTTAGATGTAGTATACAATAATGATATATCAACATTTCAAACATTTATGTATTTATGTAGTTTTATCACTCTTTTTATTACTAGTGATAACTTATTCAGTTTTTTTAAATATTAGAGATTTAGCATCACTGGGAATAAAATAAGCTTTAAAATCTAATGAATAAACACAAGACTTTTTTGTGCTAAAAGAATAATAAGAGATTAATAAAATAATTTTCAGGATAAAATATATTTTATTAGAATAAAATTATATGAGAAAAATAAAATGAAAATGTGAGTTCAAGAAGAAGAGGAAAAGATAAAATTCCCAATGATAAAGAGTAGCTAGCTCATTCATGTGGGTTTAAAATAGAATATGAGGTATATAAAATTGTTATGTATGTAGTTTCCATTTGATACATTGAAAAGAGATGAGATTTTTATTTTGAAGTATTAATATTTACAATATGTTGGAAATTGCATGATTTTAGTTATTTAAATGTATATAAAATTTTAGATATCAACTTACAAAATGTAGGATGAGTGGATAGTTATTCAAAATTATTTTAGGGACTACATAAGCAAAAAACATTTTGAAGTGCACAGCTCTGACATAATTTGGAAAATGGCAAGTTTGTCTCAGTTATTCTGGAATCATCTCTTTGGATGCTGCTGTTCTGAATTTGTGTTTCTTCTTGCTGTGCTTTATTCTGCTTAGACAATGTCTCACTATGTGCCTGGTGTCAGCATGGAGCTTGTGACTGGGGTAGAGAGAGAGGTGATTCAGGTAAATACTGAACATCTACCAGGCCTCATTCTGTGTCAAAATTTTTGGCCCTGTTTTTTCCTGGCCATGTGATCTTAGGCAAGTCATCCAACTTCTCTGAACCTCACCTATAAATAACTGCTGCCAGGGTTAAGTAAGATCATGTCTATGGATTATGTTGTGCTGGTTGGTACACAGAAGTCAAGAAAGAGTAATTCTCAGGACAACCAGATCTTTCAGAAGCAGGTGAGTTTATAGAACTATGTAATATTTTTGCTCACCTATTCTCTTTGTTTTCTTTATTGATTAAGGTATTACATATATGCCCTTATCCCCCCATTGCCCACTCACCCCCTGGTGTCTGTGTCCATTGTTATGCTTATATGCATGCATACAAGTCCTTTGGTTGATCTCTCCCCCTTACCCCCACCCTCCTCTGCCTTCCCTCTGAAGTTTGACAGTCTGATCAACGCTTCTCTGTCTTTGTATCTGTTTTTTTTTTTCATCAATTTATGTTGTTCATTATATCTTTTAAGCAAAACAAATATTTCATTAAGTAAATTACCAAAACAGTTAACAGTAAAATGATAGCATGGGTATTTGTCATGCCTTCTGTTGCCCACAAACTGTTGAGTATCTTTTTTTTTAAATTATTGGAGTATTTCTTACTTGTGAGTCAGAGCCTCCTAAAATAGAAGCCAGAAAACACCCTTGCAGGTGGAACACAAGTATGTCACCATGGCTCTACAAATAAAATGCATTTACCCAAGACTTGGGTTGGGAGATAAGTAGTGTGAATCCATTTTCCAGGGGAGGATTTGGCATGAAGTGTTTGTGGCCAGTTTCAATTCTGATGAAGTGGTACTGGTGCTGTGACCATGGTGATGGGAGTAGAGTCATGTTCCTAGAGGTCATATAACTTTCAGCATTTAGCTCACATGGCAACAGTAGCAGAATATCATAAGACTCGTTCTGGACAATTTGGACATCTTTCTTGGAAACTTAGCTTCTAAGCTGAAACCCCAACCTTCTCATCTGTCTGGTGAGCCTCTAATATTCTTTCAACAAACTTCTTTGTCTGCTTCCCAGCCAACTACTTCTCTGACTGAAAACAAACAAACAAACAAACAAACAAAAACAACATACACTAAATGGTTTTACAGGGAAGGTTTCAAAAGGAGCATTGCCTACATTCTAGCATCCTAATAACAGCTCAATCTAATTGTAATCTTTCTCAGACTGTTTTAGAATCTCTTTTTATAACATTGCATCTTCCACACACAGTTCAATCTTGCTGGTGTCTCTAAGTAGTACAAGGAGTTACATTCTTCTGGTCTTTTAAATTAGGAGTTCTCAACTTTTTATCTGCCATCAACACTCCAGAGGAATATGAAATTGTACCAATTATGACAGTGATGTTAATAGAGTGGGAGTGGAGTGGGATGGGGACACTGCAACCTGGAGAAATGGGGATAAATGAGAACATTCCCTGGGTGCATGTTATCTGAAAAAGACCAGAACAAAAGCTGATTTATCATTGTTTACCCTTACACTGTCCCTTCGACTCCCAACACTCATCTAGAGTTGAGATGAACATGAGAGGCCACAGAGAGTAGTGAAATTTTGCATCCCCTTTTGCATAGGTAGATATAGAGAAAGAATAGTAACATCTGGGGAATGTGAGCCCTGAGGGTGACTCTGCCTATAGTCCATTCATCCTTGCAAAATACATGAGATAAAACTTAGAGACAAAAATGGCTGAATGATTTGGTTAGCAGGTATAAAAGCTATGTTGTCTAAAATACTTTATTTACTTGTATTTATATTTCATGGGTTGATATTTAATGTAATCAATCTTTGACCCTTCTTAATGTCTTCATTGATCAAAATATTGATCATACTACATGGTACATTCTAATATACCTTTTAAAAACACTTTTTTTGCCACTTGGTTGGAGAATCGTCCAGTACACCAAAGGTTGTAGGTTTGATTCCCCATCAGGGCACATACCTAGGTTGCAGGTTTGTACTGTATGGAGGGAGGCAACCGATTGATGTTTCTATCTCTCTCTCCCTTCCTTTCTCTGAACATACCCTCAAGTGAGGATAAAAAATAAACCAACTTCTTCAATTACAGTGGTAAGTGTAATATATTTTTCTTTAAATTTTCTCTGATATGAGAATTAAAGAATAAGCATTACAGCCTGTTTCTGAAAGTTGGAGGCAGAGTAAATGAGGCCTGCTGTTTCAGAGGGCTTCTGATTTTATCTGTAATATTCAAGATTTCAAACTTGGATATTACATTAACCTTAGAAATGCTAGTAATCAAGTGTGGCCAGACAGCTGTCTCCTGATTACATATCTGAAAAGATAAATGTGGTATTTATGCCAATCAAAGTCAACTTCACTTCACTTGTTGACTTGTCCCAAGCTTAATAGAGGATTCTGCACACAGAAGCTTAAGAGATATCAGCTAGAAATGATAAAAATATTTACCCCCCACCATCTTCAGGGTAAAACTGCACAGTCCCTCAATACATTTGTTAAATGTGAGAAAGGCTGAGGAAACTTGGCAGGTTTACTGATGTGTCATAACTTATGTAAGAATTGTCTGGTCTATGAAAATAAGTCTGTCTTTTTTAAATTGTGAAAACAATGTCACAACATTACAGGGAGTTTGGCAAATAGAGAGGAAGATATCAATCATAATCCTAACACTAAAACATTAAACTCACTACAATATTTGTGGCTTCTCTTTTGTTTTTCATCCAAATGGTAAGTTTTCCATTATTGTAATCAGACCACACTCATAATAGCTTTGTTCCTTCTTATTAATGTTAGCTTAAGAAGCATTTTTTATTGCTATATTGATTCATAATTATCTATTTTTAAATGTTGTATAAGTTTTAATTAGATAGATATACTGTAGTTTATTTAACCGGTCTCTTACCTGTGGGCATGTAATTTTCTTTTAACATTTTGAATTAAGAAATGTGTTTCAGTGACTATCTTGTGATCAATGTGTTTTCTAATTTTTGGATAATTTCTGCAAGATAAATTCCCAGATTATATGATAACTTTTAAAAAAAATTGGCAAGACAAATTATAAGGGGATGTTGGAGAATAAAATCTAGTGTTCAGTGGGTTGAGGAGTGAATGCTGATGAAGAACTAGAAAAATTTTCTGCTGATTGTAAAAAAATATTTTCAAGAAAAAAATGACAGGAGCTATAAGAACAGGAAGGTATTATTGAAATAATGAAATCCTGAAAAGATAGGAAGATCTGGGGTTCAAAACATCAAAATATCCGTGGGAAAATGGCACTGGAGGATAGAATATGACATCCCCTTTATGTGAGGGAAATTACAATTGTAGGTGTGGATGCAAGTAAGCCTGTTCATTTGGTGGCAAGAAACTGAGAGAATCCTTAAGTGATACAGAGGTCATCTGCTGAGAGGAAAAAGAATATGTCTAAACTAGCCACTAGTAAGAATGAAATAAAATTGACAAGTAGTAATAGATGATATTTTCTTACCTTCATTCACTATGTGCTTGCTGACGTGCTAAGTGCTTTATGTGCATTGTCACATAATAGTTGTTTAATTTTCTACCAAATCCTTAATAGCACTGGTGTAGGCAGAGTGGAGAATTTATTCAAGTCTACGTATTTGGCAGGTGGGTGCAATGGAAGAGCAATGCTAAAAGGCAACTGATGATCATGGCATGAGATGATACATCTTAGCTAGATAGGAGAAGTTGTAAAAGAGCGTGCACTATTGAATACATGGTGCAGTGCTAAGGACAAATTTGCCTCAAACCACTGGCTGAATGGCCCATAAATTAAGGGATAATTTATGGCACCAAATCTTCAGTTGTCTTTTGTATTAACACAATAGACTTAATTCTAGCATTGCTGGTTTATTACCCTTCTAGGTGGGCAGTTCATTCTTTTAAGTAAACTTCCAAGGATATGTGGGTGGAAAGCAAAGTGGGAATGTAGAATTTGAATGTCTTGACTGGCGATCCTAGGAGAGACCATGTAATCGTCATTAGCATCATCTTGGAGGGGACCTGTCTGGTAGTAACTGTACAGGCTTTAGGGTCAGCCTGCTTGGATAGAGCTCATATCTGCACTTACCAACTGGCAACCTTAAGCTAGTGTTATGCCTTATTTCACTCCTCTGTAAAATAGGGATGATAATGGTATTTGCCTCATGAGATTGTTATGAGGATTACAAAGTCAAAACATAAGGCACTTAGATAACCTAATTTTGGGCTAGCTGTCATATTTATTATTATAATAAACTACTACTTTTTGAGATGACTAAGTGCTAGCAGTATGCTAAGTACTTTATTACTTTAGCTTATTTAATTTTCACAAACACATTCTGAGATAAGATTCTTTTCTCCATTTTACAGATTGAGGAATTGAGGCCAGAGAAATGAAGTTACTTGCCTAGTGTCATCTCAATTTATAAACGACAGAGCTGGAATTCAAATCTGAGACTGCTTAAACCTGGTCTTAGACAACTTTCTTGAGCAGATGAATATTGCAAGGTTTTGTTTTTGTTCTTTTTTTCTCTCTAACTCTATTAAAAAGTAAATTTTGGGGAGCTAGAGCAGATATTAGTGGCTCAATCATATTCCCTCAAAATTCTTTACCGTTTCTTGATTGTCAGCCTCAGGTATGTTCTCCTTCACTATACTAGTAGGCGATATCATTGTCTCTTTGGCAGAGGGCTTCTTTAGGTTCCTGAAACCAATAATGCACATATAGACTCATATAATTCCTAAAGTAAACAGAATCACCAAGAGAACTTGGTAAAAACAGATTTCTGGCCTTAACTTCAGAATGTCTGGTTTAATAGGTCAGTGTTGGGGTGGGGTAGAGGCCTAGAGTTCCATTTCTATGAGTTGCCAGATCTTGGAATCACACTTTGAGAACCACTGTTTTAGAGTCTCCATTTTTATCAACTATAAGGATTCAACATTACTATGAAAGCAAACATTATTGTATAATATAAAATAATAAACTAAAAAACTCTACTAAGGAGAATACTTTCTTTGGTATACAATTGTCTAATATCTCTTTCTCATCCCTTTTATTTTTCAAGTTGTTTTAAGTGTGTGTTTTTTTTAAGTGAGATGTAGCTGTTTTGTTTTTTTTTCTTTTCTTTTTTAATCCTCACCCAAGGATATGCTTATTGATTTTAGACAGAGGGGAAGGGAGGGCGAGAGAGAGAGAGAGAGAGAGAGAGAGAGAGAGAGAGAGAGAGAGAGAGAGATACAGAGAAAGAGAAACATTGATGTGAGAACCATCGATCCTTTGCCTCCTGCATGTTCCCGGACTGAGGATGTGCCCAAACCCATGGCTTTCCAGTGCCTGGGATGATGCTCCAACCAACTGAGCCACCTGGCCAAGGTGATTTTTGCTTTTTAACCCAACTGTATTTGAATGCATGAATCCAGTTCATTTTCTTAGTGTTTTTGTTTTCATCTTTTTATGTTTTGTATTGTTTGTTTCTTTTTCCTTTTCCTCAATTATTATTGGTTTGATAAAGATGCTGTTCATTCAAATTTTCCCCTTTTAATTTGGAGGGACTACTCTCTGTATATTTTTATTCCACTAATGGTCACCACCCCCTTTCT
Source organism: Plecotus auritus (assembly GCF_963455305.1). Lineage (NCBI taxonomy): Eukaryota > Metazoa > Chordata > Mammalia > Chiroptera > Vespertilionidae > Plecotus > Plecotus auritus. The sequence goes on along the minus strand of NC_137776.1, from coordinate 144,130,435 downwards.
AATTTCTAAATGAGGTTTAGATGATTCTACTATAATTTCTGCACAACATACTAATTTCTCCCTAGACTATGACACTTTCCCAGCACCGTGTTCCAATTACCTACCCTCCAGCCTCTTCCCTTCTCTCCTCTCTTTACCCAACCCTATGATATCTTTGGGTTGCTTTTACTTTTCTTCTTTCCCCACTCACACAGGGTTTGCAAGGATAAGTTATTACTTACAGAATTTCAAAAATGATGTGGTGTCCTTCTACAAGAGTGGCATAGAAGATATTTGGAGGCAGCAGTTCCCTTAGCTTTTATTAAATCACAGTATTGAGATTTTTCCTCCTCTCACTCCTCCTCCTTTAATTAAAGGTTCATGCTCTGCAGATGGTTACCTTGAGCTTCATTGTCTCAAAGGAACTTGGTCTTGTCTGTGGGAGATGTTCTCTGCAGGGCTGTGGCAGCGTTGAAGGGATGGTCAAGTTCCCTAGACACAGAAGCATCAGGAAGCTATCTTTTGTTCCACACATTTCTGTACCTGTTTAGAAAGCAAACCAAAATAAAAGGGAGCAAACATGGAATGCTCTGTAATTTATTTTAGGAAATAAATGATTCCCAGTGACTGTATTATGCCTCACAATAGCCCTCAACACCTGCTGGGTGCACTGACCCATACTTAGCCACCTTTGCTTCCTGGTGTCTGTGCAGTTGGTCCCTTGACAAAACATAGGCATGTGTCTGCTTGCACCTCAAGAAATATGTAGTTACCCATGTATTTCCCTGCACAGGGCATGTTGTCCTGTAGTAAAGGTAAAGGCAACTTCAAGGGGAAAATGGACTCCACCTTTTATCAATTTGTTTTTGGGTCCTGTGGTCAAGTTCATCATTCTCTGCACTGACCCCAGCACAATGTGCCCTTAGTCTCTGAGAAGATACAGTCCTATTTCCTGCCCCTTTGAAAGACTAATTTGCCTTTCTAAACAATTTGAGCATGTTTTCTTTTAAAATGTCAATTTGAAGGGTATCCTGATTCCAGGCACCTTCTTTGCCTACCAGACACCCTTGAGGTGTGTCCCTGACATTGTGAAATGGGCTTTGTTGAGTGTATGTTTTATGAGTATGAAAAGCAGGAAATTTGTGTTATTATAATGTATTCTTCATTGAAATTCTTTTTTGTTTGAGCACAAAGCCTATATCAGTGTATGAAACACTTAATTAATGAACCCCAATTATAGAAAAAAAGTGAAATAAAAATACCTAAATCGGATTGTAACTCTTCTAAGTGTCTTATATTTTAGCGACCAGTTTAATCTCTGAAATAGGTTGTCACCATTAATATAGTTTTAAGATTTCTGATAGTCATTACATTTGGAATTTCTACATTATTTCTTTGGTTTGAATATTTAAAAAGTTTTTAAACATAAATATTTGATTATATTTTTCCTTTTTTAACATATGAAATGTGTTCAGAGATACAAGGCCCTCAGTGATGAGTTTTAAGCTTATGCTGATGTGATAATGCAAGGTCTAGAAATTTGAGAAGATGCAAGTGATGCCACACATCACTGTAACGTGAACTGCAGTAATCACATTCCTGAAACAGAGACTGAGAGGGACATAAGGAGACTCTTCCCACCCCATTTAACCACTTACCTTTGGGGAAAAGAAACCCAACTCAAAAAACCCCTGATGCCATCTTTTTCTGGCCTTGTTCTTTCTAATGAGTGCACTTCTCCAAAATGTGTGATGTTAAAATACTAACCTCATAGTGTCATGTGAAACAGTAAGTGCATTGGACCAGAGGTCAGAAGATCATTAAACTGAAGAGTAGTCTGAAGGTGTAGTCCCTGACTTGAAAACTTTTTAGTTAGTTGACCTTGGGAAAGTCAGTTAACCTTTCTGAATCCCGCTTTCCTCCTTTTCACAAGGTTGTTGTGAGGATCAAAGATGATGGGCATGCAATTCCTTTTCTGATTTATTTTGTAACTCTTTCCAAAACTATAAAGTATTATATAAATCTAAGACATTCTTTCATTTCTCCAAACATTTATCTATGGCTAGGGAGCTTTTCAGTTTTAAATGATGCATGTACTCCTTTGGGAACACATTCAGAATGAATTTGCAGTTAATTAGTTGTTGTGACTACAGTGCTAATTGAAAACAACCAAATTTGAATCTTCCAGAAAGACAAAAAGCATTATTCTTTATCTAATATCTTCCTAGAGCAAAATCCACAGATCCTTGACAAGGTGGAATTATGCCTACATGCCCTCCACAAATGCTCTCAACTAATTGCCATATGTGTAGGTACCCCTGTAGCTTTCCTCAAATCCTACCTCACATTCCAAGTGACATCCTCTACTTGAACTCCATCTACAGCCTACACATATTCTAGCTTTAGAAACAACAGCCACCTGTTCTATTTTTTCCCATCTGAAGATCTATTAACTTACTATATACCTCAACAAAGCAAGATAATTTAGCCAACTCTAAATTTATGATGAGACTCAAAAGAGACAATATGCCAAAGGCAGGCCTGAAATTTGGATTTTTATCTTTACATATTCACTTGTGAGGGCTAGAACAAATGGTGGTTGTTCATCATTTGATGTTGATGTTATTAAATTGAGAAGGCATGAGAATACCTTGTATTTTTATTGAAGTAGCAAATAGAGTTTGGAGATATTTTAATCTTTTTTCTATCTCTGAGGTTTCATGACCTTTGAGAAGAAGCATGTGACTCTGCCCAGAATAAGATGGAAAAAAACACAGTAGTATATCCCTTAAGGGGTAAAGATTGTAGCTAGCCAAAAGCATTTTAGCCTTCCTTGATATTATTACATTCTAGTTCTCAAACTAGTTTTCTCTGAAAAATAAAAAGAAAACAAAAACCACTGAAGCCTCTTTATTTATAACCTGCCAAATCCACTTAAGTTTCTTAATATTACACTTTAGTATAGATGATAGAAATCTATCTATCTATCTATCTATCATCTATCTATCTATCTATCTATCTATCTATCTATCTATCATCTATCTATCATCTATCTATCTACAATCTTAGAGGACATAAGGAAGGCCAAGAGACATATGAAAACAGGCTCAAAGTCACTAATCATTTGAGAGATGCAAATCAATACAATAATGCAGTACCATCTCACACATGTCAGAATGGCTATTATCAACAAATTAACAAACGACAAGTGCTGGAGAGAATGCGGAGAAAAAAGGAAGCCTTGGGCACTGCTGGTGGGAATGCAGACTGGTGCAGCCACTGTGGAGAACAGTATGGAGTTTTCTCAAAAAACTAAAAATGGAACTTTCATTTGACCCAGTGATCCCACTTCTAGGAATCTATCCAAAGAAACTAGAAACACCAATCAGAAAGGATATATGCACCCCTATGTTCATAGCGGCACAATTCACCATAGCTAAGATTTGGAAACAGCCTAAGTGCCCATCAGCAGATGAGTGGATTAAAAACCTGTGGTACATCTACACAATGGAGTACTATGCTGTGGTAAAAAAGAAAGAATTCTTACCATTTGCAACAGCATGGTTGGAACTGGAGAGCATTATGCTAAGCGAAATAAGCCAGTCAGAGAAAGATAAATATCACATGATCTCACTCATTTGTGGAATATAATGAACAACATAAACTGATGAACAAAAACAGATCCGGAGACAGAGAAGCTTCCATCAGACCATCAAACCTCAGAGGGAAGGTAGGGGAGGGTGGGAGTAAGGGGGAGAGATCAACCAAAGGACTTGTATGCATGCATATAAGCCTAACCAATGGACACAGACAGCAGGGGGTGAGGGCATGATTGGGGGTTGGGGGACATTGGGGAGGTTAGGACACATATGTAAAACCTTAATCAATAAAGAAAAAAAATCTTAGAGTAGAAGATAGGAAACCTCCTTTAACATTTTACTTTTGTCAAGTGTTTATCTTTAGAAGTCTCATGATTGTCACCAGAATTTTATTTCTTGTTAGATTAACTCTCACCATTATGATTTGGTCAGTTGTCGGCTGCTATGAAAGCTTGAAATACTCTTTCAAAATACATTTTTTTAAAAATTTAGCTTATCAAAAAATAAAAGAAGTCATATAATGTGCATATAAAAACTAATTGTCCAAAATTTAAGCAATATCACATCCACGCTTTGGCATTTGTTCTAAACAAGTTTAAAATATTATGTCTCTTTCTTTTCTGTGTTACTCCAAAAATATAGACATTCTTAGACTTTTTTTTCATTTCTATGCTATAAGTTGATTATATGCAAATCTCACTTTAAAAGTGATAAAGACATATTGGGACATCAGATAGGAATACGGCTGTCATCCAAAATCTAGCTTTTATTCTCATTATCACCCTGAGATAACCTCACCCTCACCCCAGATAGCTGAAATAGACTTAGAACAGCAGAAATTTAAATTTTTAAAATGAGCATCAGATTGAGGCAGACAATGTTGGTTTCCTAACCAATAGGCATTTCCCCTCTTCTTAGTGAACAGAATGCCAATTATGTCAAGGGATCAGAGAATAAGAGATGTGTTCCCAGAAGGCCAACCCAACCCCAGCCCAGGAGATGAACCATGACTGGTCTAGATCAAGCAGATTCATGCTGTGCCCCTTTGCCAATGGCTCTTCAAAGATTGATGTATGACAAGTTCTGACGAGACACAGGATGAGGTTTCCAGGGTAGTTTGAAGGATTTCTGGGAAAGATCTTCCTCTGATTAAAAGACAGGGATATGTGAGAACTGCCATCTCCTCTGCTTTTTTTTTTTTTTTTTAAATTTGGGACACTGTCAAGTGAGTATGTGTTGCTTAGAATGGCTGTAGTTATTTGGTGAGCATTTGAGGAAAACCTAAAGGGTAAAAGCCCACTTATTGAGGACCACAGCACAGAAAGTGGAAACCACTGAGTCCTATGGCCACCATTTTGTTGAGTTAACCTGCACCACCTGTTTTATACTTTTTGTTCTATGAAATAATCCGTGTACTAATGGTTTAAGCAACTCGTCATTGTGTTTGTTTTTTTTTTCCTGTCACTTATAGTCCAAGTATTTTTATTGACAAAGAAGCTTTCTTTTGCCAGTTGGCCCAGTTTGACATCAACATATCCATTACTCATTTGTTAGGCCTACCGACTGGTTACTTACTGTGATTTTTAAATTTTTTGACTCTGAATTCAACTTAGAGGAGGAGATGGTTTGCAGTGGATGTCCTTTGTCCCCTAGAAGGGTGTTTTTACATTTGTTTCTGCAGGTTTCAGCAGTTGTTGTCTAGCTTTTATAGTAATTTGGAGTCCCTATTTTTCTAAGGGTGGTGTTCATTCAGACCCACACTGGCAGTTTGAAATGTGGTCACCCTGTTGGAAATGCAGAATTCTGAGCACTACTTAATCAGGAGCTACATTTTAGTAAGATCTTCAGCTGATTGGTATCCTGTTTGAGAAGCTCTGCAGTGAAGGAATCTCGAGTTTCTAAAGATGAGTCTGTTTTTACCCATGGCTCGAGAAGAAAGAAGCATTGAGCTTTCTTCTTCAAGCAGGTATGGAGAGCTCTCAATTCCCTATTTCAGAACAGAGCAGGCCTTTGTGATTGCAGCTCATCACATGCAGTGAACCTGGGCTCCGGGCAACCTCCCTGAGCAATTTTGAAGCCCTAGTTTCTATACTCCCATGAGCCCCTTGTCCCTGACAAACAAAATAATCTGGTTTTGTGTTCTCTCTTACTTTCTGGTACCTCTCTGTATGTCAACATTCTCTAGGTTTTTAAAAATAGTGATTTTGTTTTATAGCATTTGCATGTTTTTAGAAAGGGAAGGAATCCCTTCTTGCTCTCAGATTGCTCTATTAACAAGAAATCTCGATTCTAACAGGCTTAGCCCAGTTAAATTGTGGGAGGTAGGAAGAGTAAGCAAAAGATACCAGAGAAAGACTATACTTATTTAATTTTTATAAAATAATGGAGTAATATGGGCTTACTTATGGCTGTTAGTAAAATTAAGGTGCATAGAAGTACTGTAAAATTAACAGGGGGGAAAAGAAGGAAGACAAAATGAAGAGAAAGTTGAGTAAGCTGACAAAATTAATGAGAGGTAAAGCAGGAAAACTAATGATAAAATATGTTAAATATTAAGTAAATGTGTTAATTAGTAAATAAGACAGTGCATAAAATCTTTTATTTTAGTTACATCAGAAAATTTGCATTTTCTGATGTAACTATAATATCAAATAAATAATCATAATAGTCTTAGAAAACAAAGAAAGTTCAGCATATCAAATAAATAATCAAAATAGTTTTAGAAAACAAAGTTCAGTATTTTGTTGTTTGTAAGAAAGACACCTAAAACAATGTGGCAGACAAAGTTTAAAAATATTTAAAAATAATCGAGATGTAACAGGCAAATGTAAAAGTAAAAAGGAAGCAAGCAAGGAAGGAAAAAAAATTTAGACAAAGCAGAATTCAAAGTTAAAATCATTAAAGAGAGCTGCCGAAATAGACTTCAGGCAGGTTTTTGGTTTGCTTTGGCTGAGGGATGATACACCTGGGAAACTGATCTTTGTTCTGCTTATCTCTTCTTAAAAACTGAGGGATATGCTAAAGAAGTTTTGTACCTGTTTCTTGTTTCTGGTGAGCAGGCAGTAAAGGAGCCAGATTTTCTAATCCTGGGTGGCCATGGCAAAGGGAAACTTTCTTCTTAAAAACTCAGAGGAATGGTCACTTCATGCAGGTGATAGTCATAGCAACTTTATGTCCCTGTGGGGACATGATGACCTTGGAGACTGGGGAGGTGCTGTGGTGATGCCTGCTTCACATAACTAATCCTTCTTTTCTTTCCCATTGAGAGTACTTCCCACCCTCTCATTCTGTCTGATGGAATCAGTCAGTCAATTTTATCACCACATCATTTGCATTAAAAAGAGAATTAATAAAGTGAGATGACATGAACCAAATACCAGATATTTCTATTCTATCAAGTATTTTAAAGTAAATAAACTCAATTTGTACAATAATATTTTTAAAAATCTCCCATTTAATTACAAAAAACCCCCAACAAGATGTGATGTGTGAGAAATGAAAACAAACATGTCATAAGAGATTTTAATTTACTCTCTCTCAGATCACGCGTAATCAAGTAAAGAAGGAAAAATGGAATCCTTTACCTAACAAAGCAGATCAATGATTTTTCCCTATGCTTTTATAAGAAAAATAAAAATCTGCTGTAGAAATTAGAGAATAGATTTAAAATTCTTTTAAACAATTCTCTTGCCATAGAGAAAGTTAAAATAAAGTTATAAAATATTTTTTAAAAATGATGAAGAACCATGTCTTGGAACCTATGGAGGAGTCCCTGAAACCTTAGGGCTCAGTTATACACAGAGCCTATATATACCTATGTCATTAAAGCCTAATGAATAAAAATAAATTAATTATATCCACCTCAAAATGTTAAAAGTCTTTGGGAAGCAGAGGCAGTGGACTAAAATACAGGAAAAAAAGAAAACTATTTTATAAATTCAATAACCAATTCTTTTATAAATATTAAAAATATATAGATTTAGCTTTAGGTGATCAAAGGTGAAAAAAGTTAGATTGAAAAAAATTTAAGAAATAGTAAGTATGACATAAGATAATACTTTAGTTTGTTCTATGCAAGTAATTTTTTTTAAAATTTGAAAGAAATAATGACATAAAAATTGATGATGATGATGATAATTTAAGAAAACCAGCCTTGAGATATGAAATTAAAGTAAATCACTTACCATTTAAAAAATGATAAAATTTTCAAAGGACTACCTCTTTCAACAAAGCATTGGACCATAGGATTTAGTAAATGAAGTCTACCAAATCATTAACAAATAGAAAACTCTAATGTTGTTTAAGTTCTTCCAATGCATAGAGAATGAATAAAAGATTCAAATACTTTGCTTTTCTGCCCAAAAAATCTTTTTATGAAATTAGCATAACCTTGAAACTGAAGCTGGACAATAAAAGCTACAGACCAATTCCACATATGAGTGTTAATGAAAACATCTGAATAAAATGTTATCAGGTTTACATGTGAAGTCTATGCCAATAGTTTAAGGGTGGGTAAATACTATGAAATCTGTTACTACAGTTAACCAGAGCAATAAATCAAAGAATTAGAGTTCTGTGATTATGATTTTTCTCATTAGGTTGAAAAGGTATTTAATTAAATTTAATATTTATTCTTCATAAAAACCTTTCATAAAGCATGAATAAGTAGAGATTTAATGAATGTGTGTGTGAGTATCCAACAACAAGCTTACTCTCAAAGCACTAGAATCATTACCATTCAAGTCAAATAAGATTTTTCAGTTAATGGTGAGTTTCATTGCTTGGATAAAATAAACAACTGAAAAACAACTAAAATTAATAGAAAATATTAAAAAATGCTTAAGACTATTAAAAATGTTTTAAGAGAGTGATGAGCTTCTGGGGGGTGTCTGAACTCAGAGAGATAAGTGAATCTCTTTCCACAGCTAGTCAGTGTCAGAGCAGAGATTTGAATCTAGAAGTATGATTTTGTATATCCTGTCCTTTGCCATTATCCAATACTAATTAGATATGCTAGAAGTTCAAATAGCAAAAGGAGGCATACAAGGTAAAGTAGCTTTCTTCCAATTCTCAGAGGCATCCACTGCTTTCAAATTCCAATGTGTCTGACTAGAAAAAAATTTATTTGCTTAATCAGCATAAATGCATATTTATTAATCTATCTACATCTATCTGTCATATACTTTTTATATTAGACTAGAGGCCCGGTGCATGAAAATTCATGCACTGGAGGGGGTGGTCCCTCTGCCCGGCCTGCCCCCTGTCACGTTCCAGGAGCCCTTAGGGGTGGGAGGCAACCCAGTGATCAGGGGAAGGTGACGCCCCCATCACACCTCTGCTGCTGCCACTGCTGGTAGTGCAAGCCTTGCTGCCTGGGCAGTCGGGCAGCTACCATCTGAGGCTTGCATGCACCTTGGGCCATCCCTGGGTGGCTGGGGGGCTGAGGGGACTGGGGGACTCTGGAGGCAGGTGTGCAGAGTGGCTGGGCCTGCCAGGGGCGGGCCCAGCATTGCCATCCATGCACCTGCCTCCCCGGCAGGGCTGAGGGGACTGGGCACTGCCATTTTGTGGCTGTGGGTGCTGCCATCTTTGAGGGTGTGGCAGTCAATTAGCATATTCTCTCCTTATTGGCTGTGGGTGCTTCCATCTTTGCGACAGTGTGAGGGTCAGTTAGCATATTCCCTTTTTATTAGATAGGATGGGGAGCACAGAATGCATAAAGGAGAGTATACATTTTAATATGTAAACAATTGTAAAAAATGTCTTGATTAAAGAAATAATTTTATAAAATCAAAAGCTGACCAGTAAACTGGAAAAAATGAAATGCATATGACAGACATAATGTATATATCTTTACTATACAAAGAACTATTATGAATTAATTATTAATCAATAGAATGGACAAAATATATACCAAAACAATTCTGAAGAAAAGAAAACCCAAAGATATATATGTATAAAGATGATTTTTGCAGAGGTTAAAAAAAAGAAGCAGTATAAATTTTCATCATTGGGGAATGGCACACTATAAGTATATAGTTACTTAAAAACAACAACAATGACTGATATGCTCACATTACAAGGTAATTAGAAGAATAAGGCTCACTGTTTTGAACTGGAAGAATGTTTATGTTAAATGACAAAAGGAATTTGAATAATGTATATTGGGTGATCCCAATTTTGTTATAAAGTCTTAAATTATAAACTCAGAAATTTTTTTTTTGTGTGTGTGTGTGTGAGTTTATATGAACACAGAAAATCATGCCACCAGGGATTACTTGTCACTGTGGTGTGAGAAGGAGGAGGTCAATGATGTAAGGAGAGAGCAGGGTGAGAATACTTTTACTTTTATTGAATGTGTATTATTTTTGTTTTAATTATTAGAATGATTGTATATTTGCTCTCTCTCTCTATATATATGTTAAAGAAAAATAAACAAAATAAATCCGGCTTCTATTTTAGAAGCATTTGATTAGTTAACTACAAAACAACTGAGTTTACAAATTAAGATAAATTGGAGGTCATTTTTGAGGAGAACATACTGCTTTAAAAAATGGATTACCTACATAGATTCACTAGTGAAAGCACAGTGGAAAACTAGCAACATGCTACATGAATATGCAACAAAATATTAAACAAATTTATATTCTTCTGTTCATTTGAAATTAATGATTAATATGACAACAATTTGTACATATTGTGATCAATCAGGTCAGTGATCACAATTACATTAACAGAATTTTGGATTGAAAAAATAATTTGCAGCAACTTTTGTGCTGCAAATAACACCATGAAGAAACTAAAAGGGCAACTCATGGAATGGAACATATTTGCAAATATATCTGACAAAGGAATTTATGAAAATACTAGAGGCCCAGTGCACGAAATTCATGCATGGGGTGTGTGTCCCTCAGCCCAATCTGCACCCTCTCCAATCTGGGACCCCTTGAAGGATGTCCGACTGCCCGACTACCCGACAGGCAGTTGGACATCCCTCTCACAATCCAGGACTGCTGGCTCCCAACTGCTCGCCTGCCTGCCTTTCTGATTGCCCCTAACCACTTCTGCCTGCCAGCCTAATCACTCCCCCGCCAGCCTGATTCATGCCTAACTGCTCCCCTGCTGTTTGCCCCTCACTGCCCTCCCCTGCAGGCCTGTTCACCCCCAACTGTCCTTCCCTGCAGGCCCAGTCGCCCCCAACTTCCCTCCTCTGCTGGCCTGGTCACCCATAACTGCCCTCCCCTGCAGGCTTGATCGCCCCCAACTGCCCTCCCTTGTAGGCCTGGTCCCTCCCAACTGCCCTTCCCTGCTGGCCACCTTGTGGCAGCCATCTTGTGTCCACATGGGGGCAGCCATCTTGTCTGTTGGAGTGATGGTCAATTTGCATATTACTCTTTTATTAGATAGGATATAAAGAAATCTTACAGCTAAATTCAAGACAAACGATCCAATTAACAAATAGCCAAAGGATCTGAATAGATGTTTCTCCAAAGAAGATATACAAATTGCCAATAAGCACATGAAAAGATACTCAACATTATTAGGAAGCACAAATTTACAAATACTAGGATGGATATACTAAAAAATACAGACAAAAACAAACATTGTAGAGGGTGTGGAAAACTTAGAATCCTCATTCATTGCTGGTGGGTATGTAAAATGATGCCAGTGATTGAGAAATAATCTGGAAGTTCCTCAAAAGCTTAAGGGAGTTATCATATGACCCAGAAGACCTAAGTATACACTCAAGAGAAATAAAAACATATGTCCACATGAAAACTTGTACATGAATATTCATAGCAACATTACTCATATATATATGAGACCATTTTACACCTTTCCGGGGCCCATTAGATTAAAATTATCTATACAATCAAACATTATTCATCCATAGAAAAGAATGAAGTACTGGTACATATCACAACTTGAAACCTTGAAAGAAGACAATTCCAAAATGCCACAAGTTGTATGATTTTAGAATAGGCAAATCCATTGATAGAGAAAATTGATAAGAGTGGTTGCCATAGGCCTGGGGAGTAAGGATTAGTCAGATGGAAATGGGGAGTAATTGCAAATGGGAATGTATGTATGTTTGTAGTTATTTATTGTGGTGGACAAATGTTCTAAAATTAGTTTGTGAAGATGCTTGCACAAATGTGAATATGTGAAAAAAACATTGAATTATACATTTTAAATGGATGATTTATATGGTATATAAACTATGTACCAATAAAGCTGTTAAGGCAGATCCAAAATAAAAAACAAAACAAAGACACTGATTGTTGAAGGCTTTAGTTCAAAAACTAACTATAATATTTTGTGGAGGACTGTCCCTGGAAGGCTTGACAATTTTACACCTTTCCAGGGCCCATTAGAAAAAGATGATTGTTCTGTATCCTCATACAGTGTTTAATATTTGTAAAACATGCTTTCTTATAGACCATCTTAGTATTCTTCTAATTACCTTGTAATATGTGCAAATCGGTCATTGTTGTGCACATTGGCAGATGAGTAAACACAAGGGGGATTAAGTGGTTTTCCCAAAGTCATGTCTCTGGCAAATGGAAAAGTCAAGTCCAATGTCATTCCATTGTGTATGACTGACTGGGATTTCCCCCAAGATGATTGCCAGCCAGCTTATTTCCTTGCTAAGCCCACAAAGTCAAAACACCCCATCTGAGCATGTTTGAAATCTTTTCCTGGTTTAATATATTTTTTCTTTCTACTGAGAGGAATATCTTTCTTTTCTACAGTCAATTTTACTCATTGGATATTAAACCTGTGTCTAATGACCATGAATTTGACTAAAGCAAGTGAAATATAACTAGAATCAGGTGAGTATGGAATCAGATTTCAGTGGGAAATAAAATCTAGAAGAGAGGCAGCATAAGGAAAAGGCAACAGGAGGCATTAGAAACCTAGGCATCAGGTACAAGGAAAAAAAATGAACCTTTCATGTGAACTCATATGAATCCCCAGCACACAGTGCCATGTCCTGTGAGGCTAGAAACCTGCCTCTGTGCTCAGTAGCACAGCATCTTCTGGCATAGACTGGGTGTGACCATCTGACTGAGTTGGAATGTGATAGGGCAGAAGGGTTAGCAGTTCCAAACATTTGTTTCTCTCAGGGGCTCCAATTTTTCACTCTGTGAAAACTTGGCATGGTGCCCATTTCCCGGTGGGTTTTTTTTTCTTTACTCCCCCTCTCCCTTGCCAACTTGCATTGCATGGCAACTGGGAACATGCCTGATCACATAAGGAAAATTCTGATTGAGGCCAGGCATGTAATAAGCCCTAGTTCAACTTTGAGCTTTGCCTCTGACCCAGATACATGCAACCTAGGGACTTGAAAACCACATGTGGCAGTTATATGTAGGAATGGGATGGAATTGACTTTCTGTCTTCTGTGTAGAAAGAGATGAAGGTTCAGACAAAGAAGAGTACATTTCTTGGGTTTAGGATTATTTAGACACAGCTGAACTCTGTTAAAATTGGTGCCACAGGTAAAGTAATGGCCACATTTCAGCATTGCAGAAATGACTTTCTGTATGGCTTTGCATACCGCAGACATCTTTTGAATTGTGCCAAAATCCAAATCCACAGAGTAGTGAGACACATCACAAGAGCCGTCTTTTGCTTTTCTTAGAAAATATTTAGATTTTGGTCTTTTCACTTGATACGAACAACTCTCTTTGCATTCAGAATTTATTCTGAAATTACCAGCTTGTCATATGTGTGTTATTCTAGTTTATTTCACTTGACTGGAGGTGAAGAATTAAAGACAAACTATTATTCTCATGTCATCTGACTGGAAGTAAAGAATTTAAAAACAAACCATGGATATATTATTTTTATTCCGACTCTGTCTGCTGAACACTATTCTCATAGAAAAAAAAAGCACAGGTAGCAAAACTTCATCTCCCCCAAATGCACTTCAATACGTTTTAAGTGTAAAAACCTAATTTAAAATAATGTCAGCATCTTTGGGCTGTAGAATATGAGGCTCAGCATCTTTAAATTATTTAAGAGGTCCACAGAGAACCAGTTATGCTTATAACGTCAGATTTACTCAAAGAAAGGGGAGAGCAAAGCAAAGTGTTGAATAAGGGTTTCCGCTGCAGTTTCATTAAGTTATTTCTGCACTCCGTAATTGCAACAATAGTCCTACCAAACTTTAAAACAAAACAATATATGCATGTGCATAAGCTTATGAGATCTATTTAGTGTGTTAGTTTTGTAGATTTAAAACAAATATTTATATTCTAGCTCTGCTGCTTCTCTTTTTGGCATTTATTTACCAACAATAAGATCTAGCCAAAAAACATACTTGAAAAGAAAATACCCCTGCCACCTCTAAAACTTGCCATTATTTCCTTTAGATAAGAGACAGGCAATTTCTAAATATAACTGCCTTGTTTTTCTCTTTTCCAATGGTCGGGTTAGAAAATAAAAACCTTTGTTTTTCTTAAGGAAAAGAATATTCTATAAATACTTTTAGCAGCATATTAATCTACAATGTTTCATTTATCATAGAAAAGAAAAGTCAATAAAATACGTAGTATAATGCTTAGAGAACTCTGGGGTCTGGAGTGATAAGAAAGGACATTGAGAATTTTTTGAAACTAAAAGCTGTGTCCAAAATGAGCATGGTAACATGATGAGAGATTATTGCCAACATATAAATTTCTAGAGTTTTGCCTAAAGCCTTCATGATGATTTAGAGTTTATTATGAAGAGTTTAGTATATGTGAACACTGTGTAGCTTTCATCTTCTAATGATGACTCAACCTCTTTTGAGAAATACAGTTTACTGAAACTATTGATGGGCACTTAGCAAGAGGAGCCCATTTCCATATTAAGGCAACAGTAACACAGACAGACAAGCTTCACTATGGATGGTCGGAGGGATCTGCCAAACTCGGAGAACTATTAGGCCAATCCAAAAGAAACGGGAGCATCAACACTTTTTGTAGTGCATCTGATAATGATCTAAATTTATAATTATTCCAGGATTTAAGAAAAAACAAAGAGATCTCTGATTACACAGAGACTTGTTTGCTTCTATTCTATGCCTTTCTGAGTTTTCTAAATGGACTTGGACAAAGATACTTTCCACCAGCCTGTCGGCTTGGTATAGTTCAACTAAGAATGAGTTGCATTTGGGTGATCTGAATTTTAAGCATGTAGGCAAAGTGCAGTGTCTGGGACAGGTCTCCTTTTATACTAAGTAGTCTCCCTTTTCCTCCAAGGAGCACTGCCTGGATCATGATGAACTCCTCTCCCATTCTCTACTTTCATTCATAGTTTATCAAGAATTATGGAACTGCCTAGGTTGCTGAATCAAAACTTGTCCTGTAACTTCTACTTCCTATCCCCTTTGCTCACCTTCTCTCCTATTTCTCATTGTTCTCTCTAAAAAAGAGGTCGTTTCTGAAGTGGCCCCTAATCCACTGTTGCTCTGATCACAGATTTTTCTGGACCTCGATTTTCCCTACTTTTTATTTATACTTTTTACTCCATCTACTTCAGAATTTTCTTAAAATGCTTACAACACTCATTAGCCAAATAAAATTTAAAAGATTGAAAATGATATGAAAGATACAAGAGGAAACATACAGAGAGAGAGAGAAAGGGATTATGGAATGTTTCCAGAGTTAAACCTGAAATTTAATCTGTCTCCTGGAAGCTGAAGTAGAGGGACAGATGACAGATTACCTAGCTCTCAATATCAGATACATGGCAGAAGACTCTTTAGCAGAGATAAACTTTTTTGGTATTGAAGTCTAAGGGGGAAAAAAATCTAACACTTGTACTTTTATATTAGAGGACATTTAATAAAGTCTTAGGCAATATAATTAGCAGTTTTACAGCAGATGCAGAAATATTTCTATATGGCTCTCCATTAGAGCAAATACTGATATGAAATGAAATCATGGTAGTAAAGACACTTCTACAGGGACTGAGATAATACAGTTCAATCATGTTTTCTTCTGGTGACCTAATTTGATGTAATAATAAAATGTAGATAACAAAAGTGATTCATAATCTGAGTGGGTAGCAGAGATAAGGCATGCATCAGTATTATCATATAATTGTTTCAAACTACATACACTGCCCTGTCTTCTTCTCCAGAGAATTCCTGATACAGCAATTCCCAGAGAGATATTCCACATTTTGCTGAATGATCATACATAGAGAGATGCTCTTTTTTGAACATAAGCATATTTTCATACATGGACCCAAACATGTACACTATTCATCATTACAGTCTTTAAAATGTAACCAGAAATCAAAACAATTATTTAGTACATCCCAATGAGCTGAAAATATAAGAATGATTTATTGCATGCATTACAGTTTTCTAAAATGTCAATGATCATCATATTTTTAAATCCCCCTATGAACTTTAGAAGATAGGGCAAGTGTTTTGACCCATTTACAATTTCCTCTGATTACTAAAATTGTTATTATGTCAGAAAAAAATTTTCCCCAGTAGCATTGTGGGAGGTTATCTGTGGCAGTGGGAGGAATATTAGAGAAGGAGTCCCGAATAATGGCTGAGAAAATAGTAATACTTTAGTTATAATAAATATTTATTTGAAAGATAAAAAATTTTAAATTAAAGTGACTAAAATCTCAGGAAGCAACATAAGTTAGTTTTTCTGCTACTATTCAAGGATGAGGATTAAAAAAGGAATTGATTTCTGATAGCAAAACAAGATCCCATTTTCTATACATTTGATTTAAATGTGTGTAGTTATATTCACACTAGGGGCCCAGTGCATGAATTCGTGCACCTTGAAAGGAACTGTGGGCCATGAGGCTGTGGTGGGCACAGGGGCACCCTCGCCCGGCCCCTCCTGCCATGGACCCTGGTCCCCTGTCTGCTGACAGGCCTGGTTCCATCGCTGCTGTTCCCACACACTGATGGCACCAGCCCTGCTCACACCTGCTGACGGTGCAGAGCAATTGGGGCTAGCGCCGTCAGTGGGTGCGAGCTGTGGCTGCTTCCCCGATTGCCCCTCAGGAGCAGGGGGAGGTGGAGAAGCCCTCAGGGGTGATCGGGGCGGCAGCCACCGCTCGCACCAACTGACGGCGCCCAGTGATCGGGACTGGTGCTGGGCGCTGGCTGCGGGTGCAAGTGGGACCAGCACCAGCAGTGGGTGCGAGCAGCGGCTGCCGGCCCTGATTGCCCCTCAGGAAGAGGGGGAGGTGGAGAAGCCCTGAGGGGTGATTGGGGCCAACAGCCACTGCTCGTACCTGCTGACGGCGCTGAGTGATCGGGGCTGGTGCTGGGCACTGGCAGCAGGTGCAAGCACTGGGCGGGACTGTAGTACGTGGGAGCAAAGAATTTTCAGTAACCACCAGAGACTCACCCCGATTACAGCACCTGGCACCCCGCCTTGGTCTGGCACCCCTGCTCACCTCCTTCACCATTCCTCTGTGGCCGATGCCTGCCATGTTCTGCGTGTGACACTGGTGGTCAGTGAATGTCATAGCAACCGGTTGTTCGGTTGTTCCACCATTCGGTCTGTTTGCATATTAGCCTTTTATTATATAGGATACACTTAGACTCCTACACATATGCAAATTCACCTGGCATCATAATAGACATAGGGTTATTTTATTTTTTTTAATCCTCACCTGAGGATATTTTTCCATTGATTTTTAGAGAGAGTGTAAGGGAGGGGGAGAAATAGAGAGAGTGAAACATTGATGTGAGAGAGACACATTGATTGGTTGCCTCCTGCGCATCTGGGCCGGGGCCAGGGATTGAGTCTGCCTTTGGCCATAATGGAACCTGAGACCCTTCAGTCCAAGGGCCGATGCTCTATCCATTGAGCCAGACCAGCTAGGGCAGACATAGAGTTCTTTATCTTGCTTTTTACTGTTAATATTATATCTTTATGCTGTAATGGGGTAACTTTCTCAATAAAATCTTATGTTTAAAGTCTGCATAATATCTGAATGTATCATTTAGTTGGTTTATAACCATGTGAGAAGTGAATATTTTGCTGCATATATAATTTTAGGAATCTTGGAAGAGTCCTCAGATGTAATCTATATATATAAAGAGCCTGTGGTTGTAATATATGTAATCTATATATACACTGAGTGGCCAGATTATTATGATCTCTGAATGCATAATAATCTGGCCACTGAGTGTGTGTGTGTGTGTGTATGTATGTGTATGTGTGTGTATATATATATATTATATATATATGTACATATATATGTACATATACATACATATATATATTAGAGGCCTGGTTCATGAATTCATGCATGGGTGGGGTCCGGCCAGCCTGGCCAGGGGGAGGGGACTTGAGCGGTTGGCCAGCCTGCCTGCTGGTCAAACTCCTGGTTAAGGGGACAATTTGCATATTAGCCTTTTATTATATAGGAAATACACTGAGTGGCCAGATTATTATGCGTTCAGAGATCATAATAATCTGGCCATTTAGTGTGTAAAAAGCCCTCATGCCATAACAATGGATTACTAGGAGGCTGCATGTGCAGCAGGTATGTGCAGGTGGGCGGGGACTTGACTCTGGGTCTCACTGAGCTGGTGGGACTTGATGCTGCGTCCCCGCGGGCGCTGGCCCAGACTCTGACAGGAGGGAGGAGGGAGCCGGATACCCGCAATATTAAAATATTTCCTCTAATTAATTCCCTTTTAATGTGCATGAATTTTGTGCACCGCACCACTAGTGTGATCATAATGTATTTGTTACTTTTCATATGTTCATTATGAGAGGAAGCTGAAATAAACTTGCATGCTTATTACATGTAAGTTTTACAGGTGAAATATACTTTTCATGTGCCCTTGTTTCGGTAGTTGGCCAAATAAAGCATATATTTGAAAATTATAAAGATAACTCAATTTCGTCTTTTTAAGTCACTTTAGATAAATATTCAGTCAATTCAAAGTTCAACTCCCTATAAGTGGTATTTAGAAACAGATTCTAGGGCAGGGGTGGGCAAACTTTTTCACTCGAGGGCCACAATGGGTTCTTAAACTGGACCGGAGGGCCGGAACAAAAGCATGGATGGAGTGTTTGTGTGAACAAATTCAAAGTAAAGGAGCGGAGGGGAGAGCAAGAGAACCGGATAGAACAGCCGGATCTGGCCCGCAGGCCGTAGTTTGCCCAAGGCTGTTCTAGGGACATTATTGGCCTACAACAACTTTCTAATCTTGAGACTTTTGAAGGTTATAGGCTAGTTACTTTGTAGAATGACCTTAATCTGAATTTATGTGATATTTCATTACATCCTGTCAGATGTATGTACATAATTTTGATTTGTTCTAGTGATATATTAAATTTAATCTCTAGTTTAAAGAGGTGTCTCTTAGACTTCTCTACTGTATAGTTACACTTTTTTTCCCTTTGTGGTTAATAATTTTGTGACAAGGCATTTTGAGACTATGAAAATATCTTGTTATTCACACCAAATTTATTTACTTTCTGTCTGTTTACCTACATATCTATATAAGCATGGGCTCATGGTTTCCTATTTATTATAACAAATTAATCGTTTAACTGTGGGACTCAAAGCAAAGACCAGGAGAAAGAGTGCTTCTTTGTTTACTCAAATGTTAAATATACTGAAGGAATTTTACATTAAATTGGGTGGAAATTAATCATGTTGGAGTAGTACAGTGATGAATAACTATTCATACTCAATCTGAATAATAAAGGTACAATCCAATAATAAAGGGGCAAGCTTTTCAGTCATAATGTAATTTAAAAAATTTTAAAAATACCTTACCAAGTGAGAAAATGGCCACATCACTGCAACTGTTGCTACAAAATCAGCTGGTGGAAAGCAAAGTGCTTTGCAGGCCATTTCTACCTCAAGTTCTCTTAAAGACCTTGATAAGATTTATTTTCTGTCTTTCAAGAATTTTCTCTTTATAAGACTTGCTTCAGATGAAGGGATAGATGGTGTCTGAGGTGAAAGAAAGGCAGATTTTGGGAATTGGAAAGCCTATTTTTGAGAGTATGATCGGTCCACTTTAGTAGCCAGTGCTTTTTAAAGTCAGCAAGCATTTAGCTTCAATGAACTTCAGAGAACCTTCTTTCCCCCCACATGGCACTGCTCTTTTCAACAAGAACAAACAGTGTTTCTTGCAACATCTAACAGACCATCAGAAAAAAGTTTTGATTTGATCTGATTACATTTATTGGCTTTATTATTTCTGAAGCCTCTTAAGCTATCCTAGCTTTTACTTAGTATGGATCTGAACAGCAGTCAGTAGTCATGGAAAAAGTATCAATGACCTAAAATAGCCAAAAGATCTATCTTTACAACAGATTCAGATCTACTGCAAATTAAATGTTCCAGATTGGCCACCATGCTCTTAGGTAAGAGATACCATAATTACCATTAGTGTCTGCAAATCAAATTAATAGGAAAATTTCAAATCATACCTTTCTTCTTAAAATTTTCTGGGTCCTCTTATATGCTCACACCTCTTGGTTAATATATTGATGCATTTATTCATAGTTTTAAAAAAAATATCTAGTTAACATTTACTGTGTGATAGGTACTGCCTTATAAGTAGAACAAAGGGGATATAGCACCTGACTTCATGGAGCTTAAATTTATATGTTAATAACAGAAATAGTTTCTCAGTGCTATCCTAAGAGTTGGAAGTCATCCTCAGATTTTTATACCATGGTTATCCAATCAATCCATGTTAATGACTTCACTAGACAATAATGACTGATTTAGAAGGCAATGCTCCCTGGACACAATGTTTTAATTATCAAGCCATAGCTGTGAAGAAATATTTTTAAAATAATTATTCTTTTATTTTAAAAATTTAATCAATAAAGACAAGTTGATTTTAATTATAATATAAACTGCTTTATTAGTAATTAAGGAGGGATATTAATTAGCATGTATATTTAATTCTGTTAATTTTGGTAATTTTTCTTTTAAATATGTTCTTGGTTCCAAGTATTACATGAAAACATAGAGTTATTTTTCAATTTTTCCAATTGAAGGAACTAATATTGTACAAACTACTCTTCTGAAAAGTAAAAATAAGAGGACTTCATCTATTAACACATATATCTAAAATGATTTTATGACATATGGTAGGCAGAATAATTGCTATAAAAGATGTCCACATCTTAATCCATGGAACTAGTGAATATGTTATCTATATGGCAAAAGGAACTTTCCAGATGTGATTGAGGTTAAGGACCTTGAGATAGGAGATCATTTTGGATTATTTGGGTGGGACTAATTAAATGAGTTTTAAAAGTGGTCAGAGTGAATATGAGGATAGAAGAGGGGACAGATAGATGTTACATTGATGGCAATGAATATTGGTGAAGGACCCACAAGCCAAGGAATGTAGGCAGTGCTAGAACCTAGGAAAAGCAAGTAAACAGGTTCTCTCCTAGAGCCAACAGGGGTGAATGCAGCCCTGCCTACACCTTGATTTTAGCCCAGTGAGAACCATGTCAGACTTCTGACCTAGAGAACTGTAAGGTAGTATATTTTTATTGTTTTAGTTACTCAGTTTTTTTGTAACTTGGTATATCAGCAATAGAAAAGTAATATACATTACATTAAAAGCTTTTTACTTACTCAATTTTACTACTCTGAATTGAAATGTACACATTGGAATTTTATAATTTTTTAAAATATAATAGCAAATGTTGTTCATGCCATCCCCCCACACACACATCCATATCTATTTTCTCTTAATTTTTAAAATTAGTTGTAAGTTAAAGATGATTAAGTGTTTACCAAATATGGCAATTTTTAATGTTTTTCACAAAAAGTAATAGAGTTGTTAGAATCTCAGAATTAGATTTTCAATGTAGTGGTCAATAAGAACAATTATTAATTAAACCATTGCTTTTCAAATGGTATTTAATGAGGTTTTCATTGTAATATTTAGTAAGAATTATTAAACTTATATAACAAAGCATGTCTTCCAATTAATACTCTTACATGGATCAATAATCATGGGTTAGAAAGAAAATTCTTACTAACAAACTAGGAAGAATTTCTGCAACCCACAGAAAACAAAATCTATATTTTACTAAATATATGTGGTAAAAGATACATTCTGGTTGTGTTGCCAATAGCCCTCAGAAAATTTAAAGTAAATTAAAGGATTATGGGGGTGGAGTATGGATGCAGGGTAGGAATTGGTGCAGAATCCAAAGTTAAAGAAGCCATAGCCTGTATGGTTCAGGGCAAATGAAGACAGATGCAACCCAAAGACCTTAAACCCAGTTGTCACTCCCAACAGAGGCCTCATGAACAAGTCTGTATAGGATTATCCATCCATTTGTCCCCTAACCTTACTATTTTGATATATAGCTATATAGGTTTTAGATCATCTTGATTGTCTAGACAGATTCCACTCTTCTTGGAGCAGTAGGCACAAATCTACCAAGAAGTATTTGGATGTAATATGGGGTTTTCCATCCTCCTTGAGCTCCAATAATGTCATAGTGAATTTGATGGTCCACTGAGTACCTCAATATTTGGTTAAACCTTTTTCTGGGACTGCCCTAAAGAGTGTTTCTGGATGATGAGGTCAATAATTAAATCAGTAGATTGAGTAAAGCAGATTGATGGCTAATCCAATCCATTAGATACTTAAACAGAATAAAAAGACTGACCCTCCCATGAATAAGAGGGAACTCCTCCTGCCTGTTTTAAGGTCTCTTCTAGCCTTCAATTGGAAATTGAACATCAGTACTTTTTGGATCTTTAGCCATCTGGCTTTCAGAGTGTAACGTAAAACATTGGCTCTTCGGCTTACTCACTGCATATTTTAGGACTTGTTAATGTCTATAATCAATTTTGTGTGCCAATTCCTTATAAAAAATTTTATTTTTATTCTCCCACTCTTTCTTTCCACGTGTATATGTATGTATGTAAGTATGTATGTACCTGTGTGTGTGTGTGTATATATATATACACACACACACACAGGTACATACATACTAGAGGCCTGATGCACGAATTTCGTGCAAGAGTAGGCCTTCCTTTCCCCAGCTGCCAGCACCGGCTGATGGCACCCAGGACCTGGGCTTCCCTCACAGAGGGAGGCCCCGTCCACTCGCCACAGCCCACTGGCCGGTGACCTGGGCCTCCCTCTTTGGGGTGATTGTGGAGCACTCTGATTGATCACCCTGCTGGCTGGTGGCCTGGGCCTCCCTCTGCGGGGCGATCATGGGGCGACGGCTGGGCTCCCGACCAATCACATCGCATCTGCCTTGGCTGGCCTGGAGCCAGTGGATGTCATAGCTCAGATGGTCGTCTGGATGGTCATTCCACTGTTTGGCCGTTCGGTCAATTTGCATATTATGCTTTTATTATATAAGATTATATAAGATGTAGACATATATTTTTTCAAACACACTTACATCTTAGTTAGTTCTGTTTCCATTACTAATACAGTTGGGTGTGAAATCATGATGACCATTCCCCATTATCAATTACTAATAGTTACTTGGTCTCTTGTCATGAATGCTCCACTCCTCATAGTCTCAGTCAATATCCAGAGCGAGGCAAGGCTTATACCAGTAAGAATTATGATACATTTCCTGTGGATAAATGACTTTTTCAATAAAAAATTATTTCAGAACTCATTCACAGTCACAACAGTCAACAGTTAATTTCAATGTAACACTTACAGAAACAGGAATAATAACTTGGTATAGTTGGCATGTTGACAGTTTCACTTCATTCTTGTCTTTATGTCATGTCCAAAATGACATTTAAAAAGAGAAGGGCCCTCACCAGTTTGGCTCGGTGGATAGAGCGTTGGCCTGCAGACTGAAAGGTTCCAGGTTCGATTCTGGTCAAGGGCATGTACTTTGGTTGCGGGCACATCCCCAGTAGGAGGTGTGCTGGAGGCAGCTGATGGATGTTTCTCTCTCATCGATGTTTCTAACTCTCTATCCCTCTCCTTCCTCTATGTAAAAAATCAATAAAATATATTTAAAAAAAAAGAGAGAGCAAAGGTTTCATAGTGGTAACATGCAGATCAGTTTCACAATTGACAAATAGATAATTTCAAGGCAAAATATATTAATAAACTAACATTTTTAAATGTCAAGTATGGTTTAATTAATAATCCTGCTTTCACATATATAAATTATATATAGAGATGATGTTCTATGTGATTAAATGATAGACGTCCAAGAGCAGTACTCTATAGTCCCAGAAATGATTCAAACATAGCCCATTTTTATAACAAATGATCTTTTTCTATTAGAATCTCCATTATACAAACATAATCCTGTCTAAGGGTCCTAAGCACTCAACTTGGCCCCCCGATAGCTTTCATTACACACCTAACCAGACATATGAGCTAACCAAACCTCTGTGAAGAGAAACTCCTCTTAGAAGATGTGATCTGTTGTCCCATACACATTTTATCTTCATACCCATGAAGGAAACAATAACAACAACAACCTTCATCTCTTATCTCAATGCTGCTGCAGACACAGAGTAGAGCCATACATCATTGAAGCTTTCCTCCAAAGCAGTCCAACAGCAGGGTTCCTGGACATTAATACTCCATTTGTTTCCAAGAATGGAGCAGCTGACAGTGTGATGGGATGATGTTACATATGCACACAAGCCTGGGGCAGCACACCAACTATGCACAGCTGGTCTGGTCTAATTTTAGAGCTCTGGAGCCTCATCCATGGCCCTCTAGAAAAATGCCCCATGTTAGATGCAATGTGAGTGGGGAAAAAGCATGCCACAGTGTTTTAACTTTTAAAATAATTGGAAACTATATCCATGAATGTTTGAACTGCAGTGGATTCACTATAAAATAGCATTCTGGACAAGTTAGATTTCCTCCTCCTTTTATTCCAATTTTAAATTGCTTAGTTTATGGAGAGTAAATAATTCTATAGCAGAAAATTCACTGATCCATTCCATGATCAAAGGGACTTTTTTTCCCCTGTTAAGTTATATCACAAGGTCAAGCCAACCTACTTTAGCTTCATTTCTTTAGGTTTTCTGATTGGTTTTCCCTAAAATAGGAATCTATGTTATATGCGTATGTTGTCATATATATTTTGAAATTGCAAACAACACTGTTAATATTTCAAATAGCTTGTTTAGTAATACAGTAATTTATGCTGACATTAAAAGCCATCCTGAATTGCTGCTAGGGATATTTTAAGAATCCTCTATTACTAATGTGACAAATAATGACTTTAATGGCATCATAAACTGGAAATATGAAAGCATTATTAGAAAAACTGCTTCATAAAAGAGTTATCAAGTAACTATCAGTTAAGCTGTTTAGACGTGATGAAAGTTCACTTCGAACACACTGGAACACTTCAGATACACTGAACTAGCAATATTATAAAATATGGAGGTAATGAATAATAATGCTTCAAAAATTGTCTTGGTTAATCTTACTCTGAATAAATTGTGTTAGTTAGGGAAATCCTTCTACCTTATGAGACCAATTCACATTTAAAAGCCATTTTATTATTATGAAGAATTTGCTCAGTCCATTGCCCAGACATATAGTTCACATGCAGAAACTGCATCACTTACTTTGACTTAAATATTGAAATGGTGCACTTATATTCTTCTATATTTTAAAGATATGGGGCTCTGCACTAAAGGGTATCATTCCATTAATTATTTAAACTCTATGTGGTGGTTAAACATTTATGTCCCATACACATTTTATCTTCTACACTTTTTTTCCCCTTATAATTAATGGGTCCATAAGACACTTGGGTGATATGAGCTGCTTTAAGTTCTGGTAGAATATATTTTATTGCAATAGTCTCCCTCTTTGCAGAAGTATAGCAACAAATCTGTGCCAATGCACAAGTGAAATGGCTTTAGAAATCCATACTATTTATGCATGGATTTAGTTAAGGAAATTATTGCCATTGCTCTCTCAAAAGCCATTTTCTTGCACTTATGTATCAGGAGAATGAGACATTCATGTAATCACAAGAATGATCAGATATTCTGGATCTTCAAATTGTTATTACATAATTGACTTTTGCAAAAATACCTCTTTAAACAGTATTCTAAATTGTTTATTCCATAACAATATCACATCTATATTCTAGAGGAGAGGAAACCCACAGGGAAATAGAAGATTGTAAGGAATGAAACATGTGTAATGAAAAATGGAAATATAAAGGTTCTGATAGAGGCAGACAGTGTTTAAAATGGCCCTGATGGGACCAGCAACGGGTATTGATGTTAAAGCAATGATAGAGTCTTCTCTAGTAGTGGTTGCCAAAATTGACCATGCATTAGTATCACCTGGAGGGCTTATTAAAATACACATTTCTGGGCCCACCCTCAGAGTTTCTGATTCAATAGGTCCTGGCTAGGGCTTCAGAGATTTCATTTCCAGCAGATTCCCAGATCATGTTGATGCTGCTTGTTTGGGAACCACATTTTGAGAATCACATCGTCATAGGGTCAATTCTGAATATATCATCAGTATTATGTTCAATTTTATGTTCTGCTAATGATTTCAATAGAGTATAGAAACATTGATAATCATTAAAACTCAGTTACTAAACTTGGAATTCAGAGACTAATTTGTTGTTTGTGCATCAAATAAATCACATGCAACTGGCCAGCCCTAAGTGGCCTTTGGTCTGTTCTTAGCCAACCCATAAAGCAGCACTGAGTCCTTCATGGTATCTCCACTCTGCCATAATTAAATAATGTAGATTTTTATTAAGAAAACATTTGTTATACTTTTTTGATTATGAATATAATGCATGTTCACTGGAGGGAATTTGAGCAGAAATAAATAAATATGAAAATAAATACAGACATATTATCAACATCCAGAGATAATCCCTGGATAACTAGTTGTAGCAGTGGATCTAGATTCTAGTGAACATTTTATTGGGGAATGGAAAAGAGAATTTAACTTGATTCACACCTTGCCAATGACTTAGTAACAATTCCTATTTGGTTATAGCCATTGATCCCAACCTTTGCTTCCCATTTGGGCTGCCAGCTTCTGATTTTCCCTCTTTCAACTCTTCTCTCAAAAGGTCTCTAAACTGACCCTCAATCATTCTGACCCAAGCTTTCCTCTGCTTCTCTGTATTTTCCTTAAGCAAAGCAATTTTCCTCTGTCCTTGGTCTTTAAATCCTGTACTCTTATACCTATGACCTCTTGCTAAAAATAACGCTCCAGGGAGAGGCAAGATGGCGACCGGCAGGAAGGTAGGGAGGGAGAGTGTGTGAGAGAGTGAGGGAGCGATAGAGGTGTGTGTGGACGTGTGTGGGTGTGTGTGTGAGTGAAATAGGGACAGTTAGACTCTGCAGTTCTTCCAGGGGGCTACCAATCTGGGCAGTCTTAGACGGCAAAACCCCGTGGCTGCTGCAAACACTCCGGGGAGGAAACCGGTGGCACAGAGACCACGCCATCTTGAAGAACAGAACTGCTTGAGACTAGGATCCTAGCCTCGCCACCACCCAGTCTGGTCTCAGAAGCAAACCAGGACCCTACAGCCGCTCTGGTAGGAGACCTGCCACCACAGCTGCAGACCCAGGGACACCAGGACTCCAGGCACCCGGCCGCAGATTTCTATGAGTCACAAAGCCAATCCCCCTCCCTCGCTGCCCCCATGGCAGTGACATAGAAACTACCAAACCCCAGCCGCACAATAAGGCTTTCTGCATACACAAAGCAGTGGCGACTCTGCCTGACTTTGAGCCTTATTGTCAGACATGGGAAGTTTGTTTCCCGTGACTAGTCTCTGCACCCAGGCAGGGAGACTGAGCAGAATTCAAGCCTAGCCGCTCATCCCTAGGGAGGTGGTCTTCCGCGACCAGATCCCGCACCCACACAGGGCAGGGAGACAGCGCTGAATTTGAGCCTGGACTTGTGAACTTGGGGAATTTGTTTCCCGTGACTCGTCTCCACGCCCAGACAGGAAGGCGGTCCTGAATTTGAGCATAGGTGCACGACCTTGGGAAGATTGTCTTCTGCGACCAGATCCTACGCCCACACAGGGAGACAACACTGAATTTGAGCATGGGGGTGCAAACCTGGGGAGTTTGTTTCCCATGACCAGACCCCACATATTAGCAGAGAGGCTGTGGTGAATTTGAACCTGGATGTGTGGTCTCAGGGAGTTTGTTCCCCATGACTAGACCCTGTGCCCACACAGGAAGGCAGCGCTGAATTTGAGCCTGGGTACATGGACACAAGGAGTTTGTTTTCCACAGTGCACACCCGTGACCAGACCCCACACCCACACTAAGGGGCAAAGCCACCTGACTTTGATTCAGGGCAAGCACACACAGAAGGCTGTTTACTGCAGGGCAGAAGTGGACCTCCTGCCAATACAGTGTGACTGAGCAACCCAGTCTCCCAGGCAGATCGGGGACCCTGAATCTTCACACAAGAGGCAGCATTAACCACCAGTGACTAGACTCCGTTCCTCATTATGTGCACCTGAGATCCCTGATTCCCAGAACATTCACACTAAGAGCCAGTGACTCCAATTCTTGGCGCATGTGCACACAGGGACCTGATTCTCAGTGTGAGGTAGCACCAAGAAACAGAGACTCTGATACTCGATTCTCAGCATGGACACAGGGAGCCTCTGACTCCTGACACACAATAGGGGACTTTGACTCTGACTCCTGACATGCAATAGGGGACTTTGATTTTTGGCACACGCCAGTGGGTTCTCTGTTTCAACGTGGTGCAGGCAGGGTCCCTGATTCTAGGTGCACACACGAGGCCACACTAAGCGCCTGTGACTCTGACCCAGGGCGAGTGTGGTTCCCACCAGCCCACAGCAACTGCACGTCTTGGTATCAGAGCTCTTCAGTGACACTTGGGGGGGGGGGGTGCAAACCTCCCACTGCAAATGGTCCAGGCTCCCACAACTTGGCATCTGAACCTTCTGGTGATAGTCAGAATGGGGAGACAACGAAGCAATCCCCAGAGGAAAGAAAAGGAAGAATCTCCAAGTAAGGAAATAAGTGAAACGGAAGCATGCAACATGACAGAAAAAGAATTTAGAGTAATGGTCATACAGTTCATACACAGGATGGACAAGAAAATCAACAACCTATGCAAAAATCAGGAAGAAATGAAAAATGATATAGCTACAATCAAAAACACCATGGAAGGCTTCAACAGTAGACTAGAAGAAGCAGAGGACCGAATCAGCAAGTTAGAAGATCAAGTACAGAAACAAGCCCAATCTGAACAGCTACTAGAGAAAAAAATTAAAAAGCAGGAGGAGAGCCTAAAAGAGCTTTGGGACAATGCAAAACGAAATAACATATGTATAATAGGGCTGCCAGAAGGACAAGAAGAACAGCAAGGATTAGAAAATTTATTTGAAGAAATAATGACAGAAAACTTCCCTGATATAGGGAAGAAAAAAGTTACTCAAGTACAAAGAGTCCTAAGCAAGATGAATCCCAAAAGACCCACACCAAGACACACCATAATTACAATGGCAAATGTTATCGAGAAAGAGAGAATCTTAAAGGCTGCAAGAGAGAGACAAAGAGTTACCTACAAAGGATCCCCCATCAGATTATCAAATGATTTCTTAACAGAAACACATCAAGCTAGAAGGGAATGGAAGGAGATATACAAAGTGATGCAAAGCAAGGGACTCAATCCAAGAATACTCTATCCAGCAAGACTATCAATCAAAATTGAAGGGGAAATCAGGAGCTTCACAGACAAAAAAAGGCTAAGGGAGTTTATTACTACCAAACCAGCAATGCAAGAAATGCTAAAGGGAATGCTGTAAAAAGAAGAAACAAAAAAGGTAAGAAGGAACACAGCCTCAAAAAATAAATATGGCTACAAACAAGTACCTTTCAATAATAACTTTAAACGTAAATGGACTAAATGCTCCAATCAAAAGACATTGAGTGGCTGAATGGATAAGAAAACATGACTCATATATATGCTGTCTACAAGAGACCCACCTCAGAACAAGGGACTCATATAGACTGAAAGCGAAGGGATGGAAAAATATCTTTCAGGCAAATGGACATGAAAAAAAAAGCTGGGGTAGCAATACTTATATCTGACAAAATAGACCTCAAAGTGAAGGCCACAACAAGAGATAAGGAAGGCCACTTCATAATACTAAAGGGATCGATACCACAAGAAGATATAACCCTGGTAAACATACATACACCCAATGCAGGAGCACGCAAATACATAAAAAATCTCCTAGAAGATATCAAGAGAGAGATCGACAACAATACAATCATAGTAGGGGACTTTAATACACCACTGACATCAACTGATAAATCCTCTAGAGAAAAAATCAGCAAAGAAACAACAATCCTAAATGACTCACTAGATCAGATAGACTTAATTGACATCTTCAGAACATTTCACCCCAAAGATGCGGAATATACATTCTTCTCCAGTGCACATGGGACATTTTAAAAAATAGACCACATACTGGGTCACAAGCAAAGTCTCCCCAAATTCAAGAAGACTGAAATCATACCAACCATCTTTTCAGACCACAATGGCATAGAAATAAACTACAATAAAACAATTAGAAATAAACTACAATAGAGACAATCCAAAACTCTCAAACACTTGGAAGCTGAATAGCATGTTATTAAATATTGATTGGGTTACCAATGAGATCAAAGAAGAAATTAAAAACATTCTGGAAACTAATGACAATAAAAACACAACAATCCAAAACCTAAGGGACATAATGAAAGCAGTCCTGAGAGGGAAGTTTATAGCTCTCCAGGCCTACCTCAAAAAAACAAGAAAAAAAAGGTAGTAAATCATCTAATGCTACAACTCAAAGAATTAGAAAGACAGCAACAAGAAAAGCCCAGAGTGAGCAGAAGGAAGGGGATAATAAAGATTAGAGCAGAAATAAATGACATAGAGACCAAAAAAACAATACAAAAGATCAATGAAACCAAGAGCTGGTTCTTTGAAAGGATAAACAAGATTGATGAACCTCTAGCCAGGCTCACTCAAATAAACAAAATCAGAAATGATAGAGGCGAAATAACAACAGACCTCACAGAAATACAAAGGATTGTTAAAAAATATTATGAAGAACTCTATTCCAACAAACTGGACAACCTGGAGGAAATGGACATATTCCTAGAAAAATACAACCTTCCAAAACTCAATCAGGAAGATTCTAAAAATCTCAATAGGCCAATAACTATGGAAGAAATTGAAGCAGTCATCAGAAAGCTTCCAGCAAACAAAAGCCCAGGCCCAGACGGCTTCACAGGAGAGTTATACCAAACATTCAAGGAAGAACTAAAACCAATCCTCCTCAGACTATTCCAAAAAATTCAAGAGGAAGGAATACTTCCAAGCTCCTTCTATGAAGCCAGCATCACCCTAATACCAAAACCAGATAAAGACAACACAATGAAAGAGAATTACAGGCCAATATCCCTCATGAATGTAGATGCCAAAATCCTCAAAAAAATCTTAGCAAATCAGATCCAGCATTACATCAGAAAGATCATACACCATGACCAAGCAGGATTTATACCAGGGATGCAAGGATGGTTCAATATCTGCAAATCAATAAATGTGATACATCACATAAACAAATTGAGGGGAAAAAAATCACATAGTCATATCAATTGACGCAGAAAAAGCATTTGACAAAGTCCAACACCCTTTCTTGATAAAAACTCTCAGCAAGGTGGAAATAGAAGGATCATACCTCAACATAATAAAAGCCATATATGATAAACCCACAGCCAGCATCACACTCAATGGACAAAAACTAAAACCATTTCCCCTAAGAACAGGAACAAGACAGGCATGCCCTCTCTCACCACTCCTGTTCAACATAGTACTGGAAGTACTAGCCATTGCAATTAGACAAGAAGAAGAAATAAAAGGCATCCAAACTGGAAAAGAAGAAGTAAAACTGTCCTTATTCGCACATGACATGATACTGTACATAGGAAACCATAAAGACTCCATCAAAAAATTATTAGACTTAATAAATGAATTCGGCAAGGTAGCAGGATACAAAATTAACACCAAGAAATCTATGGAATTTCTATACACCAATAGTGAACTTACAGAAAGAGTGACTAAAAAAGCAATCCCATTTACCATCGTACCAAAAAAATTAAGATACCTAGGAATAAACTTAACTAAGGAGGTAAAAGACCTATACGCGGAAAACTACAGGACACTGAATAAAGAGATAGAGGAAGACGTAAACAGATGGAAGAACATACCGTGTTCATGGATTGGTAGAATCAACATCATCAAAATGTCCATTTTACCCAAAGCAATCTATAGATTCAATGCACTCCCCATTAAAATACCAATGGCATATTTCACAGACCTAGAACTAACTCTCCAAAAATTCATCTGGAATAAAAAAAGACCCCGAATAGCTTCAGCAATCCTGAGAAAGAAGAACAAAGTAGGTGGTATCTCAATACCAGATATCAAGCTGTATTACAAAGCCACAGTTCTCAAAACAGCCTGGTATTGGCACAAGAACAGACATAGAGATCAATGGAATAGAATAGAGAACCCAGAAATCGACCCAAACCACTATGCCCAATTAATATTCGACAAAGGAGGCATGAACATTAAATGGAGTCAAGACAGTCTCTTCAATAAATGGTGTTGGGAAAATTGGACAGATACATGCAAAAAAATGAAACTAGACCACCAACATACACCATACACAAAAATAAACTCAAAATGGATAAAGGACTTAAACATAAGACGGGAAACCATAAAAATAGTAGAGGAATCCACAGGCAGCAAAATCTCAGACATATGCTGAAGGAACTTCTTCACTGATACTGCTCCTAGAGCAATGGAAAATAAAGAGAAAATAAACAAATGGGACTATATCAAAATAAAAAGCTTTTGCACAGCAAAAGAAACCGTCAACAAAACAACAAGAAAGCCCACTGCATGGGAGAACATATTTGCCAATGTCATCACCCATAAGGGTTAAATCTCCAACATTTACAGGGAACTCATACAACTCAACAAAAGGAAGATAAACAATCCAATCAAGAAATGGGCAAGGGACCTAAATAGAAACTTTTCGAAAGAAGAAGGAAGGCCAAGAGACATATGAAAACATGCTCAAAGTCACTAATTATCCGAGAGATGCAAATCAAAAGAACAATGCGGTACCTGTCAGAATGGCTATCATCAACAAATCAATAAATGACAAATGTTGGCAAGGATGCGGAGAAAAAGGAACCCTGGTGCACTGCTGGTGGGAATGCAGTCTGGTGCAGCCACTGTGGAAAACAGTATGGAGTTTCCTCAAAACACTAAAAATGGAACTCCCATTTGACCCAGTGATCCCACTTCTAGGAATATATCCCAAGAAGCTAGAAACATCGATCAGAAAGGATATATGCACCCCTATGTTCATAGCAGCAAAATTCACCATAGCTAAGATTTGGAAACAGCCTAAGTGCCCATCAGCAGATGAGTGGATTAAAAACCTGTGGTTCATCTACACAATGGAATACTACGCTGCTCTAAAAAAGAAGGAATTCCTACCATTTGCAACAACATGGATGGAACTGGAGAGCATTATGCTAAGTGAAGTAAGTCAGTCAGAGAAAGATAAGTATCATGTGATCTCATTCATTTGTGGAATATAATGAACAACATAAACTGATGAACCAAAACAGTTCCAGAGACAGAGAAACATCGATCAGACCATCAAACCTCAGAGGGAAGGAAGAGGAGGGTGGGGGTAAGGAGGAGAGATCAACCAAAGGACTTGTATGCATGCACATGGGCCTAATCAATGGACACAGACAACAGGGAGGTGAGGGCATGAGTGGGGCGGATGGTGGGGTAATGGGGGAATAAGGACACATATGTAACACCTTAATCAATAAAGAAATAAAAAAAATAACTCTCCTGTTACAAGGACCTGCTTTTCTTAGAAATAGGGGAGTTATGAATAAATCCTTTTATTTCTGGGCTGAAAATAATAATATTTATAGGCATATAGTTATCTATCCATGTGTACAGTGAAAATCTAGAATCTTGACAAGTTTGGATGTTGTATTACTGTTTTTATTACTGTGTAATATATTTCCACAAAATTAACAGACTAAACTACATACTTTGATTCTCCCACAGTTTCTATAGGTCAGATCTGGACACAATATGTCTGTATTCTCTGCTCAGGTTCTCCCCATGTGTTATGGGTAGAACATGTCCCCTATAGACAGATGTTGAAATCCTAACACCCAGTACCTATGAATGTATTTCTTATTTGGAAATAGGGTCTTGGCAGATATAATCAAGTTAAGATAAGGTCATTAGGGTGGGCCCTAACCCACCATGACTTGTTCTTATAAGAAAAGGAAAATGCTATATGAAGACAGAGACACACAGAGAGAATGCCATGTAATAACAGAAGCAGAGGTTGGAGTGATGCAGCTGCAAGCCTAGGAGCGCCAATGATCAATAGTTACCACCAAAAGCTAGGAAGAAGCTAGGCAGGATTCTACCCAGCCTCTCAGAAGGAGCGTGACCCTGCTGACATCTTGATTTCAGAATCCTAGCCTCTAGAACTTTAACAGAATAAATTTCTGTTGTTTCAGTCAACCAGTTTATAGTACTTTGTTATAACAGCCATAGGAAACTAATACTGCAGGCTAAAATAAAGGTGCTGGTGGTTCTCACCTAGAGCTCAGAGTTCTCTTTCAAGGTCTTCTTCCAAGGACTTGCAGAATTCAGTTCCTTGCAGCCATAAGGACTGAGATCTCTGTAATTTTGCTGGCTTTCAGCTGGGGACTGCTCTCAGCCCCTACATGGCTCTAAGAGTTTCTTGTTACTTGGTCACCAGAGGCAGTTAACAGTTCGTAGTCTGGCTTTTTTCCAGGTCTGCCTGATGTATATCTTTGATTTCCTCTTTTGTTCTCAGCCAGAGAAAACTCTCTGCTCTTAAAAGTCTCCTGTACTAAGGTTAAACTGGCCCACCCAAATAGGATAATCTCTCTATTTTTTTTTCCATTTTTCTTTCCTTTTTTTTTTTACTCTTTATTTTTTAAAGTATTACATGTCTCCTTTTCCCCCCATTGACCTCTTCCCGGACACCCCCACCCCCAGCACATACCCTCACCCCCCTAGTGTCTCTGTCCATTAGTTATGCTTATATGCATGCATACAAGTCCTTTGGTTAATCTCTTACCCCCGGCCCCACCCACCCACCTACCCCTGCCTTCCCTCTGAGGTTTGATGGTCTGTTTGAAGCTTCTCTGTCTCTGGATCTGTTTTGGTTCATCAGTTTATGTTGTTCATTATATTCCACAAATGAGTGAGATCATGTGATACTTACCTTTCTCCGACTGGCTTATTTCACTTAGCATAATGCTCTCCATGTCCATCCATGCTGTTGCAAATGGTAAGAGTTCTTTCTTTTTACAACAGTATAGTATTCCATTGTGTAGATGTATGACTGTTTTTTAATCCACTCATCTGCTGATGGGCCCTTAGGCTGTTTCCAAATCTTAGCTATGGTGAATTGTGCTGCTATGAACATAGGGGTGCACATATCCTTTTTGATTGGTGTTTCTAGCTTCTTGGGATATATTCCTAGAAGTGGGATTACTGGGTCAGATGGGAGTTCCATTTTTAATTTTTGGAGGAAACTCCATACTGTTTTCCACAGTGGCTGCACCAGACTGCATTCCCACCAGCAGTGCAGTAGGGTTCCTTTTTCTCCATATTCTTGCCAGTATTTTTAGTTTGTTGATTTGTTGATGCTAGCCATTCTGACAGGTGTGCGGTGGTATCTCATTGTTGTTTTGATTTGCATCTCTCAAATGATTAGTGACTTTGAGCATGTTTTCAACCCAAGCCATTATGCTCAATTAATATTTGACAAAGGAGGCAAGAGCATACAATGGAGTCAAGACAGTGTCTTCAATAAATGGTGCTGGAAAAATTGGACAGATTCATGCAAGAAAAAAAAAAAAAGAAAGAAACTAGACCACCAACTTACACCATACACAAAAATAAACTAAAAATGGATAAAGGACTTAAACGTTAAGACGGGAAACCATAAAAATCTTAGAGGCATTTATAGGCAGCAAAATAGCAGACATTTGTCATAGCAATTTCTTCACCGATACAGCTCCTAGGACAATGGAAACTAAGGAGAAAATAAACAAATGGGACTACATCAAAATAAAAAGCTTCTGCATGGCAAAAGACACCATTAACAAAACAACAAGAAAGCCCACTGCATGGGAGAACATATTTGCCAATGTTATCTCCGACAAGGGTTTAATCTCCAAATTTTACAGGGAATTCATACAACTTAACAAAAGGAAGATAAACAATCCTATCAAAAAATGGGCAAAGGACCTAAATAGACACTTTGCGAAAGAGGACATATAGAAGGCCAAGAGACACATAATGTCTGTATGTTAAGGCCAACTGATTTTGGACCTCACAAAAGAGAAGTAACTAGATTGGCATTTCATTGATACTTGGGAGGAAGTAAGCTTACCTCTGGGGCTGAGAATCATGGGGGGAAGGGCATCTTAGAATTATTTCTACCACAGGTGTATTCTGATTTGTCAGGGTTTCTCATATAAACTGAGAGCAGCCAGTGGAGATTACTCAAATAGCCATTTTATTTTAGTTCTCTATATCCCAGCTAAAACTGTCTCTGATGTGAATATATGCAACCCATTTAACACAACAAACCACCCGGCCTATATTTCATGAGCATGGAATATGCGATCTTGATTTTTCTACAGGGATGTAGTATCTGATCTTAAGTAGTAATCATATTGAATTTTATTTCTTTATGTGAATGAAGCAGAGACTTTTGATTCAGGGGGCAAGTTGAGCCCCTTATTCAATTTTTCTATTATAACTGGTTTATATTACATACATTTTTTGTTATGTGCATTTTTTGTTATGTATATAGTTTTATCTTCGTAATTACGAATATAACAATATAATGTATGCTCTTTGAACTAACTGATCTTTTAGCTTAATCAATGTTTTCTCAACCTCTGTGACATATTGAATATGCTTCACTGAGGGCTTGCATCTTGTAGGCACTTTCTAAGGCACTAAATACTTGTAAATTTTAACTGCATACTTACCAAGAGCCAGTAGTTTATCCTTAAAATCTTTTTGTGTGTGATTGTACTCATATTATTTAATTACCTGTTTCATAAATGGATCAATTGGAATAGAAAGAGAGCTGCTTTTATAAAAACAGGTAACTGTTTCAGAAAGACGTGATAAAGGTAAGTTGTTAAAAATGCAGTTAAATATGGATGAAACAATTAAAATACTTGAGAAAAAAATCTTATGAATCTTAAGGAGTTTTTTATTTATATTGCTTTATAAGCAAAGATAGTCAAAATATTTAATGGCTAGCAAGGTATGCGTAGTGGTCAATTAGAGTAATTGCTCTAATCATTATGAAGGCTGTTCATCACAGCCTTTGAATTTCCATTCTACTTCAAATAAGTTCATCCTGGATTCTGAAAATCATGGGAGATACATTGTGGGTGGGCCATAACTATAAAGGAAGAACAGAGACTTAGCCCCACATAAAAAACTGTGGCCATCATATGTACATTTTTAATGTTGTAAGAAGAAATGTTTAAGATACTTGAATATATTTGCATTACTTTTATGAATCCTTGGTTTAAGCAACTTTTTAATTAAAACATTCAGAATGGCCTTAATTTTTCTGGTGAGAGTGCTCCTTTCTGTCTTCTAGTTTACTCTCTATTTTTCACTATAAGAATGAGTTTATGAAGAAATATATATTCAGGAGAAAAGTGATGTGATCAATAGTTGGTTCCTATATTTCAGGTTGGTTTCTCTAATAGACCCTCAGATTTCCTATCAAGTTGTAGAGAAACAACAGGGAGCTGTTGGACCTCTGTCTCACTTGAATGTAAGACTTTGTTGAGTTTTGGTAATGATTGTGGAAGAATAGTGTTGATGCTGACATCCCTTTCTGCCATTTGTCTCTCTCATTGTTGCCTAATTCATTTGAAGTTGTTTACTTCATGTGCTGACAGAAGCTGAGATTGATAGTAACAGTTTAAAATTCTCTCTTGTCTATTTGAAATTTCTTATTAGCATTCTTACCTGGTTTCTATCCATGTATGAAAACAAAAAAAAGAAGCAGATATAAACGGAGCATTAAACAATGCCTTCTGCTTCCCAGGTTCATTTAATACTCTCCCCTATCCCCGAGTTAATAATTCACACTCTGCAGAACCCCGGCACGTCTCTATTAGACTTGATGTCCTCTATTAATGTGACTGCACACATCCAGTGCAATGCCACACTGTCCAGGATAGTAGGAAGGGCAATGACATTCTTCAGGGCCATATGCTAAAAGTTTGCCTGTGCAAAAGCAAATCTCAATAAAGATGAATTCTATTAAAAAGTGTTTATTTTAAGTTGGCCTAACTATAGAATTCCAAGGAAACTGGAGAATTGCAGAGCTTACCATTTTTCCTGCATAAACAATTCTCATTTTCCAGAGATGAATAGAAGCAAATGTTCACTTTTTCTACTTTTCATCACTTTTTTTTTTCCAGTTGGCCATTAACAAAGGAGCTGACACTACATATTGTAAAAGGAATAGTATACGAATGGGATTAATCAGCTTGGGGCCTACAGGTCAGGCAAGAACCAATCGGATATTTTATTTAAATGTTTTTATACAAGGAGTGTAAGAAGAACTGGGAGAGTGTAATGTATTTCAGAGTTTGAGGTGGTAAAGTAGGAATAAAGGCCATAATCAAGTAAAAGCCCAGAGCTTTTTAATCTCTCATTTTGTTTTTCTTATTTTTGATATATTTTATAATAAATCACCATCAAAACTAATCTGGAGAACTGCATATCTAGAGAAATAGGTAAGCCTCAATGTATATATTTTAAGCTGTATTTCTAGATGTAAAAATTTGTTACACCAAAAAGGTTTCATGCGTGTACACAGGTTAATTACCTGGGTTGTTTATATACAAATATATTCTCATAAAGGGAAAAATAATATAGGATTTGTTACAACAATTGTCAGAATTATTTTTGAATGGTTTTCAGCAAATTATGAGCCCAGGTGGTATACCCAATTTTGCTACATATTGCATGAAATACGCTCACAAAAAATTTTGACACATCATACAACCGAAAGAATTGTGGACATACATAGCGATAATTATAATTTGAACCCAAGATTCATTCTCAAGACTCACAAGAAAACATGAAATGTCATTAAGGAAAGTAAAATAGAAAAGGAAAGAACATCCTATACCAAAGCTATATTCTACCTGAAACAACATGTGGAAACCAAAGCAAATTGGATAAGATGAGTGTTATCTGTTGAAATAAGAGATTGCATTATAGGACTAGGAAATAGACTTATATATATATTTGAAGCTAAAGTTCACATAGGACTGAATAAAAGAGGAGAGAAAAAAGGATTTCGAGAATATGATTTCTTTAAATAGTGGCTATCCGCCTGATGACTTTAGCAAGAGGTCAAATGTAGTGGGACACAACTAGCTAATTTTTTCTTATTTAAAACATCCCACTTTCTTTCCAGATTATTTACAGACTAAATTTCAGACACTTGTTGTGTGGCATCACCCAGGGCTGAAAAGGAAATGCCAAGTCTCATATATTTTCTATGCTGGAAAAGAGTAGACAGTTAAGAGAACAAACTCTGTATGTGATAGGCATCAAATTGTAATTGTTAATTTCCTTAGCAAAAATAGTTAACTAAGTATTAAGTCAGATTTTGGTGTTATATGCCTTTCTGGGATAATTAATAGTGGCAGTTATTATTTTTATTATAAATGATTATTTTTTATAAAGCAAAAATAATTAACCACTACCCTGACCATCAACACAAATCTTGCTTTAATCAACTAAATGTATTTTATGTTTCCCCACATGCTTGACAATGAAGTGGTAATTAATATTTATTTGGGAGCTAACTTTTTGCCAAACCTCTTCTGTGTGCTCTGTATGTATTAACTTATTTAGGTTACCTCCCACATTGTACCAAGGTTGGTTTTTGTGGCCAATAATGTTTATGTGGCCAATTGATGTTTCTATTTCTTTCTCCCTCTCCCTTCCTCTATGAAATAAATAAAAATGTATATATAAAAAAAATGTTATCTACCACCCTTATGAGTTTACTAATAATCTATAGTTGGTCTAGGTATCGACAAATTTGAGAAGATCCATTTAAATATGCAATATTTTCACTTCAGTTTTATTCCTTATTAGATTTACATATAAAGAAAGAATAAAAAAGAATACAAGGATCACAGAGAAATATAGGTGAAATGGGAAATAGCCACAGTGTTTCTGTTTGACAGAATGCACCTCCTTATTTCAGTACATGTTTTATTGAAGGGGATTTTGCCTTGATTTTTATGATTAAACTCTCTTGGAATTAAAATATCTTTTCTATGTTGTCAGTCAGTTTAAATTGTGACCCAAGATGAAAAAGAGACAACATGAAGATAGAGGAGTTCACACTCTGACCCTAATCCCTGCTTAGCTAAGCCATGCTCCAGGGGCTAATGCCCCCATCTCTGACAGCCTATGCTTTGGTGGCAATAACTTTTCCTGCCTCAGAGCAACAGTTCTCATAAAGTGATATAAAATTCCCCTTCTACGGCAGAGTCTTCCAAGTGGCCACCACTCCCTGTGCAGCCTGTTCTCTTTGACAGCAATGATATTTTTATCTTTTGGAAATAGCAGTTGTAACCATGTGAAAATCCTAGCATCATTTTATTAAAGGGTCTCCTACCTTGGGAATTTCTTCCCTGCATCCCTAGATGTTGTAAAATGGGAAAATTAAATATAGTCTTCACTATTTTCCTTTGAAATGCTGATATCATGCTTGCTAGGGGACCAGACGGTGGTAAGGCCTTATCTGAATCTGCCGGACAATCTTGTTCCAAAGTCCAGTTGTGCTCAGAGATTATGGTGCTACTGTAACTTTGATCAGAGATTGTCAGAGAAGAGATAAGGGCATTCCTCACATCAATCTGGCATAAGTCATTTTATTACAAATTCTCAAAGGTAGCAACATTTCTTGATTTATCCAAGTTGATACTCAATTCTAATTTTAGGATTGCCAAAGGGAGTAGACATGGCAGGAGAATTCCTGTCATTCTGATATGGACATGGGGAATATGGCAAAGGCAACAATATAATACAGGTAATAAGGATACTACATTTTTAATATGAGGAAAAAAAGCAAAAGGAGGAAGGAAAAGAGTATTAAAGAAAGCATGCACCATACACATTTGTGTAAAACATGTTTGTATTTGTGCATTTATTAAAAACACTAGAGGCCCAGTGCACAAAATTTGTGCATGGGTAGGGTTCCTAGCAGCTGCTGGCCAGGGCCTCCCTTCATTCTGTGCCACCCTCTGGTGGTCAGCGCATGTCATAGCGAGTGATCAAACTCCTGGTCAGTTGAACTCCTGAGGGGACACTTTGCATATTAGGCTTTTATATATATAGATTTTTAAAAGCAACATGCAGTTCTTAATGAATAGTGACATACATATCTTGGTCAGTGTCAACTTTGACAAAACAGGCTTAATTTTTTTCTGTTTCTTGAATACTTTTCTGTTCATTGGTCTTATAGCCATTTGAGAATTTTGTGCTTAGGTGAATCAAAGGAAAGCATATTACATCTATGAAATGTATAATGTAGGATATGGATCATGATGACATTTAAAGACCTCATTTTTGTTTTCTTCCTGTACACCCTTGAGTGTTAAGGGTTCATTAATATGCCCTAAGGGCAGTGTGTACAGGTCTGTGAGAGATGTTGGGGGAAGGGATGAGAACTCATTCTGTTTAGTTCTGGGATTTGAACCCTATTGTCCAACAATAGTCCTATTGTCCAACTCTTGAAGCAGTCACCTCTACCATTTGAATTTTAAGTTGTCTTGGGGGTAAATAATTTCATTGGAGAAGATACTCAACCTTAAGATTCTCCAATTAACACTTTATTTTCTAGGCTTTGCAAGCAACTACCTGCTTAAAATTAGCCTCCCTAAAATATGTACATGTACACAGAAAGAATAGGCTAATCAAAAAACACAAGTAACCTAGATAATTTGGCAATCAGATTTTAATAAATATTAATAAATTGGCATTTTGATTTATATCCTAATGTCCTATGAATTGGGCTGAATACATTAGCCACCTTGAGTCTGCTAAGTTCTGAGTTGCCAGAAAAAAATTCAGTTTGGGGTCCTATGAACCTTTAGAATAACCTTGTCTTTTTAATTTTATTGATTTTTTTTTTTTTTTGAGAGAGAGAGCAAGTGAGAGACGGGGTAGAGTGAGAGAGAGAATGACAGTGAGAGAGAGAGAGAGAGAGAGAGAGAGAGAGAGAGAGAGAGAGAAAGAGAGAGACATGTGAGAGAGAAACATTGATTATTCATTGGTTGCCTCCTTTATGTGCCCTAACCGGTATCAAGCCCACAGCCTGGGTATGTTCCCTGACTGGGAATTGAACCCACCACCCTTTGGTGCAAGGGACAATGCTCTAATCAACTAAGCGATGCCTGACATGTCTTTGTTTTTTAATTGAATTTATTGGGGTGACATTGGTTCACAAAATCATACAGGTGTCAAGTGTAATACTCAACAAAACATCATCTTCACTCTGCATTGTGTGCCCACTGCTCAAACAGTCTCTTCCCATCCCCATTTCCTCCACTTTGCTCACTTCCTGATTATCTTTCCCTCTGGCTATCACCACACTGTTGTCTGTGCATATGTGATTTCATATATATGTTTGTTTGTTTGTTTTTGCTTAATCACTTCACCTTCTTTCATTCAGCCTTCCAAACCCCCATCCCCTAGGACAGCTGTCAGTCTGTTCCATGTATCCATGCCTCTGATTCTATTTTGTTCATCAGTTTATTCTGTTCATTAGATTCCACATATGAGTGAGATCATATAGTATTTGTCTTTCTCTGACTGGCTTATTACACTTAGCATAATAATCTCCAGGTCCATCCATGCTGTCACAAAACATAAGATTTCATTCTTTTTATGACTGAGTAGTATTCCATTGTGTAAATGTACTCATCTACTGATGGGCATTTGGGCTGTTTCCAGATCTTGGCTATTGTAAATAATGCTGCAGTGAACATAGGAGTTCATATATTATTTCGAATCAGAGTTTCTGGTTTCTTCAGATATATTTCCAGAAGTGGGATTGCTGAGTCAAAAGGCAGTTCCATTTTTAACTTTTTGAGGAAACTCCA
The DNA here is from genome assembly GCF_963455305.1 of Plecotus auritus. NCBI lineage: Eukaryota > Metazoa > Chordata > Mammalia > Chiroptera > Vespertilionidae > Plecotus > Plecotus auritus. Next base: position 144,087,554 of record NC_137776.1, on the reverse strand, counting down.
CACTGTTTTCCACAGTGGCTGCACCAGTCTGCATTCCCATCAGCAGTGCACTAGGGTTCCCTTTTCTCCACATCCTCCTCAGCACTGGTTGTTTATTGATTTATTGATGGTAGCCATTATGACAGGTGTGAGGAGATATCTTATTGTGGTTTTAATTTGCATTTCTCTGATAATTAGTGACCCTGAGCATTTTTTTCATATGTCTATTGACCATATGTATGTCATCTCTAGAGAAATGTCTATTCAGGCCCTTTGCCTATTGTATAATTGGATTGTTTGTCTTTTGGGTGTTGAGTAGTATAAATTCTTTATATATTTTGGAAATTACCAAATGTATCATTGTCTGATATTAATCGTATGAAGTCAGAAAGCTCTACATGTTTCGTCTCTCTTTGAGTTCACCAAAGCCACAACATTTTTGTCAGTTAAATTTGGTAGGAAATATTTACCAAGACAATTTCCCAGAGAAAATATATGATTTTATAATTCACAAAATATTTTTTTATCAATTGTGAGGTAAGATTATCCCTATGAAAATCCCCTTTATAGAACAATGATACTGAACCCATCATTATAAACATTACCACCTACATGGCTTCAGAGATGCTATCTAGAAAACACTAAAGAAGTGCACCGCCATGTTATGTAATTTGGCTTACTTTCTATTGGAGGGATATGTCTTTATATTGTGACTTGTGAGTTTTAGGAATGTTGCAAAAAACCAGCTGGGCTGCTCTAGAGGAGGGGAGTATTATGCATTAAGTTGGGTTACTACATTTGTCTGCATATTTATCCTGACTTTAAACTCCTTTCTTTGATCAGAGCACCTACACTTTTATATAAGACTTTTGTAGGCTCTTATTAAATAAAAGATTCCTGGGCTTTAAACACACATTCACATCATTGTACCACAGGACTTACAAGGATACTGAATCATATGCAAATGCTGTGTATTTATTAAGGATAATTCTACTAAACATTTCCTTTGAGTGGAAAGAGAAGTGCATTATGTGCATGCACACATATACACATACTGCAACCACACACACGCATGTCACACTCCTCATTTGTAAAGTGCATACCAATGCCAGCTAATAAAAGATCTAAGAACTTTATAGGTCTCTGTTTTTAACAATTACTACTCTGTGACCAAAAGGAAATACAACATTTCAAAATATTTGGGAATTCCACATATTTAAAATTACTTTACATTTCTTTAACATAGTATTATTTCCTTTTATCATTTTATTTTAAAATATGCCATGTTTCTTTTCTTTCTTTAAAATATTTTCCCCCTCTTGGCAGTTAAATAATATCTTAAAATAAAATATGGGGATTTATAATAAAATTACTATTCATTTTCTTCATTGCCACTTCTTCAATAAAATTAAAGGAATGACAATGATTGCAATAAACTGATTGGAAATTTAAATGCAAAGAAAATTATAAATTGTGGTTCCTACAGAAACTATAAAAAGACGCTCAACATGACTGCATATTTATATTAAGATATAAAACTTAACAACTTCCCCAGTTATACAAATGCTATATAAAAACAAAGGGGTGGAATTATGGTTGCTATGGGGATCACAACTCTGAACCTGCTGACTTTCGGAAGTTTAAATATACTGACATGGAATTTCACACTGAATATTACATAGGTACAGGAACATGCACGGGATTAGAGGCAAACATGTGGCAAATGACATGAAATGAAATAATGAAAGAAAATGTCACCCGAGTGCCTAAATGTCTCCTATTTATGGATCAGTCCCTCTCATTTTGATAATATATTGCCTCTGAAAACAAAGCAAAATATCCCTGGGCTGTGCTTTATCAAGTGATGTTTATCCATTCCCTTTAGTTTGATGTCTTAACTGCTCTTAAATACAATGGAGGGAATGTGGACATTGGAAACACAGAGACTTCAATAGGAATCGTAGCAATTCACTAGCCAACTAACTTTTTATGAAATCAGGGTAATAATTCTTACTCTACAGACTTTTTATGAAATGAAAATGGGTAAGAGACATAACATTTCTAGCCAAGACAGGCAATTAATATGTTGATTTCAACTTTTTGAGATTCAACACATTTCACCAGAAGACATTTGTTATTTCAGGAATCTATTTTAAACTTTTGAGAATTGCTAGCTGCTGTAGGAATTTTTAAAAAATAGGTTAATAATCATCTTTGACCTTGTGGAAATAATATTCTAGTTCGGTGATAAAAGATATAATATTTGCATAAAGTTTATAATTTACAAAATACTTAAATCCATATGACTTTTAAGAAACATGAAAAAGAAAGAACTGATTCTCTTCTTGGAGCTTTCCTAATTCTCATTCTTTTACAATAAGCAATGGGCAAGAAATTTTAGGAAAACAGATGGCAATGCCAATCACACAATTCCTTACATGTTTTTATCCAAAATAATATTGAACAGTCATATACTCCCTGTACTGGTTTGTGCCTTCTGTTTGGTAATTTCTGTTGTTTTCCTGAAGGTGTCAGCAGTTCTGGATTTTCTTCTTCTTGGGTAGAGGTAGACTTTTCCCCATAACCAATAGACTGTTTCAGAAGGGAGAGCTAATTTAATAATTTATGATAACTGATATTATTATTATTAATTATTTTCATTCTTGGTATAGAGATTCAAGCAGTGTTGTGATTCAATCATAACTTCAGTAATGCACCTAAGGTAGTCTCATGAGTAGGTTCTCTTTAGTTATTCCCAGGGCCACAGTTTTTCAGACAGAGCTGTCTTTTTGTAATTTAAAAAATGTTACATATTTGTCATACTGTCTATAATATCTCTTCTGAAAAGCCAAATCAGATAGATCATGGTGTTACTTGCATAGTTTTGTAGTTCATTAATATTACATTATTTTCCCCAATATTTTAATTATATTAGGAAAACTTTAAGCCTATAAACTGGATTAGTTTAGTATCTTTACCTACTTTACTGAAAACTACATACCTATGACAGGGGTCATATGTAACCTTTGAAGAAGCTCAGGGTCAGAGGCTGTTAGATAATATTCCCTATATCAGAGTTTCTCAAATTTTGACAGCAAACCACAGTAGGAAATACATTTTACCATTTTGACTCAGCCCATTACAAACACATCCTATTCTTACAGACAACTGAAATAGAGGTTTCACAAAACAATTTATATTTGTTACATATGATATATTCAGATCTATTCCTTCAAAAAAAATTCTAGCTGCAAAACACTAAATTTATTTCACGGCCTACTAAAGGCCTAATCATATTTTGTAAAAAGCTAGATAGATCACATTATCAAAAAGTAGCAGAACCTGGATGGTAAATTATGTTCTCTGAATGATATCTATCTGTCTGTCTGATTGTCTGTCTGTCTCTCTGTGTATCTGGCAGACATATGACCTTGAGCAAATTACTTATTTTTTTCTGTGTCTCAGTTTATTTTTAATCTGGAAAATATTAATATCCTTTTTGTAAATTGCACACGAGTGCATGTAAAACTCTCTGAACAGTACCTGGCACATAGTAAAAAACTATTCAGAGTAGTTGTTAGCTCTTTTTATTTAATACAAACATTGAATCCTCAAAATGTACCCTATGATTGCCATGGGAGCTAAGATGCAATAAAATAAGTTTTGCCTTAAGGAACTGACAACATATTATGGGGTAAAAAAATCAAAGTGAATAATTTTGACATATAATGTGAGTTACGTATGATAGATGTAAGAGCAGTTTATTGTGGTGATAGCTATCTCCCCCTAAGCATGTATGCACCCTGCTTGCTTTGATTCTTTTTGGAGATTCTCTGATCCTCAAGTATCCCAGTCTCCAAGGAGGAGTATGGATGAGTTTCTGTTTTAGATAAGGCTTCCCCTTCATACTACTGTTTTCCAGTGCCACACTGCTGCTCTGGCTTCTACCTGTGCAAGTGCCACCATTTTCTTCCAAACACTGTCCTATTTGTCACTTCCTGCTGAGCAATCTCCACCTGCCACTGCTGCCTCCCTGCTGCTTCACTCAGTAATTCTATCCCAGCTGAGGGGCAGCCTGCAGGACCATGCTGTCTGCTCATCCCTCTGGTTCATCCCAGCTCCTGCCACTCTTGGAGTGCTGGGCAGTCTTTCTGGAGTGACTCCCCTTTGGATTTTACCAAGGACCCATACCGGGATTTCTTGAGCATTGAGTCATTTCAGAAGTTTGTGTTTAGCACTTTTTAGTTTTCTCCAAAACTCATTCTTTTCAGGTGCCAATATACCTTTCAATTTTACCCAGAACACTTGATTATTCCTGATTTTTGGCTTCTATTGGTAGGAGGGCTCATCATGCTAGATTCTATACTTTCTTATGGCAAGTGTTTTTTCAGAGACTCCATAATGCCCCAGTAAATTTGGCTTCTGAATCACTCCTTCAGTTTTCCAGGCATTCCTGAATATATCTGAATCCCAAGTACCTGTGAATTACTTTCCAAAAGGACTTTTAGACCTAGTGGCATACTGGCAAATGTTTACAAACCAGCAGTTCGCAGCAGTTGTGTATGTAGGGTGTGTCCTGATTTCTAGAACTTGCTGAATTCCATGGGTAAATACACCCAGTATGGCCAATTTCAGGGTTGTAACTTGCACATGGACTTGGAAAGTGATGCCTATATTCATCTCTCTTGAACCAGTATGAGCTACCTCCAGCACATCATTGCTTATGTCCTATGCTGAACCATGAACATAAACAGATATCTTGGTGACTGATTATTACAGTATTCCATGGACCAAATACTATATCCAAGTCTAAGTCTAAGTCGGGTCATTCTGTTACACACACACACACACACACACACACACACACACACACACTGACAGGCACACACACAATGACACATGGCAGTAGATAAGAAATAAATCAGATCAGTGACAGAAAATAAGTTATATGTTTCCTCTCCTGTACTCCTGGAGCACCTTGTATGTGTGTCTAGTACTATATCACACTCATTTGTTTCCACATATGCCTGCCCAAATGGATTTTCTTTTATATTTAACAATCTTATTGAGATAGAATTCACATATTATACAATTTTTCTATTTAAAGTGTATAATTTAATGATTTTAGTATATTTAGAGTTGTGCAATCATCACCACAGTCAATTTTAGAACATTTTCGTTACTTCAAAAAGAAACCCCATGCTCATTAGCAATTATTCCACATTCCCATTCACTCTCCTCCCCTCCAATCCTAATCAATCATTAATATACTTTCTGCCTCTATAGATTTGCCTATTCGGGGTATTTCATATAAATGGAATCATCTAATCTGAGGTTTTGTGTGATGGGCATCTTTCACTTAGCATATAATATTTTAAAAATTCACCCATGTTTTAGCATGTTTCAGTATTTCTTATTTTAATGCTGAATATGATTCTATTGTATGGATAGATCACATTTACTTATCATTAACCAGTTGATGACAATTGAGTTATTTTCCCATTTTGCTATTATGAAGAATGCTGCTGTGAATATTTGTGTGTACATGTATTTCCATTTATTTTGGATAAATAGGGTGTCCTCAGAAATGTATGCAAAACATTGAATAATTATAAAGGTAGTGTTTATTAAAATACATTTCATTTTCAAAATGAGCTATCAGCTGTTAAAGTGTGTATACATTTTTGGGGGACACCCTGAAATAGAATTACTGGATCATATGGTAACTCTATGTTTAATTTTTCAAAAATTGTCAAACAATATTTAAAAGCAGCTGAACATTATATTCCTACCTCACTGTATAAAGCTTTCTTCATATTCTCACTACCACTTGTTATTATCTTTTTTGGTTACATCCATACTAATGGGTATGTCATCATATTTCCCTAATGATTAATAATGGTGAGCATCTTTGTATATACCTCTTATACACGTTCTTTGGAGAAATGTCTGGTTAGGTCTTTTTCTCATTTTAAAAATTGATTTATTTATCTTTATATTATTAAGTTTGAATTCTTTACATATTCAGGAAACAAATTCCTTATCAGATATATAATTTGCACATATTTTCTTGATTCTGTGGATTTTCTTTTCTCTTTCTTAATAGAGTCACTTTCAAGCATAAATAGTCTTAATGTTGATGAAGTCAAGTTTATCTATTTTTTTCTTCTTTCTTTTGTTGCTTATGCTTTGACTAGAGGCCTGGTGCATGAAATTCGTGCATGGGGGGTGTCCCTCAGCTCAGCCTGCACCCTCTCCAATTTGGGACCCCTCGAGGGATGTCCAACTGCCCATTTAGGCCTGATCCCAGTAGGATCATCCCTCTCACAATCCAGGACTGCTGGCTCCCAACTGCTCACCTGCCTGCCTTCCTGATTGCCCCTAACCGCTTCTGCCTGCCAGCCTGATCACCTCCTAACCACTCCCCTGACAGCCTGATTGATGCCTAACTGCTCCCCTGCCAGCCTGTTTGCCCCTAACTACCCTCCCCTGCAGGCCTGGTCTCCCCCAACTGTTCTCACCTGCAGGCCTGGGTCCCCCCCAACTGCCCTTCCCTGCAGGCCCGGTCACCTCCAACTTCCCTCCTCTGCCGGCCTGGTCACCCCTAACTGCTCTCCCCTGCAGGCTTGATCACCCCCAACTGCCCTCCCTTGCAGGCCTGGTCCCTCCCAACTGCCCTCCCTTGCAAGCCTGGTCCCTCCCAACTGCCCTCCCCTGCTGGCCATTTGTGGCAGCCATCTTGTGTCCACATGGGGACAGGATCTTTGACCACATAGGGACAGCCATCTTGTGTGTTGGAGTGACAGTCAATTTGCATATTACTCTTTTATTAGATAGGATAGAGGCCTGGTGCATGGGTGGGGGCCAGCTGGTTTGCCCTGAAGGGTGTCCCAGATCAGTGTGGGTGTTCCCTTGGGGTGTGGGGCGGCCTGGGCGAGGGGCCTGTGGTGGTTTGCAGGCCAGCCATGCCTCCCGGCAACCTAAGCAGAGGCCCTGGTATCTGGGATTTATTTATCTTCTATAATTGAAACTTTGTAGCCTGGAGCAGAGCCAAGCCTCCTGCTCACTCCATGGCTGCCGCCATTTTTGTTGGGATTTATTTATCTTCTGTAATTGAAACTTTGTAGCCTTGAGTGGAGGCCTGGGCCCGCCAGGGTGGTGGAAAGCTCGGCTTTCTCCATTGCCGGGGAAACTCAAGCTTCCTGCTCGCTCCCTGGCCACAGCCATCTTGGTTGGGGTTAATTTGCATACTTGCTCCTGATTGGTTGGTGGGCATGGCTTGTGGGTGTAGCAGAGTGATTGTTAATTTGCATATTATTCTTTTATTAGATAGAATATCTTAGTTAAAAAGGCTTTACCAAAACCAAGATCATGAAGATTCACTTCTCTATTTTCTTATCAGAGTTTTACAGTTTTGCCTCTTACATTTTGCACTGTGATCCATTTTGTGTGTATCCAATTTTTTGTGCATCATGTGAGGAAATGTGTGTTTTTTAAAAACCATGGTTCCATGGAAAAATTCCAGTATAAAGAATTTGGTCTTAATTTTAAAGAAAATAAAGCACAATTTCCCCTCTCTGCAAATTAATCACTGATTTTTCCATTAAAAATTTCAAAAAAGACATCAGCCACTGTGGAAGTTATTTTTTGTGGTTACACATTTTCTTTCTATTAAAATTCTAATGCCATCAAAGCTTTATTATTTCAAGTCTCACTAGCAGACCTTACTTGCTAATGGACCCAGAACTGAAGAAGTATTTTTACTTTTTTGACAAGTAATTAAATTTCTAAAAATGTTCCGGATCAAACAGTTTACACTGAATTAGTAATCTGATTTTTAACTGCAGTTATATGTGTAAACAGTTTTCTTTTCTCCCAAAGGTTGTAAATATGTTTATAAAAATAGATGGGTGGAAATGGGTGGGTAAACCCCTCTCCCCCAACTCCAAAAAAGAAAGAACTTCATTGAAGTTATAATTAAAAGGAGGTGTTTGATGTGATAAATAATGAGATAATGGGTTTCTGTGGGATATGGAAATAGAATCCACAATGAGAATGAGGACCTCAGTAAGGGGCTGGTCTGTAGATCAACTATGAACTGAAAGTTTGGCTTACCTTCTCTGCTTTTTTCACTAACATTACTGGCATTTGGCAAGATTATCCATCTTCTTGTGTGCGTGGATTTCTCAGGAGTGACAGGTCATCTGTGAGCCTAAAGTAATACTGTATAGCCTAAATTGTAGGCCAATCATATTTATATATTTTTCTCTATGGTTCTCTGTAAGTAAATCTTCTTGGGCAGGTGATGATGTGAGAGAAACCTGTCCTCTCTTTAAAACACAGATATGGCTGCCAAGCAGGGACTTTTTAAAGGGGCTGTGCTGAGCATGGCAGGTTGTTCACGCTAGAGACGAAGGAGGCTTACCAGAAATGTATAGCTCATAAGTTGATTAAACATAACAGCATTGCTGTGTTCTACATTATTAAAAGGGGCAGTCGCCCAGAGACCCTTGTCATCACTAATGAGGATTCCAACCTGACTGATTTGACCTAATCATTAGGAGATAATAATAGATCTATCCCTTAAATTACTGGATAACCTTGATGATTGCACAGTAGCATGCAGGTGCAAGCAGAGCCCAGCATGGATTTTATCATTTATCTAATCTATTTTAGACCAAAATGAGCCAGAGAGAATACAGACTATATTATACTATTTAGAGTTACCCAGCTATAAATATCTGTCAAATATGATTTTAATAGCTTTAAGATACCCTTTTAATTTCTAAAATTATTTTTTGTAATCTTTTTTTTTCTCATATATTATAACTTTAACATACAATGTTAAAAAGAAAAAAAAACCAGGTTAGGAGCCAGCAATTTAGTAAGTTTCTACCTTGGAATATTCTATAATATTCTGAGCATTACTTCAGAATAGATAACTAAATTATAATTTAAAGGGGGGACAATACATAGATTTAAAATTTTAGAGAATGTGAAAATCTGCATTGATTTTATCCTTACCCCAATTAAATTAATTCTCTATGACACTATTTATCATCTCAAAAGTTTGCCCCTATACTGTAACCATATGAGTTATTCCTACAAAAGCATGTCAGAATCATTCACACTTGTTTCTTTAATAATTTTCTCTACAAGTTAGCAAATCTCCTCAGAAAAATTTTAATCTATTATATTTATCTGCATGGAGCATTAACAATGTATTAAAAACAATGCAGTAATTTAGTTGCATGAATTTTTATCTTGATTTTTAAATAAATTTTGTTTACTGTATATGATATACATAATAAAAATACATAAGCTTAATAAATTATCACAAAGAGAATCCTATATAATAAAAGCCTAATATGCAAATCAACCAAACACAGAATGACTGGTGGAACAACCAGTCACTATGACGTGCACTGACCAGCAGGGGGCAGATGCTCACCTCAGGAGCTGCCCCCAGTCCGCAGGCCCCAGGCCAGCCAAGGCAGGTGCCAATGGGCCCCCCACCCCTGATTGCCCTGCCAGTCACCCCACAGAGGGAGGTGACCTGCAGTGGCAGCAGTGGGGGCTGGGGCCAGCGAGCAGGCAGTGCCAGGCTGGCCAAGGCGGGTGCCAGCAGGGGCTCCCCGATTGCCCCACCAGTTGCCCCACAGATCAACCCTGATTGCCGGCCAGGCCTAGGGACCCTACTCGTGCACAAATTTCATGCACCTGGCCTCTAGTATAGCACTAAAATCACTCCCTGGTCAAAAATTGAGATTATCACTGGAACCAAAAAGTCATTCTGTGATCCATGTCAATCACAATCTCTTCTGTCCTTGCCAAAGGAAACCACTGTGTGAACCTCAAGAACTCTAGAAGTTCAAAGTACAATTTTGTTTACTTCTAAACTGTATACAGATGGAATCATGCAGTAGTATACATCCTTTTGTATTAGATTTTGTTCATTCAACATTACTTTTGTAAAACTCATCTGTGGTTTGTGTGTGGATGTTGTTAATTCATTGTAAATGCTGTAGAATATTTCATTGTATGAATATACTAAACTTTATACCTTATTCTTTGATGGATATATTAGATGTTTCCACTTTTGAATATTCTTGAATATTTTGGTGCACATGAATACATTTTTTCTTTGGGTTATATTTAGGAATGGGTGTTGTTGGACCATGGTATGTGCTTATGTTTAACTTTACCAAATACTATCAAACTGTTTTCCAAAAGTGTTATAGCAATTTATTCTTGTTCATATATTTAATATATAACATTAGAGTTTGAAATTTAAATGTTATTAATTCTTCTTTAGGATTAACCTTATATTTTCATAATAACTCTTTAGGTGTGAAATATTTATAGGTTAAAAAAAGTTAAATTGTGAAGTAACATGCATTTGAAAATTCCAACAAGCAGGTGAATAATAAAATGAATTTAGAGTCTTTCTCTCTAATCTTAAGCTTTTATTGATTTTAGAGAGAGAGGAAGGGAGAGATAAAGAAGGAGAGAAAGAGAGAGAGAAACATCGATATGAGAGTGAAACATCTATCGGTTGCCTCCTGCATGCACCTAGACTGGGTATTGAAGATCAACCTGGGTATGTGCCCTGATGAGAATCAAACCAGTGACCTTTTGGTATACAGGACGATGCTCCAACCAACTGAGCCACACCAACCAGGGCTCATTAATATCTTTAGACTTAAGTTTTTTTAGTAGAAAGTTTATTAGTAATAACTATTATCTCATAAGATTATTGAGGCAAATAAAAGAGGCAATGCATAAAAAGCTTGACACATAATAAATGCTTAGTAAATAGGTTATTATCAATAATGTATGCACTTAGGAGAGAAACCAAGATGGCGGCATAGGTAAGCATCTAAACTGCTGCCTCGCACAACAATTTCAAAACTGCAACTAAAAGACAGAACGGACATCATCCAGAGCCACAGGAAGGTTGGCTGAGTGGAAATTCTACAACTAGAAGGAAAGAGAAAAGCTCACAAAGAATCAGAGGAGCTGCAAAGGGCTGAGGTACAGAGACACACGTGCAGAGAGGAAGGGCGGCTGAGTGCCTGGCTGTCTTTCTCTGGCGGGAGTGGGAAGGAAGCCCCCGACTGCACTGAGCCCCAGTTCTGACTGCACTGAACCCCAGTTCCAGGCTAAACACTGTGGACCCAGGCTCATACAGGGGGAGTCAGGTAGAGAGAAAGGCACACGGAGACTCAGGGGAGTCGCGGAGGGCAGGAGTCTGGAGGCGCACGCGCGAGTGCGCACAAAGAGGACTGACTGCTGAGGTTGCCGCTGGCTTTCCCTAGTGGCAGGGAGTCGGAAACTCCCAACTGCACTGAACCCCAGTTCTGACTGCACTGAACCCCAGTTCCGGGCGAGCCCCTGGGGACCCAGGCTCTTACGGGGGGAATCTGGACTGTCAGGCAGAAACTCAGGGGAGCCGCGAAAGGCCGAGGTCTGGAGGTGCGTGCGCAAGTGCGTGCAGAGAGGACTGACTGCTGAGTGTGCTGCTGGCTTTCTCTAGCTAGAGGGAACCGGAACTCCAGTTCCGGGCGAGAATCTGGGAATCCACATTCATTGGGGGAGAAACTGGACTGCCAGGCAGCGGGCGAAACACAAGGGTGGCTTTCTCTCAGAGGTGCTTGCAGCGATTACCGAGGGACACTGAGACCCAGGTGCCTCAGAGGGCGGGGCTGACGGGAAGCCAAGACTGTCTGCTCAGCCCTGAGACTCCACCCCATTCAAGCTGAGCACAGAGGCTTTTGCATTTTGCAAGTCTTGTCTCATAAGGCTGTCTCCAGCACAGAAGTTCTGGTGTAGACACAGCTGATCCTCACAGCCAACTGGCATGGAGGCCAGTTCCTCCCAGTGATACCAACAACAATCAAGACTTAACCACAACAAGGCTGTACACACAGTCCACAAAGGGGTGCACCAAGAGTGTCCACCTCAGGTAACTGGGGAGGCTGACCCACTGGGCCATATAAGACACCTAGCACACAAAGCTACCCTACCAACTCAAGGAATCAGTGAAAATGTGGAGACAAAGAACCAGATCACAAACGAAAGAAATGGAGGAAAACAAATGACTGGATATAGAGTTCAAAACCACGGTTATAAGGTTTTTCAAGAATTTCCTAGAAAAGGCTGATAAATTTAGTGAGACCCTCGAGGATATGAAAAAAGACCAACTAGAAATTAAACATACACTGACTGAAATAAAAAATATTATACAGAGACCCAACAGCAGAATAGAGGAACGCAAGAATCAAGTCAAAGATTTGAAATACAAAGAAGCAAAAAACACTCAGCTGGAAAAGCAAAAAGAAAAAAAGAACACAAAAATTTGAAGATAGCGTAAGAAGCCTTTGGAACAACTTCAAGCGTACCAACATCAGAATTATGGGGGTGCCAGAAGAAGAGAGAAAGCAAGATACTGAAAACCTATTTGAAGAAATAATGACAAAAAACTTCCCCCACCTGGTGAAAGAAATAGACTTACAAGTCCAGGAAGCGCACCGAACCCCAAACAAAAGGAATCCAAAGAGGACCACACCAAGACACATCATAATTAAAATGCCAAGAGCAAAAGACAACGAGAGAATATTAAAAGGAGCAAGAGAAAAACAGTTACTTACCTACATGGGAGCACCCATACGACTGTCAGCTGATTTCTCAACAGAAACTATGCAGGCCAGACAGGAGTGGCAAGAAATATTCAAAGTTATGAATAGCAAGAACCTACATCCAAGATTACTCTACCCAGCAAAGTTATCATTCAGAATTGAAGGTCAGATAAAGAGCTTCACAGATAAGAAAAAGCTAAAGGAGTTAATCACTACCAAACCAATATTATATGAAATGCTGAAAGATATTCTTTAAGAAGAAGAAGAAGAAGAAGAAAGTAAAGATAAAAATTATGAACAACAAATACATCTCTATCAACAAGTGAATCTAAAAATCAAGTGAATTAAAAATCTGAGGAACAGAATAAACTGGTGAATATAATAGAATCAGGGGCATAGAAAGGGAGTGGACTGATAATTCTCAGGGGGAAAAGGGTGTGGGGGGTGCGGGAAGAGACTGGACAAAAATCGTACACCTATGGATGAGGACAGTGCGGGGGAGGTAAGGGCAGAGTGTAGGGTGGGAACCGGGTGGAGGGGAGCTATGGGGGAAAAAAAAGAAACAATTGTAATAATCTGAACAATAAAGGTTTATTAAATTTAAAAAAATAATGTATGCACTTAGGTCTTTAGTTTTAATACCTAAATTCTAAAAGTCTATTCATCAATACACTAATAGTCAAAATAGCCTAATAGTCCAAATAACCAATTTAAATTATGTTATGGTGGAAAAATAAAAAACAGAAACATCTCTTGAACTCCTGTCCTGGCTATCGGAGACATTTAATATTATTGCATGGGAAATAGCACAATTGCATTTCCTATTACATCTTAACGAGGAAGTGATTCTCTTCACCGAGAGAAGTAGATTCTTTCTCCCACTCTTTCTTTGCCTCTTGCTGGCCAAATTATGACTTTTGTGGGCTTCTGGCACTTTTGCCTTCATGAGTCTCTTTCTTCATTAAAAGAATTAGCACAAAAGAATATGACAGTGTCAATATAAAGGTAAATGTATTTACATTATATATAGAACATTTTCTTCAAACTACAATTCATTTTCCCTTTGATTTTTAAAATAAACTAAAATGTTTTCTTGAACTTCTAATTGTATCATAGACCCTAGACCAGGGGTGGGCAAACTTTTTGACTCGAGGGCCACAATGGGTTCTTAAACTGGACCGGAGGGCCGGAACAAAAGCATGGATGGAGTGTTTGTGTGAACTAATATAAATTCAAAGTAAAGGAGCGGAGGGGAGAGCAAGAGAACCCTCTGCTCTTTCGGCTCCGCAGGCCGGATAGAACAGCCGAATGGGCCGGATCTGGCCCGCGGGCCGTAGTTTGCCCACGGCTGCCCTAGACCCTGTTCCTACTGTGCCTTCCTTCATATCATAACATTTTACTCAGGTTAGAAGGTAATAAGACTTCACAAACAGCAATTTTGTGTATATGTAAAGCAGGCAACCAGCAATTTGCAGTGCACATTAGACAGAAAAAAAGTCACTTAAAAAACTAAATATATATGATAGCACAGATGAAGGGTTCCTAATGGAAGAGCAAACTACTTGAGTTTTCGAGACACTAGGAAAAATTACACCAACTGGGCACATAAGATAGAATTAATTCTCAAAAGCTGATGAAACCAGATAAGCCATGAAATGATACATTTGTATGAATGCACACACACATACCAACCTCTATCATATATTTTCTGAGCCTCCATTGCATTCACTAATATTACTTTAATCCTTTTCTACTTGAAACTTTAAAATCTAGTGAAGTATCAATGAAATCTGAATGGCTGCTGATTATTTTCTCACGATAATCATGAATAAACTTCCATGGTCTCTTTTTAAAACCATCCCTGAGTGTAGGGAGCAGTTATAGGGTTAAGCCTCGGACTGACTGTTGGCAAAGCCGCAAACAAGTCCCAGCTTAGAGGGCACAGCCCTCTTAGCATAATTAAGCTTGACCTTATGACCTCCCTAGATCCATCCTGGGTAGCTAATGGGTTGTGGGAGGTGCAGCAAATGCTGCCAAAACAAGTGAAACTCACAAGAACATTGTAACTATGGTGACCACTACCTTGTTTACTTCTGACTATAAAATAAAGGCTCAGCTTGCAGTCTGGATCTGTTCTGTGGTCTCAGCCAGGCACAGAAGATCCACCTAGACCCAGCTTATTCTCTTTGTCTGTCTTTTCTTCATCCTTTGCCGGCCCTCCCTCAGGCTCGCTGAACCCTTGGCTGTGCTGGCGCGACACACCTGAGCCACTCCTGTTTTCTCTAACATCTTAAAATGTGAGCCTAATGGGCCATTTATACCATTTTTAGTATGGCAGACATGTTCCATACTCTTCTTTCATACTCACAAAGCAAATTCCAGTTAATTAATCCTGACAGAATCCCTAAGAAGAAGGTACATGACGTGTTAATTTCAGTTTTTAAGTCCCTTTACATCTTGCAGTCCTGGACCATATTTCTATAGAAAGCTTTTACTTACTTAAGTATCTTTCTTATAATTACTTTTTGTGTTAGTAAGGTTTCTGATTCACATTACTTCATTAAAATAAATGGTTTGATGAGCAAAGCAGCTTAAGATTCATATTCTGTACTAATTAACAGATTCTTCTAATTGTTAGAAGGCTCCTGATGTCTTTCTAATTTTTTCAACTCATTACTTTCTTACTGAAGTTACAGTTCTTAAAGGAATAGTAACAGAAACTATGAAACTTCCTTTCTACATATACACACTGCCTCAAAATACATTAATTTGTGAAAGCAGGCCAATAATTTAAAATCTGTTAATTGATGTGCTTTCCTTCCAAAACCTAGTGAAATATCTTTCCTATTTTCCACTACTATTTTCCCATCTGGGATACTAAAAAGCATTTTTAAAAGATTACTTTTAGTTGAAAATAATGTAGTAAAACATATATTAAAATTGCTATATGCTTCCACTTGAATATATTTTAGTTAGATCAGTAGATCAGGTCTCAATTCTCTGGATTTCTACTACTATAGACAGGAGCAAGGGAGAAGGATTTGATTTTACTTTAAAAAAATGTATTCCTCTACTTGATTAATAACACATAGAGTTTATAATGTATCTATTTATGTTTTGATTATTATATTGTGAAGTGATTTTTTTGCAATTGTGTAAATGGATTATCTGACTATAACATTGTTCTTATTGAAGACAGACAATTGTGATTAAAAGGTGATGAACATTTGAAAAATATATTAGTAACTATATAACAAAATACATATAAAATACCATTTAAAATAAGTGTAGTTTGGTGAGAGAAGAGTAGAAGGAAAGTAACTGAATGAAATTGATAAATATTTATTCATTGTTCTTTGAGGCTGACCAGGTAGGAAAACCTATGCAAAAGTTCTTATTTACTTCATTAAGCAACTTATGAAATTTAACCATTGTATATATGATAAATTCCAGAAGAAGACATTTAAGTTCCAACATTTTTCAATTAATTTTAAACTCCAACTTATTCTGAATATGTATTGCCAAAAAAGCTTTCCTGTGCTTTATTATATGAGGAATAATAATAATGTAGGGTACCACTTCCCAGCTTATAAAAAGGTTTCACATATATTATCTTATTGGATATGCTTAGCAATCCTGACAAGTTGATATTTTTGACTCTATATTACAAATGGAAAAACAAGAGAAATGAAGTGACTAGCCCAGTAAACCAGAGAATAAATACGAAATGAAAAATAATACTTAATTTCCTTTTTTAACTCCAAACTTCAAGTACTCAGAAAAAAAAGTAATTTGACAAATGTGTAAAGTGATTATTCATAATTAGCCAAATAAATTACTTTGAGATCAGTGCTAATCCTTGGGAAAATTTTTAAATAGGTATGTAAAAGTGATTTATTTATACTTCAAGAAGAGAGTTAACATATGATAACACAAAAGTTATATACTACACAAATAAATTAATACAAGATTTTAAAAATTTATTTATCTATTTACTTACTTATTTTACTTAACAAATAAGTCAATGAAGGGTGAGGAAAGGATAAAAAAGATCTCAATAATCTATGCTCCTTAAAACTTACTGCAATTTTATAAAACATATTAGTTCTAAGCTTCCCATCAACCATTGGAAAGAGAAAAACAAAATTCGGGAACTTACTAGAATATAGCTTGTCACCCTGTAGAAGCAAATGTTTTGTTGGTCTTGAGATCTGACAGATCTTTGTATAAGGAACATTGTGTAGTCAAATAAATCATACTCTTAATTGGGAAAGAAAAATAATTCAGAAAAAAATTTATATGAAGAATTCTCTTATCCCACAGGAATGACTATTTAAAACGGATCCTTGTATACTGCTATTATCAGTTCCTATGGAAAAATAATACCATAAAAATATAGAAAGTTATGTGAGGTAAGTGTATAACTTTCTGTTAAACTTCTCTAATGCAGAATTATATCATGGTAAATCTTGAGAAATTAGTATTAATCTTGTTTTTGGCTTAGACTATTTCTCAAATCTCAGCAATCTCAGCAGGACTTTTGACATTAGCTAATGCCTTTATTATATTAGTGCAGGTGCCTCTCTCTAACTTGAGAAGCTCTCCCTTATTGTAGGAGGTTATGCCCTGATGCTCCCTCCTGCTTGCCCTCTGCCTCCTTCCCCAAGGCCTACTCATAACTGCGATATCTTACCCCACCTATGGCCTTTAGAGGCTGGTCTGTGTTTAGAACCTTCATCCATCTATTCATCTGACAAAAACTTTTTATCTTAGTAACTAGTTGTAGGGCCTAATGAATGCTTTTACATACCTTAATTGCAACAAATGAGTTTCCGATTGCTATTTTCACTGTATGTCAGGGGCTGTTAAACTTGTATGTCTATAGGTACCAGGCAAGAAATGTAAATAAAAAAGGGGGAAACATATCTGGAAATACAGTAGTGAAATTGCAGCAAACAGGAGATGGTTAGTCCTCCCTTGAAGAGCACATGCTCATCTGGAAGGAACACTCACCATTCTAGTCAGTTTTGCCAGGTGGGACGTTGGGTATGCTTTGGCTGGCAGCTTGTTACCATGTCATATAAACTGTGCCTTTATGCTCGGAGGACTTCCCAGAATAATTTAGTACAAATTTTGTATCTTTTAAATTTATTGTACCAAACAATAATTTAATGAGCTTTTATAATTAAAAAAATGAGCACTAAATTGGAGAAATAAGTCTCTGGTCAATTAAGAAAGCATATCATTTGATCACTGACATAAAAATGGAAATATCTACTTCACTGAGTAGTTGTAAGGATTATGTAGGAGATATAAGAGAAATTGTTTGCAAATTAAAGTATATTTACAATGTTATTGAATTTGAATGAATACTCCTAATTACTATTCAAAGACTTTACAAACTTTTTTATTGTTTAAAGTATTACATACAGTATTACATATGTCTCCTTTTCCCCCATTGACCTCCCCCAGCCACCTCCACCCCCTACTCCCCACCCCCCGCTTTTCAACTTTTGAATCACCCAAATTATGTAATATTTAGTAGAACAGAAAACTCCCAAAAATTGTGGGTAAGGTTTTATTATTCTTATACTTTTGCTTCCCTTAAAAATACAATTTTTATTTCTTTACAAATTATTTTTCAAACTATTTTACCTTACATACAGCAGGTATAAGCCTGGTCCCTGTGCTATTTGCTTACATATTTAATTTAGTGATTATTCTTTAATACCTAAAAATTGTTTGGTTCTTTCCTTAAGATCCTGATGGATTCTGATTTCCTTCTGGCTTAAATATATATAGTATATTCTTTCTGAATGCTATCT
This sequence comes from Plecotus auritus, assembly GCF_963455305.1. Classification (NCBI taxonomy): domain Eukaryota; kingdom Metazoa; phylum Chordata; class Mammalia; order Chiroptera; family Vespertilionidae; genus Plecotus; species Plecotus auritus. The sequence goes on along the minus strand of NC_137776.1, from coordinate 144,069,112 downwards.
GGTGGTATATTCCTGGGACTAAATCTAATAGTCATGTTACTCAAAGATACACATGTAAAAAGAGCAGAGAGTATGTGCATTGTATTTTTAAAAGGTTATCTGTAGAGATTCAATTTCATTCTACTTTAGGTTACTATAGAAAGTTATGTACATCTACTTACTTCTCTGAGAGGCTTGTGAATGAAATTTAAGATGAGTCTGGCTTACATTTCCACTGCTTTAAGTCTTTAACCACTGTTGTTGACTTACACTATGCATTCGAAAGCCTTTATTGTTATTCTCTTTCTGTAGAAAATGTGTGCTAGCATTCAACCATAAATTCAACTCTCTGCCTTTAAGTGCTAGAGAACAGGACTTTCTAAAGATATACTTAAAATGTAGACACATTCTTTAGACAGTTCAGTAGTTATCTATATATGCCTGGATTTTCCCTCTGTGGTTGATTGTTACTTGGGCACTCACCCCAAAACTATGCCTGAGTATCCATGCCTTTGGTCTCCTCCCCTTGATTTTGGCTTTGTGATGTGCTTCAACCAACAAAATATAGTGAAAGCAACTACAGTATTTGCCGTTTCCATCTCAAGTCTTAAGAAGACTGGTAATGTATATTTTTTGTGCTCTGAGGGTAGGTAGCTGCTACATAAGAAGTCTGAATGATTAAGACCACCATACTGTAAGGAAGTTCGAACTAACCATGTGCAGAACTGAGGAACCTAGCCAATAATGAGAACTAAAATCTGAGACAATAACCCAAGTTGGACAGTCACTGCTAGCCCTCAGCCATTAGAGCCTCACAAAAATGCCACCTGGGGCAAAAATCTCTCCCCAGGAAACATGCCCAAGATGTAAGTGTGAACAAATAAGCAAAAGAGGTTGTTATTTGAAGCCTTTATGTTTAGCAGTAATTTGTTATGCAAAAATAGATGATCAAGATACATTCCTTAAATTATCCACCAGAAAAGCAATTCGTTTTATATGAGTTATTAAAAAATCTATTATATTATGAATCAGAGACTTCCTTAGTTATTTGAAGGTGATCCTTTAGCCAATCCTCTCAATCAATGCTATCCATAGGTTTAAAGCTTCTATTGTATATTGAATCTTTGTGTGATTATAAAATTACCACCTTTAGACTTTGGTAAATCGGGCCCCTGCCTTTATTGCAATGCTTTTTGCTTTGTTTTCACTGGCTGCCTCTTACCAAATTTAGGGGAGATCAAAGACAGTTGTCTTTGTCCTTCTTTTTTTCTCCTGCTCTCTCCATCCATAATAATATCCCTGCATTTTCATAGGGTGGCTGTCTCTGTGATCATCTCTGTAGTGGGCTCATTTATTGTGCTAACACTGCAGATAAGCCCTAGAAATCATGTGGACAAGATAATAAAACATGAATCTGCCAACATCTAGGACTTGGTATTGTTATTAAGATGACATTGAGCCCTTTATCTTTAAAAACTTGATTTTTTTTTGTTCTTCTTTTAGTGTTCAAATAGAATTGATATATAAGATGTTTAATGTGTGGAAAGGTGGTAGTAGGTGTGTAATGTGTGAAATATGGTAGTTGGATGAGGTAAATGAGACAGTAGGGAAATTTGGTCTTGCAGGTGAGAGATGGATAAGCTCTAGAATGCTTATTCTCATCATAGAAAGATTTAAGAGAATGACATAAAATATTCCTCCTAGGAAATATGTTAAAGATCCTTTAAATCCCCCATATATAGCCAAGGATGTTGAAGCTTAGAGAGTCTGGGTATACTTCCAAGGTCATACTAATCCTTAGTGACAGAACTGAATCATTTGACTTGAAATTTAGCCTCTTTCCCACCCCCATCACCCCTACTACATACACACTTCTACTTAGAAGCAATAGGTTCACTCTCTGAGAAATTTCTGTGATCACACATTATTTATAGTATACCCAGACTACAAAATTTGCTGGGAAATGTGTCTTATTAGTAATATATTCTCCAGCCTTGCCAATTCTATACTTTTCCTTTCTTTGCTGTATCCACTTTGCCTCCCCACACTCTGGCTTGCTAGGTCCTATTCCATATGGGATACTTGGCTTTTTGGCCTCAGATTCATCAACTTTAACTCTTTCTTTCATAGATTTCATATTTGTCCTTTTGACTATATCATTCGTATAGGTTCTCAGTAGACAGTTACTGAACCGAATATAGATGGATATTATTCAATATTTCAATGGTAGTAGACTAGTGTGGTCCTTCTGGAGAGTGGCAGTGTGCTTTACTGAATACTTACTGGTAGTAAATGCATCTTGGAATCTTTCCAATGAAATTTTTAATTAGAGAAAGGCTTACATTAGATTAACTGTGCTGTTTTGCAATGTTAAAGTTCTATGGTATATAAGTATAGTTTGTAATTTTCTTTAAAATTTTAAAATATGATTATTCATGATTGAAAAATGTATTCAAATAACAATTGGATAAAAGCATACGTAAGTGAAGAAGTGATCAGATTATGTGAATCAGCTAATGGCTCTTGGTCTGTTCCTGTGTGTTCAGCCAAGTAAATCCATGTTGTATGCAGATAGATAGGATCTAAGAAGTTACTTGTGCCCAACAGGCTAACCAATCAGGAGAACAAAGAACTTTTAGACAGTGGGTTCCTGATGTCCAACAGCCCTCTAAGCATATTCCTCCAGCTATGGGTCTTTGAATAAACTGATGTGTTTTTGTAATTGGGAATTTTCAGTATCCTCTCAGCATAAACACCATGTGAATAATGTCAGCAACAAAGTGGGAACCTTAACTCTCATCCTTAATGATGACAAAACAAATAAGCATCTTCAATTTATAAAACTAAGCATGACGAACAGATAAAAAGCATGCTGCAAATAAAAAAGTGCTTCTAGAAAGGACATTTGTTGAGTACATCCTAGCCTTGAGGATTTTTTTCAGAAAGAACAATGAGGGACTAAAAAAACAATAGCAAAGGCAGAAAAATATCTTGACTCTAAAACAAATCCTAGGACTTCTGCTTCTGGTATGAATACTCCTAGAAAAGTTGGACAAAATATATTTTAAAGAATTGGGTTGAAGGTATTTGAGAACTAACAAGGAAGTGAAGAAATAGGTAAAATACAAAAATCAGGGAGAAGTAAGACTGTCTTCGGGGGTCACTTTTCCCTTCAGGGTATTTGCTGATTTCAAGTTGATTTATGACTTAGAGCCTGAGAATAAAAGCAATTCTTTGATAGCCTTATAAGGCTAGGAGGACAAAAATAGGAAAGGACTAAATTTTTTGAAAGGAAAGAAGTGATTTATTATTTATTTTGTGTAAAGTGACACACACACACACACACACACACACACACACACACACACACCCAAAAAAGAACAAAAACAAACTGATTTAATCTCTCCCCACCCATATCCCAATGGTTGATTGCATAGTCCTATAGCCATTTTCCAAGCAATCTGTACTCAGTAATTATGAACTGTTTTTTAGTGTGACCAGAATACTAAATGACCTAGGACAAGAATAATAATTATTATATTTATTTTGTTTTAAAATGACTCATTTAAAAATGTGAGCCATGTCCTACTTCAGTTTTAAGAAATAGGAAATAAAATACTGTCTTTGACTTTAGAAGCAAAACCTACTTGACTGTTATAATTATTTGGAAAAACACCAATAGTCTTTTTTTTTTTTAACAGCTTAACATTATTGATATCTGACAGACCTTTGCTGTTCAACACTTGATACACACTTTATATTTAGAAAAAAAACTACTTTTTACCTTACATTTTAAAATGAAATTCAGGAAGCTTATCATTTTAGGCTAAGCAAAATATAAATCTTTGGGACATGGTATAAAAACATCATTGTAGCCAAAATAATAAAACTTAAGTTTATGAATACATTTTTAAAATTGAAGCACATTCAGTCTATTTTTGTTAGTCATTATTTTAAACTAGAGGCCCGGTGCACGGATTCATGCACAGGTGGGGTCCCTCAGCCTGGCATGCAGGGATTGGGCTGAAACTGGCTCTCCAAAATCCCCCGAGAGGTCCTGGATTGGGAGAGGGTGGTTCTCAGGTGACATACCCCGGAATCGGGCTCCCTCCTCTCTGGTTCTGGGTGCGTCACCCAAGAACCTCAGCTGCCAAGTCACCATAGCTCTGCAGCTCCTGCGTTGAGTGTCTGCCCCTGGTAGTCAGTGTGCGTCATAGCTACTGGCCAGTCAGCTGGTCAGCAGGTCGCTTAGGCTTTTATATATATAGATTATTTTCTCCTCCATCATTTAAATTTTCAGATATTTTGGTTTTCTTTTCTTTGAAAGTAAACTTTGACAATTAGGAAATCTGCTCCTTTCTCTCTTCCATTTGCAACCAATGTTTGACTTTAGAAATTGTGTATTTTAAAGATCACTTTTGCTCAGAACCTTGAAGAGTAGGGCATTTATATTAGAACTGAATCAGAGACTGTGAGAATACTATATCTTGTATGGAATCCTCACATAGTCATTAATCACATATGCAATTCTCTTCCACTGTCTGCCTGCCCCGTTACACACAGCTCAAGCCATTCTCTGCAACTTCTCTCTCAAGCTCCACATTCAATGATTCCCCAGTTATGAGGAGTTCTTCATCTTCATCATTTCTTTAAATTGTTTCCTATTTCAGCAACCACTGTATTACCACAGACCATCTGGACTATTTTAGAAACTTCTGTATTGGGCCTCTTTTTCTGGATGTACCCTCTTTCATCCACCCTTTGCCAGTAACTTTTCTGGTAAATAATCTGATCATGAAACTTTTCTATTTGAAGACTTTCATTGCTTTCTGGTCCATAAGATGAAGTAATCTTTCTTTACTTTGTCATACAAGGTCATTAAGCATCTATCCCAGTCAATAGTTTTAGTCACATCTATTACCATTCCCAGTAGACTTCTGCCATACTCCAAACAGACCATGTTCATTAGTGTTCAGAATCTTTGTACCTGATATTCACTCTGACATGAATATCCTTCCCTTTTTTCTTTCCCAACAATTCTTACTTAATCTGCATTATCCACATCAAATATCAGTGCCTCTTGAAAATTTCCTTGACTCTCAGAAGAGAAATATTTTACAGTGAGATGAGAAGGGAAGGAAAGGAAAAGACCTGCACAGTTGATGTTCAGGAAGAATTTTGGAGTTGGATTGTGAGGGAGAGAAAAGCTGTGGAAATTTTGACTGGAAAATGGTGAGACTACCTGTCACAAGGAGATTTATTTTGAAAGATATTTTTACATTTATTAACCATGTACTTCTCAAGAGATTGTTTATGCCTTCAGATTTAAAATCTATCTCTACTTGAACTAGGTATCCTTGCACTAATGCCCAGTACATAGCGGATACTAAATATATGTGAATTAAATATATAATTAAATAGACATAATAAAGAACTATCTATTTTATTTGAATTTTATCTGAAATATTAGAATTCCAACTGAAATCACTGAAATTCTTCTTGACTTTCCCTCTTGAGCATAGTTCCCAATTTTAATCAGAATCAAGTATTCTTTTCAAATGACTATCCATATAATATTTGAAATAAATGTGGCCCTGCCATAGGACTTCAGTCCCAATTTTAAAGTACAGCTCAGCTGTATTTCAATTCAAAGAAAATATACCCTATTAGGCATTAGAGAAAAATATTTTACTAAAGATTCCAAAGAGGTCAGAAAAAAGAGAGGTTGAAAAAGGAGAATGGGGATTGTATTATTCAACTCATAATAATTCATTTCCCAACACTGGAACATTTCCCTCCAACATCACTTAAATGGTCTCTCCTGTTATTCAAAAGCCACCAAAGTTTTGTTCCTTTTCAACCTCCCCACTAACTGATTTCATTCAGACTTGTCTCACTGATGTCAGCTGTCCCATTCTAAGTCCTTCTAAATATCACTAATTCTCACTCAGGACAATTTAACTTCCTCTGCTTCTCTAAATTTTTATTCAAATATCAATCACTTAATATTATCTTTCACAGTGCACAGTATTTTGAGGTTATTCTCAGCTAAAAAAAAATTCTCTCTAGATATCAGAATTTACTTGTAAAAGACAGATTGAGGATATATAAATTTTTCTCTAATAATTTTTTGTCACACATAGTACATATAGTCTTAAAGGATTTAAAATATGTAGTTTAAATATGAATAAATAACCAAATATTTGGTTTCCCTTATTCCAAACCCTAAGGCTGCTAAGGTGTGAAGAAATATTAGAAAGTTGATACGTCTCAATCCATCCTAGTGTTACCAGAGAATTAAACTCCCCTGTCATTCGGGGAAGTGAGTTTCTTGGGGTGCCACTGAAATATGCATTTTCAGAAGCTGCCACAGGAAGATGGGATGTGGAAACGGGCTTTATTTGTGTGAAGTTACATTTCTCAGGTTCCAAAGTCCCCTGCCCCTTAAGCCAATCCTGGAAAAGGTATAGCTGTAAGTTCAGTGGATCAAGAAGCCAGTGTCCAGAGCTTCTATTCCATGTTGTAGCTGGGTGTGGTTCAGTATTCAGGCTAATTACAGTTCATTAGTCCACGTGTGGAGTCCAACATGGCCATGCACCATGTAGGCGCAGGGGAGCACATCCTCCTGCCACAGGACAGCCAGGTACCCAGCTCCAGAGAGAGAAGAGAGGGAAGGGAACTTCCTTTGTTTGGAAGTTTATATATTCAGATTCCCTGCATTTGCGGTGGCCACACCCATCATGGTCCCTGTCTTGCTTTCAGTTCTGATTGACAAGCAGACTGGTAGGCACCTTCCCATGTCACTCAGACCTTATTGGGCATGGGTCTAAACCAGCCGTGGGCAAACTACGGCTGTTCTATCCGGCCCGCGGAGCCGAAAGAGCGGAGGGTTCTCTTGCTCTCCCCTCTGCTCCTTCACCAGCAGCAGTGTTAACATGGCAACGTCGGGAAACACGGCCGCAGCTCCTTCTTCTGAGTGGGCAGATTTATATCCACCCATTCAGTAGAAGGATCAACCTCTCAATCTTCCAGAGGCTCCTTGTAATGCCCGCGGACGCATCCCCCGACATCACCCTGGGAATGCGTAGACACGTTATCGTGGTGATGTAGGGAGACACGCCCCTGGAGAGCACAGTATCAGAGCATTAGCTAAAAAGGAGACCAACAACACTGTTCCCACTGAAGTTGGTGTTTTAAAGACCAAAAACCTTTCAACCCACTCTACATTGCCATCTACATCTACGTCCCGGGCATAATTTGGAAGTTGCACTAAAGAAAATGTTTAATTTACTGTTTACACATTTTGTTCTTTTCTATTTGTTTTAGTTTTAAATTATTTTATTATATTTAAGTTTAATTTGAAAGGCTTTTGTACCTTTCCTTTGTTAGGCAATTTTATTTTGCCTTTGCCATCTTCAATATAAGGTATGTTATTGTGCTATGATTCCTCCATTTTTTGAAGTTTCAAATTATAATAATTAGTGTTTACATTCTTCTTGTTAAAATGTTTGAAATGAATAAAACTATTGCAATAAAAAAAAAAGACCGTACCCTTTTATGTAATGATGTTTACTTTGAATTTATATTAGTTCACACAAACACTCCATCCATGCTTTTGTTCCGGCCCTCTGGTCCAGTTTAAGAACCCATTGTGGCCCTTGAGTCAAAAAGTTTGCCCACCCCTGGTCTAAACTGTCTTTGTCCAGTCCCTTCCCCCATCAATTAGCAAAGAACAGAATTGGAGATTGTTAAATTCAGCTCTTTGGCAAAGCTGTATAAAAGGCATACCTATACTATTTGATCTCCCCCTTCACACCTTTTCTGTTAAACAATAACCAGGTTATTACAATAGCTTCATTGGGAAGGTCACATGCATGCTAACTTGATGAAACAGAGAAGAGAGGTAAACCTTAGATTTTGTATGTTTTTAATATTTTTTTTTCCTAAGGAGATGTCTCAGCTGGAGAATAGTCATGAGAAACAAACAAAAATCTTGTCAGTATTTGAACATATATCTTTGAGAAGTAGCTCTAAGGAATTTCCTTAATATAATTAGATTAATATATTATATTTAGTCATGGAGATCTCCCTGTATATGCTTTTTGAAAGCCTTTCACTGTTTCTCTTTTCTAAGGAAGAGTATTTTATAAGTACCCATTGGAGTTAGCCAAATTGGACTGAAGTGTGGTTAACTTGGAATAGATCACAATACTCTAATTCATTTGTAAAGCACATTTGAAGTACATCTATGGGCTTTCTGTCTGAATTTAGCCTCTTTATTGACCAATTCTAGCCAAACATGACATATTTTTTTCTTTTCATCTTTGTAGGGCCAGTTTCCATGATAATAACAATTCTCTGTTTTTGGAAAGTATGGACTAGACCAGTTTGCATACCACTTGGAATATACCAATTATGAGACTATTCACAAAATACTGCCCCTCCTCCATCCCTAACCCTGAGTAGTTTTACAATGATTCAGCATTATGAAGAGGGCCATTTTAAGTCAGTATCAACATATACATTGGGTAATGATTTCATTACATCAGTGGTTTATAGTTCTGATGTAGTCAGTGTGTTGTCTTTCATTTTTATGGAGAATCAATTAAAAATAGCTTTGATATTGTGTCTTACTGCAGTACTTTAACTCTCTGGACTGTCGCTTTCCCTGTAGACACTTCTGCTTTTGATCTTTATTCCCCCCTCTAGGTTTTACTTAAAAAAAATACATATATATATATATATATATATATATATATATATATATATAATCAGAAAGAAAGGGAAAGGGAGAGAGAGATAGAAACATTTAGAAACATTAATGATGAGAGAGAACCATTGGTTGGCTGCCACCTGCATACCCTGACTGGGGACTGAGCCAGCAAATTGAGCATGTGCCCTGACCAGGCATCAAACCGTGACCTCCTGGTTCATAGATTGACACTCAGACACTGAGCCATGCTGGTCAGACAGGTTTTACTTTTTGATTAATAGTCTACCAAGAAGAATTAAGGCCAATTGATCATCTTATACCAAAGATACTTTTAAATGGTATTGTGCTTCAATGATCACCCTGTTTTTAACCTCTTTATCCAGCATAAGAAAGGAACAGGACAGGAAAGCTTGCATTGAGAACTTTCTGTCTGTCAACCACTGTGTTAGACACTTTTATATGGATCATTCAATTTTGTGGAGGGAAAAAGTCCACTTATCTCTTGTTTTACAGATGAGGAGAAAACACACCAAGATAGATTCATTTAATCAGAATGATAGAAATATCAAATCATAATTTCAAAGTGCATGTATTTTCCCCTTGGCTGTGAAAAACTACTTACACATATAAGCCTTTTCCTTGATAAGGCATTGCCTAAAGATGTCATGAGTTTTTATTCTATCTACTGTTCACTCTACCAAAAAGGGGAAAGAGAGCGCATTTATGGGTATCTGATTTGTGTCAAGAATGATCCTGAATCCTTTATATATAATTAATTAGGCAAATGCACATTGGTCACCTTTTGTGGTAATTTTTATATTTATCCCCTGTTATAACATTGAGTCCTCAGATAGCTCCAAGATAGGCATTAGTCTCACCATTACAAAGAGAGGAAACTGATCAAAGAAGTAAATCAACTAGCACCATTTATTTCACTGTGCTAGTAGATGGCAATACCTGAATTCACACTCTGATGTTCATTCCGTCTACAGTCCACGTTCTTCCTGCCACCCAGATTCTCCTTTTTAAAAATAATAAAAGTCTATGACCTCTCCTGGACAAAAAAAGTATATGGCCCTCTTTTGTGTTGTCAAGACAGTACACTAATTTTGCATCTGGATGTGAAAAGTTTATAAAAAAATAAGTATTTTTACTGTCTAGAGAGACTCTCCTTTACCGCAGTTCTGGTAGCTGCAATGCCATTAAGTTTAAATGTTTTGTAGGGAAGGTTTCTGACTCTCACAAAGGCAACCTGAGCCTTTGTTTGAAGCTACCTGTATGCTCTGGACTGAGATCATCTCTTCTTTATCTGGGAAGACCATCCCTGCCAATGCACTTTATGCTAGCAGTATAGAGATATACATGGAGCAGTGGGATGGCAAAGGGAGACTTGCTTAGCCAGCATAGATGCTAGAATCAGTCCTAGCAACAGGAGGACATATATTGTTTCCACACCCAGTTTGATGTCTCTAGAAGTATTTTATTTCTTGGTCTAGAACTGTGGAGGAAATCAATGGTTTTATGCAGTGACAGAGGAGGGAGCGGCAATGAGCCCACTGCATCCCATGCAGAGGTGATAAGAGAGTGTATTGTCTGCTGAAAATTTTAAAACAATAAACCTGACTTAAAAAGTCAGTCTGCTTTTTATTCACTTTGCACCAGCAATACTAAACAATAGGAGTGATAAAATGTCTTCCCACCAGAGCAGAACACTCCCTCACTCTCTTGTTAAGACACTGGAGACATGGATTTTCCTTTTCTTCTACCCAGTTGTAAACACCATTCAAATGAAAGCCCTTCCACAGTCCTGGCATGAAAGAACCTTGTCTACATTATACTGAGTATTCATTGTGTGTGTTGGAATCTATATAAGGGACTCATGCAAAAGTTATCAAAGTAGCCCATGATAAATTAGACCTTAACTGTGATTAGCAGCCTTCCATTGTTAGCTGCATTGTCCCTTACATGCACCCAGCACTAGATAGTGCAACTGTGCATTCACATTCATTATTTCATTTTTTCCTCATAAAAACTTAGAAGAGAAATGTTATGAAACTGGTATACTGACCAAGTAGGACATATGGGGGATAATAAGTCAACATATTTATTCTTTCCTCACAATGACCATTCAAACACACTCTGAAGGACTGGTTCTTTTCTGGCGTCTGCATGAAACCTAGGGCAGGTACCACGGATTTTCTTGTCATTGATAGATTTTTCTTAAAGAACCATTACTTCCTACCCAGCCAGTGTGGCTCAGTGATTGAGCTTTGACCTATGAACCAAGAGGTCACCATTCCATTCCTGGTTGTGACACATGCCTAGGTTGTGGGCTTAACCCGCGATGGGGGTTGTGCAGGAGGCAGTCAATCAATGATTTTCTCTTATCATTGTTATTTCTGTCTCTCTCTCCCTCTCCCTTCCTCTCTGAAATCAATAAAAATGTATTTTTAAAAAAGACCCATTACTTTCAGTCATAATATGTTCTAACTTATTTCAAGTTCAGTGTAATAATAAAAAACGTAAACTTCTTAACTTAAAGCAGGAAGCCAGAACTGAGAAAGGTGAAAGCGGTTCATATTTCCTCTAATCACAGTCTGGAGTTTCTCAGTTCATCTCCACTGTTGAAGAAGAGAGAGAGTGGAGGGAATAGGAAAAAGGTTACATGCCCAATCAGGCACCCATCTGGTGTTGGTTTCTTCTGGTTATAGCAGATGCTTAAAGCTAATGCTTACTCTCATGGGGCACTTTCATGGGTATTCATGGGTATTTATAAGTCCCTCTAACTTGGGAAATTACCATTTGCAATTCATTTGAAGTAGGTGACTACTTTCACTCTAGTTGGTTCCTTATCATTCCTTCCTTGTATCTAGATGTTCAGAACATACTTTTTTTTTGGAGGTCTTCTCACCACACAGGCAGCCTTTTTGGTTGGTCTATAAAGAGGCTAGTAACCACGTTCCTTTGACCCACCATTTGCCCTGTTTTCATTTAGCTGCCCCAAGAACTCCAGCTTTGCCCTTTTAATTTATAGGCAAGAGCCAGATACCATGGTCTTTCCCCAAACTGTGAGGCACACATAACTTACCCTTTATGTAGTATTCCTCGAAATCCTTCTCACTAACCTTGAAGTAAGACTAAACTATTCCATCGTATTCTCCCTGGGAATGGGATAACCTCTCATATTAACAACTTTCCCGAAGGAAATCCTTGCTCTAATCTCAAACTCCTCCTGTAGTGGTCAACTTTAATCCGTTATACCCTAAAGTCATTGGTAAAGATTGCACAAGGACAGACACATTGCAAAACTTGGCTGTCCCTACTGCTTTGCAAATCTCTTATAGATGTTTCATCATGTCACTTTGAAAAGAAGTGGTTGACCTCTACTGTCTTGGGGCCTCAGTATTAACTAAGCCTAAAAAAATCCATATTAACATGTAGTGCAATTTATTCACATTTTACATAAAAGAAAACAGGCTCATAGAGTTTAAGTCATTAGGCCCAATAGTGGATGCACAGCTAAAGAAGGGCAGACTGCTTTATCACTGGGATCCCAGGCCACTGTCAGCTTCCCCAGGCCACTCTGCAAGTTTCAACATGACAGCCCACACCAAAAGCTTAACTTCTCAGGAAATCCAAATGCAAACTTAGTGTGAAATCTCCAAACCTACTTAGCTTTAAAATCCAGGCCACTGATGGACCAAACAATGGTTTAATGTTACATGAGCTTGATGAAATGCATGAAACTGTGAACTCACACTTCCCAGGTTGATGTCTTTCTGTTTGAGATTCCTACCTGAGAGAAGAAACCATCACACTCTGACTTCCCAAGGCTGTGGGAGGTTTTTAGTTTAAATTTCCTGAGTGTCTGGATTCCTTGGAGATCAGAATAACGGGATCTCAGTATTAGTTTATGGATTGTTTTAGAGGCATATTTTTAATCTCACATTACATTCTCATTGGCACTGGAAGAATGTGAGCGAGAATAAAGATTCCGCCAGCACTTTGAGGAAGGAAAGAGCTATCGCTCCTATGTCCTGGCACATATTTTCTCTCTCAATAAATTAGGCTTTTTCCCCTACCCCAGGCTGATAGAAGCTATGATAAATATATACTTGCCCACTTTTGAGACTCCTGTGCATGCGTCCCTTCAGATATGGATTTGAAAATAGATGGATAGATCATAGATGGATCACAGCTCCATTTTATTACAGCATCATTGCATTATGACTATTTAATTCATTACTTCACAAAGCTCTCCGAGATGACTGAATTGCAGAAGGCAGCACACACTAAAAACAATATTTCCCAGTTTGGTGTTCTGCCACTTCTCTGTATAAAGTTGCCACAAGAGACTAGCAATGTACTGGCATATGTGATTCTTTGCCCTAAATGCTTATATTTTCAAAAAGGAATGACCCATTAGGCAAAGCCTTGAACTGAAACAAAACCAGTCAAAATAATGCAGGACATGCTGGAAGGCTAAGATGAGATCCTTCCCTGACTTCCTTAACAGGATGTGGTAACTGTCTTCCAAGCTCTTGTATTTTTAACTTAAAAAAAAAAAAAGGATAAAAAAGGTTAAAAAAAGCTTTTTGCTGAAAACAAGGTTTAATGAAAAGAAAGTATAGTAAACAAGAAATAAGCACAAAAACACAACGTATAAAATGCATTTTCTTGTGCACATAGCTTTCTTCTACAGGAGCATATTAAAATTAGTATTCAGATCTATGGGATAGAGATTCTATTATTAAAGCAACTGAAGAGTTTTAATATTATAAATATGTATGACTTTGTGAAACCATAAGAAATATATTCTGCTCAAAGTTCTACTAATGCTAAATATTTTAATGAAACATTGCATTTTTATACAAGTGGTATAAATTATCCACTTTAAAATTAGATAAAAACTATTTGAGAAATAATTATGAGTATGTGTTCATTAGATTGGAGTTGGAAGACTGCTGGATAAGGGCATTGGGTCAAATCCTTCATCTGCCTTCAGGCACTCAATTCCACAATAATGCCCCTAAGCATGTTATGGCAATTGAATCTCAATATTTAGAGAATTCTAATTCATTTCAACTCTCCTTCACAAAACTGAGCCATTCTAGGAAAGTACTTGTGTAAAAAAAAAAGTGCCTTTGATTTTCTTTTCTTCTACTTGGCCAGTGATCTAGCCCCAGCTCCCAGACAGGTTCAGTCAGTCAACTGGCCGTTTCTAGTTGATAGCAAATATTGATCAAATTACAGTATGTACTTAATAGAGGCCTGGCTTTATTCCTGCTTTAAGTTCATTACAACCCATCTTCCTCTCTGTCTTTACTAGCAAGCATCCTGTGAGTCCACTGTAAATTGTCAATATAGTCTGTATAAATAACTAAACTGCTCAGATATTACTTTACCAACACCTGAATTAATACTGATTACTAGAGGCACAATTACATTGTCATTCTACTTAAATATTTGGTTTTAAAATGATATTTCTATTCTGAATTGTTGTTTTCTCTTTCTCCCATTGTCCTCATTTTTATAGAACCCTTTGTTTCTTCTTTACTTCCCATAAGATCCGAAGACCATTCATATACCGAGTCTATTGCTCACTAAAGCTAACTCTCACATTGCCCCTAAAACATAAAGATTTGAAAGAAAATCCATGCTGCCAAAGAGACAACTATAATACAATTTTTTTTATTTTAGCCATTTCAAAAATAATCAGGTTCACACCTGAGCAATGACCTATCTGACAGAAAAAAGATGTGATGACACATCCAGGAATTTGACAATGAAGTGCTAATAGTTTAGAGTTATTTTGATAGTCTGTTTTCTACTGCTGGAAAGATCCTCTCTATAACTCAAAATCAGCTGCAACCTGTGACAGGGAAACACCTGGCCTAAGATAGTGTGGTGATTGAAAGTAGAGCTGAGAGCTGTCCCTGAACTCTGTTCCTTGGTCATTAAAGAAAGGTCGTTCATCTAGAAAGGAATCTCAAAGAAGATACAACCCAGCATTTATCAAAATGCTGCCTGTAATCTCAGAAATGTACAAGAATTGAGATTCCTGGGCTGTACCCCAGACCCATTTAATCTACATTGTTGTGGGTTGGCCTTAGGAATCTGAATCTTTAACAAATACCAATCTTTTAAAAAATATTTTTATTGATTTCAGAGAGGAAGGGTGAGGGAGCCAGAGATAGAAACATCAATGATGAGAGAGACTCATTGATCGGCTGTCTCCTATACACCCCCTACCCGGGCATGTGCCTTGACTGGGAATGAACTGTGATCGCCTGGTTCATAAGATGACGCTCAACAACTGAGCTGTGCCAGCCGAGCTGGTCTTTCTTTTTGATCCTTTCCAGACTTAGTGGGAGAAATCAATCAGAAATTAAATGCCACAGTTCTAGGAGCTAGATTTATTTTTTTTAAAATTATGGGACACATATGTAATACCTTAATCAATAAAGAAATTTTTAAAAATATGGAGTTATTTCATAGACTTTGGAACTCCTGAAAACACTGTAATCATAAATATCTTCAGTAAAGCCATTTGAAGTTTTGGTGTCCCTGTAACAGTGTTAGATTTCCTCAGTTCTTTAAAAATTATTACACATGAGCATTTTGTCTTTGTATGTAGGCCAAATATTCGCAAAGAAAAGAGGCAACCCTTAAAAGTTGCTTCCTCTTGTCTAGGTATTGTGGCCTTTGTAGAGGAGGCCCTAAAAGAAGGGAATTAAAAACTCAAAGATAACAGGGCCCAGTATTTAGCTTGAGATGGTTAATCTAAAGAATTGACATTTGCAGTGCAATCAGAAAGTATTGAGACTGACTTGGGCAGTAAGATTGCATTGGGGTTAAAGTGATGCTTTCCAAGTAGAAGAGACTGAGATGCAGGGACCATTTCAAAACTTCTGATTGGTTGTCTGAACTTAAGCTTTACACTACCTGAACTGTGTGCATAGTTGTTTTAATCAATATATTATATTAGAAAAAATTAGATATAATGAAATAATAGAACTCTGAAAACTTAAATCCATATAAAAAGGGCACTTAATAAACCATAAGACATATCCCACTGTCTTTAAAGAATAGTTTTATCAAAGAATAGAAAGACCATCAAGATGACATTATACAGCCTGGTGATTTTTTTTTGTCACTGCAATCAACTGTGCTAGTTGCTTGAGTCACTAAATTCAAGGTTGCCTGTAATCTTTAGCTAGTGGGCTGACTCCCCTCCATTTGACTTTATCATACAATATTTGCATTTATTTAATGAATATATGCATAGTGGGTTTGATACAATTAAAAAATAAAATAGAGGACATAGAGGGGATAAATGGTGATGGAAAAAATAAAATAAAATAAATAATAATAATTCTTTTGGAAGGAAAATCCTTGTAGGTGACAGAAACTGTACAAATCTGCAGTTTTGTATGATGCTATAAAATAAATTATTTTCTGAATTTATCTATATAATTGCCTTTGCTGTTTATAATCTTTGGACATGTTGCTCACTTTCATTATTTAAGAGATCAACCAAAGAACTTGTATGCATACATACATAACCCATGGACACAGACAATAGTGTGGTGAAGGCCTGGGGTGAGGGCCAGGGGTCCACTAGAAGGGGTCAATGGGGGAAAGGGAGGGGGCATATGTAATACTTTTAACAATAAAGATTTAAAAAAGAAGAAGAACAAGGAACAGGGTTCAGGATAAAATTTTTCTAACACTCTGTTAAGAACTGGAAATAAAACTCAGGTTAGTAGGGTTCAAAAACTGTGGTTAAGATATTTTCTTTCTTCTTTCCATTCCTGGAATGTGGCCAGGACCAGAAGCTGCAATGTTGAAATACTATGAAAAAGAGTATTTCCTCTGTATTGCTGGCCTGATTGAAAGCAAAGAGTACATGAACTTTTATGAGATTTTGTCTGAATGAGATTCTGGCACGGTTTTAAGGGCCCTTGAGATTGATCTAAACTAGGAATCAAAACTTGAGTTTCACACTTGGAGTTATTATATAATAGGTTTATTTACATGGTATGCTTTCTTTTGCACTAGGGTGTGCCCTTTCATTATATTGGTTGCTCTTTTGGGCTGCAAAAGTAGTATTAGCAAAAGATCTCCTAAATTTCTTGCTGATTTTTATCATGAGTCCTTGACCATTTTATAGAAGATAGTTTTAAAACTATCATTGTTACACCTTTTGCTAGGCATTATATTTGGAAATTTGAATACACAGTTAATGCAAAACCATGGGCCAAGAAGGAATAGACAAACCTTTTAACTCAGGACAGTGTATAAAAAATCCATTGGCTGAAAATATTTGTTATTTTGTGAGCTAATTATGCCCCTGACTCAGAGTGTTCAGTACTGTCTCCAAATGCTAGCTCTCTGATTGAAAGCAGCCAGTGCATGGATTTTTTGAGATTTCTAGAGGCCCGGTGCATGAAATTCATGCACTGGGGTGGGGGTCCCTCAGCCCAGCCTGTGCCCTCTCGCAGTCCGGGACCTCTCGGGGGATATCCGCCTGCTGGCTTAGGGGATTGGGCCTAAGCCAGCAGGCAGACATCCCTCTTGCAGTCCAGGATCCCTCTCGCAGTCCAGGACCCCTCGCTCCATACCGCCTGCCTGCTCCTTACTGCTCAGCTCACTGCTCCTTAGCACTGCTGTGGAAGCGGACAAGGCTCCCACCACTGCCACTGAGCTTGCCAGCCCTGAGCCCGGCTTCTGGCTGAGCGGCACTCCCCCTGTGGAAGTGCACTGACCACCAGGGGGCAGCTCCTGTATTTAGCGTCCACCTCCTGGTGGTCAGTGCACATCATAGCAGCCGGTCGTTCTGCCGGTAGTTCTGCCATTTGGTTGATTTGCATATTAGGTTTTATTACATAGGATTAGCTCTCATTGGCTAATCAGATACAGTAGTTCTCAAGGTAAACAAGACATTTGGCTGGACTTGAAACTTCAATCTACAAAATCTCTTTACTCAGATTTGTTTCATTCAACTCTATGTTGTATTAGTTATCTGTTACTACATAATAAAATTTCCCAAAACTTAGCACCTGAAAGCAATAAATGTTTATCTCAGAGTTTTTCTAAGGGTCAAGGATTCAGGAATAGGTAAATCATGGTTTTGGGCTCAGGATCTCTCATGCGATTCTGGCTTGGACTGTTGTCATCTGAAGCTTTGTCCAAAGCCAGAGGTTCTGCTTTCAATCTCTCCTGTAGTTATTGGCAGGTGGTCTCAGTTTCTTGCAATGTAGGACTCTCCATAGGACTGATCACAACATGGCATCTGGCATCCTTCAGAATGAAAGACTTGAGAGTGACCCCATCCTGTCTTTTATGACCTGGTCTCTGAATCACACATTGTCAACTTCACCTTATATTCATGACAAGCAAGTCATTAAGTCAGTCTATACTTGACTGGTGGAGAGACAGGGATCACTGGGGGCAACCTTACAGGCTGCCTACCACAGTCTTCCTGTGGCCCAAATGATTTATGTCCCTCCCATAAGCAAAATATAGTTTTATTTTCCCAAAACTCTCAAGTCATCCCATTACAGCATCAGCTCAAAGTCTAGGATCTTCTCACCTAAATCAGATGCAGCTGAGGATAAAGTTCCTTCTTTGAACTGAAGAAGCATTTTTTTTTTTTTTTGCCTTATACATACCTAACATGGTAAGGCAGACATGGTAAGGCAGATGTAGAATAATTACCACTGCAATCATGCACAAAGGTGGGAAGGGGAAAGGTTGAACATCCAAGTCTTGGGGCTATAGAAGTTCTCTCATGCTCAGTTACTCCTTCTCTGGAGTCCTTCTCTGTAATTCTATGCTACTGGCTCATTACCCACCCACTTGAGTCATCCTTTTTCCTTTAAAGGCATGTGTCTGCAGCTGAGCAGTTTCTCAGCCTGCTTTCTGCCAGTAGAACTTTGAGAGTCCAAACATCTTTTCTCAATTCATACTCTCTCTGTTCCTTTCACTCCAAACTGGCAGGGTTTAGTTTATTTAATTCTTTTAAAAAGTTAAAAAAAAAAGTTTATGGGTCTTCTGTGAATCTTATTTGGGTCCAACACTTTATTATTTTTTGTGTTCTTTTTAAAAAATTATCTGTATTGTTGAAAGTATTACAGATATCTCACTTTTTTTTCCCCCATTGACCCCCTCCACCCAACACCTGCCTCTCCCAGGCCTTCATCACACTATTATTTGTATCCATGACCTATGCGTGTGTATATATATATATATATATATATATATATATATATATATACACATATATACATATACACACACTAGAGACCTGGTGCATGAAAATTTGTGCACTTGGGGGAGGGTCCCTCAGCCTGGCCTGCGCCCTCTCGCAGTCCGGGACCCCTCGGGGTATGTCCAACTGACGGCTTAGGCCTACTCCCTGGGAGATCGGGCCTAAGCCGGCAGTCAGACATCCCTCTGGCAGCCTGGGAGTCCACCTCCCTGGGGAGCGGGTCTAAGTCATTAGTTGGACATCCTTAGCACTGCCGTGGAGGCGGGAGAGGCTCTCTCCCTGTGGATGTGCACTGACCACCAGGGGGCAGCTCCTGCATTGAGCGTCTGCCCCCTGGTGGTCAGTGCACATCATAGTGACCAGTCATTTCACCATTAGGGTCAATTTGCATATTACCCTTTTATTATATAGGAAGTTCACTGGTTAATCTCTCCCTACCCCACCAAAGTCTCATGCACAAATCTTTTAGGGACAAGTTCTTCTCTGCCCTGGGCATCTGCTGAAGGGAAATGCCTTTAAACATATTAGAAGCTTGATTGATTCAGAAGATCTGTTAGTTATATCCTTAAAATATTTAGAGGGCTATTTGTCTAACAGAATATAATATAGGGTACCACCTTTGATCTTTCAGTGGTCTTAATAAAGGATTTTATAGTCACAACTTCAATATCATCTTTAGATCATGATTTCCTGAGAGTTCTCTGAAGTTGACTTTTACTCAGAAGCCATTTCTTAATTTTAGCACTGTTTGTTATCCTAAAAGACTAAGAATTTTTAAAACAAGCCAGCACTGGCTTCTTTTTGTTTAATAGTCCTTCCTTTAGCTTATGCATTGCCTCTCACACTTTACTATTAGCAGCAAGAAGAAACCACATGGCAACTTCAACACCGTCTGGTTGGAAATCTCCTTAGCAAGATCACCTACCCCCAGTTCAATGTTCAAATTCCATGAATAGTTGTATCCAAAGCATTTTAAGCTTCTACTATAAAATATCTTTTATCTTCTGATCACTGTTTGGTTCCAAAGCCTTTCCTTTATATTTGTCTTTGCTCTGCAGCATGGTGTAGCAAAATATACATAACACACTAACATAACATTTAGCAGCTTAAAACTGCAAAAGTTTATTATTTAATGCAGTTTGTGATGATAAGGACCAGAGATGGCTTTGCTGAGTCTTTTTACTTTGGGTCTCTCATGAAGGTGCATGCACGATGTTGGCTGGGGCTGCAGTCACCTGAAACTTATCCTGGGGCTGAAGAACCTAATTCCAAACTCACTCAGAAGATTGTTGGCAAAAAGTCTCAGCTCCTTGCCACATGAACATCTCCATAAGGCTACACATAACATGGCAACTGGCTTCCCTGAGACACATGATAAAGGAGCAATTGAGAGTTACACCACACTGCCTTTTATGGTCTAGTTTCTGGGTCACTTCTGCCGTATTTGTTATAAATGAATCAGTAAGTCAAGCCTACTCTCAACAGGAGGAAATTACACAGAACATGAATAACAGAAGGCGAGGATCATTGGGATCAATCTTGAAGGCTGGCTACTTCAATTGCAATGAAAGTTTTCAATTTATTTGAGGAAACTGACTTATTCTTATGCTGATTTGTTAACATTATTTACATTCAAGACATTATATAGCATATAAAGTAATTCAGAAAGAAAACAATAGTTCAGTTGTGTGGCATCAATTTTAGATCTATTTTTGATACTGAGGTATAGCAATAGGTCATATTTGATAGTGCTGTAAATTTTTCAAAGCTTTATATCCAATAACTTATTTGGTCATTATAATAATGGCTGTGAGGTGGATGGGGTAAGTATCTCTCCTATTTCCAGATGAGAAAAATTCCCAGAACCTTAAATATTTTGTCTAGTCTGCAGAAATAGAACACAAACCTTAGAGAAGCATTCCCCTAAGATAGTAACATCAATACAAGCCTATCTGCATTCCTGCTGTTTTAACACTACATTCTATCCAAACTGTGTGAACAAGCAGAGAAGAGAATGGAAGGGAAGTGGTGAATTTTTAATAAAATTGCTGCATCTGCATTCTGAAATTATGACATATAAATGTAATGTCTTAATTCCTACTGAATATACAATATGAGACATCTAAAATAGTCACACAGATAGAAGTAGACAATAGAATGGTGATTACCAGGGATGGGGAGAGGGGGATATACCAGGAAGTTGTTGTTTAATTGGTAGAAGGTTATAGTTATACAAAATGAGCAAGTTTCAGAGAACTTATGTTTAACATAGTGCTACCACAGTGGTTAAAAATAAGATATTGTGCATTTAAAATTTTGTTATATTAATTGCATGTATACATTAATTACATGCAGTATTCTAATTATACCTCAATAAAGCTGGAAAAAATACTCTTAAAGCAAGTACAAAAAATATCAATTGTGTTTCTACATATAAACAATGACTGTGTGAAAATAAGCTAAAAATACATTAATTCTAAAGAAAATGAAATGCATTAACTAAATGTAACAAAACATATATAGAATCTCTATGCTGAAACTTACAAAGTGCTCATGAAAGAAACTAAAGACCGAAATAGAGAGATAAATTATGCTCATCAACTTGAAAACTCAACATTAGTAAAGATATCAATGCTCCCCAAATTAATCAATAGTTTTCATACAATTCCTATTAAAATCCCAGCAAAAATTTTTATAGGCATAGTCAACGTTATTATAAAAAGTATATAGAAAAGCAAAGGTCCTATAATAATATTTTTTTAAAAATAATTTTAAATAATTAAAAAAATGAATAAAGTAGGAAGAATCTCTCTGCTAGATATTAAGGCTTACTATATAAAGTATTCAAGACTTTGGTATTGGCAGAGGATAAAAACATTGATCAGATGAGCAGAAAAGTGGGCACGTAAATAGACCCACTGATTTTCCACTACATGCAAAAGCAGTTAAATGGAGGAAGAACAGCCTTTTAAAAAATGGTACTGGAACAATTGGACATCCATAGGCAGAAGAAAGAAAAAGAAAAATAAAGACCGAGACCTAAACCTTATACAAAAATTAACTCAGAATGGATCACAGATAAATGTAAAATGTAGAACTACAATGCTTTTAGAAGGAATCATAGGAGAAAATCCTTGGAACCTAGAACTAAATTTGACACCAAAAATATGATACTTAAAGGGAAAATATAAATTGGATTTCACAAAAATGAAAAACTTATTTTTAAGAGAATAATATGACAAATTAGGTAAAAATGTTTTTAAATCACATATCTGACAAAGAACTTGCATCTAGAATATAATGAATTCTCTAGGCTCATCAATTATAAAATGGCTAACAGATTTGGACAGACGTTTCACTGAAGAAGATACAGAGAGGACAAGTAAACATATGAAAAGATGCTCAACATAATTCACAATGAGAGAAATAAAAATGAAAACCATCATGAGAGGTTATGTGTAGTGATAATTATACCTAGTGGTCAAGATATTAGAATGGTTAAAAAATAGTAATATTATATGCTGGTGAGGATACTGAGAAACTGAACCATTCAGACATTGCTGGGCAGGAATGCAAATGGTACAGCCACACTGGAAAATAGTTTGGCAGTTTCCTATAAAACTAAACATGCAACTTCCCTACTCTTGGGAATTTATCCCAGAAAAATGAAAACATAGGATCACACAAAGATCTGTATATAAATGTTTATGGCAGTTTTATTTGAAATAGCCAAAAATTAGAAACACAAACGTCTTTTATCAGATTAAAGAAAATGTGGTGCAGCCGAAACCGGTTTGGCTCAGTGGATAGAGCGTCGGCCTGCGGACTGAAAGGTCCCAGGTTTGATTCCGGTCAAGGGCATGTACCTTGGTTGCGGGCACGTCCCCAGTAGGGGGTGTGCAGGAGGCAGCTGATCGATGTTTCTCTCTCATCGATGTTTCTAACTCTCTATCCCTCTCCTTTCCTCTCTGTAAAAAATCAATAAAATATATAAAAAAAAAAAAAGAAAAAAAAAAAGAAAATGTGGTGCATACATACTACGGAATATACCTCAGCAATAAGAAGGAGCAGACTGTTGATACATGCAATGACATGGAATATGTGGCCATTAATACTTTCATCAAGCATTTGGTTCTTAAGGATGTTCATGTCCTAGGGGACTTTGAATTTCTCATGTCATTTGAAACACTTTTTGAATACAGAAGGGCTTCCAGAAAGGCAGGAAGATAGATGAAAATATTTACATTATATTACTTGAGGTATTGACATTCTCTGCATTCTATATTGAAAACCATGCCGAGATTATAGTAATTATGTTACTGGTGGAGATGAGTGATGCAGAGCTCTCCTCCTTAAAGACAAGTTACAATAACATGAGCAGAAAAAAGGCACAAAGACTAAGTAAGCTTGGTAAAGAGCATCTGAATGTTCTAATACTCATGTGCATTGCGAACTCAGGCAGGATTGTGGCAAGATCTGGGGTGGAGATGGGGAAGAGTTCTAACCCAGTATCTGGAGAACTATGGTAAAGCTTTCTAGCAGCTCTCTTACTCAACAGTCAAGCAGGGCATCAAAAGGCAATCCTTAAAACTGATACTGGAACGGGTGAGTAGGAATTCATCCCAGGGTCCTCTCTCATGGAATCAAAAAATGAAGCCGAGGACCAGAGGAGTGCAAACAAGGCAGGGGTTTATTGCAAGCAAACACAGGCTCCCCACTTGGGGAGGGGACCCACATGTGTTGGCCCAGAAGCCTTCTGCTCTTACCCTCCGATCTGCTAAAGGCCCGCTCTTTATCTATCTGTGCACCTCTCTGATTGGTTCCTGGCCTTTTTGCAACATTTTATTTTGCACTTGCAAGAAAAACGTCCTTGTTTCAATACACCCTGTTTTTCTGCTATTCTGTTTTTCTACAAAACATTTTGTGCTTTCAGCTAGCTCCATCATTCCTCCTCCTTCCATCCCTTACCTTGTCTACCTATTTCTGCTAACCCCTTTTGAAACCATATTTTCTTATCCATAAACTTCTTGTAAGTTTTTGTTTGCTTCTTTTCCCAAAATAGCCTTTTTCATTGTATGTCATCTACTTATTCAAGGTCTGGATATTTTCTCTTTTAGCTCTGAATTTTCACCCTCTTTCTGATAGGAGCCATTCATTCATTCCTTTATTTAAAAGTAAGCTCTTACTGTATTTCAGATATGCACCAGAAACAGCAAAAAACAAACAAACAAACAAACAAACGAAACCAAACACTCATAAGGGGTTTAAATCCAGTAAATGAAGAGAGACCAAACATGTTTTTGTACAGTGATAGAAGCTAGACAGATGATTAAAATAAGGTGACATAATAGAGTGATGTAGTGTCTCTTTTCAGTTGAGTAGTCAGGAAAGGTTGCTCTAAATAGAAATAGTGAATTGAGATCTGAGTGACTGGAAGGGGCAGCTCTATTGGTATTGATATGAAAAACAACAAGACAGAGGCCCTAATGCAGTGTGAGCTTGCCAGTTGGATCACAAAGACCAGTTTGGGTAACAGAGTGGGCAAGCTGGCAATATGATATAAGAGTTGCAACAGATACCACTTTGCAAGCCAGGACAAGAAGTATGTGTTGTACTTGAAATGTATGCAGAATTTGAAAGAAGATTTTAAGTAGGAGGATGATATAATTTGTCTTTCAGAGATCACTTTGGATGCTGTGCCATATGGAAGATATTCCAGTGGTCTACAGGAGAGCTGATGTAGACTTGAACGAGGTGGTAGTAGTAGAGGAGGAATGATATGGACAGAATTGGGTTGTAGTGAAGGTGTTAGAAGTTGGAGGATTTCCCCCTCTTTTTTTTTTTTTTTTTTTTTTTTTTTTTTTTTTTTTTTTTTTTTTTTTTTTTACTTCTGTATAGGCATTCTGTAATTAGATGCTCAAGTTATTTTAGGTGTGGCTGCTGAAACTGGACAGAAGAGAGGTTTGGATCAAGTGTTGTGCCTAGTGCCAGATGTTGGAAAAATAAGATATTCTGGAAACCTTTCACCACTAATAGAATTTTAAAATATTAGAGTCTCACAATAAGTGTATAAAGGCACCAGAAGGGTTCCTCTCCTGCATGGATAAACATCACCAGCTTCACTTCTCTGCACCCTCTCAATAAAAGTCCTGCTTAGTAAGGAGTGAGGGTTATTATGGTGATAAGCAGATAAACTCAATTAAAAGATGTAAACTCAATTGATGTACCAATAAAACATTTATGAAATGTTTTCTTCTCTAACTTGCATGTTTGATGTCATATCACTCCAACCCAATGGTCCTATGAGCTTTTTTGGTCATTGTCTTAAATTTAATACTCTGGGGCTTTAGAGAGAATGTATCTATTAAAGGTGGGGGTAAAGGGTTTATAATAATGGTGACATAATTAATGTTTCTCAGCTCTAATTTGCTCATCTGCCAAATGGGAATAATACTTGCCCATATCAATTATTTTAAGGAGAAAAGAAAATATAGAGCATCATGCAATGTATATGGTATGTAGCATATACTTGATGAATGTTGATGATTATTATTTACTAATAGACATTCAGCTATAGGAGCCCTGACCAGTAAGTAGGAGAAAGGAGGAATAATCCAATCTAGGAATGGAAAACAGACAGAAGCTTTAAAGGGTACTCAGAATTTAGCCAGCGTAAAATAGGGTTGGAAAGCTAAACAATGTAATTGACACATGTGAGAAGAAGTAAATGGGTGCAAAGAAGTTTGAATGGAAAAAATCTTTTCTTAGATGATGAGATGTACTGGGTATACAGTATCTGACTTCGATTAGCAGAAAGACTGGCTGTGAAGCATGGCGGGTATTCCCTATGGGAGATATCACTAAGGCACTGGACTCAGCATCTGGAGATCATGATTTAATTTTCTAAGAGTCCCTCATTCTTTCTTACTGTCAAATAATGAAGCTTGAGGATGCTGGCTGTTCAAGGTTGCTTAGGAACTGGGCAGGGTTATACCTTCCGAAGGGGGGTATCAGGATCCCCAACTAAGAGGAAGAGAGAGAAGATAAAGGTTGGGCAGTGTAGGCTGATTCTGAGACATGATCATGTGATCTCAGTCTTGACTCTTTCAATTTCAGTCTGAGAATTCCCCTTGAAGGGAAAGAAGTAGAAAATGAACCCCTGCCCCATTAGGGTCCCCTTGTTCCATTTTTCCCCCACATCCACCGGAAAGGAGGGTTGTGGTTCATTAGGGTTTTAGAGAATTTTCCCAGCTTTTATGTTGGGGCTGGAGTTTACCTTTTTACTTCAGAGCTTTGGAAGAAGAACCAGAGATTCCCATAACAGCTTGGTTTTTGTGTCCCTTTTCTTTCCTGTGTAGACCTTTCAGGAAAAAGTAACTTGGCTTCATTTATAGTCTAAGTTCAGGAATGGGAAGCCTGTTGGGGATAGAGTTCTTCAAGGTAACAATCATGACTGCTGTGTCATCTTTCTCAAATTAATTTTAGCATGGCTAAAATAACTGCATTTCCCTTCATCTTCACTACCTTTTCCAGCTGAACAAAAAGACCAGATGTTACTAAATCATGATCTTCTACACAGCACAATGCTGTGGTCTCCAGGGTTTTAGGTTCATATGCACAGCCTCTCCATACTCACATGCCCAGGGAATGCGGCTGTTTTGGGGGTTAGTAACTCCAAAGACATTAATTTTATTTAGCATTTCCTCAGCAATAGCTCTGCATTCACTAATGGCACCTTACGTCCCTTGGGATAGTCACATATTAAACCAGAAATACTCAAATTGTCACTATTGCAAAAGTAAGAGAAGATTTTAACTCTCGAGTAACCATCACATTTTCATGGAAAGGGTTTATCTGGTGTACAATTCAAAACTATAATTTTGAATTGGGATCAAGTTAATTCTAATTTTTTTTCAAAAATATGTGAACACTTACATTTTTTTAAAAAGTGTTTAAATGTGTGCTATTTTATTTATTAAGAGATTTTTAGATCAAAGTAATTGAATAAATGTGCAGTCACCTGGCATTGTACTTGTAATATAATTGGTCCCCAACAAAATGTGAATGGTTATTATTCATGGTAATCCCACCATTTCTGTGCATTAGAATTATATCAAGGAGAGAAAATGGACTCTTTAGAGTTGAAAAACATATTTTATGACATCTAATTTTTATATTCTTATACAGAAAAAAATTGAGTTCTAGGGAAGGCCCATGGCCAGGGAGATCATAAACTTAGGGATGATTCATGTGGGAAGAAACACTGGATACTGGAGCCAGAAGATAACAGATTTGAATTTATTTTTTCTGTGTCATATTAGCCATGTGACTTTGGGCAAGTTTGTGAGCTTCTTTGAGTTTTGTTGTAAAATGAGAATATTAATACATAATATGAGTTGTTTGGAGGTCAAATGAAGTAAGTTTCATAGAATTATGTTATAAACTACAGAAAATTGTAAAACATGCTTACTATCATTTAAAAAAGGGAATAATAATATTTATTGCATTATATAAAATTCCAGGAGCTTTTTTGGAGAGCTTTCCAAAGCTGCACTGTAATTTGTGAAGATTGCATGATTTTCTTATTTTTACAACTGGGGAGACTAAGGCTCAGAACAGTAAATGTGTGGCTAGGGTTCACCGCTAGTGAATGGGAGAATGCATCGTTAAGCTTGAGTCCAGTCTTGTCTCCTCCTTTCATGTTATCCTTTCTCAGATGATTCTTCTAAGGTAAACATTCCCTAGGTAATTTGATTAGTTCACTGGAATATACATTTCAAAAATGTTTCAAAAAATCTAACAAAAATGAGAAGTTTAGTGTTTAATTTGTATTATCACTCAAAAATAAATATTCCTTTTAACTAGTGAGACCACTATGGTAGGAGAAAGTGCCAAAGAAGACATGGCCAGTTTTTCCCCATCGTGGACAGAGGCAGTTCAAGGAGTTAAAGTGGTCCCATCTGTACTACCGTGCAAAACTCATCTGGAAGGGCCCATTTAAATATTAGTAATATCATATATTCTTCTTTGGTGGTTCTTTGTTTACTATGTGAATTGTGGAAGTGACATATGTACACATCAAATGTTTTATGGCCTTAGTTCTGAAATTCTTGCTCTGAGTATGTGTATGTGTGAGAGAGAAAAAGTAGCACAATCCTTTCCACCTCCTCAGAAGACATTTGGCAATTTGAGAGTTTGGGTATTACAGCCCAGGAGATGGCACAGCTACTGGCAAATAGTGGGTAGAGGCCAGTGATACTGCTAAATATCCTATACTACACAGGATAGCCTCCACAACAAAGAATTATCTGGGCCAAAATGATGTCAATAAAAAATAATTCTTTTTTATTAGAATAGTGTGGCATCATCTTCACATGCATTATCTTAGTAATACACACAAAAATCACTGAGGTAAACATGCTTTTCTCTAATTATAGATGAGCAAATTGAGATTTGAAAGGGATAAGCAACTTTACCAAGGCCATGTGAAGAGGAAGGTGAAGGTGTTAGAGCATGAAAATCAGCCTCCTCAGATCCTACTTTTCATATTTTTACTTGAAATGTTTTGGGCAAAGATGGATTCTCCAATCTCTCCCACCTCAAGCCAAGCATACCTTATACCTGCTAGAGTGTCAAAAATATGTGCTGGTTAATTGACTAATTTTAAAAGACCTCAAAGACAATCACCAATATATTCCATCCTATTTTTTTATAAGAAATGTCAACAAAGACCCGTGGGCAATATTTCTTAGTAAATTTCACATGCATTTTCTGTCTTATCTCTGTTTTCATGATTTTGCTCCCTTGAAAACCTTAGACTACGTTAAAGTGTAAAAGCCTGAAACTTCCAGCTAGCAATAGTATGTGGCCACTTGGTGTCTGCCTCTTTAGCTGATGCATTCATGGAGGCTCGGGCAGAGAAGCCCAGGAGGATGAGCTAGCTTTTGAGTGACAGTACATTTCAAGGACAGGTAAATGACAAACTGGAAACAGAACAGGGTCAATGTACTCCCAAACAACAACAATTATAACAAACACAGTAACAGCTTTGGCTCTCTGCCAGGATTTCCATCCCAAAACTAATTTATTAAGGTGCTATGTTAATACTGCACAACAATAGTAAGGCTGGCTTGGTGTTATATTTAGCACACGAAGCAATTAAAGACAGAAAGAAAAAGAACACCGAGGCCGCAGATGATGGACATATTGCAAGATGTTCAACACATTTCTTTAGCAGACAGTAGAAACAACCCACCTGCAAATTTGAAACTTTCTCCATTCTTGGGTTGAAAGCAGTCATTTAAGTTGGTCAGTTCAGTAGGAAAAAAAAATAAACCCATAGTTATTTGGAAATATGTCAAAATATATTCTGAGAGAGAGAAAAAAACACTCTCAAATTGGTGATTTGGCTGAAATTTTCACTTTTTAATTGGTGCTTCTGTTCTAAGGCAGCTTTTTATTTTTCTTTCAAACATTCTTTACCTTCATCCATGTTTATAGCTTCATTTTACTCTCACAAAAAGATTCTAGTATTGGTATCAACTAGTATATTTACCCATTCTTCTATTATATGTCTAAGGGTGCTCTGAAAGTTTTTTTTAAATTCTGACCTGAGGATATGTTTTTATTGATTTGAGGGAGAGAGAGAAACATCGATGTGAGAGAGTAACATTGATCGGTTGCCTCCCTTGCACACCCCTAGAAGGGACTGAAACAGCAACCTAGGTATGTGCCCTGACTGGAAATCAAACCTATAATCTTTTGGTGAATGGGATGATGCTTCAACCAACTGAACCACCTGGCCATGGCTAAAAAACTGTTTTTGAGGATGAAATTAACTGTGTATATTTGCTGTGAGGGTTTGATATTTAACACTGAAATATTAAATAGAAGATGAGAAGCAGACTGGGGTCAACATGGGAGATCATAAGTTCAGTTTTTATTTAATCTCAACTTTAGTTTGTACTTTTTCAATATTTACAAATGCATAGGATAAACTGGGATTTTTTTTTTGAAAGCTTCATCAAAACAGCATCATCTTTTGTAATTTAAAAAAATGCTAATGCTGATCTGGCCTAATGAAATGGAATGAAAGTATTCTTTTTCCCTTTTAGTCTTGCCTATTATGATCTAATTACTTAAAAATAATCTCAGCTTTGATTTAAGCAAATCAGTAGCATTTGGTGAAAAATACTTAACATGGTGAAATAATAATGTCAGAAAGTAAATGAGTAAGTAAGCCAAACTCTCCTCACTATTATTTTAAAGCTCATGATATACTTGTTTAGATGGAACATCTTAAATCAAAACAAGTTTTTTTCTAATGATTTTTCTTCCTCCTTTTTTAAAAGATATGTTTTTATTGACTTCAGAGAGGGGGATAAAGAATCATTGATTGGCTGCTTCCTGCACACCCCCTATTGGGGATTGAGCCCACAACCTGGGCATGTGCCCTGACAGGGAATCAAACCATAATCTCCTGATTCATGGATGGATGCTCAACTACTGAGCCACACCAGCTGGGTTCTTCCTCATTCTTCCTCTCCCCTCCTTCAGTATACTCCAAGTAGAACTCCTAGAAAACAAGCAACTTAATTCTCTTCAAGGATGGACCCCATGTTTTAATTCACATGTGACTCATACAACCTTGTTTCATAAGAGGTCTCTTTCCATCGTTATTTTTTTAAGGCTAAGAAAATTCTGAGGTCATACTTTACTCTCATTTTA
The DNA here is from genome assembly GCF_963455305.1 of Plecotus auritus. Taxonomy (NCBI): domain Eukaryota; kingdom Metazoa; phylum Chordata; class Mammalia; order Chiroptera; family Vespertilionidae; genus Plecotus; species Plecotus auritus. The sequence goes on along the minus strand of NC_137776.1, from coordinate 144,038,420 downwards.
TACACTGTTTGACACTTCAAAGTAGAATGAATAAAATGACATGAAAATAGTTTCAGAGAACAGGTGTGGGGAAAATATTTTCCAGTTACTTTATCTCAAAAGATTGGACTGGTATGATACTCTCATTCTACTGTGTTGAGAGTTACAAGCATTGACATGATGCTGTCTTAATACCCAGTAATAAAACAAAACCATTTGTGTATTGTAGCATCTTTTTCACACCCCATTCCACTCCTGCCTGCCTTCCGGCAGTTGACTGTTATCATCTCTTTTCCACATGGTCAGGCCAGCTGATGTGTGCTGCTTGAGTGCTGATGAGCAGAGTAGCACACCTCCTGGGTGGTGACCTTGTCATGTGACAAGCAGCACAGTTACATGATGCTAGGAAACAGCAGCAGCAGGCCAGCCAAGCTGTAGCCATCCTGAATGGCCTGATTCATGTTGATCAAAGAATCAAGATGACTCACAGACTAAGAGCTCTAACCTGAAGGACAGTTTTTCTGTAACCATCCTCTGAGATGACATATTCTGTATTTGTTTATTTACATACATGTGAATATATAGTTGTCTTCTCACTGCCATTCTGAAATACAAAAGAAGACAATACATTTTCCCTGAAGCACTTAAAGGATCTGTAATTTATAGACTGTTTATTCTCTAAATCTTATGTAAGTATAATGTGGGGGACAGAACTATCAGCTCCTTTAGAGTCCTAGGAAAAATTAGAACTTTTCCTGGATTAAAAAAATTGTTATATCTCATGCTTCAAATTACAACCATAATTTTTCATCACAAGTTTTCAAGAAATAAAGAATTAGGGGAGAAACTAGAGGAAAATGACTTTTTCTTATTAATAAAAGGCTGGAAAATGCTTGAGAAAGTGAAAGTAATACTATAGAAGACACAATTCTACACTCACTTTTGGATTTATTTCCTATCCATATTTTGCATTGGTGTATAATTTTTCAGTTTTATGGAATTTAACTGTTTCTCTTTTAAGATATCTGTAAGAATGACTTCCCGTCTCCCTCCCTCCCTCCCTCCTTCCTCCTTCCTTCCTTCCTTCCTTCCTTCCTTCCTCCCTTCCTTCCTTCCTTCCTTCCTTCTTTCATCAGTTTTGATGATCTTCTAAATTTGTCTTGGATTGGAAATCTCAATTTGCATGTGCTATTTTTGAGATTGTGAAGAGAGGACAGAAGACAACACTATTTTGTATGTCTTGAGTTTAAAGACGTCAATTTAACTTAAATGATAACAATTTCAAGATCAAAGTATAATGATCATATTTTTTTCAGAAATGAAGATTTTTTACATAGAACTAATTCAGTTATATAGTGAATTAATTTCCTTATCTGAATGCTAACCCATCAGGTTAGGTGCTCCATTTTCTAATTTTACTAAATGATAATTACCTACCTGCCTCATCTTTGCCATCTTTAGTATGCAGAACACATTCTCTTAAAACAACGCCAGCTTTCTTCCTATCTTTCAAGCACCACCATTTGAGAATACAGTGTATTATCCAAGTTGGCAATATCTGTATTAATCCTGATATTTTTCCAGGTTTCATTTAAAGTGCTTACCTTTAGGTGTTTTTGATATTTAGTGTTTCATGAATCCACAAAAATGAACTGAAAAGACAAATGCGGGTAGGGTGTATAGTGCTGTGGGTGAAAGGCTATGTCTTAATTTGGCAAAGTGCCTTTAAATTAGGCCTCAGTCTCGGTTGGTTCCCCATTATTTTGTTCCATTAACGTGGTTATAGAGAAAACTTTCAAACACCAACCCTTGTAAAATCTTTCGTAGCCATCAGATTGTCTCCTTAACAGAAAATGAGAGAAGAGAAATGTCAGGAAGAGCAAGGATTATCTTAACCTCGTACTACACTGATCAGAACCCCACTCTAACTCAGTGATTGCAAAACCTGTCAGAGTCACCCACTGACTCATTTTTGTAGAATGCTGGTCTTCAGAATTAGGGTCAAGAACAGCAAGAGGATTAAAGACATGTCCTCATAATGAGAGTCAGTGTCCTCCTAATGAGAGTCAGCATTGAGGCTGTCCACATTTCACTGACACAGTCACAGAAAACATTAAGTCACTTTTAGAAGTCGCTTTAATGTCAGAAATTATGAACAAGAATTCTGTTGTGATACGTGTCTCCATTACTTCTCTAGCTGCTTCTAATTTTTAATACTGTCAACTTATAAAGAGCACTTGTCAATAGATACTTTTTAAAAAATATATTTTTATTGATTTTAGAGAAGAAGGGGGAGAGGGAGATAGAAACATCAATGACGAGAGAGAATCATTGATCGGCTGCCTCCTGCACATCCCCTACTGGGAATGGAGCCTGCAACCCAGGCATGTGCTCTTGGCCTGAATCAAACCTGGGACCCTTCAGTCGGCAGGCCAGCACTCTATCCACTGAGCCAAACCAGCTAGGGCAATAGATACTTTGACCACTGTGCTTTTCTGTATGGAGAGTAAGTGTAGTGATTGTACAAGCAATCAGTCACATAGGTTTAGATTATTCAGCATATGCCTTTTCTTTTTTTATCATATTAATCAAACAAATTATGCTGAGAAGGAGGAGGGTCATTCTAAAAAAATTCAACTGTCAATAAATACTCATTTACTTAAAATAGAAAGAGTCACACCAACATTTTTAGTATGGATAGTGTTTAAAAATTGGCTCTTTTGTTATCAGTTAACAGAACAGTTAATTTATTTGTTGGGGCGAGTAGGACACAACATGATTAATTAGCTTAATGTATGTACTCTAGATGCAAATACAAAGACAGCGGTGCCAAATTATGCGTGCTTCCTGTTCACTGGGTTGAGCAGGAAAATACCGTCTGGAAACACCCAGATTTCTACTGAGTCCCTCCTTTATTCTCTAGGGACTAATTGTCATATCAGCCACACAGCATTTTATTTTTATCATTGAAACTGGGAAACAAGCTGGCAAAATTTTCTGAATTTTAATTAATCTGTTTGAACCATTTCCTCACAGCCCACTTAAAATATATTCATATTAGGGCAATATTTACCTAAAATGTATGGTATATTTAAATAATATCAGTTTGGTGACACTGTAATAATCATTCTTTCCTTATATTAGAAAAAAAGAGCAACAACAATACTATATATATTTAGGGGGAAAATACATTTCCCATTACTAAGGTGCGTCAAAAGGACACATTGGTGATAGTTAAGAACATAGGATTTTATGAACTCTACATTTTAAAGAACATGATTAAATTAATTGGGAAGAAGTGCCCAAGTTAGGAGCAGAGCAGGAACACAACACAGTGTTTTTCTAGGAACCGAGGTGCACTTTGGGGTGGGGGTTGATACACTAACAAAAATATAGCCTATTAATTCTAATTCTAATGTGTTTTAAGGCCTGACTCTACTCTGGTGTGTTACACCGCAATTCTGGATTTATTACTACTACATAATTGTAATTATAGTCATTTTGTACTATTACCTTTGCTTTCAGTTCTCCCCTTTTCTCTCTGCCTCTCTTAAAACCTCCCTCAGAGGCATTAAAGCAAGGGAGCTAATAAAAAAAAATGACTGGATGCTGTAACACAGATGTCGGCTGGCAGGTCTGAAAGCCTTGGTCACACATCGACCACTGGACACTGGCTTTTCTGATGTGCACTGGCTATGACAATTTGTCCTGCGTTACCTTGAACTAGAAAATTTTAAATATATATTAGTTTGCTGATGGAGTGAAGGAATGAAAAAAACACACAGTTCATTGTTTTGTGAACATTATGTTTGTGGAAACCCATTTATAGGAAAGGGAATTCTTCCCTGATATAAGAGATTTATCTACAAATAATTGATAAATATATGCCAGTCAGGAGGTGTACAGTCAAATGGAAAAGCTTATGATGGCCTCTGCCAAAGCTTCTTGATGCAAAGCATAGGAGTCTTCCTGTAATGTCATAATTATCAGCTGGAAGCCCTCCATACAAAATGTAAAAATAACCATGTGCCATCTGGTAATTGGTTTTCCCGGCAAATACATATGCAAAAGGGAATCGAGAGCGACAACAAAATTGAAAATCCAGTGCAAGGGAATGCTGTGTGACGGCCGGAGTTTTAATAAGCCACTTGCTGTGAAATCACTTTTACAACCCCATCGTATGATAATATACAGCATTACAAGGTATGTACATAAGCATGAAAGTACCATTATATTTATGGATATGGGCAAAGCTATTGCACTTAACATTTGGGTTTCCCATATTGAGAGACATCGTTCTTAGGAGATCGTACCTGTAGTTAAATAGTAGCTAAAGAAAGTGAGTTAAAAATCACCATGACATGTAGCCACAACTGAAGTTTATTTCCCTGGGTTTATTTCTCCTGAGTGAGTTTATGGCTACACTGCTTTGTCTCATGAAGAAGTGGAAGTCTCTTTACAATATGTAGCACATAGATTTTCATAGTACTATTAATGGTAAAAAAAAAAAAGAGTCTTTCACTGTGAAACAGTTCGATTCTGTATTGAAATCGTTGGGTCAATATAGAAACGTGTTGTGTAATTACTTTGACATAAAGGGTTGGCTCAGTCTTTTCGTAACCTTGTATTTGGCTGCTCTTGCCCTTCAAATCATTCTCTCTGTAAAACATCTCACTCCCCGCCATGGCAAACAAGAGGAAGCTGTAGCAAAGGAAAACATATGGGCAGCTCCAGATTCATCACTGCACCATTCAGCAAAAAGCTGCCGGATTTACAGCATTCAGAGCAATGGCCGCACTGGACTGTCACATAAAGGTTTCTTTCTTTACCTATCTTGAAGCACTTTTTAGTTGCTGTGTAATTAAATTCCATCCAAATCCTTGTGGAGAGCAAGGGAATTAAAGATGTCTTATAAAATGCAAAGTTTGCCCTCTCTTTCCCTCTTCCATCATCCCGAGAGAATGAATCACTGGTGTTTGTTCTCACTGTGGGACCCAAGGCCTTTCATTCCAACTCCACATGTCCAGGGTTTGATACCAGAAGAATCAAAGGGACCTGGGCTCTTAGGGTACACAGATGACTGCAGAGGGCTCCAGGGTGCCGAGTGAGCTCTAGTAGTGCTCTCAATTTATATTCTCCTCAGAATCAGTGGCAAATATTCAACACTAAAATTCTTGAGTCCACCTTGTGAGATAAAATTTTTAGTCATTTGGTGTACATTTAAAATCAATTATTTTTAGTTTTTAACTTCATGTAAGCAAGATATGGTCAGAAACAGGCATATTCTCAGTTTGGTCTGTGTGAGGCCAGACATGTATTTGCGACACTTTAATTTGATGGTAGTCTGATTGCGAGGACAGAGGATAGGAACCCAGATTTTACTGACTAGACTGAGAAACTGAAGGAATAAGAGGCAAATCAAAGTTGGCCATTACTACAAAGATAATGCATTATACAACTTAGTAGCTATGAAGAAATGATGCTTTAGCCTTACAGGAAGGGGCCCCGCCATTCTTAATTCTGTGACCTTTGGCATTCCCTTAACTTCTCTAAGCCTAGTTGTCTTTACCTGTAAACTGTTGATAATAGTACAGTAGCACTGGAAAGGAGGCAGCATAAGAAAATGGTCAAGAGAATCATGTCGAGAGTAATAATTCCTGGGTTTGCATCTCAGTTTCAAAAGTTACCACTGTGTCATCTTGGACAAATTATTCAAACATCTTTTTGCCTCAGTTTCTTCTTTTGTAAAATGGAGATATTAGAAATTAAATCCTTAAGGAGTTTTTGCAAGTTGTGTGTGGACTGTTTAGATAATCTTACAATGGATGTGCTAAGGTGCTAAGATGAGTAAATAAGGTAAAAATTGAGTAGTACAAAAATACCGTTTTAAATGCTTAAATTGTCTATGAAGTACTGTGTGTGTGGTTCTGTGTAGTACACAGTTTTGTGTAGGAGTAGATATGTATAAATGTATAGAGAATGTTTGGTATATAAGAGCATATATATGTAAAATACAGCTTTGTTGTATTTTAAATTGTATAAAATAGAGGGAAAAACCATATAGCTTTGTCATAGCGTTGAATTAGTTGAAGTTAAATGCATAAATGGTGCTGATCCACTGTGGTTCCACATAGGATTAATTTAAAAATTAAATGAAATAATATATATGCTACTTTACTCTTAGTGGCTGAGACATTGAAAGGGTTAGTAAAATGCTGATCATTATATCGTGTCCTCATTGATATTTTTACTTAGTTACAGGGCAGTGCAGATAACTTTCCTCAGGTGAATTTTAAAGCTGTGTCTAGGGAAGCGCTCTGGTTGTCTTCTGCTGTTTTTTGCAGATGGCAGTCGCCGCTCCTTTCCTAAACGTTGTGGTCATGGTCCTATGGGAGAGGACACGGAGTCAGGCTAATGGAGGCCTCCTGCCTGCTCTGGGAATGACTATCTTCTTGTGACTGAGAAGACCTTGATGATCCAATGTGGGACAAGAAACTTTTCTGCTTTTTATTTCAGTGTCGTGCCACACTGCCATATTTAAGATTCAGTGATGAGTTCCCAAATCACACTTTTGTCCTGAATCTAAGACAGAAAGTGACTTCTGTTTGTTGAAGCTGGTTCTGTTGTATCAGTAGAAATGCATTTGCACATTTGGATATAGACAAGGGCAAGTGACACACCTACTCCCTTGGCTGGTTTAACCTTGCACCAGTGAGTAGAATCTATATTCCTGTTGTGGTTTGTGTTCTTCTTTTTTTTAAGAAACCAGAAACTCGACTGTCATTGAATTTTTACTAAACAATGTGTACTATCCCAAGTTTTGTTATTTTATTATACTTTTCTACTTCCTAAATGCTTTATTCAATACAATTTTTTTTTTCAAATTCAACACATACCATACCAAATTCGATGTTTGTTTCTTGAGTAGAGCACAGTAAGTGGTGATATATGGAAGCTACCTATGTCTTAGCCAGCTCTATGCATATCTCCCAAGTCTCCTTGGAGGCAAGTACATTCCTCAATGGGATTGCAGCAGAAGTACACAAACATGGTCACGGAGGTTGATTTGAAGGGAAAAATTAAGAGAGTTTGTTGTTATAAAGTGAGAAAGATTTCTGGCTACTATTTAGTTGTTTGTTTTTTTTTTGTTTTTTTGTTTGTTTTTTTATATGAACCTCACACTGTTAGTCTGTGTGGTAGGAAATGATTCTAGTTCACCTGCTTAGCAATAGTAAAACAACCCAGTGACTGGAAGGAACATGAAAAAATACTTATATTTTTCAGCATTATAAATCTATGTGAAGCTCTGCTAGTACAGGCTTTAACTTACCTATGGTTCTATCTTTTGAATTTAACTAAAATCTGTGAATAACAAAATTAATGCACAAAAACTTATAATTTTATTCTAAACATTGCAAATTTTGTTTTAGCAGAGGCAACAGCAAAATATTTTTTGAGTTAAAATATTCATTATTATTTTTTAGGAAGAAAAATGTTAGCCATTTTGTGTTGCAATGAAACAATGATTCCAATTTTGTATGTCAAACTTCCTTTATGCTATCAAATGAATGAGTCACATTAGGTGATCACCAAGGATTGTGAGAGTTACATGAAAAAAAATCATCATTTTATATGACAAAACATTTTAGGAGAATACAAGGACTATTATTCAAGAAAGAGTTACTTTTTTTAAAATATATTTTATTGATTTTTTACAGAGAGGAAGGGAGAGGGATAGAGAGTTAGAAACATCGATGAGAGAGAAACATCGATCAGCTGCCTCCTGCACACTCCCTACTGGGGATGTGCCCGCAACCAAGGTACATGCCCTTGACCGGAATCGAACCTGGGACCCTTCAGTCCCCAGGCCGACGCTCTATCCACTGAGCCAAACCGGTTTTGGCACAAGAAAGAGTTACTTTTTTGATGAACTTTGTTTGTGGCCTTTCAACTCTATGCATTTGAACATTGAAAGAACAGTGCAGGCTTATGATAGTATAACCAGTGAGTATATTTATTTTTCCACAAGAAATGGGCTTTTGTGGCCAGTCCATTGCTTAAGGACTGGCAGTTCCATTTTATCCAACCAATCCTAATGAAGATATAGATTATTTATATGGAGTGGTGAGCACTAGAATTGGTGCTTTAAAGTTTTTAAGGCATAAGAACATATAAATAAATAGTAATAGTTATTGAAATGTTACTATTTATATGAAAGCAGAAGAATCTTAAAATTATTTTAAATACACCATAAAGAAGTCTGCATATAAATTAGAAGCTTTTTTAAAAAGATAATTTTTGGAGTTTAATTGGTATATGTGAATTATGTTATTCTTAGGGATGGAATTGAAAAGGACACACCACTTCTTAAGATTGATTCTTATTTCTAATCCAATTAACCATATGAAGGTGTTGCCTTTACATTTACTGAAATATACCACAGATTGATGTACCAATGTCCACTTCTCTCTATTGCAACAACAGATGGAATGTTGGGATTTAAATCAGGGGCATTCTGTATTCACATGACAGTGCCTAGTATTTATTTATGGAATATGTTAACAAACTATTCTGGTAAGCTACTTGCAGGCATCATCTGTACTCAATTAAAACTCCATGAGGGGATGGAGGATCAGAGCGAGAACAAGATGCAGGGTACAATATTTAAACAAGAAACAAACAAAACATATATTGTGGCTCAATGTACTACACTAGTCACATAAATGTGTTTATATTCAATAATATACTATTGTTTTCCTAGTTCTAGTATGACATAAGTAGAAAATGTTCTCTTTAAAAAGTAGCAGAAAATTATTTCTGTTAAGTAGCATAGAATTTCAACCTGATTTGGTTTTTCATTAATGTGAAAAAGTAATCATAGTGTCTCTGTTACAACATTTTTTGTAATATTCTTTGATGTATTTTTGAAGAGAATGTGATGGAAGTCTACATTTCATCATTTACCAGATTCAATTATTTAGAAGTGTTCCAAATATACCATGTTACAAGGTTCCTAATATTCTTACTAAATTGATAATGTGTTTTGACTGACACACCCTTAGGTAGTTTGTTTAAATGAAAGTTAGAAAATGAGAGAGGGCATGCAAGTGTGATGCTCTTCAGTCTCTCAGATGTGAGTAGAAGAGAGTACGGCTAAAGAAAGCTGTGTCTTCAAGGTATTGGAGGTGGTAACAGGTGGGATCCTGGATGCAGAGGGTTGGTCCACGTGTCTCACAAGAGAGGGCCCCCTGAGGTCTTTATTTTCAGCTTCCTTTGCCCAAGTGGATCCGCATTAGTAGATCCCAACCTCTCTCCAGGGGCATTAGTGGTTTTTCCAATTCCAGGCTATTCCATCAGTGCTGTGATGGAAAGTCTCAAAAATTCATCTCTGAAGAACTGTGCAAGGATTTCTGTGGGGTAACCCCTAGGGGAGCACTGCCAGGTGCAGGTGTGCCCTTGTGGGACTTTGGCAGGTCCTGCACACTGTTCTCCCAGAGGGTGGCCTTTCCCTTTCCTCCCCAGGGGATCTGCTGGGGCCTCTGCTGCCTCACTTTGTCCCCAAGGTGGTCGCCACCAGCCCAGAAGCCTGTGAGTCTGATGGCGACAGTGCCCTCTCCCCAGTGTTGACAGTGCGTGTGTCCCCATCAGGGAGGTGGGGCATCTCTGATAGGTACTGGCCTGTGCACTGTCTCTTGGTGCAAGTGCCTGTGTTTGCATTTTGTCAATTTAGAAAACACCAACTTTCCAGAGTTCTCTGCGCCACAGGGAGGTTACACCTTTCTCTGGCCTTGGGTTGTGAGGAATGCTTTCCAGCTTCTGGTTTGTCTTCCCAGAATTTCTGCATTTTCTTCATTTCTGTTTTGGGCACAAGAAAAGTCAGTCATTGCCTGACTGGCTTCTGGCCCTGAGGTCACACTTAGCACAACGGTCTCTACCCCGAGATTGTGCACACATTTACTAAAAGGGATTTCTCCTCCCCCTCCCCCTCCCCCTCCCCCCTCCTTCTCCCCCTCCCCCTCCTCCTCCTCCTCTTCTTCTTTCCTTTTTTTTAAAAATCTGAACTCTAATCCATCTGGGATTTCCCTTTCAAATAACAAAAATGCTATTTCAGATAACAAACAAACAAAAATATGTAAGCAGACACAAAAAGGCCCTATTGTAAGATTTGATTCCATGTGTAGGGAAGATCCAGAACAGATACAGGAGCAGAGACAGAAAGCAGACCAGGGGTTGCCAGGGGCAGGAGGAGTGGGGAGTAAGTATTGTTGGTGCAGGGTTTCCTTTTGGGGTGATGGAACATCCCCCAACTAGACGGTGGTGATGCTTACACAGCATCATGAGTGTCCTTCGTGCTCAGAAATGACACCATTTAAAATACAAACAATAATTTCATTTATTTATTTATTTATTTATTTATTTATTTATTTATTTAATTGAGTCACCCCATGAAGAAACAAAGCATAAAAGAAGAAAGAAGGATAGAGAAGAGAAAAAGCAAAAGACTCCAAAATAAAAATAAAACAATAAACAACTGAATCACCCCATAAAGAAGAGTAAAACAGAAAAAGGAAACAAAAAAGAAGACAAAGTTGAATGATGGGGGTCGCACAAGTTTTTCTGAGGGGAGACGGCGAGTAGTCTCAGCCAGCGGCTCTGGAGCTGGCCCTGCTGGGTTTTCAGGAGGCAGCTCCTCCTCTGAGGCAGGACCCTGGGCAGGTTCCAGGGAGGGCTCTTCATCCAGGGGTGGTGGGGCCTCAGTCATGTCAGTAGGTGCCTCCCAGGCCGGCTCCGGCTCCACAGCTGCCACCGGAGAGGCTGATGGAGGTGGCAGGGCCTCCAGCTCTGTCTCAGGCTCCTCTGTATAGACTTTAGGTGTTACCCCAGAAGCCTCCTCTGCCTCCTGGGCTGGTGCTGGGGTTGTGAGAGGAGAAAAGATCACCCAGGTGTCTGCTTTTCCATGTAACCCCCCAAACACAGAACATGGCCACAGCCCAGGACCCACCACAGGTTTTGCCACTGGCCAGCCTCTGGGGGTGCTCCCTGTGTGTCTGGCACTGAGCCTTCCCCATAGGCTTGCATGCATCTCCTCCCCACATCCCTCTCCCCATACCCCACTTTCTCACCTGTGGGCTCTGCCTCCTTGGGCTCCAGGTCCTCTGACCCGGTGTGATTTACATGGGCCTGGTGCTCCAGGTAGGCATCACATACTGCGAACTTCCTGAGGAGCCTGGGGGGCTCCAGGAGGGAGCGGAAAATTGGGATCTGCCTTTGCTGACTGAACGACTTCCAGGTTGGAGGCTTGAGGAGCCTGGGCAGCTTCGGTAGAGGAGTCCATCTCTGGTCACTCAAGGGCCCTGGCTCCCCAGACCCCCAGCTGGCCATATGCACTTCGGGCCTGCTCTGGCCCTTAGTAGTATGGCCCACCTGCCCCTCAATGGTGAAGGCGGGGCTGGGGTCTTCGTCAACCCACTGATGCTCCTCTGTGACCCGAGGTGAGCTCTGCAATGACAGTGACCAGCAGCCAGTTCAGAGGCCTCAAGCTCTGTCCGGCCCTAGTTGCTGCTGCTTCTGCCCACTGGACCTTCTGCTCCCAGATCAGGCCCAGCCCTGTGTCTGCACAGACCTCCACCCAGGGGAAGTCAGAGTCACATCCAGGGCTCGGGATAGACCTCGGGCAGAGGGTGCCACCCACACTCCACGTCCACCCAGCCAGCCTTGACCCGGGGTGTGAACATGACTGGTCCACCAGACTTCTGACCCCTCCTCAGCATGTCCCTGCTCAGGCCAGGCCCTTTCTATGTGAACCCCCCTTACACACACATACACACACACACACACACAGAGGGGATACCAGGCTGCCCAGGTGGGGTCAGAGTGATGGCTTGGCCCAAACAAAACCGCCCTAGGCCTCCCTGTGTTACCTCTGGGTTCCACTTTGTAAAGGGCCACAGGCATTGAATGGGATGAGTCCAGACCCAGTGGCAGCCTTGGCCAAATATACTCTCATCGCTGCCTCTCTTAAGGCCTCGGCCTCGAGACACAGGGAGACAACATGAAAACATGGTGTCCTCTCCAATGTCTCTATCCGTGTAAGATGGGAAGGGGCAGTTATAGAATGTGGCTGCCTGGTTACCAGGGTTCCAGTTTCTATTGGGCACCTTCGTTAAGAAGTGAGGTCATGGTCTTGTCTGAGAAGATGCTCAGGTTAGGGCACCGAGGAGTGATGCAGGGAGGCCCAAAATGCTTTTGTTCCGGCCAGGCTTGATCCTACCTGACCCCTCCTGAATATCCCAATGTCTCCTCCACACGTGTGTGTGTGTGCCAGCAGGCTTACAGCTGTTGGGGGCGGGGGATGCAATGAAGGGATTGAGCAAGGAAGAAAAATAAAAGAGAAAGAATTTATTGACATGGACAGCCGTGTGCTGATTGGGGAGAGAAGAGGGGAGTAGTGGAAGTGGAAGAGTGTATAGGGCATATAAATTGTGGTGGGAAATAAAATACAATAAAAAGAATATGATGAGAACCATAATATCTGGTTAGTGTCAAAAACATAATTGCTTATTCATATTTTAAATTTTTTAATTTTTGTTTTTAATCCTCCAGGATATTTTTTACATTGATTTTTAGAGAGTGGAAGGAAAGGAGAGGGAGAGAAAGAAAGAGAGAAACATTGATATGAGAGGGACACATGGATTGGTTGCCTCCCATACACACTCTGACTAAGGCCAGGGATCAAACTTGCAACCGAGGTACGTGCCCTTGACCAGGAATCAATCAACCTGTTACCCTTTGGTGTGAGTGCAGATGCTCTAACCACTGAGAGCATCTCCTTCTTCATTCCCCATTTTAAAACCTAGCCCCAAGACTCTGTCACCTGAGTGATTGCTGCTTTTTTCTCCTGTTCATACCTTTGGTCTCTTCTGCTGCCTCCTAAATGTTGAAAAACATGCATTTACCAAGGGGTACTGCAAAGCTTCCAAACATATCTGAGCTAGTCTGGGTCCCTTCTAAGAATGTACAGGGCATTTAGTATTCATCTCCACATTGATGAGGGCAATATGGATCCAATGCTTTCTTTTTTGAGCCAGAGAATATGAAACTCAGCTTTTCTATTGAATTCATAGCATATACCGTGTTTCCCCGAAAATAAAACATCCTCCGAAAATAAGACCTACTTACAGGTTTCCTTCTGAGTGAAATATAAGGCATCCCCCGAAAATAAGGCCCCAGGCTCTGTCTCAGAATGAAAATTAATTTACCGTAAACTGGTCGCTAGGGCCGCCCCGACTGGCATCTAGCAACCAGTGACATTACGTGGAGTCCTGATGTCACTGCTGTGTGGAGGCGGAGTGGAGGTCGGAGTGAGTGGTGAGCGCGGGGCAGGAGAGAGGAGGAGACTTTCGCAGATGCGTGTAGAAGAACAGGAGGATTAGAGCAGACGGGACTCGGCGAAGGTGGTGAGTGCTGGTCTGTCTCTGCTGACACTACCTGATGCTCGCGGCCGCCTTCATGATGACTGAAGGTTCTCAGTCAGTGGCAGACCCTGCTCCGCCCAGATCCAGGCCCCAGCAAGCCCAGTGACAGTCCCCAGGCAGGCCCCAGGGGGTAAATGTCTGATAAAGGGGTAGGGGGGATGTCTGGTGAAGGTGTTCAGTGGCACAGGGGTGGGGGGTGGGGGATCACTTAAAATGACACAGGAGGATCAGAGGGGGCAATCAAAATGACACAGGAGGATCAGAGGGGACAATCAAAATGACACAGGAGGATCAGAGAGGACAATCAAAATGACACAAGAGGATCAAAAGGGGTTACTAAAATGGTAATCCCCCCTCTGATTCTCCTGTGCCATTTTGATTCCCCCCTCTGATCCCCCCTGTGTCATTTTGAGTGATCCCCCTCCCCCCACCTTGATACCCCAATTCCTTTTTTTTTTACCCCTAGAAATGAGCGCAAAAAGAAAAAGCTACTCCGTGGAGTACAAAAAAGGAATCGTGGAAGACTCTTGGGGACAAAATCTTACTGCTTTCTGCAAAGAGAAGATGTTGAGTATCTGATTGGTCCGAAAATGGCGAGCAGAGTATGGTAACTTCATTGAACAAGTGGACAAGGGAAATGCTAAAAAGCGCAAGTGTGGATCAGGTTGGCAACCATTATTTTCCGAGCTGGAAGACCTGATCTGTGAATGGGTTGTTGACAGGAGAGCAAAGGCTTTGGTTGTGAATAGGGCTCAGATTCAAGAATTTGCCCTTGCAATGGCACCACAGTTTGACATAGCTCCCGAAAACTTCAAAGCATCACAACACTGGCTGGATAATTTCCTTCAGCGAAGTGAACTGTCTTTAAGAAGATCTACAACATTGTTTAGGTTGGAAGATACTCAAGTTATTAAGCGAGCACTTGCATTCAAGTCCTTTATTGATGATGCTGACTTCTCTAAATACAATCTTTCCAACATGATTGCTATGGATGAAACTGCAGTGTTTATAGGCCAATCATCTCAAACAACAATTGAACAGCGGGGTGCCTCCTTAGCGTACATTCCCTCCACTGCTTACGAAAGTGCACGTGTTTCCTGTATTTTGGCAATTCGTCTGGATGGCACTAAAATCCCACCTTTAATCATTTCTAAGGGCAAGAAGGAAAAGATTGAACGTGTTTTGGGCGTTTTTATTCTTGAAACTGAAAAAGCCTGGGCCACACAAGCAGTTATAAGGAAGTGCGTCGATTTAATGCTGCCGCTTGTTATGCGAGGGAGCCAAAGAGGTCTGCTAGTCTGGGATGCAGCCAGCACTCACCGCGCTAAAGACATGAAGACATTTCTTCACGAAAGAAAAATAGATCAGATAATGATTCCCGCAGGAATGACGGCCTATCTCCAGACTCTTGATATTGCAATAAACAAGCCATTCAAAGACAATTTGCGCATGGAAATTAATGACTACATTGAAAATAGAATGGAGAGAAATCAGCGTGGAAACTTTGTGAAACCTAAACTGCAAGAAGTTGTGACTTGGGTGAAGAATTCATGGGAGAAAATCACTGACAGTTGCATTGCAAATGCACTGCAAGCAGGCTACCTTGACAAGAAGTACTCATTTAAAGACAGTGCTATTGCTAAACATGAGAGATTTGGTCCACTGATTCTGAAAGAAATGGAGTCACAAGAAATTCACCAGGAAATTCAGGAATTGGATTGATATGATGATGTTCCAGAAGATGATGACATGATTGTCATTGAATAAATGAGTAAATTCTTGATACTGTAGGATTCACAGTTTGTCTGGTTTGTGTTGACAACTACCGTACTACCGTACCGTATACAGGTAATAAATTTCCTTTATTTTCATTTAACAATAAATGTGTACCATATTCTTCTTCATGGAAAAATAAGACATCCCCTGAAAATAAGACCTAGCGTGTCTTTGGGGGCAAAAATTAATATAAGACACTGTCTTATTTCCGGGGAAACAGTAGTATCACATTTCAAGATTTATAAAATCGAAATTTTCCTCCTACTTTAATCAGTACAACTACCTTTATGTGAGGGACTTTCTGGGGGCTTCATCTAATACCATTGTCTCCATTAAAAGTTAATAGGGTTTGCTTTTACTAGCTCTGAAGGATATATATTTTTCTTTGGCGGAAATGGTGATATATTGAAAGTGAAAAAGGTAGGACCACATGGTTCGAAACTGGAAAATATTCCCTGTTATTTTTGTATCTGTAGCAGTCTAAGGGGAAGTTGAAATTCGGGTTGGCTGTTGATAAGCATAGGATAACACACTATGAGGGAGAAGTCCTTTTTGTTTTACAGTATTTTCCTGCTATACCACATGTAGGCACACCTAAATGAACACATAGAAGTGTATTTAGGAAACTGCTTCTGTTGAAAGGCACTCCTGATAAGATGCAGAGATTTTCAAAGTAATATATGTGGACTACAAAGTAGTGAATTAAGAAATACTATTTCAGAGCAGCATGCTATAAAAAAATCATTCTGGCAAATATGTGGCTTTTCAAAACAAAATATAGGAAACAAGTTTTTTCTCTTTAGGAATACACACATACATATACACATTTAGGAATGCATTTTATATATATGATACACTCTATATCTATATCTGTATTACATTCCTAAAGATAATTGGTTCAGTTTTTGTATAGTTGTACCATGGTTTAAAAAAGTTGGAAATAAATTTATAGGCACAGATCTGCATACAAACTTCCATCATTCTTCTAAAAATAGGCCCTTTTCATCTGATGGAACACACATTTGAAAATGTAGCATTAAAACAATTAGTTTTATCAATATACAAATATTGTTTGAAAAATCAACTTTGGGCTTTTGACCATTTTTTAAATAAATTAAGACTATTTTAATTCCTGTCCCCAGTGATAAAAGTAACATATGTTCTATGCAGAGAAATGTAAGAAGTGCATAGAAGAAAGAAAAAAAAAGTCAGTAGGAATCATTACTCAAAGATAACAATTTTGATATGTTTTTTTTCACTAGTGAAGATAATATTTTAGTGAAAATACGGCCGAAATATTTTGTGCATTTTTTGCTATTTGTGCTAAAGAAAAAAAATAAGCGGGGGTCTGGGTCTATAAGTAGGAAATAGCTATTATCAAATTAATTAATGAATTCTTATTGGCTTAGCTTAGAATCTGCAGTGTGATGAGAAATTTGTGAAACATTGAGAGTGTTGCTATGTTTGCTTGTGAAATTACACTGACCCATGGAACTCAAGTAGAGAATCATTACCAGGAGGTAGAAGTAATTAGAGAAGACTTGAGAAGTAATCAAAGCAGAGATAATCACTGCATTACTAATTTTCAGAGAAAGCGAGTCGACCTCCTCCTGCTAAATCATACAAGAGGTTAAGGACAATAAAACAGAACTCTTAAAAGAAGGAACAAGAATTAGAGTCAGATTATCAGGTGTTTGGATTAGGGGAAGATTCAATAATTGGGGAAGAAGGTCATGAATATTAGGCGGTCAGAAACGGCTTCCTCATCAATGTCTAAAAACTACAGACATTTAGGCCCCAAAGGGAAAAGGCTGGGGAACCTTAAACACTGAGTTCCTCTTTGCATGTCTCCTACCCAGTGGTACTCTCATTCAAGGGCTTACCCCACCTGTGCTCTTCAAAGTTTTCTTACTTTTCTAACAGCTCTCTACCACTCAGGAGTCACTCTTCAACACAGGTCGGTGACCTACCTCACCCTCCAACTCTACATGTAAATCGACCTGTTTTAGAGGATAACTATTTATTTTAGTCTAATGTTTTCCACCTCTCTTATTTCATCACTGTATATAGGAAAGGTAAGTCTAAACACTTTCTGCCTAACATTGGCACGTGTTTCCTGTGTTATGTTAACTAGAGAAGACAGGTCTATTTTGGAAGCATGTAGGATACAGGAAGCTGGTAGAGAACTATCATTAAAGATTCCAGAGATGAGGCTCTAGGGTTTGATTTGGAGAAAAGAGAATTTGCAAACATTAAGGAATTAATGAAGTGGTTTAACTTATTTTAATTCCCTCCCGTTTTTTGGGGGAGGGGAATGAGGAATCTATTTCTTCTTAAAAGGATCCATTTCTTAGTCATTTATTTTTGTAGAGCAGTTTATGATATTTTTCCTTAGTATCCAGTAACAAAAACTGGAAACTCGATTTTTTATCACTGCATTGGACAAGAAGTGTAGATCCTTACCTGGAATACTAAAGAAGAGTGCTTTCCTCCGTGATATTCTTCCTAAGACCGGAGTTTGGCGAAGTACAGTCCATGGGCTGGCTGCCTGTGTTGGGAAGTCAAATGTTATTTTGACATAGCCAATCCCATTCGTTTCTGTATTATCTACGGATGCTTTCATGTTACAAGGGCAGAGTTGGACAGTTGTGACAGAGAACAAATTTTCTGATTCATTTCAGAAAAAAGTTTCCTGACCTCTATTCTAGTAGAACCTTTTGTGATGGTGGGAACGTTCTGTATCTGAACTGTGCAATATAGTAGACACTAGCTACATGTTGCTATTTAAATTGAATTTTGAATTAATTTAAATTAAATTAAAATTCAGTTTCTCAGTCACTGGTGGCTAGTGTAATTAAGAAACCATATTTGAAATGTAATTTAATTGAAAATTACATCTAAGTAGTTGCATGTGGTTTATGGCTACCATATTGCCCAGCACAGTTTTAGACCTAGGTAAGTTATTTATCAAAATTATTTATTAACAGAGCTTGGTGGTGTTTTAAAACTGAATAGGTCCTTGTGTGTTTACTAATGGTCAGATCAACATAATAGATTCTGTTACAGTTATCTCCTTTCTCCTTACAATCATCCTTAGAATGGAAATATTCTGGATAGGTAAAAATGAATTTTTTTCACTTTTTGTCTTTTGGCTTGGCTGACCAAGAATCCATATATGCTTATGAGAAGGCTCAAAGTAAAATTTGCCTGTGCAAACTCTTACATTAACTCTGAGTTGGCCTTTTCTACTGTAAGCATTTGAGTACATATTAGAAGATGTACAATTTTCTGTACAATTTCCTGTAAACTTCCTATATAATAAAAGAGTAATATGCAAATTGACCATCACTCCAACACACAAGATGGCCACCCCCATGTGGTCAAAGATGGATGCCCCCATGTGGACACAAGATGGTTGCCACAAGATGGCCAGCAGGGGAGGGCAGTTGTGGGCTATCAGGCCAACAAGGGGGGGGGGCAGGTGAGAGGGACCAGGCCTGCAAGGGTGGGCAGTTGGGGGGCACCAGGCCAGCAGTGGAGGGTAGTGGGGGGGTGGGACCAGGCCAGCAGGGTAGGGCAGTTGGGGGGGACCAGGCCTGCAGGGGAGGGCAGTTGGGGGTGACCAGTCTGGCAAAGTAGGGCAGTAAGGGGTGACTAGACCAGCAGGGTAGGGCAGTTGGGGGCAACCAGACCTGCAGGGGAGGATAGTTAGGGGTGACCAGGCCGGCAGGGGAGCAGTTAGGCATCGATCGGGCTGGCAGGGGAGTGGTTAGGGGGTGATCAGGCTGGCAGGCAGAAGCGGTTAGGGGCAATCAGGAAGGTAGGCAGGCAGGTGAGTGGTTGGGAGCCAGCAGTCCCGGATTGTGAGAGGGATGTCCGACTGCCCGTTTAGGCCCGATCCTGCTAGGATCGGGCCTAAACGGGCAGTCGGACATCCCTCAAGGGGTCCCAGATTGGAGAGGGTGCAGGCTGGGCTGAGGGACACCCCCCCCCATGCACAAATTACGTGCACCAGGCCTCTAGTTATTTTATAAGAATTGATATAAAATATTTTCACTTTTGTTCAGTTTTAAGTATTTATAATTTTTCAGTGTAATTTTTCCTTTGACTTTGGATTTGTTTGTAAGTATATTTTGTAAATTTCCAAGTAGATTGTGTTTTCCAAGCTATTTTTTTGTTTTCAATTAAATGCACTTACTTGCCCTCTTGTCAGAACCTAGTTTGACAAGCCTCTGGAATTTGTTGAGGATAGCTTTAATCCTAGCATATGTTTAATTTTTGCAAATGTCATTTGTACTTGAAGAGAATGTTTATTATTCAGTTGATAAGTTCAGTGGTTATTATCTGTATGTTACATTTTGTGCTTCAAATCATATCATTTTGGGTATTTTTTTTATTTGACCTGTGGTTTCCTTAGATATAGATGTTTAAAATTTTCATAAGAACTATGGCTTCAGCCATTTATTTATCTTCATAGTTAAAATTTTCATTACATATTTTGAAGCTACATTATTAGATAATTACAAGTTCATAATTGCCACATTTTTCTAATTAATTTCAACCTTTATTTTCATTCATTGACTTTTAATCTTCAATATTGGTTTTTAACTTAAATTGTATTTTTTCTGGTGTCGTTACTAGAATTATAGTAGCTTTCTTTTGGATAAGTAATATGTTCTGTATGGTTTCCAATCCTTTGAACTTCAAGCTTTTCTCTTATTATATTTAAGTATCAATAGCATATAAGATTTTTTAAAAATTCCAGTTTGAAAATCTCTTTTTTAACAGGAATATTTAGTCCACTTATATTTACTGTTAATGATAACTGGATTGATTTCTCCTATCTTATTACACGCTTTCAACTAATCAAGTTTTTCTTTTTAATTTCTTCTTTCACTAATTATATTTATTTATTTATTTATTTATTTAATCCTCACCTGAAGGCATGATTAGAGAGAGGAAAGGAGAGAGAGAGAGAGAGAGAGAGAGAGAGAGAGAGAGAGAGAGAGAGAGAGAAACATTGACCAGTTGCCTCCTTTATGGGCCTGGACTAGGGATTGAACCTGCAACCCAGGTTTGTGCCCAGACCTGAAATCAAGCCAGCAACCTTTCAGTACATGAAAGGACTCTCCTACCAACTGAGCCACCTTAGCAGGGTTTTTTTTTGTGTTTTTTTTTCCAGTGTTTTCATTGATTTCAGAGAGGAAGAGAGAAGGAGAGAAGGATAGAACCATCAATGATGAGAGAGAATCATTGACTGGCTGCCTCCTGCACACCCCCTACTGGGGGTTGAGCTCACAACCCGACATGTGCCCTGACTAGGAATTGAACCATGACTTCGTGGTTCATGGGTTGATGCTCAACTACTGAGCCACACTGGCCTGACTCTTTTCTTATTTTTTATTCTTTTTCTCATTACATTTTTTTCCTACTTGTTTGAGTAAATGGCTGAATGCCATTAAGTTATGGTTTAGCTATTTTTAAAAACATTTATACTCAAATACTTAAATAAAAACTAAAATTAAACATATTGTTACCCTCCTCTTGAAAAACCAATGATGTTAGAGTATTTTCAAACCTATTAAATACTGTTATGTGCTGTTATTTAAAGTATATTTCAAGTAAAGTTTTATCCTGAGTTTTAACCCCTAATATATATTAACATTATTCTTACTATTTTTTATTATAGTCAATGTTTGGTTAGACTACCCCATATTAACCAATGTTTTCGCTCAATATTCTTTTCTATCAGGCATCATATTTCTGGCCTGAAGTATATACATTAGTCCTATATTTTATCCTTACCTAATGATTATTTTGCTGTGTTCAGAATTCTGAATTCACTGGTATTTTCTCTAAGCACATGGAAACTATTATTCCATTGTCTTTTGGTTATAATTATTGTTACTAAGAAATCTATCATCTGTCAGTGTGCCTTTATGGTTAATCTCTCATTTCTCTTTGGCAAATTTGAAGAAATTATTTCTTTGATGATTCCTAATATGTTTTCTTGTGATTTCTTGGACATCTTCGATCTAAGGATGTTTTCCTTTGAACAATTCTAAAAAAAACTTACCCTCTTTCTTTGAAAAGAGCTTCTTTTGTATACTTTCTCTCTGAAATTTCACTTAAATATATATATCTTCTTTTTCTTTCAACATCTTTATCTCTTAAATTCCCTTTCAAATATATTCTATCTCTTTGTGTTGTATGCAAGGTACATTATTTGACTCTCTCTCTCCCAATGAACTAATTCTTGCTTAAGATGAGTCTAATTACCTAATTATCTGTTTAAGAAGTCAGAAGTCAGCAAACATTTTCTTAAAGGGTGTAAATCTTCCAGCCTTATGGACCATTTGGTCTTTGTTGTAACTATTCTACTCTGCTGTTGTAGCATGAAAAAAGGTAGAGGTGAGCCCTGGCCAGTGTAGCTTAATGGTTAGTGTGTCAGCCCCACGCACTGAAGGATCATGCTTTGGTCAAGGGTATCTACCTGGGTTGTAGGCTCATTCTCCAGTCTGGTCGGGGTGCATGCAGGAGGCAACCAATTGATATGTCTCTCTCACATTGATGTTTCTCTCTCTTTTTCCTCCTCCTCCCTCCCTCCCACTCTCTCTACAAATCAATGGAAAAAAATATGCTTGGGTGAGGGTTAATTACAAATAAAAGAAGACAGAGGTAATATAGAAACAAATGGGCCTGACTGTGTTCCAATAAAATTTATTTACAAAAACTGCAGCTGGCTAGTGGATCAGTTTGCTGACCCCTACTTTAATCTATTTATTGAGTTCTAAAAATTATTTTCCAGTTTCAGAAGTACCATTTACTTTTTTTGTTTAACCTGCTATTATATTTCTAACTAGTAGCTCAGTACCTGGATTAATGCACATTGAAAGGAAATCAGGAGTCCACACCCGTGTGCCTGGGGAGTTTCCACGTCCCCATGAGGCACCGGGAAGTTGCATGGGGAGTCTGTCCTCCTCCCCGCAGCTTCCTGAAAAAATATTTCCAAATGTCCCTTCGGTGGCCAGGGTTGCGCCTTGCTGGCCGGGAGGTCTCCAGTGAATGCCTTGGGCCATGCTGGATGCTTTCCACCTCTCGGAGCTGGATGAGAGATGCTCCAAGGTGAACAATAGAAATTTGGGGATTTTGGTGGGTGGGAGTGCTCTGTCACTCATGCCCCCACCCTTCAGATCCATCTCTGACTTTTACCCCAAATGTCAGTTGCCACCTTGTGGCCATTGTTATATAGCTGCCTTCCTCTGTAGCTCTGGGGCAATCCATAAGGAATGAGATTTGATCTCAATGCCTGAGGGAGAGTTCCAGGAGCCCAGCGGTGATATCAGGCTTGTCCTGGTTATTCTGAGTGTCCACGCTTCAACTGTTCTCCAGAGCTTATAACTGCAGGCCTTATGGGGTACAAGGGATGTGGCAGTGCACTAAATGGCAGGTGGCTAGGGAGGAGCCTGAGCCGGGGCTGGGCGCTGCGCCACTCCTTCTCAATCTGGCCCTGCTGTGCCTGCTGCCTCATTTCGGTGGTGCTGCTGTGGAGGCAGAAGAGGCTCATGCCTCTGCAGCTGTGCTTGCCAGCTGTGAGCCCAGCTTCTGACTGAGCGGCGCTCCCGCTGTGGGAGCACACTGACCACCAGGGGGCAGCTCCTGTGTTGAGCATCTGCCCCATGGTGGTCAGTGCAACTCATTGCAACTCATAGCGACTGGTCGACCTGTCGTTCTGGTTGTTCCGGCTGCTTGGTCATAACGGTCGCTTCGGCTTTTATAAATAGACTAGAGGCCTGGTGCACGAAATTCGTGCACGGGGGTGTGTGTCCCTCAGCCCAGCCTGCACCCTCTCCAATCTGGGACCCCTTGAGGGATGTCTGACTGCCCATTTAGGCCCGATCCTGGTAGGGCCTAAACGGGCAGTCAGACATCCTTCTCACAATCCAGGACTGCTGGCTCCCAATTGCTCGCCTGCCTGCCTTCCTGATTGCCCCTAACCACTTCTGCCTGCTAGCCTGATCACCCCCTAACCCAGCCGTGGGCAAACTACGGCCCGCGGGCCGGATCTGGCCCGTTCGGCTGTTCTATCTGGCCCGCGGAGCCAAAAGAGCAGAGGGTTCTCTTGCTCTCCCCTCCGCTCCTTTACTTTGAATTTATATTAGTTCACACAAACACTCCATCCATGCTTTTGTTCTGGCCCTCCGGTCCAGTTTAAGAACCCATTGTGGCCCTCGAGTCAAAAAGTTTTTTCACCCCTGCCCTAACCATTCCCCTGCCAGCCTGATTGATGCCTAACTGCTCCCCTGCCAGCCCAATTGCCCCTAACTGCCCTCCCCTGCTGGCCTGGTCACCCCTAACTGCCCTCCCATGCCAGCCTGGTCCCCCCAACTGCCCTTCCCTGCAGGCCTGGTCCCCCCCAATTGCCCTCCCCTGCTGACCCGGTCACCCCTAACTGCCCTCCCCTGCCAGCCTCATTGCCCCTAACTGCTCTCCCCTGCTGGTATGGTCCCCCACCCCAACTGCCCTCCCCTGCAGGCCTGGTCACCCCCAACTTCCCTCTCCTGCAGTGCTGGTCCCCCCCAACTTCCCTCCCCTGCAGGTCTGGGTCTCCCCCAACTGCCCTTCCCTGCAGGCCCGGTTGCCCCCAACTTCCCTCCTCTGCCGGCCTGGTCACCCCTAACTTCCCTCACTTGCAGGCTTGATTGCCCCCAACTGCCCTCCCTTGCAGGCCTGGTCCCTCCCAACTGCCCTCCCCTCCTGGGCATCTTGTGGCAAGCATCTTGTGTCCACATGGGGGCAGACATCTTGTGTGTTGGAGTGATTGTCAATTTGTATATTACTCTTTTATTAGATAGGACTAGAGGCCCATTGCAGGAAGATTCCTGAAATAGGGCATCCTTCTGCGGTCTGCTTTCCTCCCTTCTCCCCCACCCCGCCTGCTTCCCTCCCTTCTCCACCGCCCAGCTTGCTTGCTTCTCCACAGCTTCGCTCCCTTCTGCAGCGCTTGGCTTCCTTCTATGCTGTCTTCAGTCTTCGCTCTGCACCTGGATATGCAAATTAACCGCCATTTTGGTTGGGTTAATTTGCATACTCGCTCCTGATTGGCTTGTGGGCATGGCTTGCGGGTATAGTGGAGGTGCAGTCAATTTGCATGTTTCTCTTTTATTAGATAGGACTAGTAGCCCAGTGCACTAATCCAGTAGCTTGCCAGTAGCTCGCTGCTGCCCTCCAGGAGCTCTCTGCCACTGCCCCGCCCTCCTGTACCTCTCTCCGTCCCCTGCCCTCCCCTCATAGCAGGTGTCCCACCCCGCCTGGCCACTCTGCGCCTGCATGCGTGCTGCCCAGAGGCCCAGAGCAGTTGGGGGGTGGGGCCGCGCCATCTTTGGTGGGTTAATTTGCATACTCACTCTTGATTGGCTGGTGGGCATCGCGAAGTGACGGTCAATTTGCATGTTTCTCTTTTATTAGTGTAGATAGATAGATAGATAGATAGATATAGTCTTTTATACCTTGTACATAGTTCAATCATATCTTTAATATTTTAAGCATATTAAATTTAATTATTATATATGCTGTTTTCTGATAATTTTAATATCGGAAATTTTTGCCATATTCTTTCTTACTGCCTATTGTTCCTACTCACTTATATTCATGGTTCCTTGCTCACTTGCGTGCTTTGTGATTTTTACTGTTACTCACTTTCCCCCAGAATTAAATGACAACTAGAATCAAGTTATATAATTTCAGAGAATATACTAATTTTCTTCTAGATTCTTAAGGGACTGCCAACCAGGAAGCACTTTACATTTCTTCTTAGAAGTTGATTTTACCACACACAGGTAGTGTTAATTCAGACTGTATACATGTTATTTGTGGTCACCAAGTCACAAGAAATGACAAGCCTCATTTAGTGGCCATGAAAATGTTCTACTCATAAATCCTGTTGCAGGAAGCATAAATGACTGTTGGCCCCTCTTGCCATTCTACTGAACCCAAAATTGTGTTTGTTCTGAGGACATGCTTCCTGGTAACTGTCCCAACCTGTGTCTGAGCACAGTGAGAACACTGCTGCAGGCCTATTTCTGTAAGATATATGTGACTTCTTTAACTGGAGATATTAGCTCTTGGATTCTACATTGGCTGGCCCAAACTTCTCAAGTACCTTGGACTGTGTTGTAATCTAAAACTCTTTCTACCTAATCCTCATGCCTTGTTTCTCCTGCATCCGAGTTAGATCTTTGTCATTCTGAAGGTTCTCTTTGCCTTCCCAGACTTCCACCACTTTATCCCTCGAAGTTGTTTCTTCCATGAAAACTCATCTGATCCTGTCTTGGCCT
This sequence comes from Plecotus auritus, assembly GCF_963455305.1. Lineage (NCBI taxonomy): Eukaryota > Metazoa > Chordata > Mammalia > Chiroptera > Vespertilionidae > Plecotus > Plecotus auritus. The sequence goes on along the minus strand of NC_137776.1, from coordinate 144,012,853 downwards.
CTACCTGTCAGTGGACTAACAGCCCTCCATATTTTTTACTTTTGTTTTGAAAAAATAAGATTGTTTTGTGAACATGTGTGTATGTGTGTGTAACACAGCTATATTTGGTTTACACTTAGTTTTTTTTCTACAGTATTCTGCAATTTTAAGTAAAGCTTTATCAAAAGTAATAATATGTTTTAAATATCTGCTTACAGTTATTCATTAGCCTAGGGATAAAATAGTGTTAAATTCTGCTATTTTCAAAAAGCAACATTAATCTAACATAATTCTGTATAGACAATAGAGAATGATATAGACAATATAGAATACTGCATCTCAGACACTTGTCAGGACACAGACCTAACTGATTTTAATACTGACCAAATCTAGTTGATTGCCCATTGGATATAAAATCTAATGATTTCTCTAGTAGCACTAAAATGTAGATTATACTAAACTACAACATTAGCCATCTGCTGCATACTAGTATGTAGACCTCGTTGTTTGTCTCCATTCATCAAATACCACCACATCCCATTCCACCACTTTAATTACTCTTTTTCTAAATTGTGTTTTGGCATATATTGAGGAATATTTTTAAAAGCTTTCATGTAAAATGTGTCCTTATATCTAAGGATGTTAAGGATTTTCTTAAATTGGTAACAGTATAAAATGTCACCCAAAGGAGAATTTTTTTCTCTTCTTCCAATTTTAGAATTAGTGTTTCCCTTAAGAAACTAGTTTGTTATATTTGATGCATACATTGGGTTGAGGAGCTGATCACATTTCCAGTTTTATACTGACTGCTGAAATTTGAGGCCTACCTATACTTTTGTGTATTAATCTTATTTCTGGTTTCATTTCGTTGTTTTACTTTACTTTTCTGATTTTTAGTGTATGTATGGCTTGCTGAAAATTATTACACAATATGTCTATGGCATAATTTGTTTATTCATTCACTGTTAATAGACTGTTTTTTTTTTTTTTTTTTTTTTTTTTTTTTTTTTTTTTTTTTACTCTAACACTATATGTATTCATTTATTTTACAGTGTTGCTTGGTAAATTTTCTACTCTAAAATCTGTCATTTATTCAGTTGATATTATCCCATAAATAGTTATCTGTATGGTTCTATAGTCTTCATAGTTATTACCTTTATGTTTGGATTATATTATTTCAAATAGGTACAGTATATTTAGTTTTACTGTATATAATAATGTGATAGAATAAAAAATATTAAACCTAAGGACCCAAAAGCTTTATTTATATTTTTTGCCTTCCTCAGATCATTTTGTTTGATGACTTCTGAATCTTTCTATGGTGATCAGAGTATATGAGGGAGAGGTAAGGATGAGAGAGATGTAGAGTGAGAAAGAAGAAGGAAAGTGAAAGAGAACTGTCCAAGGCTAGAGTTTTATCAAGGGAGAGAGACAGACAGAAAATACTGGAAGTGGCTGCCTGTGACATGGAATTTGGGAAGAGAAATAGACAAAAGATTTAGGATGTTTGTTGTATAGGATAATCCCTTCTTTGACATACCTCAAGAATTCATTCATATACCATATACATGATTCAGCAAAGCGTTTGTAATACAAACTGAGTATCATTAGGAAATAACAAAAATAACACAAGGAAACACAGCTATGTTTGGTTTACACGTAGTTTTCTCCTCTGTTATTTTGCAAATTTAAGTAAAACTTTAACAAAATTAATTATTATGTCTTTAATATGCGTATTTGTGCCTTAGTTAATAAATTTGACAACACTATTTTTACTAGTAACTTGAATATAAAGAAGTTTGGCAGAGTTATTATATTACCTGAAACAGAAATTAAACATGACCTCATCAAGGACAGGCCGGGGATAAATCCAACTAGGGTTAAAATCAGTATATATTCAGAAATAGGAACAGCCAAAAGAATCACCAAATAAAGGGCAGAGGTACTGAAAAATGTACCATGGGTAATATCTGATATGCAAGTAAAAGGCAATATGATTTTTAAAATAATAGCAAATATCATGGCATAGTTAACTTATATGTAACATTTTTATATTCTTGGTGTTCTGAAATCTGCCACTTAAAAGGAAGAAATAATGAGACATAAAGCAAAAAAATTAGTGATCATTTGAAATACACCTACCAGAGATCCAGAAAGTTTTAAGAATTTTCAGTAAGTGTTATAGTTATGCTGCCTTTTAACTGGTGAGGAATGTTTTCAGAGGCCTTTAATCCATACAAGGGCAGATGTAGGCAAACATGCTTAATATTAGCAAGAGAAATTGAGGTTCAGAAAAGGAATCTATTTTTAGTCATAGTGTATCAAGATGGAAATTAGCCTGAGAAAAAAATTACGGTCTCTGCATGTCTGGAGATATTTTAAATAAAAGGAGCCATAGCTTAATTGGGTGGGTAAAGTGGTGCCTGCTTGCATAGAGAGGTCCATAGTAGGTGATCGATCCTCAGTGGTCCCTGCCAGCTGTAGAACTCTCCAACTCACTTCAGTGATTAGTTTAAAAATGAAAGAATATTAATCTGAATTCTGATTAAGCAATCAGCAGCAGGTTCAGGACAAGTATTTTTGTGATCAGTGGAGATGGAGCCAATCAATATTCTTAGCACTTCCACTTTTCCAGACCCTTCCTTTCCTGTGTAATGAAATAATCTAGAAATAGAAATTTTATTTCCAAATGTAGAGATTTTATAGCATCTTCATTTGAAATCCTAGCCCGATTGGTTAAAAATTCATCTGGTACTAATATTTTTCCACCAAATCTCGATTAGCAGGAAGGTGGTTATTAAGCTCTTAACAATGTAATAGTGAGTAACAAGCTGGAGAGAGATTGGGATGATAAAATTTCACTTTTTACTGCATATACTGCTGTAATTATTGACTTAAAAAACAGTAGTCATCTTTTTAATAAGAATAAACTGTAAAATAAAAACAAAGCCAGGCATTTAATAATATTAAGTGACAGCCAATAGTGGTTTCTATACTTACTTGACTAGAAGTCTAAAATTCTTTGTTGGCATCTGTTATTTCTTACTCTGTAAATAAAAGGCCATGTTTCAATACATCTTTAGCATAGCTATTTACATAAAAGAGGTGCCTATTAAATGTTCAATAAATGCAAACAAAATTGGTTTCATTAAACATGTACTTACCAAATTAGCATACAACACAAACAGACACAAAACAAAAACTTGTTCCAAAAGTTGGTAGCTGGGATCAGTCATATTTCTTTCTGTTTTATGGTTCCAGATCAATTTTCAATGTCTGTTGTTTTTTTTTTCAAAATTGAACTTTGACACTAATTAGAGCCTTTAACTGTAATTCTTTCATTTAAAGGCCCCATAACTTTTTAGCAATTCTGAGATGCCTGGATTAGCAAAGTAGAAAAGCAAATATTGGATTAATACCAGAATTTAAAAGCTAAACTAAACATGGATATGTGTTTCGCACAAACTAGTGACACCCTTTTGTGATTCAGTTTTCCAACTGATAGGGAGTAACTATTGCAGATAATGTTTCTGCGTTTAAACCCATAAGAATTATTGTGAAAGCAAGCGGAACTCATGAGAGACCAGGGGGTTAGAATGAAGGAACCCTTGCAGTGAAAGGAATCAAGGATTGTCTTTAGAACCCATGCTACCTGAGCAACCAGGTCAAAAAAGCTTCCTCTAATGAAGACCCATCCATTACCATGACATGCAAGCTCTAGCTGTAGATCACTTTCATGGTCTCCAAAGAAGCTGAGCAGTTATCAGTAACATTCAAAAATCCACTGGAAAGTCATTCATTTCACTTTATGGTCCTAATTAGCCATTTGTATAGTTCTATAATTAAATATGTTCCTTTCTCATCAAGTTTTTCACTTTAGTAATGATACCACTGTGCCACAAACAGGCCCCATGCTGCTGGGTTTGGGACTTATTCATAGCATTTAATTGGTCACCCAGTGGTTAGCCAATAACCCCTTCTATGGGAAGCAACACTCTGAATGCTGTTAATGGGCTGGAGGCACAGTGATTGCCTCCTGGTACCCAGCAGTACTGGGAATAAAGCAATTTCCTCCACTGTGTTGTGTGCCCAATAGCTAATCCTCTCCACTCCTGAAATGCACACTATTTGGTTATAAGTATTTGTGCTGGCTTACTTACCGCTGGGTTGTTAATAGGCAGTGATTCTTCAATGCTCCTTCAGTGAAGTTACAGTCTGCTTGCTGACTGCTAATTAAAACAAGTTTGCTCTCTAAGACTGCAACTAAAAGGTAGCAAGGTCATCTTATTTAATGCAGTAACCTTTTATTTAACAATGTTGATACACTCCTCATATGGGCATGTTTTGTAAGCTGGCAAGTCTATTATTGATTGCTTCAAAGGAACAAAAATGGAGCCACTGACGAGTCTGCTTTCCTTTGAAGTGAAATTGCTGCAACTCCCCAGTCCAGGCCTCTGTTAGGCAGTTGAAACACAAGGCTCGTTGCAGGATTCTGTGGAAGATATTGGAGCTTCTGAAAACAAAAAGAAAAATGTTGAGTATACTAACCATAGACGATTAAGTCATTAAAGTAATGCTGGGTTTTGTTTCCCATGTGTTTTATTTTAATTATAGTTTGATATACAAACAGGCATTATAAAGGCTCCAACTTAGTAAAACTATCGGTAGATGGCACTTCCTAACCGCCTGCTTGGTGTAAATACTCATGATGAAGTCTTATAAATGGGGTTCTGGGCAATAAAATAAAATAAAAATTGGGATGACTTGTAACAGGACAGATAATCATACTTTTGCTTGTGTAATGCCCAGATATTTTTATGTCACATCACTTAGAGATCTGGCGGTTGGAGGCACTCTAATTTGCAAAATTTTTGATATGCGTTTCTTAACATTCCTGGGATTTATTTCCAGAGATGACAAAGAAAACAATGCAATATACCAATACAGTACTTCTTCCTGCCTTAGGTACTTTTTAGAGAGCCAGGAGTGTCAAAGCAAATTAGTCAGGACTCTCCAAGTTATTCTGCCTCAAAGTTAAACAGTATTGCTTTAGAAAATATAGTTCTGTCTCTCAACTATAAAAAATTAGAAACAATTTTAAAATTCTCCATTCACAACCTAAAAGAGAAAAGGCATATTAAAGACAAAATATTATAACTGTGGAAAAAGCAATGTTGTCTCCTGGGGCAAGATGACATCACAAATAACTTGTCTCGAGTGTATAAAGCAAAATAACCACATTTTAGAGGATTTTATTTATCTTTATTTTTTTAGAGGATTTTAATATCAAAAATTTAAGTGCCATTTGGGAGTTCGAGTACCCTGTATTATGTACATTGTAAAATATGTTTATATGTAACCATAATTATGTAGATACAGGTGCCATATTCAACAAATAAAAAATCACTTTAGAAATGCTTTTCATGTATGTAGTGGTAAAACAATACTATTTTTCTATTGCTTCTGCAATAATACACAGACTACTTGGATGTACATTTAAGTTGCGTAATAAATCATTTAAACTAAATTATTATAAATATGTTCTAAGACCAACAGGCAATAAATTATCTTTAAAAATCCTGCTTGATTATACTTCCTCAGACTATTCATGAGTTATAGTCGAAACAACTTATAATTAGTTCAGATTCAATGAATGTCTATGTATAAATACATGTATACACACACAATCTTCATTAGTAGTGATAACTCATTGGTAGTGAGGAAATAACAGCAAAATACTTCTAACTTGGAAATCTCTTTCTGCCATTAACATGTTACCTGGATGTAGGTGTATTATTTTCACTCTTTGGTCTTTGCTCATCTGAGAAATAATAGTAGATCAGTACTATAACTATATATTTATTGTCTCCTAAAATATTTTTGAAAAGATTATTCATCTATATACACACATATCTTATGTTATATACATATGGCATATTACATATGTACACAGACTCTGACTTATTGAATTTATTTATGATAAGGGTAGTTATGAAAGTATTATTTTTTAGTATTTTGTGCCAGTAGGGCACTAAATGCTAAGATTGGGAGATAGTCGAGTGTGGAAAGTAAGAGTAGATACTCCATAGTCAAGCTTCCTCATCTGTTACCCACTGTCTGTGTGACATGGGGCAGTTGACCTAACAACAGAGCAAATAATAATATATTACCTCATAGAGTTACTGCGCTAAATATGATAATGTATAAAGTGCTTGTAATAGTGTCTGGAACATTACAAAGGCAGTAAATGTTATGTATCATTGTCATTATATGCAAAACCTCATTTAATACCTGCTATAACCCTTGGTGTATTCATTCATTTGTGTCATATATATATATATATATATATATATATATATATATATTTGTAATTTTTTAGTATCATAGGTATATCTGATGCCATAAGATGCATTACTGTACTGGTATATTAGAAAAAATGTAGGAAGCATCATTTTTGTGCTCATGAGCTTCAAAATCTTTTGAGGCCATTAAATTAGAGTATATGAACAAACAAGCAAATTATTATTACACATGTGAACAGTGCTATAAGGGAAAGGAATTGGATGCTGCAATTTAGAATTATATGGGGATCTATCTGCTGTAGTCAGGAAAGGCTCTAATATCTAAATAGCGAGAAACCAGCCATGGACTAAGAGCAGAAAGAACATTGAAGAAAAGATGTATTGCATTTGAGCACATGAGCTAGAAGGCAATAAAATGGTTATTGGAGAGTAGAATATATGAAACTAAATTTTTGGAGGGTTTGTAGTTTCAAAAATCAATATTATCCAGGTGTGAGCATGGGAGTATATTATTGTGGTGGAATAAATAAAACTGTATTTGAAGATGAGGATTATAAGAAACAGAGGAGCCCTAGCCAGTTTGGCACAGAGCATTGATATGTGAACTGAAAGGTCCCGGATTAGATTCTGGTCAAGGGCACATGCCCGGTTGCAGGGTCCACCTCCAGTAGGGGGCATGCAGGAGGCAGCCAATCAGTGATTCTTTCTCATCATTGATGTTTCTATCTCTACCTCTTCCTTTCTCTCTGAAATCAATAACAATATATTTTTTAAAAAGAAACAGTGGAAAAGGATAAGGTGTTTTATTCACACAAATGTTGAAGTCACTGAGTGTGACAGATGTACAGACATAGGGAAAACTTGTCGTAATGTTTCTGATGAATGAGAAGGAATCAGACAATTGGGAGGAGTTCAGAATATAGTAGTAACTAGAAGAGAGAGGCATAGCTAGATAATGTGAGCCTTGGAAGAACAGGGAGTTTTGCAGTAGGAATGGGGAGAAATGGTCTGGGTCTGGCACTGGGAAACAGAAAGGGCCATTCTTCCATCTTGCAGGCTCTAACCCAAATGGGATGTGAGAAGTGATACATCCTGCTGAGATTGCTCCAAAACAAACTGTTCTCTACACACTTTGAATGTATGGAGATTCAGGATGTAAAAGAGTTCTCAGTTGACACAGAAGATGCCAGCGGCAAAGTGATAGGAAGTGTTGAAAGGTGTGTGTGGCAGAACACCTTAAGGTGAGCCACAATGAGGCACACTATTGTACAATTTCCTCCTCTTGAGTGTAGATGGGACTGTGGTTTTCCCCTCCTAACAACAGAATATAGCAAAGGTGGTGAGATATCATTCCCATAACTACACGGCATTATATAAGACTCTGTCTTAGCAGACCAGCAAGAGAGAGTCAGTTGTTTGTCTTGAAGAAACAGATTATTAGTAGTGTGCCTATGGCAGGGAACTTTGGGCAGCTTCTAGGACCTGACCGTAGCCTTCAAAAACAGCCAGTAGTGATTGAGAGCCCTCAACCATACAGCAGCCTCAAGGAAAAGAATGGGTCCAATAATCTGAATGGGCTTGGATTTCTCCCAGGGTGAGTCTCCAGATGAGAACTCATCCTGGCTGACATCTTGATGCAGCCTGGTGAGGTCCCATGCTGAGGACTCAGATAAGCACCACCCAGAACCTTGACCCATGGAAACTGTGAAATAACAAATGTGTCTCATTTTAAGCCACTAGATTTGTGGTCATTTGTTATGCAGCAAAAGAAAACTAATATAGCAGTAGAGGGAAGGAAGGTTGGATCGGACAAGAGGAGGAACATTCACTGTTAGAGTGCAACACATTAAGCATGGACTTTTTACCAAGTTCAATGTTGGCTGGAATTATTTTCATAGTCTCTCAAAGGATAATGGATACTTGTTTCTAGCATTGTGGTCAGAAATATTGAGCTCAAAGAAATTTGGCCTTAGGGAAGTTGATTTTCTTGTGTTGAGTCTGCTATTCCTTCAAGCTGGATAAGATGTTATAGTCCTCTTAAGTCTTCAAAGACTGAATGTACCAGAGAGCCCTGAAGTAGAATTGTAGGAAAAGATGAACATACTGAGGTCCAAGAGGCAGACAAAGATGTCTTCACACAATTATTATCTAGTTTCAAAGCCAATAAAACTGAGGTTCAGAAAAAAATAGGTATCTTTTCAAAGGTCATACTGCTAATGAAATTCAGAGCTTGGATTTGGACCTGAGATTTTATGTACTTAACTGCTCTGTGGTAAGCATCAACAATGAGTGATGGATGCTGGACTGGATTAGCATGGGTGCAAAGTGTAGAGTGCTGTAAGCAGTAGAATCAGCTTCAGCAGGATGTGAGCTGTTACTTCTAGCACATAGAAAAATACAGTGCATGAGAGGGAACTGAGAGCAATGCACAACATGTAAGAGAAAGAAATATTGTAAGTACAAAGAGAGGAAGCACATTTCTGATAATCAGAGCCCAGATTCAGTCATAGGAACCATTTTTAGTTCAAGGCAGGTGCAGCAAATAGGAACTTGAATAAGGGAGAAAAGAAGAATGAAGAAGAAAAGAAGGGAATGGAAGAGCGGGAGGAGGAGGAGAAAAGGAAAAGGAGAGCCTTTACAATGGAATTGGGTAAAAGAGGAATAAGAGAACAACTGGGAGAATAATTAAGAAAAAAAAAAATTTTAAATTTTTGAATGTCTCATAACAACCATAGGAAGACAAAAGAATGTTTCACAACAACCACAGGAAGGTTAAAAATAATTAAAAACAGTATAATGTGTAAGGAAAGATTCGATTTTCTTTCACAGGGATAAACAGTTGCCCAACAAGACAATATATTATAGGATTTCTAATTCAGGTGGGAAGGCAAGTCAAAGGGATATATTAAAATTTATTAAAATATCAAGAGCTAGGGATCCTAAACTGAGTTTCAGATCAGCAGAAAGACTGACTATTTGGTGATTGCTTGAAGAACTTGGAGATAATTCCACTTTACAGGCTAAATGGTCTGTAAATTTTATCCAGCATGATCTGGTTCCGAAGATGCTTCTGTGAGTTTACAATACCAGGAACAGACATATAGGGCTTTAAATGAGTGCAATAAGCTAGAGAAATACCTGAGGTAAGAGGGAATGAGCTTACATTATTGCCAGAATTTTCCCATTTATGGTCAGAAGAGGTTACCATACATATCTGGGACCAAGACATTCCATTAAAAGAGTTAAGAAATAATGTGTGTATAATATGTCACCAAGAGCAGTGTTCTGGGTGTGAAGAAAATAAGGTTAAAATAATAAATTCTAATATTTCACTTTTTAAGGAATCTATTCTATAAAAAATGAAATATTCATTTACTTCTGAGTATCTTACACATGTATAAGCATTCAACAAACATTTATTTGTTTTTGTATTTATTCATTTATTCACAATTTAAAATTTATGTTTTTAATGCTTCCTTGCGGATTCAGTTGCCCAAGGCATGAATATATTTGATATTTTGCTGAGACATACAGTTTGGCGATAGGCATTGCCAGGCTGCTGTATGGAGAGTCACTGGGCTAGCAGTGAGTGCTCCTGTTTGGCTGCCTTAAATGCACACTTCAAAATTACTTAAGCTGTTGGTTATTATTCTTCCCACTACAATGCTGCAATTTTTTTAGATAAAATACAGTTTCCTTTTGTAAGTTGGCTCCAGAATGAAAGTTGACATCTCAGACTGTGCAATAGTTCAGTATGTCTTCTGACACAGGCCTTGGGAAAACTACGGGTTTATTGGGGAAAAATGCACTGCTGTGTTTATTAGAAGAGCAGAAGTTATACTGAACTATTTGGGCATGGAGAAATGCTCCATTAAACATGTCCAGAAGAGCCAGAGAACTCTTTATTAAAGACATAATTCTTGAGCTGAGTATGAGGGTCGAGTAGAAGAAAGGGCTGTATCTTCTGGCTGGAATGCATCACCTGCCCCTTATCTGCTCATGTATCATGGCTTAGACAGGCAAAGTAGCAGTGATGATTGAAATGTATAGCTCATGCAGACATGAGCTGTTTCAGAGGTAGAAATAACAGTGGTTTGATGATTAAATATGGGGGTAATAGGAAATGACGGAGTCTAAGAATACATCCCAATTTGAAGGTTGGGCAATTTGTTCAGTAGGAATATAGAAAACGAAAGCATAGAGAAGAAAAGAGGAAAGACAAGTCAGATGTAAAGTCAATACATTTAAAATGGGGATAATGATAATACGTATAGTTTTGCATTAGCATTAAATGAGTTATTAACTATGAAGTGCATAGAATTATGTCTATATATTGTAATGACTTAAAATATTAGCAGTAATTATTAAGAGACATATTAAGTAAATTAATGTATAACAAATAGATAGATTTTCATGGCAAATAACATGCCACATGCTGAAAAAATATCCAATAGCAATGTAATATCATTGAAGATTTTAGGCAGGAGAGGGACACACCATTTGTGTTGTAGAAACCACCTTCTTTACATCTTGTTTTGGCAAGGTGGTATAGTAAATAGTCTAAAATATTTCTCACTACAAATACCTAAAAGTTCTGAGTAAAAACTAACAAAAATTTTTTAAAAAACGTATAACAACATTCTTATTTTTGCAATAAAGAAAGAAAAAAAACTCAGGTGAAGGAAACAGGGAATAAACATTAGAGGCATAAACATGTGAATTGATATTAAGATGTTCTAAAAAAGACAAGAGAGACATTTTATTTCTCTGATACCTTAGAGCTCTGTTTAATACCTTCCCTTGTACAGGGAAGGAAGCTATGGGTCTGTGAGAATCAAACTTATTAGTGGAACACCAGCATAAAGTCAGGGATTTTAAAAGGCCATATTCTAAAATTAAGGGTGAATAAGAATAATTGAACCTATTGGAACAGAGGTTCAAATCTCATTCCTACTTGAGATGAAAAATATCAGTCTTTCCTAAAAATTCTAAACTCCAATTTTATTCTTTCTATTTGTGTGGGAGTCCACATTTCTTTATGCTACATATGTAGTTCAGACAATATCAAACTGAAAAAAAAATCTTGGTCTCAGGATTGTGATTCATTCAGGTCTTTCCAGTCAGAGCAAGCACAAAACTCCTTTGGGGAAATACTCCCACAACCCATGTCCCACAGGATACATACTTTAGCTCACATCACCCAAATTTAAAAATACTCAAGTTGTAGTCCACCAAAAGCAAGATTTGTTAGGGAGAAATTATAATCCGAAGAGCTTCAGACAGTGAGAATATAAATATTTTTAAAATTATAAAACAAATATGTCTAAAATGATAATTGAAGTAATTGTACTCTAAAGAAAAGAATAACACAATATAGGGAGAAAAGAATTGGCAAGGTGAGATAATTTAAATAAAACTTTAAAACTGAGAATTATAATAAATGATATTAACAATACAATAAAAGAGTTACAGAGATGTTTAGATGCAGATGAAGAAAAAATTCATAAATAGAAATATTGGTGGGGGAAATTACCCAAAATGAGCAGAGAAACAAAGACATGAAATTGATGAAATGGATATTATAAAAAAAAGACAAAACTAGGTAAGTCCAATATACATTTACTAGAGGCCTAGTGCATGAAATTCATGCATGGAGGGGGTGTGTGTGTCCCTCAGCCCAGCCTGCACCCTCTCCAATCTGGGACATCCCTCTCACAATCCAGGACTGCTGGCTCCCAACTGCTCACCTGCCTGCCTTCCTGATTGCCCCTAACTGCTTCTGCCTGCCAGCCTGATCACCCCCTAACCACTCCCCTGCCAGCCTTATTGATGCCTGACTGCTCCCCTGCCAGCCTGTTTGCCCCTAACTGCCCTCCCCTGCAGGCCTGGTCACCCCTAACTGCCCTCCTCTGCAGGCCAGGTCCCCCCCAGCTGCTCTTCCCTGCAGGCCTGGGTCCCCCCACACTGCCCTTCCCTGAGGCCTGGTCACCCCCAACTGCCCTCCTCTGCCAGGCTGGTCACCCCTAACTGCCCTCCCCTGCAGGCTTGATGGCCCCCAACTGCCCTCCCTTGCAGACCTGGCCCCTCCCAACTGCCCTCCCCTGCTGGCCATCTTGTGGTGGCCATCTTGTATCCACATGGGGGCAGGATCTTTGACCACATAGGGGCAGCCATCTTGTGTGTTGGAGTGATGGTCAATTTGCATATTTCTCTTTTATTAGATAGGATAGAGGCCTGGTGCATGGGTGGGGGCCAGCTGGTTTTCCCTGAAGGGTGTCCCAGATCAGGGTGGGGGGTTCCCTTGGGGTGTGGGGTGTCCTGAGTGAGGGGCCTATGGTGGTTTGCAGGCCACCCCCCTATCCCCCCAGCGACCCAAGTGGTGGCCCTGGTATCTGGGATTTATTTATTATCTTCTATAATTGAAACTTTGTAGCCTTGAGCAGAGCCAAGCCTCCTGCTCACTCCGTGGCCACAGCCATTTTTGTTGGGATTTATTTATCTTCTATAATTGAAACTTTGTAACCTTGAGTGGAGACCAAGGTAGGCCAGGGCTGCAGGAGCTTGGCTTCCTCCATCGCCAGGGGCAACTCAAGCCTCCTGCTCTCTCCAGCTCCGTAGCTGCCGCCATTGTTGTTGGGATTTATTTATCTTCTATAATTGAAACTTTGTAGCTTTGAGTGGAGGCCTGGGGCAGCCAGGGTGTGCGGAAAGCTTGGTTTCCTCCATTGCCAGGGAAACCCAAGCCTCCTGTTCGCTCCGTGGTCCCAGCTATCTTGGGTTAATTTGCATACTCGCTCCTGATTGGCTGGTGGGCGTGGCTTGTGGGTGTAGTGGAGTGATGGTTAATTTCCATATTACTCTTTTATTAGATATGATGAGAAGTAATAATCAGAAGAATAGAGAAAATATGTTCAGTGATAAGGGCTAAATTTTTATCAGATCTATGAAAGGCTCCACACTTTAGGAAATATAATTAATTAAGAGAAGGACAAACAAAATCCATACACACCTAGACACAAGGTAGTGAAACTATAGACCTCCAAAGGTAAATTCTTAACAACTACTAGAAAGCAGACAGGTACATTTAGAATGAAAGAATAATTAGCTCCTCAGAGCTAAAAATAGGGATCAGATGACAATAGTTGATCTTCATAATGCTGAGAGAAATATTAATAAACTAAAGCTATACACCCATCTAAAAATAATCTACCTCAAGTAAAGACAAATCCTATATAATAAAAGTGTAATATGCAAATCGACCGAACGGCAGAATGACCGGTTGGCAGAGGGTGGGGCCAGCGAGCAGGTGGCACCAGGTGAGCCAAGGCATGTGCCAGCAGGCAGAGGGAGGAAGCAGGGAGGGGGGTGGCTGTGACCAGCGGTGGTGGAGAGATGATGGGGTCATGGGGGGGTGGGGCCAGCCACTCACCAGCCATCGCTGTCCCCTGATCAGCCCGCTGGTCACCTAACACAGAGGGAGGCCAGACTGCGGCTTAGGCCTGCAGGGAGTGGGGCTAAGCCGTCAGTCAGACATCCCCTGAGGGCTCCCGGATTGTGAGAGGTCACTGGGCCTCTAGTTAAATATATTTTCACTGAAGACTAAGAAAACTTACCATTGAAAGATCTTCAGGGGGGAAAATAAAAGTGTTATGTTTTAGGGTGAAAAAAATTAAACTCAAAAGGAAGGATTAGTATGAAAGATGAAATGGCAAATTTGTGGACAAAGTAAAGTACTTATGACAAAATAATTATGACAAAATAATAGTAAACTCTTTGAAGTAGAAATAAAAATGGAACAAATATTATAGACAACAGTAATATGCTTATGGAGAATTATCAGGTTTGTTTGGGAAGAAGATAGAGAAATTGAGTGTTTTAGGTTTTATATATAACATATTTTGTTAAGATTTTTAGGGCAATATGGAATAATATAGAAATATTACATGTATAATCTTCAAAATAATGGAAAAGGGAAAGAGAAAATGAAGAATAACTTCATAGAATCAATAGAAGGCAATACAGAAGAAAAGAACCAAATAAAATTAATCATAATGAGCAAGCTCCAGAAAAGGATAAAAATAAAATTAAATATATTAGTAATCACTAAATTATAAAGGATTAAATTTATCAATTAAAAGAGAAAAGAGACGATTCTAATGGTTAAAAAATAATAGCAACAATATCTATCTGGTTATATGCTCTTACTAAAAACATGTAAAAGTCGGCAAGGTGGAAAAATAGTAGAAAAAATATATTACAGTTCAAATTTTAGGGGTTCACTTTCTATGATTCTTTCCCTTCTAGTGTCCTGAATTTCCAGATACTCTGATAAGAATTAATTTTGGTCTCTTGAATCTCAAGCTATTCTCTGCTGACTGGGCTTTATGCAATTTGTGGGAGACGCTGAGTCAAAACATAGCAATCTTGCAAATCTTACTGAGAACAGTTGTATCTTTCAAGGGTATTCTCCCAACCTCAGTCCCCTTCATCTCTGACTAATTTTTTGTAGTCTCCTTGGAATATACAATGTTTAGAAATCGGTAGCTTGTTGGGAGGAAAAACACTCAGAATTTGAATTACAGTCCTTTTATGATTGTCTTACTTTCAGCATGCCCTTCTTAATTTTTTAGCTGCTGTGTTGCTCTGAATTCTAATACCTGCCATCTAAAGCCAGTAAGAGTACAATTCCACATTTCCAGGAGTAGGAGGAATGAAGTGTTCCCCTAAGCAAGAAAACCAAAATCTTTCCATTTTTATCTCAACGGATTAGGAATTTTTCAAGAGTAAACTCTACTTCTGTTTCTGGCTACATGTAGCGTTTTTCATTGTCTCTGGTTTTTTAAAAAGTATTTTTATTCAGTTTTATAATTTTCTGTAGAAAGAATTGCTCAAAATCTTCACATCATCATTTCCAGAACTTGTACCCCATTTTGTGTTTGCTTATTTTTCTAATTTACTTTGTGTGTGTGTATATAAAAGTGAAGGCATATGAACTCTGTATTAAAACAAAAGTCATTCTTCAAAGTCTCAAACTGGGACTTTTTTTTTTTTTTTTTTTTTTGGTGTGAAGTATTCTCCCAGATTAATTCCTAGAGAATTCTCAAAGTCCAAGGGTCCTTTCTAGTTTAATGGAGTCAGACAAGTAGATAGATGAAGGAATTCTTTACAGATCTTTTTCTGGAGCAGTGGTTTAATTGTATTTTCCTCTTGGATTTTAAACAACTGTGCTTTAGAGCTGTCATGATACTTTGATAATTTGGCTACTAATAGATGAGCCATATATATCATTGAGTGAATGTAGCCCATTAATTTTTCAGATTGTGAATACATTTTCCACATATATTTTAATAGCATTGGAACCAACCCTTTTGAGAGCCGATCAAAAGATATTTTTATCTAAAACCTCAAGTCACTTAAATATAGGATGTATGTGTGTGCAGTGGAATTACATTTCTTCTAGAATTCAGACTTACTAAATACTATCAACCGAAGAAAAATAGTTGAAATTTTGTTCAAAATCATATGGTTGGTTTTGTTAATTATGCTTTAATTAATATTAGGTTTAAAATTGCATAATAAATATAAGGATTTATTAAAGAAACTATGGCTCTGTGTCATGCTTAGATAAGTGTTTTGAACTTTGTGGTTTTATTTTTTTCTTCACTTCAGTAAATAAAATAAATATCTACATTTATGAATTGCCTGAATATTTAGTTTCAAACGTTGGGCCCAATAAATAAAGGTTGTTGTGACCACATTAAATCCATGCATAGCAATAATTTATATTACTCTGGCTGTTGAAAATATTTTATATCTCAAAATAGCACAGTGTATTTAATACTTAGGGATAAAGCATATAGCAGTACCCTATCAGATGACTATGATTAGCTTGCAAATGTCAACCTTTATATTTTTATATTCTTTCTCATTTTCAATAGCATATTTATACCTTGAGGAATTTATATGTAAATCTCTAACCAGAGAGTTCCATTTCAAATAATGTAGATTTAAGCATCAAAAATGCTTACATATGGATAATAAAGATGTTACTGTACTGTGTGAATAGAATCTATTTTATTATTTTACATCTGTCTTATTCTTTACAATGAATTATAGCAAATAAATGTGTTTATTTGTTCTCTTTCCTATTACTACTGAGAGGAATCTATCATGATGTTAATCTTTATTCAAAATTCATTGAAATGTACAATACTTAAATCTTGCAATATTTTTGTTTTCAATGAATATCAAAATTGATGTTCTTAAAGTTTGTAGACATGATAGCTTTTGCTCTGTGTTTGTTTTTTTTAAAAAAATTGATGCTTTCTAATTATGCTTTATGACGTATTGCATTTAGGAGACAAAAGGGCATCAAAACCCCATATTTCTCCTTAAAATTCATCTTTTTTAAAATTTTATTTTTAATTACAATTTACATTCAACACTATTTTGTACTGGTTTCAGATATACAGGATAGTTGCCATCAGCCATTTACTTTACACAGTGATCCTCCTAATATTTCAAGTACCTACCTGACTCCATATATAGTTATTACAGTATTTTTAACTATACTTCCCTTGCTGTATGTACTCCACATCCCTGTGACTATTTTGTAACTATAAATTAGTACTTCTTAATCCCTTCACAATTCTTTATAACTCATCTTGAATTCTTACCATAGCCATATAAAATTTTTAAGGTCAGCTAATCAATTTTAATGCAAAATATTGCTTAGAAATGAATGATAAACTGCATTGTATTGCAGCATACTGAGAGCTAGGGAAGAAAAGCAGGAAATAAAAATTGGCAGAGATATTATAGGAAGTTGGTGAAATTAGTAAGAAATTTTCTTTTTCACTTGTAGCTTCATGTAATATTTTAGCAAAAAACACACGTGACAGTCAAATTATTTAAATGTACAGTTCAAAATACTTGAGTGTTGCATTTAAAGAATTCTGGTCTAGGCAGCTGACTTGTTTGGTCCCTAATTACAGCTTTTATTAGACTTTTCATTTATTCCCAGGTTCATAATCAAAATGCAATAAACCATTGAAGCAAAATCTTGGTTACAGCATATATATATTCCACATCATCAGAAATATCAGGATTACTTAATGAGCTTAAAAGCTCTTTCTCACCCACCCCTCATTATTTTGACTTGGCTCTGATTCTTTTGCAAAGAGGTAAAGTTGAGACACGCTTCAAGAAAAGATATAGATTAATGCAAAAGAAATCTAGAGGAAAATTAACAGAAGGATGTGGCTTTAGAAAGAAGAATGAGGCTAAAATAGATGGGTGCCCCAAATCTATAATAATAAAAGCATAATATGCTAATTAGACCAGATGTCCTTCCTTTTGGACAAAGCTGCAGTGGGCAGGGGTGGAGGCAGAGGCGGAAGAGGCCCCGGCCATGGTGGTGGGTGGGGGCTGGGGTCAAGACCCTTGCACAAATTTTGTGCATTGGGCCTCTAGTCTACACTAATAAAAGAGAAACATGCAAATTAACCATCACTCCGCTACACCCACAAGCCACGCACACCAGCCAATCAGGAGTGAGTATGCAAATTAACCCAACCAAGATGGCAGCCAGCCATGGAATGAGCAGGAGGCTTGGGTTTCCCCAGCAATGGAGGAAGCCAAGCTTTCCTCCTGCTCTGGTCGGCCCTGGGCTCTGCTCAGGCTACAAAGTTTCAATTATAGAAGATAAATAAATGCCAACAAAAATGGCTGTGGCCACGGAGCGAGCAGGAGGCTTGGGTTTCCCCATTGATGGAGGAAGCCAAACTTCCTGGCCTGCCCTGGCCTCCTCTCAAGGCTACAAAGTTTCAATTATAGAAGATACATAAATCCCAACAGAAATGGCTGCTGCCACGGAGCAAGCAGAAGGCTTGGCTCCACTCCAGGCTACAAAGTTTCAATTGTAGAAGATAAATTAATCCCAGATCCCAGGGCCTCTGCTTGGGTCACCAGGGTGCGCGGCCAGCCTGCAAACCACCACAGGCCCCTTCCCCAGGCCACTCTACACCCCAAGGGAACCCCCACCCTGATCCAGGACATCTTTCAGGACAAACCAGCTGGCCCCCTCCCGTGCACCAGGCCTCTATCCTATCTAATAAAAGAGTAATATGCAGATTGACCATCACTCCAACACACAAGATGGCTGCCCCTATGTGGTCAAAGATCTTGCCCCCATGTGGACACAAGATGGCCACCGCAAGATGGCCAGCAGGGGAGGTCAGTTGGGAGGGACCTGGTCTGCAAGGGAGGGCAGTTGGAGTTGACCAGGCCGGCAGAAGAGGGAAGTTGGGGGTGACCAGGACTGCAGGGGAGGGCAGTTAGTGGGGACCAGGCCTGCAAGGGAGGGCAGTTAGGGCCAATCAGGCTGGCATGGGAGCAGTTAGGCATCAATCAGGCTGGCAGGGGAGTGGTTAGGGGGTGATCAGGCTGGCAGGCAGAAGTGGTTAGGGCAATCAGGAAAGCAGGCAGGCAAGCAGTTGGGAGCCAGCAGTCCTGGATTGTGAGAGGGATTTCCAACTGCCTGTTTAGGCCCGATCCCGGTAGGGTCCCAGATTGGAGAGGGTGCAGGCTGGGCTGAGGGACACCCCCCTCCATGTACGAATTTTGTGCACTGGGCCTGTAGTAGGTAATAAAAGAGAGATGGCAACATTAGTGGAGATAAAGAAATAGAAAGTGACAAGTATTAAAGAAAAATGAAAGGAAGTGGCAAAAGCAAAGCAAGACTGCAGTTATGGGAAAAAGGTAATATAAATATGTGCTCGTGTGTTTGACAGATATAGCTTATTGAAAAAATTTTCTCTTTCCAAACTGTAAAAAGAAATGTTTTACCTAGCTTTTAAAACAAAAAATGTCCTTGCCCTTTTATTGATGGAAATGTAGACATGCACCAATAAGAAATAGTAAAAAAATATATTCTATTGAATTTTATAGATTTCTGGTATCTAGGAGTTTTATTTTTCTGGAGTTATATGTGAAGTACTATGTATATTATTCTTAAAAAATTAATGAATGCTACCTTGAAACATAATGGTAATATATAAAAATCCTTCTAAATTATTCAGGATTATAATATAGTTCAAAAGTATAGTCTTGTGTTATCAATATATTTTTTCAGAAAACATTGACTTTCTACAAAATTACGTCTACAAGTACCTCACAAAATGCAAATGTATGCTTTAATTCAGCCCTTCTTTATATTACAGGCAATTAGTACATATTCCCCAAGGAATACCTCTAAATAAAACTGTTCTTTGATTAGTACCTCCATCTATACATACACGTATTGTCATTAATTATATGCAGAGGTGGGCAAAAGTAGGTTTACAGTTGCATTGTGACCTTCTTTTGAGTTGATAAAGCTATTGTAATAATCATAACCTGTATGTCTTTTTTCATACAAACAACTATAAACCTACCTTTGTCTTCCCCTGTATTTTTCAGCTTTATAAAGGTATAATTGACAAATAAAATAGTAAAATATTTAAAACTTATAACATGATGATTTGATAGAATGAAGTATGAAAGCACTCCCCTCATTAAGTTAATATGTATCAACTTTTTCTGTGAAAACATTTAAGATCTAATCTTTTTGCAAATTTTGATTGTACAATACAGTGTTATCAACTGTGGTCATCATGTTATACATTAGGAGCCACAGACTTGATTCATCTTGTAGCTGAAAGTTTATACACTTTTACCAGCTGCTCCCTATTTTCCCTGCTCCCCAGCCCCTGGCAACCACTTTTCTGCTGTCTGTGAGTTCAATTTTTTTAAAGGATTTCACATATAAATGGTATGATCCCATGCAGTATTTGTCTTGCTCTGTCTGGCTTACTATTTTACTTAGTATAATCTCCTCCAGGTTCATCCATGTTGCGACAAATGACAAGATTTTCTTCTTTTTAAAGGCTGAAAAATATTCTATTGTGTATATGTATACCATTTCTTTATCCATTCCTCCATTGACTGACACATAGGTTGAATAATGCCACAATAAACATAGGCGTGCAAGTACATTTTTGATAATCTGTTTCCCCCCCTTTAGACATAAACTCCAAAGTTGAATTGCTGGATTATATGATAGTGTACTTTTTAATTTTTGAGGCATATCTACACTGTTTTCCATAGTGAATGTACCTGTTTACATTCCCACCAGCAGTGTACAGGGCTTCTCTTTACTCCATATCCTCACCAGCATTTATTTTTTGCCGTCTGAGTAATGGACATCCTAACACGTGTGAGGTAATACCTCATTGTGGCTTTCATTTGCATTTCCCTGATGATCGGTGATTTTTTAGACATTTGGATGTATCTGTTGACCATTTGTACATCTTGTGCACTCAGGTACTTTGCCCATTATTTAGTGTGCATATATATTCTTTTACTATTGAATGGTATGTTTCCCTTGTATATTTTAGATAATAAACACTTATTGGATATGTGGTTTGTAAATATTTGCTCCCATTCTATAATTTACCTTTTCAATTTGCTGATGGTTTCCTTTGCTGTGCAGAAACTCTATTTAGTTTGATGCACTCATACTTTTCTGTTTTATTTTTGTTCCATTTGCTTTGGTGTTAAATCCACAATATCATTGCCTAGACCAGTGACAAAGGAGCTGACTTTCTTTGTTTTCTTCTATGTGTTTTATGGTTTCAGGCCTCATATTCAAGTCTTTACCCATTTTGAGTTGTTTTTTTATGTATGGTATAAGATAGAGATTCATTTTAATTCTTTTGTATGTGGCCACCCAATTTTTTCAGAACCATTTATTGAAGATGTTATCCTTTCCCCATTGTATATTATTGGCTTCTTTGTTGTAAATTAATTGGCCACCTATGCCCAGGTTTATTTCTGGGTGTTATATCCTTTCCCATTGGTCTGTATCCAAAGAATGTTTAAGGGACAATTTTTAAAAGTTCCCAAGTTTAAGTAACTCAGGACAAATAAAATATAATTGTTGAAGTAGATGAAAAAAGTAAATATAATCAATTTGATGTAATGGATAGAATTAGCCAGATCATCAGGTGATTTTACTCATATTACTCATTATATTAATAATTACATAAAATAAATGAATGACATCCTAATTATAATTTAATATAATATGGTATTATAATCATCTTTACAAGTTCTTGAATGCAGAGAATAGTTGGTACAGAGATACTATAAGTGAAACATTCCTCTCGCCTGGAATGACCATGGACTAGAATCAACACGCATTACCACAAAACTTTAGCCAGTCATAGAGTCTCACTTGCATCTACTGAGCTTACTATCTTTTCCTAAATTAAAGCACTTCTCGTAAAGTCTCATCAGGCACATGTGTTCATCCTCTGTTTCCCCCTCCATCCTATTTCAGGGCATGGTGCATGTATGAACATGCTTCTAGCTCCTTACTGAAAATGTAGATCTTAGACCTTGACTTCCTGTCCTGTGTGACACACTCATAGCGCAGAGTGGGGGCCCAGTTGTTGCAGAATGACTGAGAGTGGTATGAAGAGGAGAAGTGGCTAAGGCTGTTAAATGTTTCATTAAAGTGACCACATTTCTTTAAAACATTTCCATCAGAGCCACGATCTTCTATAATACAAATACATACATTTAACTTTGTTACACAGACTATTTTAAAAAAATAAAACTATTTTAATTCTGTTTAGAGAAAATATCAGGGGAAGGAAACAAACATAATGGCTCAGAATTATTTTCACTCCTTTCTCTTCTTAGTGACCCCTCATTCACCTCAGTCAACATTATAAATAAAATGATAGGTAAGAGGCCAGGTAATTAGTTAATATAATGCCTTTTCCAAAAATAACAGCAATCACTATCCTCTGAAGAGACATAGTTACTTATGTCAGGCATTGGAAACCACTGGTATGGTTGACTATCAGTGAGAGGAGATGCTGTAGGAAAATAAACACAGCTAGTTCTGGCCACTTACTATGTTAAACATTTCTGCTAGAGCATGGGCACCTTAGGATCTTAACTGCTTCATAGAGAATGAGAAGATAGGGACCCAATTTCATAAGTTTCAAACTAATTGTCTATGAATTCATTTTGTTTCCACATACTTACAACTATTTCAGATGGATTTCATCTCCACAGACATGAAATATTAATTCTTCATAAAAGCAGACTAATTACTTATTCACTTTTATTTTTAAGCAGCTTGGAAGAACACCATAGGAGAACAACACCCCTCCCACCTCACTCACACAAATAGTATCAGCAGGAGACTCGCTTGCTCTTTTGGGCTAAGGTCTGTTTACACAAAGCCTGTTTTTGCCTAAGATAGTTGTGAGTGGTTAACATCTGAAAGCTATACCTACAGTTTCCGAATAACTATTCACTATTCTACAAGGAACATTCATGTGTCAGACATGTTCACAGGAAAACGGAAAGAGGATTTTGATGTAAATATTTTTTCTGTGAAGACATCCCTTGTAGAATTATATTATCAGACTAGAGGCCCGATGCACGAAATTCGTGCAAGAGTAGGCCTTCCTTCCCCCAGTTGCCGGCACTAGCTTCCCTCTGGCATCTGGGACCCCAGCTTCCCTTGCAGCCCTGGCTTCGTCTGGGAGGTCATCTGGAAGGATGTCTGGTCTAATTAGCATATTACGCTTTTATTATTATAGATATGTCCCTGACTTGGAAGGTGGTGAAACTCATGTTTGATAATGAAAAGAATCTTTTATCCATAGGAATAAGATGTATCCCTTCAAAATGCTATAAAAGTGTGATTTCTTTCTTTGAAGAAGATGCAATCTGATTTGGCCAAGAGCATAAGTCACAGTTAATGCTAAAAAAGGAAGCACAAAATTAAATGTTTAATTTTTTTTATTAGGGGCAAACAGAACAAACATACAGGCATACACATATACACATGCACAGATATACATATACACAAATACATACAAGCTACAGATATATCTATAACTTTATGTAGATACATACATAGACACACACACAGCCTTGAATCATTGTAATCTACAAATGAAGGCAGTAAGCTAAAAATCATATCATAATGTTCTTATTTTATCAAATGGCTCAGCTGGGGATGTTCTGAATTTGGTTTTAGCCTTGATATTTATCAGAAGTCTACTTTTTTTGCCTCGGATTTGGCCTGAGCTTATTTGAAGTCAGTGCAACTGAATTCCTTTATTTTTTTCAACATAAATTCTGATATTCATGTACTGATGAGTGATGAATAATCATAAAATCATATAAGTTATTATCTTATATAATCAATGTAACCACACCAGCAATGCAAACATGTAAGTTATTAGGATTTAGGGCTATCACTGGAATATTTACTGCAATGTATTGAATATTTGTGTCCTCCAAAAATTAATACCTTAAAATCGTAATCATAGTTTGATGATACTGGATGTGGAGCCTTTGGGAAGTAATTAGGTTGTGAGGGTGAGTTAGCATAGGCAGCTAGTTAGAGAAGGGAACAAAACTGGCTAAGCCTATGCCCGATGAAGTCTGAAAGTTACACTTAATCAGGCTTAAGTATGGAAGTTACAGCTTCAGACACCCCAGGGAACAACCACATTCTGCCAAAGGGACTTAACCCCCAGCAGGTGGCTTTCCACTCACCCCAGGGAAGAACCAGTCAGATCTGGCAGATTACAGTGGAGGGAGGGACAGTAAGGGGGAAATTCCTCTGTTGAGACAGGAGCAGTAGAAACCAAGATGGCCTGGGGGAGAGCCCAGCATAAGCATAAACCCTCAAAGAGCCAGGAAAGAGATGCAAATAATTTTTGTTAATCTTTTAATTTGATAGATTTCAAACTTCAAGACCACTTGTGAGACTAGTAGATAGGAAAGGGAACTCCACTATACTTTTCACCCAGATTCACCAATTGTTTTACACATACACTTTTTTTCTGAACCATTTGAAAATAAGCTGGAAATACCATGCCCTTTAACCCTAAATAATTTAAGTGACAGTCCTCAGAACAAGGACATTCTCTCATAACCACAGTTCAGTTAACAAAATCAGGAAAGTTGATATTGATACAGTATGATTATCCAATCCACAATGCATATTTAAATGTTAAAATTATCCTAATAATCCTTTATAGTTATTTTTTCTAAGTCTATGATCAAATTGAGAATTATATGCAATATTTAGTTGTCATATTTATTTAGTCTTCTTTAATCTGCATACGTGCCTCAGTTTTTTTTTCTTTTTGGACCTTACATAATTCTATCTCCTTTATTTTTGTGAAGAAACTGGATTTTCTTTGTATGTTCTTCAGGACCCTTTTCAGTATATCATACTGAGTGGCTTTGTAGATGTTGTTGATTACATGTTTCATATATGATGAGCTATAGTTGGTGTCTTTATTGCATGCATTAAATATCATTTTGCCAAACTACTTTTTGAGTATTTTTAGAACTCAAGTTATGTAAGTTTAATACTCTCATTGACATATTAGGGCACAAAATGGTTGAAAGCATGGAATGGAGAGTCAGTGAGTGAGTAGAAGACAAGGATTCCTACCTACTAGGGTTTTGCAGAAGTTATTTGTCCTCTTTAGACACCATTTTCCCTTTTAGGACATTATATTATAAGTTCCCTAAAAAATTCTCAGATACTACCCCTTGTCTCAATTTTTGCCTCTGCCTTAAATGAATTCAAGAAAAGGAATATTGTGAAAATATTTAAAATATCTGATGTTAACTTAGAAATAAAATATATGAAAGCAAGCAATGACTTTTTTAGTCATTTTACAAATTCATAAACAATAATACAAATGAAAAAGTTATATTCTTCAGCCCATTTGCAGTACTCACCTTTTCATCTTTTGCCACTTACTTATTTTGCTCTCCGGAATAATAGTTACCTATGTGTCACTGGAAAGGTCTAAAATGTTCATAAATGATAGTAAATGATCTCTGCTAACTGTGATCACGTCCAATTTAGCCTCGAGTAAGAGCATTTTAACCTTGGCACACACTGAACACCATTTCCTGTCAGCTTCAAAGAGCACACTTAAACCCAATTCCTTCAGATAGTTTCCTCAGCTTGCTTGGCTTCTGAAGAGAGTACAATTTATTGATGACTTTGCCCATGACTAGACATCCAGTGTCTGTGTTCTCAAAGACAACATTTTTAGCTGCCTGGGTTTTTGGTAATAACACATAATAATCTTGTTTTAATAATTTCTCAATAGCATTAAAGTACGGTCTATCTGATCTATAGCCCCTTATTATGACTAATTTCTCCAGTCAGTGTCCTCTAGGCTAGTAGTGCATGGCATTATTAAACTACTATTAATATGACCATAAGATGACTGAACAAGATGGTCAACAGGATAAAAAGCCAAATAATCTCATGCCAGGGAACATGAAGAGTGGGATATAGTAAACGAGCAGTTTATCCTGAGAGGTTTCTTATCCAGGGTTAAAGAAATGAATAGTTTGAGATGAATTTGCTTTATTTATTAGAAACCTATACTTAACTCTAAAGAACATGCTAGCAAATTAAGCACACATACACAAGATAAAACAACAAGATAAAACAAAAATTATTAACCTAACTAACCAGAAATATTAAAATAAAAGTAAGTTATGTGGAAGAAAATATAAATGAATTTCTGTAGAGTTCTATGGCATAATAAGATGTAGTATATGTGTAGAGGAAGAAAACATGTTGATTTTTTAAAAAAAAGACCTGTTATATAAAATACAGCTCTGCCACTTACTATACAGGCAAGATGTGAAATGGGCAAATAATACTGATTCTAAAGGGTGATGGTGAGAATTAAATTAAAATATATATGAAAGTTCCAAGTGCATAGGACATGGGCCCTCAATTAACACCAGCTATAGTTCATTTGTTAAAGCACTTTTATAGAAAGAGTTGTTGCATGGTGTATGCAATAATCGATAGAATTATTACCTTACTACAATGAATACTTTTTTATCATAAGCCTTTTCTTTTTCATGAGTTGTTCTCATTGTCAGTGTAAGGTAGGCAAAGAAATAGATGAAACACAGAAAACCCACTTTGCAATGTGTTACCAGCTTGTCAAATAATTGGTTCTTCAGCAGTATAAAAATAAAGACTACAAGGTCCAAGGATTATATTTCACTCTTTAGGAGTTGGAGATACCATTTAGCTGGTAAGAATGTTGGCTTTAATTTTTCTCCCCACATAGTGGCTAACAGGTGGAGTAAGTGTGAGGTAGTTATCAGTGAGGACTCATAAATTTGAATTTCCAAATAAACAACAACAACAACAACAACAAAGCTGACTCCTCAATATGTATAAACCAATATCAGAATAAAATGAGTAAATTAATAAATGAACAATATAAGTAAAAGAAGGCCACTGGAATATTCCAAATTACAATCTGATTGTAACTTTCTTTCAAATTGTTGGCAGAGATTTTGTAGGCAAACGTTTTATAGTGCTAAGCAGACCTTTTGATCCTCCAGAAATTATATAAAATCCAAAAGGGTAGTTGTGATAAGTAACGTTTTCTTCAATTTTACCCAGAAACCATAATACCTTTCTACATGTCAAATAGTCAGCTGTTTCCCTCACAGTTTCAGGCAGACATTATAGGGCATGAAAATCCAAAGCTAAATCCCATAAAAGACAGAGAAAATGTTTTTCTTTTCCATGTCAGTCAAAAATGGTCACCAAAACCCTCTCATCTATTAAATAAGATTCACATATTTGATGAATGGGAATCTTTAAGAAACTTTCCAAATAGGTCATGACATAATTTATATTTCTTTGGGGAATGCTCAAAACTCATAGATTAATACTCCTATTCTTAGGTGAAGTGGACAAAGTGGCTGTGCCCTTTATATGAATGTATGCTGGGACAAAAAAGAATAGCAGCTACTAATTCTTCATTTAACTATATGCTGACTGTTTGCTATGGCTGTCTGTGGAAAAAGATCAGAGAAACATGTCCTCCTTTGTAATTTCCAATAAAATGAAAGGAAATTCAATAGGATATTTCTTTTAGCTTACATTTGTATCTTGGGGAAAGCAATCCTATATAAAAAAAAGGCTAATATGCAAATCGACCGAACAGTGGAATGACCGATTGCTATAATGCTCACTGACCACCAGAGGGCAGATGCTGAACACAGGAGCTGCCCCCTGATGGTCAGTGTGCTCCCACAGGGGTAGCACCGCTCAGCTAGAAGCTGGGCTCACGGATGGTGAGCGCAGCAATGGTGGCAGGAGCCTCTCCCGCTTCTGTGGCAGCGCTAAGCCGTCAGTCGGACACCCCCCAAGGGGTCCCAAACTGCAAGAGGGCACAGGCTGGGCTGAGGGACTCTACCCAGTGCATGAGTGTCATGCACTGGGCCTTTAGTAGACAACTAATACCCTGACCTACCCACATGGTTAAACATAATTGGACATTTAACACCAGGCTCTTAGGGAAAGGTAGGTGGAATGGGGGAGAAGACACCTATTTATTAATAGTGGTGGATGGAGAAAGAAGTCTTGGCCCTACACTTATCTCTCCCTGGATCCTGGCTAAACCATATCAGGTCCTATTTTTAAAGGTACTGATCTTCCAGAAAATTAAGGAGAGTGTTTGGGTCTCATTGTTAACTAAATAAGCAAGATACACACACAATACCCTATTGGAGGCCTCTATCTTCTAGTGATGTTCTGTCCTTGACCACTGTTCTGATAGGCAGAACCCAAGTGTATTAGTAGTCAGGTCTCCAGAGAAACAGAAACAATAGGATATATATAGATAGTAATATAGATGTAGGTAGATATATAGAAATATAAACACATATGCATATACATACTCACATTGATATATATAAATGAAGATTTATTATGAGGTATTATCTCATTTCATAATGGAAGCTGAGAAATCCCATGATCTGCCACCCGCAAGCTGGAGAGCCAAGAAACCTGGTGATATTATTCCAGTTCAAGTCCCAAGGTATGAGAACCAGAGGAACTGATTGTATAACTCTAATTTCAAGGGCAGTAGAAGACAAACATCCAAGCTCAAGTAACCCAGGCAGGAAAAAAAAAAGGTGAATTCCTTCTTTCTTCACTGATAATTGTATTCTAGCTTTAAACAGATTGAATGATGCCCACCCACAATTGGGAAGGCAATCTGATTTCCTTAGTTCACTAATTAAAATACTAATCTATCTGGAAACACCCTTACAGACATGCCTAGAAAGAATTTTTTAGTCTGGGCACGCCATGGCCAGCCAAGTTAATGCATAAAATTAACTATCACACAGAGGTTGCTCCTCAAGACTGTCTAGGCCTGACTACGAAGAAGCAGCAACTATTTGCTCTTTGGTACATTTTATCTCAATACTCATGCTTTAGAAGCACTACTCCAATTATTATAGGCTCAATTACTTTAGTTTGTATAGGAGAAAATGCTAATTACTACTAAAAATTAAAATATAAAAAAGTTTGCTCTGGCCAGTGTGGCTCATTTGATTGAACATCTTCCCATGCACCAAAAGATTGCTCGTTTGATTCCTGGTCAGGGCACATGGCCAGGCTGTGTGGTCAGTCCCTGGTCAGGGTGCCTGTGGGAGGCAGCCAATCAGTGTTTCTCTCTCTCCCTCTCCCTTCTTCTCTCTAAAAAATTTTCAATAAAAACATATAACATATCTTAGAAAGCTTATAGAAAGGTGATCAGTGACTAGTAAAAAATTCTTCTGTTTGCTTTTCATGAGCAAATGTGGTTTATACAAAGGCTGATACTTGTTAACATTTTCTTATCTCCTAAAGCCATATAATCAAAGAGAGCTTTAACTTCTCTATTTCCAGCAATTTCAGCCAATATTTTGTGTGTACCTACCTTTAACATACTTTTTAAACATTACCATTATACTAACAACCACCATTTACTGAGTACCAAGCACTGTGTAAATTGCTTGATATTTAAAACTTTACAGTAATCTTGTAGAATAGATATAATTATTAATTTCTCTGTATCTGGACAAAAATCACTGTGTTATGTGTTAAATATTCCAAGAGGTCTAAAATGAGTAATATTTCCTTTCTAAACTCAAAAAAACTATCATTCCAGAGAGAGAATTAGCCAAAAACTTATATGAATATATGTGTAAACGTAGATAATCTCTATATAGAATCCTAATATACAAATAGACCGAGCAATGGAACAACCAAACAACTGAAAAACCGAACAACTGAACAACCGAACAACCAGTCGCTATGACTTGTTCTGATCACCAGGGGGCGTACGTGGAACATGGCGGGCATTGGCCATGGGGGGGATGGTGGAGCAGGTGAGCGGGGGCACCAGACCAAGGTGGGGCGCTGGTCACTGTCATCGGGGCGAGCCTCTGGTGGTTACTGAAAATTCTTTGCTCCTGTTCACTGTGGACCTGCCCAGTACTTGCACCTGCTGCCGATGCCAGCCCCACTTGCACCCGCTGCTGGTGCCAGAGCCACCGCTCACACCCACTGCCAGCACCCAGCGCCGGCCCCAATCGCTGGGTGCTGTCAGTGAGTGCAAGTGGTGGCTGCCAGCCCCGATTGCCCTGAGGGCTTCTCCACCTCCCCCTGCTCCTGAGGGGTGATCAGGGCAGCAGCTGCTCCTTGTACCTGCTGACAGCGCCGACCCTGCTTGCATCTGCTGCTGACGCTGGCCCCAACTGCTCCGCACCTGTCAGCGGGTGTGAGCGGGGCCAGCGCCGTCAGTGCATGGGAGCGATGGTGGCGGGAGCAGGACTGCTGGCAGATAGGGGACCAGGGGCCATGGCAGGAGGGGTTGGGGGGCGCAGGTGTGGAGTATGGGCTGAGACCCACCCCTGTGCCCACCACAGCCTTGCGGCCCACAGTTCCTTTCAAGGTGATGAATTCATGCACTGGGCCCCTAGTATAATATTAATATAGCTGATAGTCAGAGGGGTTATTTACTTTTTATAAATGAAGAGAGGTGATGCCTGCTTAGAGGAGTAAGAATGGCTTCATGGACAGGGTGGCATCTGAGATGTATCTGGATAGATAATGTTATAGACTCTATTTACTGGGCAATTGACATGCACCAGACTCTGCATATAGCTTGCCTCTTATACTTTTACTTGTAAGAAAGATATTATTACTTCTATTTTATAGATGAAGAAACCTATTCCTATAGTTCAAGTTAATGGTTCTCAAACTTAATCAGGATCACATGCAATGCTTGTTAAAACATGGATTTCTGGGATTCCCCAGCCAAAAAGATTTTTAACTTGGTAGGTCTGAAGTGCAGCTGGAGATTTTGCATTTCTACCTCGTTCCCTGGGGATACTGACTTTGTAGTCTGGCACCACACGTTGAGAAGCTCCCGCCTGAGTGGTTTGACCCATGTCTCACATGGTTAGTATGCAGCAGTGCTAGGACTTGGAGCACAGATCTTTCTGCCTGTGTCAAAAGGCTGCATTTATTCTTGCCATTAACCTATTCATTTCTAAACCTACTTAGTGAATGAATGCATTTAGTTACTTAGTTCACTTTTTCCATTACTTTTCTCCTGCCTTCCTTCCCTCATTAATGCAACCTGTCTTCTTCTATAACTGAAGGAAATCACTTACTTGTTTGCAATTATACATGTTCCATAAGGGGTCAAGAGAGACACTCTGAAGAAAACAATCATATTACAGAATGATATTTAAGAAAAGACCTTGAATGACAATTAAGGATTACCATTTAAATTATAAATTAAATTTAAATAATGGGGGAAAAGGAGGACCTTTGTCTGCTTTTAATAATAAAGATAAAAATTAAAAACATAACCAAAATAAAAAGAATAAATTAAATTAAAAATACTATATTTGGTATCAGTGAAAACACCCATTTTTATTCTGCGGTACACCTTAGATTCGACCAATGCTTAATTAAGGTTTACAGACTTGTGTACATTTGCACTAATTTATTTGGTTCTCATAGCAACTGTGTGTCCAGTGACAGGGCAAGTTTTACATCACTGTCATACAGGAAGCACAGGATCAGAGGGTGAATTGACTTCTTCAAAGCCCATTGGCTGACAGGTCTTCTGAAGTTCCACACAGTACATAATCTCACAGTGGAAAGGATTTAATTAAGAAAGATTTAAATAAATAAGGCTTTCTGATAACAGATTGGTTTTTACTTATAATACAGTTATTCTAATTACTGAAGGAATGATTCTCTAATCAAGTTTTCTCAACTGAAGTTTCCAATTCCGGAAGAAGAGGGGGTAAAAATTTTAGTTTTATTCCTATTGTTAACATTAATACAGAGGTGTTAAATAGTACACACTCAATAATGCTGAAGGAAGGCAATAGAAACTCACTTTCTCAATATACATATATCTCCAATAATTCAACTTATATAACTAAAGAGTCACTGGTTCTGCTGTTCAGAATGATCGAGATTGCCCTACTATAAAAGAATCTGGAACATGAGTATCCTGGAAGTTGTTTCTTTTCACTTGCATGGGGTGGGGAAACATTCTACTTCATGCAGAGCTTCAGAACTAAGAGGAGCTGAATTGGTAAAGTGATATTCCTTCCTTTTCATAGTAATTGAAAAATTTTCTGATATTGAGACTTCCTAGACTTAACTAGTTACCATAGGGCACTTAGGGAAAGAGTCCCTAATGGAGCAGAGATCTTAAAAGTAGAACAAAAATTTCACAGACTTTTACATCAAGAGGGACCTCTGTTTTGTGCCTGAGGTCCATTCAAATTAAAATCCATGCAGCCTCTCTCTTAGACTTAAAAAAAAACACACAAGCTTTTGAACATACTTTACTTTTCATATTTGCCTCTGAGGAACTATCACAGAATGAACCAAGTGTTTAACATGGCAAATTATGTTACTTATATAATAGGATTCCTCAAAACCTGAAGCACTGGGTATTGAAAGACACGGAGCTGGGAGACCTGTGGTAGAATCATCACCTAAGGTCTTCCAGCCACAGCTTCGCCAGAAGCAACAATAATGGCAAATCTAGTCCTTACTGCTTTGCAGTAAAAGTTAAGTTATTGTAGGTAAAAAGGTCAAGCTTTTTCTGTGGCAGACAAAGCTGAAAGCACAAAAGGCTGTGCAAGTGGTGGTCCCATGCACTAACCAAAGAACAAACCTCTAGTGTACTCTGTGGAGAGGTCTGGGTCACATGTTGAGTCTTTTAGCGACCTCCCACACGGAGGAAAAAGCATGGCCACAGACTTCATCTTCAAATGCAGGACTGATGACACACATGGCCAGGGTCCTGCCCCTCACACTTGAACAGCTGACAGGGTTGACATTTCTCTTTTCACCAAGTTGTTGATCTCTTATGAGTAGCTCAGTTAGAGGCAACCTTTCGTTGTATACCGGAGGAAACATGCATCACTGTTTCTGAGCTTACAGCAACTCAAAGCTAAAATTTAACTTACCTTCTGTCAGGAATCAAGATGTTTAAATAATGCAGACACACACTCCTAACAAAGATTCATTCTACTGATGTTCAAACGGGACTCTAATGACATCAGTTTCGCATCTTAATAACTGCAATTGTACAGCACAGAGGCTTAGTGTTTCATTTTCCCTCAATTAGCCTTCCCAAAAGATGCTGAGTATTCAGCATAATTATTTTAGGGCCAAAAAGATTGCCTTCATTGCTAATGGTAATAGCACCCTATGGCTAGCCACTTGTGGTGATAAGTACAGAAAGAGGTTGGTGTTTTTGTTTTGTATTTTTTATTACAGTACACTTAGGAAACTATTGTAAATAAAGTGCTTATAAGATAGTTAAGGTATTATGTCAGAAGTCCAGATTATAAGTTTGCATCATTTTTATTAAAAATGTGATTATCCTAATGAGAAAATAGTTTACTTTTGCTTTATTCTTTAACTGTTTGTTGCATATTGCCTATATTAAGCACTGTTAGGTAGATAACTGTTTGTGATCTCTGACATGAAAGAGGTTACCATCTAGTTAGAAATACCAGCAATGATCTTTCTGGTATAGACTTGCCCAGATAAATGCCTGACACATTATAAGACCTCAGTAAATTAGTGCTGAATGAATGAATATTTAAACAAATAACTTAGAGATATAAAAGAGTAAATACAATCATTGGCAAAAGGTTGTACTAATAAATATTACAGACCACTTGCCATTGGTGTGAAAAAAGAAAGAGCAATATGAGCTCAAATAGTTAGGGAGGACCTCTTTGAGCCTCAGGTTCCTTATCTGTAAAATGCCTATTTATATCAGCATAATTAAGATGAATTGAGAACATCTGTGAAAATATTTTGCAAACCATAAAATCTGTCCTCAATGATAGGACATTGTATTTCATAGGGAGAAAGTGGAATTTGGCTTCAAATGATGGGTATGGTTTTACTCGCTAGGAATGCAGTAAGTACACATTTCTATGAAGAAAAGAGGAAGGCATGCCTTGGAGACAGCAAAACACCCACAGACGAACACACAGGTTTATATATGTAATATAGGATTGGTATTGGAAAGGTAAATTGGAACTAGAGGGAGAGATTTGGAGATTTTATTTTATAGAAAATGATAACAGTGAAGAGTAAAATGGGCAGCAAGCATGATGAACATGCTGTTTTTACAGAGTAATATGGGGGAAGGTGAATAGGCAGAATAGCAAATGAGGAGAGTTTAAAGTCTGGGAAGCCACCTGCAGAGTATTAGTTCAATCTAGTTGACATTCACTTGAACTATGTAGGACAAGCTATGAAGCCATGAATAGGTAAGCCCTGGTGGTAACTATTAAAAGTATTATAACATATAATAGACAGAAGATAGAGAAAGCTCATTTCAAAAATGTTTCTTAATATTTAAATAATGTTTTATATAAACATATAACTCTCAACACTATTATGCTTATTTACAGAGAGGCACCCCTTGTGGATTATTTACTCTCTCCCTACTAAAGCCACACTAAATGACCATAATTCAACCTTAAACATCCTTGATTATTTTGTACCACTTAAAGGAAATGTTAAATGTTGATTGGTTAAAGATCTCAGGTCAACTTGTGATCAAGCATAATTGAAAAATAATATCAGAGATGATTCAGTAAAGGAGAGCCTTTACTGGGTCATTTCTGATAATACATTATAGAGATACACTAAAGAAGTTTTCAATAATATGTAAGATATGGAAAATAAAACTTACCCTGTCTCTTAGCATGCAAATTTCAGGAGATAAATGACATATCTGTAATTAACAATAGGAAATGGTGTTTTTCTAACAATTTAAAATTTTCCTTCTCTTTTATATCAAGGAAATTAAACACACACAAATTTAGTTATCAACATTCTATGTGTGAAGAAAAATCCTTGAAAATGTGACCTCTGTTAGAACTTTATCATATTTTTATATCTGAGAATCTAGAGGAATAACATGTAATTATACATATATACTAGACACCCGGTGAATGAAAACTCATGAACTGGAGGGGGGATCCCTCAGCCCCGACCTGCCCCCTCTCACAGTCCGAGAGCCCTCAGGGCAGGAGGCAACCCGGCGATCAGGGGGCGATGCCCCCATCGCACCTCTGTTGCTGCCACTGCCGACAGTGCAAGCCTTGGCCGGCCCTGGTTACCTGAGCCTCGGGTGGCCCTGGGTGGTTGGGCAGCCACCATCTGAGGCTTGCCTATGCCTAGGGCCAGCCCTGGGCAACTGGGAAGCCAACTTCTGAGGCTTGCCTGCACCTCGGGCCGGCCCTGGGCGGCTGGGGGACTAAGGGGACTGGGGGACTCTGGAGGCAGGCGCGTGGAGTTGCTGGACATGTCTGGGGGCGGGCCCGGCCATGCAGCGTGCCTGCTGCCCTGGTGGGGTTGAGGGGACTGGTTGCTGCCATCTTGTGGCAGTGGATGTCGCCATCTTTGAGGGCATGGCAGTCAATTAGCATATTCCTTCTTTATTAGATAGGATATAATTCATATATACACTGAGTGGTCAGATTATTATGATCTCTGAACGCATAATAATCTGGCCACTCAGTGTATATCCTATATAATAAAAGGCTAATATGCAAATTGTCCCCTCGACCAGGAGTTCGATCAGCAGGCAAGCCGGCCAACTGCCCATGTCCCCTTTCCTGGCCAGGCTGGCCAGACCCCACCCATGCACAAATTTATGTATATATTAGAGGCCCAGTGCACGAAATTCGTGCATGGGGGAGGGGGGTGTCCCTCAGCCCAGCCTGCACCCTCTCCAATCTGGGACCCCTCGAGGAATGTCCGACTGCCGTTTAGGCCGATCCTACAGGATCGGGCCTAAACGGGCAGTCAGACATCCCTCTCACAATCCAGGACTGCTGGCTCCCAACTGCTCACCTGCTTGCCTTCCTGATTGCCCCTAACCGCTTCTGCCTGCCAGCCTGATCACCCCCTAACCACTCCCCTGCCAGCCTGATTGATGCCTAACTGCTCCCCTGCCAGCCTGTTTGCCCCTAACTGCCCTCCCCTGCAGGCCTGGTGCCCCCAACTGCTCTCCCCTGCAGGCCTGGTTCCCCCCCAACTGCCCTCCCTTGCAGGCCTGGTCCCTCCCAACTGCCCTCCCCTGCTGGCCTGATTGCCCACAACTGCCCTCCATTGCAGGCCTGGTCCCTCCCACCTGCCCTCCCCTGCTGGCCATCTTGTGGTGGCCATCTTGTGTCCACATGGGGGCAGGATCTTTGACCACATGGGGGCAGCCATTGAGTGATGGTCAATCTGCATATTACTCGTTTATTAGATAGGATACAAGAGGCCCGGTGCACAAAATTCATGCACGGGGGTGGGTGTCCCTCACCCAGCCTGCACCCTCTCCAATCTGGGACCCCTCAAGGGATGTCCGACTGCTCATTTAGGCCCGATCTCACAATCCAGGACTGCTGGCTCCCAACTGCTCGCCTGTCTGCCTTCCTGAT
Source organism: Plecotus auritus (assembly GCF_963455305.1). Taxonomy (NCBI): domain Eukaryota; kingdom Metazoa; phylum Chordata; class Mammalia; order Chiroptera; family Vespertilionidae; genus Plecotus; species Plecotus auritus. The sequence continues at coordinate 143,976,662 of NC_137776.1, read as the reverse complement.
TCCCCCTAACCGCTCAGCCTGATCACCCCCTAACCACTCCCCTGCCAGCCTTTGATTGATGCCTAACTGCTCCCATGCCTACCTGATTGCCCCTAACTGCCCTCCCCTGCAGGCCTGGTTCCCCCCAACTGCTCTCACCTGCAGGCCTGGGGCCCCCCCAACTGCCCTTCCCTGCAGGCCCAGTCACCCCCAACTTCCCTCCTCTGCCGGCCTGTTCACCACTAACTGCCCTCCCCTGCTGGCCATCTTGTGGTGGCCATCTTGTGTCCACATGGGGGCAGGATCTTTGACCACATAGGGGCAGCCATCTTGTGTGTTGGAGTGATGGTCAATCTGCATATTACTCTCTTATTAGATAGGATAGAGGTCTGGTTCATGGTTGGTGGCCAGCTGGTTTGCCCTGAAGGGTGTCCCAGATCAGGATGGGGGTTCCCTTGGGGTGTGGGGCAGCCTGGGCGAGGGGCCTGTGGTGGTTTGCAGGCTGGCCACCCCCCCACCCCCGGTGGCACTAGCAGAAGCCCTGGTATCTGGAATTTCTTTATCTTCTATAATTGAAACTTTGTAGCCTTGAGTGGAGCAAGCCTCCTTCTCGCTCCGTGGCTGCTGCCATTTTTATTGGGATTTATTTATCTTCTATAATTGAAACTTTGTAGCCTTGAGTGGAGGCCTGGGCCGGCCAGGGTGTGTGGAAAGCTTGGCTTCCTCTATTTCTGGGGACAACTCAAGCCTCCTGCTCACCCTATGGCCGCAGCCATTTTTGTTGGGATTTATTTATCTTCTATAATTGAAACTTTGTATCCTTGAGTGGAGGCCTGGGCCTGCCAGGGTGTGTGGAAAGTTTGGCTTCCTCCATTGCCTGGGAAACCTAAGCCTCCTGCTCACTCCGTGGCCACAGTCATCTTGGTTAGGCTTAATTTGCATACTCGCTCCTGAGTGGCTGGTGGGCATGGCTTGTGGGTGTAGTGGAGTGATGGTTAATTTGCATGTTACTCTTTTATTAGATAGGAGATATATATATATACTGAGTGACCAGATTATTATGCATTCAGAGATCATAATAATCTGGCCACTCAGTGTATGTGTGTATATATATATATATATATATATATATATATATATATATATATATATATGAAAATTTACTTACAGAAAATTCATTATTTTAAATATGTTTTTTGGTATTTTTGAGCATTATATGTGACACACCTTATAGAAGTAAGAGAAAGTGCCGTTTCTTGACCATGGATGACTTTTCTCTAATACTGATTATAAAATGGGAAAAATACACTAATAAAAGAGAAATATGCAAATTGACCCCTGTGAGACCCACCAGCCAATCAGGAGTGAGTATGCAAATTAACCCAACAAAGATGGTGGGTTAATTTGCATACACAGGTGCAGAGCGGGCGGGATGGGACACCTGCTATGAGGGGAAGGACAGGGGGTGGAGGAAGCTACAGCAAAGATGGAAGACAGCAGCCGCGCGAAGGTCTGGGTCCCAGGTGCCAGAGGAAAACCAGTGCCAGCAGCCAGGGGAAGGAAGGCCTATTGCATGAATCTTTGTGCAACAGGCCTCAAGTAAATATATAAAAGTTATAAGGAGCAGGACAACAATATGCTTTATGCTTAGGGAACTGTTGGAAGTCTTACTTTTTAAAGTTATCTTACTTAAAAGAGAACAGGCTGTATTCAGCAATTGTCTCCTGACAATTTTCTTGTTCAATAGTTTTAGGTAGCAAATGAGGAGAGCCTGCACTGTATTTCAAAATAAGGGAAATCATTAATGATTAAAATTGTTAGAAAAAGAAATTGACCTCACCTTTTTAGAGTTTAATGAGCCAAGGAAGGAGCATGTTGTGTAGGTCTAATCTTCTGATAACTACAAGAAAGTTCTATGTGTTAGACCATGAATTCTCTATTTGGCAGGTGGGCATCCTCTGAGAGATTGTATCTTATCTGGAAAATGGAGATAATACTAATTGCTGTGTAATTTCTGCACCTACCTGCTTAGATATGAGCCCCTGCAATTTGGAGTGCTTGCTTTGAAACTTTTTAGATCACCTTTGGTGCCAGGGACCAGTCAGCAATGCTACCCCTGGAGGTGTCCTGAGCCCAGACTCAATCCGCTGTGGGTCATAGTCATTGGAAATGCCATCTTCAGAATTTTATAAGTTATCCTTTGGTACCTGGGATTAGCCAGAGATGACAAAGCTGTCTTGCCAGGGTGTCCTGGACTTGTTCTAGTTCCACTTCCTTCTTCTCTTCATTCTCACCACCCCTCCTGGCTTAGTCCATTAGGGTTACTATAATAAAATGCCACAGACTGAATGACTTATAAACAGCAGAAATTTATTTATTTATTTATTTATTTATTTATTTATTTATTTATTTATTTTAAATATATTTTATTGATTTTTTACAGAGAGGAAGAGAGAGGGATAGAGAGTTAGAAACATCGATGAGAGAGAAACATCGATCAGCTGCCTCCTGCACACCTCCCACTGGGGATGTGCCCGCAACCAAGGTACATGCCCTTGACTGGAATCAAACCTGGGACCTTTCAATCCACAGGCCAACGCTCTATCCACTGAGCCAAACCAGTCAGGGCAGAAATTTATTTATTGCTCACATTTCTGGAGCCTGGGAGTCTGAGATCAGGGTGCTAGCATGATTGGGTGAGAGGCCTCTTGTGGGTTGCAGACTTTTCATGTCTCCTCATGCAGCAAAAAGGCCAGGACTCTCCCTGGAGATTCTTTTGTAATAAGGTGGATTCCATTCATAAGGGCTCCACCTTCATTATCACCTCATAAAAGTCACCTAGTAAACACCTTTGGGGGTTAGAATGAATTTGGGTGTGGAGGGGGGTCACAAACATTCACACTATAGCACCACCAGAAGTAGGGTTAACCAGATGTTCCAAGAATTTCCAGGACTCATGGCTGAGGTCATTTTGAGCCATATACCGGGGCCTTGGTTTCCAGAAGGCCTCTTTTCAAATAAACACTTTTTTGGGGTATCAGGTGAAATTGGGCTGTTGGGATGCTGTATGTGTACTTATTTGAGTTATTCAAATTATGTATATAATGAGGGTTCCTGCACAAAATATTTATACAAAGCCTCCATAAAACCTGTCAGCCACATTATTATTATTCAGAGATGCAATTTTAAAATCATCTAGAATAATAGTTTTATGGTTTTCTGTTATAGCAGTTATCTGTGAAATTCAAACTCTAGTGACTAACATCAGTTAACCAACTATAGTTTTCTGGGAAAAGATACTTGAAAAGTGACATTTTAGTGCCATAAATGTAGTAAGGATGATTTCTTCAAAAGTCGTTTAAATTAAATATATTTTGCTTCATAAAAAAACTCAATATGTTTTCCTCAATATGGCCAAACATACCTGTTTTTATAAATCCTAATCTAAAGAAAGTGTCCAGAGTCATAGAGAAAATGAGCTCTCTGAGGGGAGGGGGGCACAGAACTAGAATCCATAGAAGCACTACCCATATACCTTAGCTCCTGAACATGACCTGACTTTTGCAGCTTTTTGTTTTTGCATCAAGAATCACCGAGTACCTTTCACCTCTATCCTCCCTGTTTCCCCTTACTACCTTTTTTCAACAACAGCAACAAACATAACAAATTACCTTTCAGAGGTCATAACAATAGAAAATAGCTCTATATTATTGTGAGAATCTGATGTATAATATATCAAGCTGTTCTATGTTGGGACAGGACTCCAAGAATGAGAACTGATTTCAGTTGAGGAAATTATTTCTATTGTACTTAAAATAGCTCACATTTGAAAAGGAAAGAATGATCAGAATTGAATATATTAGCTTATTATAATAATTAAATTAGTAGTGAAACAACAAGAAGACTTTAACCATAGAATTTCCTTAAAAGACATACACAAATCAAAACTAGTGTATTATTATTATTAAATCTCTGATCTCTCAATATTCTCTTATAAATATGATGGTGGTCAGTGGGTTATTGGGTTTTATTTTTATGTTTATCATTAGAGTTCCAGTTTTTCAAAGTATCTGAAGTCTGTTGAAAGGAAAATTTACTTAATAAAAGATATATGAAATAGCTTAAGTATCTCAGTTTATCCAATGAAGAAAAAATTGCATCCAGGATTAACAAAAACTATGAATATCTTCATATTCGTTAGAAAGTTTAGAAAAAAGGTATAGAGAAGTCTGTATTTAAAATAGCACCAGTCTAGAACTCTGGAGACTACCAAAAAATGACCAGAAATGTGATAATGGATAGCACATAAGTCTATTTGTACACTAATACCATTATTTATAGAATAAAGTGATTAAAATAAATGATCTATTGTACCTTTTCCAGTTGTAACAATTTATGCTTTAAGGTCCTAATTTATAAATTCATCAGGTAAGATTATATAGTTTGGGAAAGAAATAATAAATTTGGGGAAATATATTATTATATTATTGTGCCAAATTTAGTAATACTTTTTCACTGTGTTTAAGCTAAACTTCTAATTAATTAATAAGAGTAAATTTTAAAAGAAAGCATATATTAGACAGCTTTAAGACAAAATTTTCATTCAATGTGTTTTATTTATTTTCCAATAGTTAAAAAGCCTACTATATCTTGTCATAATTAATGTATATAAATACACATACTGATTAACAATCACATCTAGTTTGTTAGAATTTAGAATAATGTGTCTACTGTTGCTTTAAAATTGCAAAAATGTGAATTATGAGGGAATATGCATCAGTTTAAAAAATATACATTATTTTTAGAAGAAGAATATACCCTAGCAGAATTGGGTAAGCCATGGAAAGAAAAATGTTATGGGGGATTAAATGTAAAAATAGAGTGAAAAAAAAATCAATGGAATAGACTACTTGACTGCATTGATACTATATCAAAAGGAGCTAAATTAGAGAAAGTATAATTTAAAATTCTACAGAGTTTATTGGATGCCTTCCAAATTGCACAGGTGTGATCTTTTGGATTCAGAGTAATGTTGGCAATGCAAAGAAACAGGTGGAAAAAATAACCCATCTTAAGATAATGTGTGAAGACTAGAAAATATTGATGGCACATTGATATGGTTTAATAGGATGTAACATTATTAGAAGGAAAACAAAATTGGCTGCACTAGTGCTTGAAACAGGAACAGCTGAGAGAACTGTTGAAGGAGCAGTTGGTGAGAAGAGATAATAGACACTGTCTTCGAAACCTGGGTTGGAAAGAATCTGTTAGAAAATTTGGAAACTTAGTTTTACAGTGTCTTCTAAGAAAAGAATAAAGTTTACATTACAATAACCAACAAGTTACATTTTCTGAAACATATACATTAATCTTATTTTATTTAACAAGTATTAATAATATCACTTTTAAGGTGAGGAAGCAAATGTATAAAATCATTAATGATTTTAGATTTTTATTTTATTACTAGAGGCCTGGTGCACGAAAATTCGTGCACTCGAGGGGGTCCCTCAGCCTGGCCTGCACCCTCTCACAATCCGGTACGGCCCCTAGGCCTGTCCTGAGATCAGGGCCTATCGGGGCTTTCCTTCCCCTGGCTGCAGGCAGCAGGCCCCACCCCCACCACTGCCACTGCTTGCCATCTGTGTAGTGCTGCCCCCCCTCCCCTGCCACTGGTGGCCTCCCTCTGCAGGCGACAGGCTGGGGTGTGATGGCTTGGCTGGCCTGAGTCTCCCTCTTTCTTTGCTGGGGGGCGGGGCCAGCCGTGCGAGGGGCTGTCTGCCTACCTGATCAGCTCTAACTGCTCTCCTGCCTACCTGATCAGCTCTAACTGCTGGCCTGCCTACCTGATCGCCCCTGACCACTTGCCTGCCTACCTGATCACCCCTAACCACTGGCCTGCCTACCTGATCGCCCCTAAGCACTTGCCTGCCTACCTGATCACCCCTAACTGCTGGTCTGCCTACCTGATCACCCCTAACCACTCTGCCTGCCTGCCTGGTTGCCCCAACCACTTGTTTGGGGGTGGGGCCAACCCGCGAGGGGCCATGGTGGTCTGGTCTCCGGTCATTTCCATCATGATGCCTCTGGCCTTTTATTATATAGGAGTATTTTTTTTTAACTTTAGATTTTTAAATTGGAATACATTATTGTAAAACTGAGATGAGATCGCAGGCAATCACAATTCATGGTTGGCTCACCATTTGGACTGCCATTTTCAGCCTGATCCCCTCAGCCTAGCCTGCAGGGATCAGGCCGAAACCAGCAGTCTGACATCCCCCGAGGGATCCCGGATTGCAAGAAGGTGCAGGCCAGGCTGAGGGACTCACCAGTGCATGAATCCATGCATTGGGCCTCTATTAAAGATATGAGATGGGTTGGAAAATTAAAGAGTTTAGTTATAACATTGGTATACATAGGTAAGTATTTTTAAGAGTGCTAGAAAGGGAAATCAATAGGAAGGGAAGAAATTAAAAAGTATTTAAGAAGAAACAAATATTTAAATTGGACTGGATATAGAAAAATGATTATAAAAGATCCTAAAGGCTTTTAAAAGATGAGGGATCAGTGTCAAGGGCAGCCCATTTATTTAAAAATTCCTAGGAGCCCTGTGTATGGCATCTTGGCTCTTTATGACCTGAATCTACTGTATTCTATAGCATTTCTCCTACTTTAATAAATTTGAAAACCTCTCTCCTAGATCCATAATATTTTGTGAAACCTGGATGCTTTATGCTAGAGCCTTATCACAGACAAATCTCATTCATTAATCCTATTTCTTCTCTTATATAATGATCTAGCACTAATTTCTCCATTCTCAGATTTTCTGTAACACATGATTAAATCTTCTTATACAAACTACCATTTTTAATTTACTAAAATTTAATCTATGTCAGTTCCTCATTGCTTTTTAAGGCAGGAAACAATTAGAGACTTAGTTTTTTGGGGTTTTTTTTGAAATTTGCATTTTTAGTATCTACAACCAGCAATGTGTCTTTATTAGTCCCAGATATGTACTGTGGGATTAATACATAAGTGAATGAATTCTTGGTTCTTCAATAATCAACTACTTAAAGTGCTACAACATTTTATGTTAAAGCATTTATTTTACAAATTATTTGAAACATTTGGAGTTTTAAAAATCTTCATTGAAATTATCATTTAAAAGAAAGAACAAGACCAGCGGTGTGTATATCTATGTCCTCTCTCTTTCTCACAAACGTTTTCCTGGTCAAAGCAGCAAAAGAAACAGCATGGATGGACCTGGAAAATATTATGCTAAGTTAAATAAACCAATCTGAGAAAGACAAATATCACATGATCTCACTTATTTGTGGAATCTAATGAACAAAATGAATAGACCAACAAAATGAGACTGGAAGCATGGAGGGATGGAATAGACTGACATACCTCAGTGTGGGGTTGGGGCGATGAGAAGAGATAAACTAAAGAACTTATATACTAACTAGAGGCCCAGTGCACAAAATTCATGCACAGGTGGGGTCCGTAGGCCTGGCTGGCGATCATGGCTGATCAGGTTCCCCACCTCCCCACCTCCCCCCTCCTCCTTCCCTCGCTGCCTGCGTCCACCGCCACCCACCCCCCAGTTCCCTGTCCCAGCCCAGGGACCGGCCCCAATCAGGCGATCAGTGCCTGCCAGCTGCAGGGAGGGGCCAACTGGCACCAAGGCAGGCAGGTGGTGGCCCAATCGGGGCCTGATGGCAGGGGGGAGGGATGGAGGAGGGCCCTGGGAGGTTGGCTGCCAGACCCAAGGAGGGAGCCAGCCCTCGGCCCCCCTGGGAAAGGGGCTACATCCATTGCCACCCACCCCTTAGTTCCCCATCCCAGGCCAGGGGCCCAGCCAGGGGATGGGACCAGGAGGTTGACCGGCAGGCCCCATCAGCAATTGGGGCCTGTGGTCTGGGGGCAGCTTCTGCATTGAGCGTCTGCCCCCTAGTGGTCAGTGCGCGTCATAGCGACCGGTTGTTCTGGTCATTCCAGTTGTTCCATAGTAAAGGTCAGTTAGGCTTTTATATATATAGATATGCATAGCCCATGGACATGGGCAATATGGTAGTGAAGATCGGGGGTTGAGTGGGAAAAGGCTGGGAGCAGAGGGATAAGAGGAGAGAAATGGGAGATATCTGTAATTTTATCAATAACAACAACAAAAAAAGCAGCAACAGAACTGTTGGTGGAAAGTAAAAGATATGTAAGAGTTCACCATAGATGTCTGGAGAAAGAAAAGATGATGGGCTTCACTCTCCTAGATACTAGGCAAGAGATGATGTAAAATATATTGGTGAATAATTGTTATTTATATTAATATAAAAATAAAAGCGTGAGTTAAATTATGACTCCTGACATTGAGGTAGGTAATGCAAGGGAACAAAAAGAATTTTGATGGATCCAGCAAAATAAGAATGAGATAACAGATAATATATATAAAAATTAAATATGAGTAAGATGGTATAAATAAAAACAATTATATGAGACATCAGAATAATTGCCTATGCACTGAATTCCCCTACAGGAAGGCAGCAAGATGGTGATAAAGAGATTCATCATACAAATTATGTGAAAAACCTTATAAATTATTTTTTTAAAAATTAAGATAACCCTATTATCAATTTCCCATAGATAAATGGACACATACAAGTAATACACATAAGAAGAGATCAAAATGGTCAATTAATGTATACTCTGGTTCTTATGAAAAAGGAACTAAAGTAATAATAGTACAGCCAAATAATGATGCCAGCTTTACCCAAAGCTCATTAGATTGGGAAATATTTAAATAAAGTTTCTGAATTAAGTGTTGGACAAAAGGCAAAGATATTTGTGCTTCATTACATTATTGGTTAGAGGCTGAATAGTCACAATATTTTTGTGTAAGAAATCTAGCAGTTTCATTTAAATAAATATTTTACATAATCTTTGACCCAGGATCTTACTTCAAAGAAATTATTCTAGTGTAAGCATGTCAAACTCACGGCCAGCGGGCCACATGCCTTGTTTAGTGGCCCTTCGGCTGCGAGTTTGACGTGCTTGTTCTATAGAGTTAATAGCATCAGAATGTATTGTCTGTTGTAGCAAAGATGTAGAAATTATGACTTTTTAAAATGGGAGATTATTGTGTGATGACTACTTGGCTATTTTTATCTTTATTTTACATTTCTCAAATAATGCTCTAAAAATTCAGCATCTTTGAGATACAATACTCTTTTGTCTAAATTGTACAAATAAGAGGATATGCCTTTCCTCTTGGACTCTACCCTCAAATAAAAGAAAGAGAATGAAATAACTGACTGATTTTGATGACAAACTTGAGAACAGTTTTCATGGAAACAGGTTCTGTAGTTTGTATAGAGAACATTATTGAAGATAAACTGCTTACCTTCCCCCTTCAATGATTATGATCTAAAACAGAAATGAACCATTTTTGTAATTAATATATATTTATGAGCATAATATTCTTTCTAACCTTTTTCTGGTGATACTGTACAATTCCCCATCTTTAATTATCAATTAGATTCTGATAAACCCAGGTCTTTATCACCAGTCTAGGCCTTAATCCACAGCTCTGGATTGATAGCCAACTGTACAATACATCTCTAATTTCAACATAATCAAAGCTGAACTGATGGGGAGGGGGAATTCTGTGAAGGGCTTAACGATGAGCTTAAGGCCAATATTTGATAACTATGTGATGTTGGGCAATTTATTTAACCTCTTTATTATTAGTTTTCTTAATTTATCAAAGGTAGACATTAATAGCAATGTCATAGAGAGAATTGGAATTATTAGTTTAGCTTTGATCTAGTAATTAAAATATCTATTACTAGTTTTAAGGTCTTCTGTTGTATCATGGTTTTTAAAATATCAAAACACAAAGCATATCTGTGGATATAACATTGTTATTAAAGACTAGAGGCCTGGAGCACGAAATTCATGCATGGGGGGGTCTCCTTAGCCCAGCCTGGACCCTCTCCAATCTGGGACCCCTCAGGGGATGTCTGACTGCAGGTTTCAGCCCGAAACCGGCAGTCGGACATCCCTCTCACAGTCCGGGACTGCTGGCTTCTAACTGCTCACCTACCTGCCTGCCTGATCACCCCTAACTGCCCCCCCTGCCAGCCTGGTCACTCTCAACTGCCCCCTCTGCTGGCCTGGTCGCCCCTAACTCCCCCCCCCCCCCACTGGCCTGGTTGCCCCTTAGTGCCCCCCCCCCCTGACAGCCTGGTTGCCCCCCAACAGCTCCCCCTGCTGACCTAGTCACCTCTCACTGCCCTCCCCCCACCCCCCGCCAGCCTGGTGGCCCCACGCAGCCTGCTAGCCAGTTGTTTGGTTGTCCCTTGCTAACTCCCCTGCCAGTCTTGTCGCCCCATGCAGCCTGCTGTTCAGTTGTTACTGTGAGGGCCTCGTGACCAATTTGCATATTGCCCTTTTATTAGTATAGATACCCCTCAGCAGTTTGTACATCTGCAATATCGTTCCTTTATCTCAAGCCCTCACAAGCCATCTTTACTTCTTAGTTCTTAGAACTCATCATCCTATCTCCCATTAGTTTTCTGTTCCTGCAGCCTGACCCCCACCCACCGTAACAGAGGCAGGAAGAACTCTTACTTTTGTCTTTACTGGGGAAGGGAATTTGTTTTACCAGGGGCAGGACCATTCTTCCTGGAGGAGAAAAATCAGTGCCATTTTCAAATGTGCTAGTCTTAGAAACTTCATTCAATGTCACTGAACAGAGGAAAAAGTTATCTAAGTAAATAAGACTAGCTTCATCAGAGAACATGGCAGCAAGAATGACATGGTTGCGGAAAGGATCAGAGTCCAAGAAGCAGCAGGATCAGGGAGCAGAAAATAATCATTTTATAATTATAAAGAAGCTTTAATATTTGTATTTTCATATAAATATATATTTTTCTTTATGTTTTAATATATAGATACATATGTATATAGTTTTATCTAAAATATTTAACAACACTACTTAATTTGTGTTCTAAATAATAATAATAAAACTGCTACTGTTATTACTTGAAATAAATCCTGAAAGAAGAGTACTGTAATTCTGCACTGAAATTGCAATCATTAATTTGATCTGCAAAATAACAGGGCACCAGGTATCAAAGTCAGAGTATAGCAAAGTAGCGTGGCCTAGCCAGAACAGGAATGGAAATGAATGTATCAGTAACTTGGAAGATTTGGTGTGTCAAACTCAACAGAAGATAATTTTTTTTCGCATTCAGAGCTGCATTATTGAGGATGGAAGCAAGAGATTTACTAATGGGAAAGAAAATAAGCCTATCTGAGTAGTTTTATGTTGGGAGAAGATGATGTGCCTAGGGAAGCAAACAGATCAGAACTTGACCTTGAAATTTGGCTTAGTAGAAAGAGAAGATTGTGATACTGCCTCTAATAAAAATAGTATTTGAGCAGCTGTAAATGATTTTTTGGAAGAAGACCTAGATTTCTGTGTTTGTCCTCCTGAATTTATTGTCTATTAAGAACATACAAACTGAAATATGTTAGTGAGGGGTTCCACAACAATAGAAGCAAAAAATTAGATCTGAAAATTTTCTGCACTAGGTGGTAAGAGGAATTGTGCAAGAGACAAAAGTAGCTGCCAGTCTTGTGTTAATAGAAGTGCATAACTTTTCTAGGGGGGAAGGGGAAAACACATTAGCCTATATGTATCAGGAAAGTCCCAGAGGTATTTTTCTGAAATGTGAGGTCTTTACTGCTAAATGTCAATCCACCCAAAGTAGGACCTGCAGGCCCTGAAGGGTTAACACTCCTCCCAAAGCATCTTACAGCCTGAGAGCCTGCCTGGCTGGTACAGGGGGGAATAGAGCTCAATTTCTAATGTGATTCAGTCTAAAGATAATTAGAAGGCTTAGTTCAGTCCCTAAAACCCTTCCAGAATTCACATGAGTTTGCTGGAGCACTAATGGACTTTGCCTCATCATAAATTCCAGCATAACTTGCTTATTCTGAGTTATTTCAGTATTCACCAAAGAGAAGTTAGTATAAATGGTACTGCTTGCGTTTCTTGTGTCTCAGAGACACACTGAGTAACTGATGATCTACTTAGTGATTCTGCCCTCAGTTAGCCACACTGGGGTCAGTCCCCACTGATTGCCCTGAAGAGCAGCAAAATATTAATGAAAATAAGGTTTGAAAATAGGACAACAGAGAAAATAAAAAGAAACCTACTCAAATATTGATAGTTTAATTACTTTTTATAGAGAGCTGAGGGATAAATAAGAGTCAAAAACTTATTCTCTTAATTTTATAAATGTTGGCATAAGAGAAACTTTTAGTTTGTCTGATTCTATTCTCACTTTTTTGTAAGAGAGATTCTAAGAAGTGAAGTCCAATGCCAATAGCAGACAGAACCATGTAATATTGAACCAAAAATATATAAACTATTTTTTTTCTCTTCTCTTTTCCCCTCTCCCTTCTCCTCCTCTCCCCTTTTCCCTCATTTTCTATGTGTCAAATCACTTTGTTGAGCATTCTTCACTGGTAGCACAATATTGAACTCCATTTAACTCTCTCAATTTAACGAGATGCATAGATTCATTGTAATTGGAGAAGCCATTTTTCCTTGCAGACGCTCAGTTTTTTCATAACTAAAATGGGCATAAGAACATTGCCTGCTTTACTTATGGAGCAAATTATTATGAAATTTAAATAAATATATCTATTCTAACGTAGACCAACTATAGATATACATAGGGCAGATCAAAAGCAGGTTTACAGTTGCTCATATGGAAAATAATATGATAATGAATAATAATACAAGAATAAACTCTTGTTTCACATACTCACAACTATAAACCTACTTTTGCCCGACCCTGTGTGTGTGTGGGAATTGATCTAGTAGATCATTTACATTAGAATTGTTATAATTTGTATGTTCTTACAAAATAACTTTTAAGATTTAGAGGGCAGATAAAAAACTGCTTTAATTTCCTGTCCTAGCTAGTTTGGCTCAATGGATAGAGCGTCGGCCAATAGGGGGCATGCAGGATGCAACCAATTGATGATTCTCTCTCATCATTGCTATTTCTATTTCTCTCTCCCTCTCCCTTCCTCTCTAAAATCAATAAAATATATTTTTAAAAAACTGCTTTAATTTTCTTTCTCAAGGATTAATGTCATTGTTGTGATGTGTTTTCATTGAAAAGGACAACAACTAAATGATGTTCTTTCATGTTAGAAATGTGAGCTGGTCTGGGAACTACAATGACTTTGGGCAGAGATTCATTCTCAAATGGTAGACCCCTAACCTAAGGAGTTTCAGGAGTTCATGAGATCAAAATAATTTTCATAATAATAGTAAGCCATTATTAGTCCTTATTATCTTATTCCCTCATGAACATACACCTTAGTTTTTCAGAGACTGGGTGACATGTCATATCACAATAGACTGAATTCAGAATAATTTTAGAATCCAACTGTCTTCTATTAAGCCAGGCATTAAACAGCTTTTTAAAAAATGTAAAGCAATGCCATTCTTCTCAAAATGTTATGGTATATTGTAAAATAGTTATTCTTCATAAAAGTATGTTGTTTACCTTAACATGTAATGGACTTATTGTTATTTTAAGCTAAATTAATAAATAATTTTTACATTGCTGTTTGAACTTAAAATATAGTAAATATTGATATATATATAGCCAACATAAACAAGGGCTCTTAGGGGTTTTTACTAATTCTCAAAGTGTAAAATGTCCTGAAGCCAACAAATTTGAGAACCACTGACTTAGAAGTTAGCAGAGAATGGTCAATGGATTGTTAAGATGCACTGATAATGAGTAATAATATTAATAAACAAAATGTTTATAGCATTTTGGAATATACAGAGTAGTTTTCACCTCTTTTAATGATTTGACACCATGCTATTTTATAGTTTTAGATGATGTTTAGTTTTATAGTTTTATCATTTCTCTAATCTTCCGTGTCAGTTTTCAATTGTGTGTAATGTTGAAAGCTTTGGCATGGGCCATTTTCCCTGCCAAGTTCTTAACAGTAGAAGGATGGAATGGTAACGTCCAATTCTAAAAATGAGAGTTAAGAGAAATGCAGAGAATAGACTTTTACTTTAGGGTCAGTTACTTTTGTGATTACCGTAGTAGCCTCCTTCATGTAAATTCTGGAGGGTTTCACTGTTCAATCAGCTTCTGCCCCCACTCCTCAATAGAGACTACAGGTTCTTTCTCTTTTCAGAGGCTATTCATAGAGTTCTTCTGACAGAGCTCTAGGACCTTCATCACCCTGATGTCTATGTCTTTCATTTCTTGATTTCTCGACCTTTAAAACGCCTTTGTTGTAATCTGTGCCCCCACTTCCTGTCTTTTCTGTCCTTTTGGGTTGTCAGTATTTCTGTTCCATTCCCTATCCTGAATTTTGTTGTTTCATTTTATTTTATTTTTGTTGGTTAGAAGTATGGAGAGTTTTATATACATGGTGGAGGGTAGAGGCAAGAGTGGGGGAAAAAAACTAAGCTTAGATGAAAAGTTACTATATTTGAAATGACATCTCCTAGAAAGCTTAAAATTCTATGGAAACCATTCCACAAGAGGTTTAGGCTAATTTTTTGGCAGGAAGGCTTACTGCCTACACAATTGTTACCTCTGTGGCATTCAGAGAAGTTGATGGGAGATGGAAAGTAATACTGAAGACTGAAAAAATTAAAAGATGGAAAGAAATTGGAAAGAAAAAAGAAAAAAAATCACACATTTGTGAGGGTCATTGTAAACTGCTAAACACTTAGGGAAAGAAGAAAAATAAGTACTTGTGCATGTGGTAGAGGCTAGAGAGAAATTGGGAAAAAGTTAAGAATTTTTCTACAAAAAAAAGAATTTTTCTACAAGGCTAGTGAGATAATGGTATGTATACTCTTTCCTTTCGTTCAGCATTTTCATTGATTTTGAGTTGTTACATTGCCTCTGAAATAGCATTTTACAACCTGGTCCTTGGGAACCAATGATTAAATAAATACTTTGCCAGGATCTAAAACATGATTATAAAAGTGCCATCAACCTTGAGAAAAATGATAACTCGCAGTTAAATAAACAATTAAGTATGCAAATTTAAGTCTCAACATAGCCACTAACTAATCTGCTGAGGTCACTTTTTTATGGACTTTTGAAATAGATGTCCTCTAGTATGTTCCTTTACATTCGAAAGAAAAATGTGTCATTTTTTGTTCTCCAGTTCAAAAACATTTCCCCTCAGACGTGGCCAGTTCAGCCAAGTTAATCCCTCCTAGTTGCCTGGAAATGCTAACAATTACTTTTACTCTTGTGATTAAATCAAACCAAACCAAACAAAAACATAATAAACAATCTAAAGAGAGTATGGTATTTAAAATGTCCTCAGTTCTGACAGGCAAATGGTTTCAAGTTTTCAGAAAATTTGGTTCTATTGACTTGTTATTTTGGGTACTTTGTCACCTGCTTTGATGCTAAATATTCTTATGAAGGGTTTTAAATATAATCTGAGGTCATCAAGTTTTATTTAAAGTGAGCATATATTAAGAACCATTCTATTTATGATCCAATTTCTACTTTATTCTTTTATTATTATAAAATATTTTATTCCTTTTTGAAGTAAATGTCTTTTAATAATCAGGATCTACTAATTACTTTTGACTATATAATAGACATTTTATTATGCATTATTCAATTGTAGTACATTATTACTTTATCATAAATACCTCTTTCTATAACTAGTGTCCATTAATAATTTTTACTTTATTGAGTTACAAATTTCTTATGAAAATATCTAAAACAAAGGGGGAGAGATCAGCCAAAGGACTTGTATGAATGCATATAAGCCTAACCAATGGACACAGACAACAGGGGGGTGAGGGCATGAGTGGGGGGTGAGGGGGCAATGAGGTGATAAGGACATATATGTAATACTTTAATCAATAAAGAAAAAATTTAAAAAAGAAAGAAAATATCTAAAACAAGTGCCTTTCATGATTAGTGTGCAGATAGTGTTGATTGATAGAGTTCCAGAATAGATCAGTATCCTTACTTTGAGAAAATCTAATATAACAAAATGGCCCTGAATTATTTTAGGACTATCATCTGGATTCTCTTAGATCCAAAGGTCATTGAAACCCCTTTCCAAAACTCTTGGAAAGATTTATTTGTTATGAGAGAGTCTTCTGCTTCTGTGGAAATTCACCTCCTAATAAGATAAGGTTGCAATTAGAAGGATTTTCACTGGAGCATCAATTATAATAGAGAAAACTTGGAAATAGCTTAAAAGTCCCAATAGGAGAATGGGAAAAGGCTATAATTAAAAAAAGTAAAATGAGTCAAGTCTCTGTGTTACTATCTCTAAAACCTAATATATAAAGAAAACGATATGGTTACAGAAATAGTTACAATATACAGATGATGTGTAAAATATGCAAACTAATAATAAATATGGGGCTTTTTTGCCATATATATTTTTAAAGACTTGCTTTTTTTAGAGGAATTTTAAGTCAAAAATACAACTGGTCATAATGTAGGTCAATGAACCTAGATTGATACGGAATCAACCAAAGTCCATAGTTTATTTTATCTTCATTCTTGGTGTGTAAATTCTGTGGCTTTGGACACATATATAAGGACATTATCTATCATTATGATTATTATACAGATATTTTCACAGCCCTAAAAATCCTCTGTGTTCACCTGTTCAGCCCTCCCTACCAAATTCCTACAACCCTACCCCTAACCCCTGATCTTTTTACTGTCTGCATAGTTTTGCCTTTTTCAGAATGTCATATAGTATGTAGACTTTGCAGATTGGCTTCTTCACTCAATAAGGTGCATTTAAGGCTCCTCCATGTCTGGGGTATATTTATGTATATATTTATATGTATACATTTTCTATGTATATAAATATATAAAAAAGTGTATAAATGGACATACATCAAATTGGTAACAATAACTTCTGGGAAAATGATTGAGCAGTATGCTTGGCAGTTGGAGAAAGAGGGTAAAAAAAGAATTTGTTTTACTTGTAACATTTTATTTAGTTATAAAGAGAACATATTCTTTTGTTGTGTGTAATTTCAAATTATTTTAAAAGTAAATGAAGAGGGGTTTTCTAGTTATCACTTTGATACGTAAATGTTTAGAAGTAATTATACTTACTCTCAAAACAAGAACAAAGCTGAAATACTGAACATCAAGAAACTCTTAAAATTTATCAGAGAAATGAGGTAAAGAATTTCAAAAGGGTAGATTCTAATCCAGCTACATCAAATAATCATTGTAAATGTGAGTAGTCTTAATATACCAATAAAAAGACAGTGTCTATTAGAATGGATAGAAAACAAGATCAACTATAGTTTGTCTACAATAAATCCACTTTAAAAGTAAAGACATGTCAAAAGTAAAAGGATGGAGAAAGATATATCATGTTAACAGTAATCAAAAGAAAGCTGGGGAAGCTGTGTTAATTTCAAATAACACAAAATTCAGAACAAGGAAAGTTATCAGGGACAAAGAGGCATTACATTATCCCAACATGGTCCATTTTTTCAAGAAAGCAGAGCAATCTTAAATGTGTATACACCTAACAAAAGAACATCAAAGTATAAGAGGTAAAATATGTAGAATCACAAGGAGACAAACAAATCCACTGTCAGTAACTGATATATGAAAGAGGCAGAAAATCAGCATGGCTATAGATGACTTGAGTAGCACTATTAATCAACTTACTGTAATTGATATTTATAGAATACTCCATTCAAAACAGCAGAATACACATTCTTCTCAAACTCATAAAACATTATGAGTATGCCACATCTGTTGTTTTCTTTCTTTTCAACTCTTTCACTTATTTTTTTTGCTTAGTTTATGTGTTTTTGTCCCTTAATTTTCAGTCATTTTGTGTACATATATTTTGTTTTTTGTATTGCTCACAAATGTTTTGTAGTCAAATTTTATTTTTGTTTTATTCCAGTCTGAAAAGCAACAGTTTTTAGCCAGTTCATTGAACTCATTTATATTTCTTGTACTTTATAATATTTTTGTTGCTATTTCTACCCCTTTGATTTGGGTTTTTATTTCCTCTGATCTTTATCTTTCATTGAGCTTTTGGGTTGGTGAAATTGTTACTAGGTATTTATGTTTTTATTTATTTTTTTATTTAAAAGATTGGAATATATACTTTCAATTCTTTCATTCCTTATGCTTAAATATAACCAGTATCTTACCATTGTTATAAAGCTCAAATTAATTTAATTATTTTTCTTGGATAAATAATGTTTCCTTCTTGTGAATGTTGTCTAAGATTTTTTTTTATTTTTTTATTTTTTTTAGTATAGATGGTGTCACAACAAAATACTGCAATGTAACTATATTGCCTTAATTTTATTTATCCATTTTAGGAATTGTGTGTGTGTGTGTGTGTGTGTCTTTTACTACAAATATTTAAGCTTTCATCTAATTCTCTTTCAGTTTATTCTTGATTTTTGACACCTGGGATTTTTTTATATGCTCAAAAGTATATGTAAAAGACAATTTTGTTATATTTTGCTGTCATTTCTTGATGTTTACATGTATTGGGAGGGTTAGCATTATCACATTTTAAGCTATCAAATGGAGTAAACTGGGAGGTTTGGTAACTAAGCTGTTGCTTCATTTTGTTTATATGTGAATAAACCCTCTTTGCACTGATTCAATCACCACAGGAAGGTGCAGAATTTCCATATGACATGGTGAGCTGCTTTATGTAGTCGTCCTTGTTACAAGGAGATGCATTTGTTCTGTAGAATAGACAATCTCTAGGAGATCTCAGAATTCACTAAATTTGCCTTCAGTTCTCTGGCTTTTTCAGCTCCACACCATGACTGATGCCCCAATTTCACTTGTTGTTAAATCCTTTTGTTGTGTTACTCATCCATGTGCAGGTTTTTGTGTGGATGTAATTTCCCAACTCCTTTGGGTAAAGATTAAGGAGCACAATTACTGGATTATGTGGTAAAAGTATGTTTAGTTTTCTAAGGAACTATCTTCCAAAGTGGCTGAAAATTTACCAGATTAATCAAGAAGAATAAAACCTACTAAGAAATATTTGTAAATTATAGAAAAAGTATTTATTATTGAAAGGAGAATATATTTATTCATATTTAGTCCTCTTTTCTTCAAACACTCAGAAAGCTACATTTTTTATTCTGCATGCTTAATCTTTGGGAAGAATTTGAAAAGTGAAGAACATAGGGATACAAACATTTAGTTATATTTGAGGGCAACTTTATTTGTTGAGATTTAGCTTTTATAGCATTATTATTAATTAATCTTTTTTATTTGACAAGTACTTCATCTTTTTTATAACTTATTTCTCATCTAAAACATATGGACCACCCAGCAAAAAAGAAAAAAAAATTCTTCTCATTTTAGACTCTATTCTAGTTCTGCAAATAATGTTGTAAAGCTAAAAGGGCTCCTATGATTCTATTAGGTGTATGATGTTTGTATTAAACCTCCCCACATTTAATAATATAAAAATTGCATGAAATGTTTAACTCTTACTTATTGTCATGGCACCAAGCCAATGGAAAATAAGGTGGAGAGAAATGAAACTAACATTTTAATCATGTTTTACGCTTATGCCAGGCATTCTTCTTCCCTACAAATGTTATATTTCCTTCTTCTAACAATTCTGCAAAGTAATTATTATAATTTTATTTTGTAACTGAGAAAGTAGTTTAGAGTATTTGCTAAAACTAAAACTGACTCCAATGGGTGGTCTGGCCTACTTCAATACTAGTATACTATATCCAATAGCAGTAAAACACACTCCATATTCCTTCTCTAACTAGGAACATGAAAAATATGACCTGGAATGTGTGTCTGAAACATTCTGTGTTTCCTAATGAGCAATAGCATGGAGCTATGAATGAAACAAGGTCTTTCAATTAAGGTGGTCACTGGTTAGGAGACTGCACCTGCCCCTTAGAAGGTATATGATCATAGGTAATTTACATACCTTTGTTTCTCATTGGAAAAATGTTTGTAGTAATAACTACATTGCAGTGTTTTAATGAGATTTTCAATCTATTTTAACCATGTAAAACTTTTCCTGAAACACTATGGTTTCAATAAATGCTATATTTTAATATATTAGAAAGAATGATACCAGTTTCAATTGTACAAATTATCATTTCTCATGTGCTACTAATCTAATTTCTCTGGCTGCTAAAATGCAAAGAATTTATGAAAATATACATATAGTTAGATTTTATTAGTATCTAGGAAATAATGAAAGGGGTATTTTTTCACTAAGAGTACCTTTTCCTTTTTTCTTTCTTTTTATTTTTCTGTCTAATTATTTGAAGTCAGAAGGAGGGAAAACTGGTGAATAGCCATGCTCTGTGTCCCTCATACAGAATTTATTAAATTTTCTTCTAGTTATTTTGTATAATGAGGTTCCATCTGAAGAAAGAGTTCTTGTTTTCAAAAAGAAACATGCTTTTCCTCCAACCTTTGTAATTTATGGATATATAAAATGAGGCTCAAAGAAAATGGCCTACAAATATAAGTGAAAATTTATAGTATAGGGTTAGGTCAGTTACTAGATAATAGGTTTAAATGGAAAATTATTTGCATTTCCTGTTTACTCCCTAAAATCTTCCCTATAATAACTGAAAATCCTGAAATTTGAGATTTATCTAAATTAACAACCACTCTTTGAAATCCAGATCCTCTGTAAGGATAACCAAAGTGGTAATCATCATAATAAAATTAATATCTAATTGTTTTTCTCCTACAAGCATTGTAAAAAAAAAGGTATCTCAAATTGAATAAGATCAGAAGAGTTAAAGGTAAATCTGAAACATATAGAACTAGAGTAGAAGACCAGCTTTGGTGGGGCCTTAGGTTGAAAGGAACTAGAACAGCAGAGATAAGCAGATGATGCTAGGGCATGTGTGTAGGGTTCGGGAAAGATGCTGAGTAGAAGAGGAAAGGTCAAAGATAAGATTCTTTCATTTGCAGTTCTTGGAAAGTTTGTTAGACTATTTCCTGGGCTCCATCTCTGGAGAGTTTGATTTTGTAGTTCTGGCATGAGCCATACAATGTGCACTTTTTACAATCTCCTAGGACCGTGGTCGGCAAACTGCGACTCACAAGCCACATGCAGCTCTTTGGCCCCTTGAGTGTGGCTCTTCCACAAAATACCACAGCCTGGGCGAGTCTATTTTGAAGAAGTGGTGTTAAAAGAAGTTTAAGTTTAAAAAATTTGGCTCTCAAAAGAAATTTCAATCGTTGTACTGTTGATATTTGGCTCTGTTGACTAATGAGTTTGCCGACCACTGTCCTAGGAGATGCAGATGATGTGAATGACCCTGTTTTGACTCCCAGTGAGTTAGAACGTATGCATAAAACCATAGAATTTTGGTTCAGAAATCCAAATACAGATTAGAATCATCCAGGGAGCTTAAAACCATCACCTGGCTACTTCCTCAGAAACTATGATTTCATTGGTCATACTGGGTAAAAGGAACTGATACTTTTAAAAGTTCTACCATGGTTAGCATATGCATCAATTTCGGAAACTCCTGGAAGCACAGCCCTAGAGCAGCAGAGTTGCAATGTAAATGACCGAGGTTGCCCTGTTACAGGGAAACAGTAACTGTAGAGTGCTAACAAGCAAGCCATCCCTACCTTATCCCAGCAGAGTATTTCCATGAGGCAGACCCTGTGCTGATCTTCACATTGTTTTGAAAGAAGACAGAAATCCATTATTTTGAGATATTTCTAGGTATTCAAATATTGACAGACATTTCAAATAAACCTCCAACTACCACGTAGGTGAAATATTACATTTTCAGGGCCAAGTACAGCCTAAGGACACTGTTTGTAAACTTTTGCTTCAGAGAACTTCTAAGCAAATGGTGCATTGGTATAACCAGTGTGCAAACATGGCGTGGGTTTTTCATGCAGAATGGCAGCTAGTTCTTAAAAAAAGATTGACTTCAACTATGTTGAGAGAATAACCTTTCTGTATTTGATCGAAGGCAATAAGTCAGATGAAAATGGCTTGAAAGTTTTAAATAGCTATCCAAATATGGTAAATTATTATATGAAACAATAAGCTCTAAGATTTGAAAAGGAAAATACTGTAAAATAAAACATAATTATCCCAATGATTGTGGTTCTTACAATTTTGTATCATCTGTATAGATAATGTTTTCATTAAGTCAGATAATTTCCCAGCCGGTGTGGCTCAGTGGTTGAGTGTTGACTCCAGCACCAAGAGGTCACCTGTTCCATTCCTAGTCAGGACACATGCCTGGGTTGTGGGCTTGACGTGCAGGAGGCAGCTCTCTCATCGATGTTTCTGTCTTTCACTCTCTCTCTCTTCCTCTTTTTCTAAAATTAATAAAAACACATTAAAAAAATCAGATCATTCACACCTAATTTTGCATTTATTTCTGTCAAGAATGTCAAGAATTTTAGATTATTCACTAACTGTCCACAACTAATCAATTAATGGATAACTGAGCCCTGAAATACTATATATTTCATAACTATAAAAATTTCATGCTGTGTATGTTTAAAACTAAATTTGCAGTGCTATAAATGATGATAATGCAACTAAAATATTATTAAAATTAAATATGTAAAGTTAAAAAGAACTCTAAACAAAACATTTTGTTTATACTGTTGGAGCATCTGTTAGTCTAACAGACCCTTCTGTGTAATTATTGATGAGGTCTATATAACAGCTCTCTCTCACTGCTACATTAACTGAATTGAAAAATGTTTCAGAATTTTCACATACATGTGATGCAAAATGAATATATCATTCAAACATAAAGCATAAAAAGTAAGATGAGTCAGGAGTCATTTCTTACCATGATAAATATATAAAAAATATTTTTTTCACCCATTAACACATTATGATTTGAATACTGCAGGTGAAATTGAGACTTGAGTATTTCCAAGGAGGAAGGTCTATAATGTGATTTTATATAACATTAACTCACATTTTATGCTATGTTTCTCCAGATACTATGGTTTTAATAGGGATGCGATAACAGAGACTCCATTTCTTCAATAAGCAGTCACATGACCCTGTCAGCTACTTACACTACTTTTGTCTACATTCTGAAAATGCAAATCAGAGCAAAAAAAAAGAAAGATACAAGTGCCAAAAAATGACTTACAGCAGGGGTCAAAAATTCAAATGCCTCCAGGGGACAAGCAGGTGACATAAATGAGGGAAGAAGGCCAGAAATACATGTCCTGTCTACAGGTAGAGCAGTTCTTCAGATATAGCTAATGGCTGTCATGAACAATTACTAGTGTAAGTCCAGTGTTGCAATATCAAATTGTTAAACAGAAGCCAGAAATCTCGATTTTTTAGGGAAAATACTCTGATTTTCAAATGTTTCCAGTCTATTAAAAAGCTTCAGTGACATTTTTAAAGCCAAACAGAATATCTTTGCACAACATCAACTTCTAGCATAAAGTAGCTGAGCTGACAACCAACGAAGCCGAGATAAAATTCTCACAGTGGCTGTTATAGAAAGCACATGTTGGAGAAGTGTTACACAACTGCCCATGTGCACAGAAACCAGTTTCTTACTGAGAACTTGTTAGCAATAGGTTGATTACTAAATGTAAATGTGTGTAAGGGGCTGGAGGCTGGATTATGAGAAACTTTCAATTCATTCATTCACTCATTCATTCATTTAGCAAATACTTACCAGGCCCTTTTCCAGGTGCTGGGAATACGGTGTTAAAAATAAAATGGTCTTTTTTCCTTAGAGTTTACACCTGAGTGAGGATATAGCCAAACAAATAAATATAAGACTTACATTAAAACCAAACCATAATGTAGTAAATGGTATAAAAATATTCAGTTATATAAATTGCAGGATTGTCACAACTTTTCCTTTGAACTGCTTATAACATCTAAACTGGGTCCCTCATTTAATCAGTTAAATACAATCTTTAACACATGTTTGTTTTACAGCTGTGTGAGACTTAGGATTTTACCTTTTAAACAAATTTCAACAGCATGCATATTGGTGATACCTGTGTCTTTGAACTGGAAACATTTGTATTGCTATAAAATTGCAGAATAATGTGGTTGTCCATTATAATTTCTTTCCATGAATAGTTGTTGAATGGTCCATTTCAACCAAAAAATAAAACATCACTTTTTAAAATAGAATAATTATTACAAACAAAATGCGTGTTATACATGGAAGTGAAATAGTCCCAAAGGAGGCTTTCTAATCTAGTCATTTCCTGTGTTCCATAAAAGGTCAGAAATTCTTTTTCTCTTCAAAGATGGGACCCAATCAGAAATTTATTTTATATCCTTTATATCTATGTTATGTGTGTGATTATCAATTGATGCAACATCAAGTATTTAAACATGTTCTGAAGAAAAATAGAGTAAGGGGATGATTGACAGGGAAAGTCTGGGGTAGCACTGCTACCTTTCTTAGAGGCCTTCTTGTTCGCCAGTGAACAACATCCATTCAGATTTTTTCTTAGCAATATATTAGATCTTATTGAGCTTGATAAAGTGGAGAAAAACATGACTAACAGAAGAAATGCTTTTCAAACTTATATCGCAATTCAGAACAAGGTCTCACTCAAAGACAGTTATATAGATTTCCATTTATATGAATCTAAGTTCAACTTATAGAGGACACACTTCATCCTAGCTAGGTGATGCAGAAAAGACTTCATTAAATGGAATTAAGTGGCTTTTAGATTTGCTTGGAAGACTGAAGAAATAAGCTGTAGACTGAATGTGGAGGCTGGTTTCTCAAAGCCATCCCACAGGGCTCAAGGATGTTAAAGATCTTGCCGACATCAGGAAGCTAACCCTTGATTTGGAAACCTAAGCTATAGCCTCTGGCTTTGGACCAGTTAGCATCTGCTAAAACCCAATCAGCAACATGGAAGCCGAAAGACTTGCTTCTCTTTCCACTTCAGTCAGTTCTTGTTGTCTGCAAGTGCATCTGATTGTGTAAACTAAACCACAAACCTAGATATAAGGAATTTTGGAAATGTATCGTGTGACTCTCCATCTCTGTGGCATAGGAAGTCACTAGAAGGAGGCCAAAATATATGCTGAGTACGTTTATCTATCTATGCACCACACCAGTCTTCCCTTAAATTATTGTCTTAGAATGGTGCTCATTCCAGCTCCTCCCAATTCTCCAACTGTTCTGAAAAGCTAAGGTGATGAGAGTTGGGAGACACCAGACTCATGTACCACTGCCTCCTGGCTCTTTTAAAGTAAAGCAACAGTGTGTTTATAGTTTGGGATTTGTTCAGCACTTGTGAATAAAGCTAGTATAAACATTCACAGGCAGGATTTTGTGAGAGCATAAGGTTTTATTTCTCTCAGAAATACTTAAGAGAGACATGCTGAGATGTGTGGAACGTATATGTTTAACTTTACTAGAAATGGCCAAACTTATCTAAAGGGGCTGTACTGTATTGCTTTCCAGCCAGCAAATTAATGAAAAAGAATATTGCTTAGTATTTATTACAGTTATTTTTTAATGAATCAGAGTCCCAGCTATTCCATACGATCACCAGTATTTCGTATTGCTAAAATAGTTTTGTTTTTGTGTTTCTAATAGGTGAAGAGTGGTAACTGATTTTATTTTTAATATGTCCTTGCCTTTAAATAGTGATGAATGATGTTGATCACATTTTCCTGTGCTTTTTTCCCCATCCATACGTCTGTTTTGATGAAAGACTTAAAATATCTGCACATATAATATTAGGTTGCTTGTTTTTTAATAGTGAGTTTGAGACTCCTTGGTATAGTCTGAATAAAAGTGTTTTATAAAATTTCTCTCTACCTGTGTCTTGGCCTCTACACACACACACACACACACACACACACACACACACACTATTTTTAAAAATAATGTTTACAGAAAAATTAGGTATTATGATAGTACTCATATACTCTCCACATAGTTCCTATATTAACATCTTATATCATTAATGCAGTGCATTTATTACAATTAACGAACCAAACTAACTACATTATTAGTAAATAAATTCCATAATTTATATTAAGGTATGCTCTTTGCATCATATAGTTCTATGGGTTTTGACAAGTGCAGAATATCATGTACTTATCTTTATAGTATCATACAGAATATCATACCACTCTAAAAATCCCCTTTCACTTATTTATCACTCCCTAATATCCCTGAATACCTGGAAAATGCTGGTCTTTTTTTTTTTTTAAACAGATACATATAAATTTAATCAAGAAAGTAAAAGAGCCATCTATCACCTTCTGAATGGCTTCTTTCACTTAACACTGTGCATTCTAGGGTTAGATAAATCAGCAAAATCTGGGGGGCCTCTAAGGGCCAAGAGAGCCCTGAACAAAGGCATCCTGCAGTTTTATGGACCTGGGGACTGGAGTGGATGCACAGGGAAGAGGGCTAGGAGTGGAAAAGTACTGGGTACTGAGTCAGTTGATAAAAGTGTCTTTAAGTTTCTCCCTGATTCCCCAAAATGGGGCTTCGTTGGCTAAAGTGCCTGAGGCCCAGATAAAGAGATCTCAGAATGAAGACATCTGGGCTAAGAATGCAAATATCCATAAAAACATGGCTAACCAGGGGACCCTGAATCACTGTCTAAAACTTCCTAAAGAGATGGCAGTGAGTGGTGGGGAGAGCAATTCTCCCCTGTGAGGCCTGCCAGGGGCCTGTCATTGCCTATGGCTGAGCCTGAAAAAAATCACACTAAGGTTTTATTGGTCAAGAGCCAGAATCCTCAGTAGATTTTATTGTTTCAATATGCAGTCCCCTTATGACAAAAGATGTTGAGCATCTTTTCATATGCTTATTAGCCATCTGTAAATCTTCTTTGGAAAGGTATCTTTTTAAATTGGGTTATTTTCTTATTATTGAGTTAATAGAGTCTTTATATATTTTGGGTTCAAATCATTTGTCAGGTCAGTGTTTTGCAAACAATCTCTCCCAGTGGGTGGCTTGCCTTTTCATTCTCTTAACAGTGTTTTTGGCAGAACAGAAGTTCTGCATTCAACAAATTTTATTATATTAAATTTTCATTTTTATTTAGTTTAACTTCCCTTGACCTATGAATTTCTTTCTTTTTTACCTATGAATTATTTATGTGTTCCAAACAGTTACATGTTAAGTCTTCCCACTTTATGTTTCATTTCTTAAACTTGCCTTTTGTATTTTTAATTACATTACTTCATTTTTGGTAAATTATTTGGATATATCTTCCAGGTCACTAATTCTTTAGCTAATCTATTGGGATTTTTATTTCACCAGTTCTATTTTTCACTTATGGAAAACAATTTTTCTGATGTATGCTTATCATGGATAACTATTCTCATCTCTATAATTTATTTTTTATTAAATAATTTTATTTAATTTCTATTTTCTATATTGGATAACAATATTGGAAAGTCTTTAGTGATCAAATATATGTTGTTTGTCTTTCTTGATTTTAAGTAGTTGCCTTCTCAGTTTGTTGATTCTGTGTGCATTTGCATGTGTGTGTGCATGTGAACGTGTGTGTGCATGTGTGCATATGCACGTGTGTGTGTGTATGTGTGTGTGTGTGTGTGTGTGTGTGAAGAGAGTTTTTGACTTTGCTTTGAGATTTTAACTCCTTTTTTTTTTTTTTTTTTTTGAGACCCAGTTCTTGGTTCTGGATGTTCCTATTTTACCTTTAGATCACAGATGTTTGCGTTTCTGGCTAACATTACCCCTGCTGTCCCCACACCCAACCCATGTAGAGCATGGTATTCTTATTTGTTGTTTTAAGAGATATGGGGAGACCACTAAGAGTGTAAAATTCCTTTTCTTAAAATGTGTGACTAAATTCTAGTGGGTGTGTTGTTCTTTCTGGCATGTATTTTGTTTATTAACTTTATCCTTTTATATTCACCTTGACTTCATAGTTATAATAATCCTGGTTATCATGCTATACTGTATGTTACTATAAGCCCCTCTAAATAATTTTTGGAATTAGAAGACTTTATCAATCATTAAATTAATAAATCCTTTTGGCTTACTCATGGAGATGTTATGACAAGCAAATGAGTAGGTATAAGCAAAAATGCGTTGTTAATTATTAAGCATTTTGTTTATAAAAACAATTATTATTTGATCTCATAGTTAATGGTGGTACACTGTCTTCAGTAATTTATAAGCAAATTAGAGTCAAACATGGACCTAGCTAACCAATAATTTGTATGTATAATCTCTTTCAGAAACTAATAAATTATTGAAAAATTTTTAATTAGGAAAACTTTCAGAATGTTGAACATTATCTTATTACATTTTAAAATAAAAATCTATGTATTTATCTACCACCAAACCTATGATCTTAATAAAAATAGGTGGGTACATTTTTTAAAACCATCTACCTTCCCAAAAGTGTTACATTGAGATTGCTCCACAGTATTCTTAATTACCACAGCATAGTGTGAGTAGCATGGATTATCATCTCACTTAAATTAAAGTTAAAATCATAATTTCCTCACCTATTAAATTCAGAAAATGTACTAACAACTAGGTTGCAGGAAGGATTGCATTCATAGGACACATTCATTAAATATTAGTTCTCTTTTTTTATTTCCTTAGATAAATTTAGGATTTTTTATAGTGGCATAATCTTAACTTCTGTTTGTTTTCTATAGGATCTCAAACAACATTTGGCTCAAAAATCTGTCATTTCATTGATTTGCCCAAGAGTTCCAACCCCAATATGCCTAATCCTCAAAAAACTATCTTCTGTGCTCTCTCAACTTTTCCCATCTTAGAGAAAATAAAGTGATTGACTTAATTTATATTTTGATGTAAAAGACTGTGTTTCCACCCTACATGGGAATGTTTATATTTTTTAAAAGGTAATGTTTTATTCAAAAGAGGTTTTTAGAACTTAAATCCTGAAATGGTTTTGCTAACTCTGGGCCAGTGAATTACCAATTGAACCTGAAGAACACACACATACACACACACACACACACACACAGGCACGCACACTCACACATTTGTTTTTCCTACAATGAAAAAATCATCTGAATGTTTAATGATCATAGAGGTCAGGCCAGAGAAATATTAATGTATTTATTTTTTAAAAATTAACACAGAAGATATTTTCCTTTGTAATTTTAAAGGATTCATTTTGTACTCCATGAAGATAAAAATGAAAAATTTGACAGAAAAACATCAATTCTTTATATGAGGACACAATTTTTTTTCTAGATGCACCAATTAAAATATGCCTAAATAAATTGCATATTCATCTAAATTGCAGATATGTTCAGTGGCCACTATAATTTTAGAATGTTCACTTTTAATCTTTGACATGGATGCACATCAATTCAATAAAACTGCATAATTTATTTTATCAGAAATTTTCTGTCTTTGCTTGTCAGCTAAACAGAGGCTAATTTATAATTTTTAAAATTATACAATGGGTATTTTCACTTAACAAGGATATTTTAAAATTTGGGCTATTTTAAAGTCAGTTACTAGATTAAAGAATTTACATGAAATCATTCTGTGGCTGATTTCTCAGTATTATAGTGTGGTATGTGATTATTTCTAAAATAGTTATTTTCTATTTTAGTTATGCTACTTAAATATTATGTCTTCAGCTTTCAATGTCTATTAAATATTTCTGTGTGTGCTTATGAATTTTAATGTCTAATTAAATTTTGATATTCCAAAATTCATTTTTCCTTCTGATATTTATGAATCAATTAGAACTTGCTAACAATGCCAAATAAGAAAATAGTATTAGAGGAATCACTAATATAGATTTAAATGCTTATTAGTACACATATTAAAATCAATTCAGCTAACCATTTCCCTCTGTAAACCTCATCGATCTATGGTATTGTTTTTCTCACTTTGATGAATTACAGCAGTTGTTCTCAGCTGGGGGAAAAGCTGTCCCCAAGGTTACATTTGGTAAGGTTGGAGACATTTTTGGTTTTCCCAATTGAGGTGGGGGATATGACTGGCATCTAGTGAGTAGAGGACAGGCATGCTGCTGAATATCTTAGAATATACAGGACACCCCCCCACACCCGCCAAACCCTTCCCCAACAAAGACTTATCCAGTCCAAAGTATTAATATTGCAAGAGTGAAAAACACTGCCTTACAGTCTATTAGGGAGGAAGATATAGGTACATAAGTCACTATAGTTAAATTAGCAATAATAACTAGCTGATTCCAAGCATCATTAGGGGTATTCTATTTGCCTCTCCTAATTCAATCTTCATACAACCCAAGGTAAGTGCTGTTTTAATTATTTAATTCTAGAGGCTCAATGCATGAAATTCGTGCAAGAGTAGGCCTTCCTTCCCCGAGCTGCTGGCACCGGCTTCCCTCTCGCACCCAGGACCCAGGCTTCCTTCACAGCCCCAGCTTCGTCATATTATGCTTTTATTTTTATAGACATATATGAGGAAATCTCACATAAAATATTAATAAGTATCAATCAGTTTGTTCAAAACCAATATCATACTAATAAAACTATTGAAATTTCAGCCACATGCTATAAATAATGGCAAGGTCACATTTATCTTACTTCTCCTGCAACCAGATATAAATAGTGTAGGAGAACAAGTAATTCACCAACTAGCTATGTTGCCAGACAGAGAAGGAATGGACTGCCTAAGGATTATTATTGGCTAGAAAAAACAATTAACTATTTGAACATTTACTTTGTTCTTTGAACATTTTCATGAATTTAAAATTATTATCTCATTTAATTCTAGTACTACCCTGTGAAATAGATGTTATTTTTCCTTCATTTCATCTTGGGAAAATACACCTTAAGAAATATGGGGAAATATCCCAGAGCCAACTAGTAGCAGACTGTGTTAGATCCTAAACGTACTTGGCCACAAAGCAATGCTCTTTCTAACTCTATGTGATCTCTTCCTATTTTATTTTTAAGATATGAGATATTTTACTGTCTGCACCAGTAGAGAAAAACTGAAATTAGTAATGATTACAAACTTAAAACAATGTATAATTCCCAAGGACTGGTATAGAAATTGTAAGTTTGGGGGTGATTGGAAGATGGCGACTGGCAGGAAGGTACGGAGGGAGAGAGTGTGAGAGAGTGAGGGAACCATAGAGGAGAGTGTAGATGTGTGTGGTGTGTGTATATGAGCTAGGGACAGTTAGATTCTGCAGGTCCTCCAAGGGGCTGCCAAACCGGGCAGTCTTAGACGTCGGAGCCCCACGCACAAAGCAGACACTTCTGAGCGGCCAGTGCGGGCACAGAGACCATGCCATCTTGAGAAACAGAGCTGCTTAAGACTAGGATCCTGGCCTCAGCACCACCCAGTCACATCTCAGATGCAAACCAAGACCCTGCAGCCACTGGGCACAGAGAACTGTGACCACAGTTTCAGACCAACAGACAACAAGAATCCAGACTTCCTGGTCACAGACTTCTGTGAGTCAAAGAGCCTATCCCCCTCCCCGCAGGATCACGGATAGCACCATAGTAACTGATAGACCCACCCCTCACTTGGGACGCAGTGCACAGACCTCAGCGCTGCTACGGGAATTTGAGTTTGGGAGCCGTGCACAGACCTCAGCACTGCTACTGGAATTTGAGCTTGCGCACGCACAGAGACAGGACTCTGCTCCCTGCAACACAATCGGGCAACCAAACCCAAAGCCCATGCAGGGCGGCAGTGCCACCTGACTTCGATTCTGGGCAAGCGCACAAGGAAGTCTGTTTACTGCAGCGCATATGGAAATCTGTTTTCTATAGCGCAGGCATGCCACAGTGCTACTGTGCAACCCAGTCCCCCATGGTGACTGGGACCCAGATTCTCCCAGCTAGAGGCAGCACTGAGCACCACTGACTTGACTCTGTTTCTTACCTTGTGCACCTGGGATCCCTGACACAGTGCATTCACACTAAGGGCCAGTGACTCTAATTCTTTGTGCATGCACACACGGGGACCCTGATTCTCAGCGAGAAGCCACATGAGTCAACAGAGACTCTGATACTCGATTCTTGGTGCAGACACAGGGAAACTCTGACTCCTGGCACACGCTAGGGGCCTCATTTTCGGCACATGCCAACAGCGCAGGGCAGACGGGGTCCATGATTCTAGGTGTGCACACGAGACCACACTGAACGCTGATAACACACTGACCCTGGGCGAGCCTGGTTCCCACCAACCCATGGCAGCCACATGTCCTAGTGTCGGAGTACTTCAGTGACACTCAGGTGGTTCGAAGCTCCCACGGCACACGGCCCAGGTCCATGCAACTTGAAGTTTGAACCTTCTGGTGATAGTCAGAATGGGGAGACGACACAATCTCCAGAGGAAAGAAAATGAGGAGTCGCCAAGAAAGGAAATTAGTGAAATTGAAGCATATAACATGACCGAAAAAGAATTCAGAGTAATGGTCGTGGAAGAAATGAAAAGTGATATAGCTACAATAAAAAACACCATGGAAAGTTTCAACAGTAGACTAGAAGAAGCAGAGGACCGAATTAGTGAGTTAGAAGATCAGGTACAGAAACAAGCCCAATCTGAACAGCAACTGGAGAAAAAAATTAAAAAGCAGGAGGAAAGCCTAAGGGAGCTTTGGGACAACATGAAATGAAGTAACGTAGGTATCATAGGGCTGCCAGAAGGACAAGAAGAGCAGCAAGGATTAGAAAATCTATTTGAAGAAATAATGACAGAAAACTTCCCGGATATGGGGAAGAAAAAAGTTACACAAGTACAGAGAGTCCCAAGTAGGATCAATCCCAAAAGACCCACACCAAGACACGTCATAATTTCAATGGCAAATATTAATGACAAAGAGAGAATCTTAAAGGCAGCAAGAGAGAGACAGAGGGTTACCTACAAAGGATCCCCCATTGGATTATCAAATGATTTCTCAACAGAAACACATCAAGCTAGAAGGTAATGGAAGGAGGTATACAAAGTGTTGCAAAGCAAAGGACTGAATCCAAGAATACTCTATCCAGCAAGACTATCAATCAAAATTGAAGGGGAGATTCCTTTGGCTTCAGAAGATGGCAGCTGGCAGGACGGAGGTGAGGGAGAGGAAGTGAGTGAGTGAGGGTATGAAAGGAGAGTGTGTGGTGTGTGTGAGTAAGTAAGGGACAGTTAAAGCCCCGTAGGAGCAGCAGGGGCTGGCAGACCAGGCTCTCTTAGACAAGAAGAGACTACCACTGCTGCGGGCACTCCCCGGATGGCGGGACTCTGGCATGGAGCCCACGCCATCTTGAAGGGGAGAATGGCCTTTTTTAGGAACTCATCAGCACCACTAACCAGACAGGCCTTGGAACTGCCCCACGACCCAGCAGCCACTCCAGCCAAAATCCTGCTGCCCCACCTGCAGACTGTAATAGTACCTCCCCCGTGAAGCCGAGTGAGGGCTGGTTGAGGTGAAGTCTAGGAAGTGCTCCACGTAGGATCTGGCATGTGCAACTCCTTATATGCTAGGAATTATCATAGCAGATATTCAATATGGATGACGCTTGTTGAAATGACATTCCTAGGATTCAAACTGTGACGTAGCTCAGTTTTCAAGATGGCTTTAAAAATGTTTTTACTCATTACATAGAGAGGAAGGGAGAGGGAGAAAGAAACATCAATAGAAACATCAATGATGAGAGGGAATCATTGATCAGCTGCCTCCTGCACACTCCATCCTGGGGATCAAGTCTGCAACAAAGACACGTGCTCTGAGCTGGGAATCAAACTGTGATCTCCTGGTTCATAGGTTGACACTCAACCACTGAGTCACACTGGACAGGCTCAAGATGGCTTAAAGAGGAGAAATAACAACAGACCCCACAGAAATACAAAGGATTGTTAAAAAATACTATGAACAACTCTACTCCAACAAACTAGACAACCTAGAGGAAATGGACATATTCCTAGAAAAATATAACCTTCCAAAACTCAATTGGGAAGATTCTAAAAATCTCAATAGGCCGATAACTATGGAAGAAATTGAAGCAGTCATCAAAAAGCTCCCAGCAAACAAAAGCCCGGGGCCAGATGGCTTCACAGGGGAGTTATACCAAACATTCAAGGAAGAACTAAAACCTATCCTCCTCAGACTATTCCAAAAAATTCAAGAGGAAGGAACACTTCCAAGCTCATTCTATGAAGCCAGCATCACCCTAATACCAAAACCAGATAAAGACAACACACTGAAAGAGAATTATAGGCCATTATCCCTCATGAACATAGATGCCAAAATCCTCAACAAAATTCTAGCAAATCGGATCCAGCACTACATCAGAAAGATCATACACCATGACCAAGTAGGATTTATCCCAGGGATGCAAGGATGGTACAATATCCGCAAATAAATAAACATGATACACCACATAAACAAATTGAGAGATAAAAATCACATAATCATATCAATTGATGCAGAAAAAGCATTTGACAAAATCCAACACCCCTTCTTGATCAAAACACTCAGCAAGGTGGGAATAGAAGGATCATACCTCAACATAATAAAAGCCATATATGAAAAACCTACAGCCAACATCATACTCAATGGACAAAAACTAAAACCATTTCCCCTAAGAACAGGAACAAGACAGGGATGCCCACTCTCACCACTCTTGTTCAACATAGTACTGGAAGTACTAACCATTGCGATCAGACAAGAAGAAGAAATAAAAGGCATCCAAATTGGAAAAGAAGAAGTAAAACTGTCCTTATTTGCAGATGACATGATATTGTACATAGAAAACCCTAAAGACTCCATCAAAAAATTATTAGACTTAATAAACGAATTTGGCAATGTAGCAGGATACAAAATTAATGCCAAGAAATCTATGGCATTTCTTTACACCAATAGTGAACTTATAGAAAGAGAGACTAAAAAGCAATCCCATTTACCATCGCACCAAAAATATTAAGATACCTAGGAATAAAGTTAACTAAGGAGGTAAAAGACCTATATGTGAAAAACTATAGGACACTGAAAAAAGAGATAGAGGAAGACATACATAGATGGAAGAACATACCATGTTCATGGATTGGGAGAATCAACATCATCAAAATGTCCATACTACCCAAAGCAATCTACAGACTCAATACAATCCCCATTAAAATACCAATGGCATATTTCACAGACCTACAACGAACTTTCCAAAAATTCATCTGGAATAAAAAAAGACCCCGAATAGCTTCAGCAATCCTGAGAAAGAAGAACAAAGTAGGTGGGATCTCAATACCAGATATCAAGCTGTATAACAAAGCTACTCTTCTAAAAACAGCCTGGTACTGGCACAAGAACAGATATATAGATCAATGGAATAGAATAGAGAACCCAGAAATTGACCCAAACCACTATGCCCAAATAATATTTGACAAAGGAGACATGAACATAAAATGGAGTCAAGACAGTCTCTTTAATAAATGGTGTTGGGAAAATCGGACAGATACATGCAAAAAGATGAAGCTAGACCACCAACTTACACCACACACCAAAATAAACTCAAAATGGATAAAGGACTTAAACATAAGACGGGAAACCATAAAAATACTAGAGGAATCCATAGGCAGAGAAATCAGACACATGCCGAAGGAACTTCTTCACCGATACTGCTCCTAGGGCAATGGAAACTAAAGAGAAAATAAACAAATGGGACTACATCAAAATAAAAAGCTTTTGCACAGCATAAGAAACCATAACAAAACAACAAGAAAGCCCACTGCATGGGAGAACATATTTGCCAATGTCATCACCGATAAGGGTTTAATCTCCAACATTTACAGGTAACTCATACAACTTAACAAAAGGAAGATAAACAATCCAATCAAAAATGGGCAACAGACTTAAATAGACACTTTTCGAAGGAGGACAGAAGGAAGGCTAAGAGACATACGAAAACATGCTCAAAGTCACTAATTATCCGAGAGATACAAATCAAAACAACAATGTAGTATCATCTCACACCTGTCAGAATGGCTACCATCAACAAATCAACAAACGACAAGTGTTGGCGAGGATGAGGAGAAAAAGGAACTCTTTTGCACTGCTGGTGGGAATGCAGACTGGATCATCCACTGTGGAGAACAGTATGGAGTTTTCTCAAAAAACTAAAAATGGATCTCCCATTTGACCCAGTAATCTCACTTCTAGGAATATATCCCAAGAAACTAGAAACATGAATCAGAAAGGATATATGCACCCCTATGTTCACAGCAGCACAATTCACCATAGCTAAGATTTGGAAACAGCCTAAGTGCCCATCAGCAGATGAGTGGATTAAAAAACTGTGGTACAGCTACACAATGGAATAGTACGCTGCAGTAAAAAAGAAGGAATTCTTACCATTTGCAGCAGCATGGATGGAACTGGAGAGCATTATGCTAAGTGAAATAAGCCAGTCAGAGAAAGATAAATATCACATGATCTCACTCATTTGTGGAATATAATGAACAGCATAAACTGATGAACAGGGACAGATCCAGAGACAGAGAAGCATCGATCAGGCTGCCAAACCTCAGAGGGAAGATAGAGGAGAGTGGGGGAAAGGAGGAGAGATCAACCAAAGGTCTTGTATGCATGAATATAAGCCTAACCCAGTGATCAGCAAACTGCGGCTCTGTTGACTAATGAATTTGCCGACCACTGGCCTAGCCAATGGACACGCACACCAAGGGGGTGAGGGCATGAGTGGGGTTGGGGTTGGGGGGTTAATGGAGGGATGAGGACACATATGTAATACCTTTTAATCAATAAAGAAATTTAAAAAAACCAAATGAAACACGCTTAAAAAAAAGAAATTATAAGTTTTGAAGTCTAAATGTCATCTTATGTAACATGTTGTACCTGTTAGAAATGGCTTTGGCTGCAATTAATAGCAAACCTTACTAATAGTGGCCTAACCAATGGGTATCCTCCTTAATAAGAAGACATAACTTTGGTCTTCTTATTATAGTAGGAGTGTTTCAATGATTGTGTGAAGTCAGGGTCCTGGGTCAGCACCTCTGTTATTCTAGTCTCTTTTTCTCATGTCAGAAGTTGTTTAGAGCAGTTTCAGCATTATTTTGTCACACTACAGAGAGCAAAGAAGAGAGAAGCAGAAAGGGCTTTATTCTCATGATACTTTGGGGGCAGGGGAAGTGGAAGTGTATAAAGAAAAAAACGCGTTTCCAGAAACCCTAAGTAGACTTTACATGTTATCAGTCAGAACTAGGTCATGCGGTCATCTCTAGTTGCAAGGGGGGCTAATTTTTCTTTCATTCCTTTAAGGACCCGGTTCGGTAATCTTTTAATGAGCTCATGAAAAGTGACACTACAAAGTTTATAGTTAGCAAAGCAATTTCACATATTTCTTTTCAATTGCTATAATTAAATTAACAACAGAATGTTAAGTACTGGTAAATATCCTAAAAAGTAATGCATTTATTAGTTTAAAATACCTAATATTTTAAAGTATTTAATCTGTTCCAAAATTTTTCTGGGTAATTCTCACAAAACTATGTGCTGGCTAAATTTATTATGACTGTTTAATATACACCAGTTTGTAGGTAAAGGAATTTAGGTTTAGAGATTAAGTAATTTAATTTGCTAAGGTTACACACCTGGCAAAAGAAAAAATGGAATGCAACTCCATGTCTTACTAATTCCAAAGCTGAAATATTAATGATTACTTTATTATTAGGACTTTTACACAGCTCATCCTTTTTTCTCTGTTTATTAGATCTATATATACAGACTGATATTATATAGAGTGTGTCTCTCAATATTATTACACTTTATTCTTCATCATCATCTTCACCATCACAGATTCATGTTGATATTACATTTAAAATCAGAGATTATGAACTTTGCTTCCCAACATTGCTATTTCTATTCCATAACTCCCTTATTTTCATATTCACATTTCCATTCTGCTGCTCTGCCATCTCCACTGACTACTTGGGTAGCCTCCTCTCCATCTGTTTCTTCTATGTCCCCGTTTCAAGCCCTTTACACTAATATAAGTGCAAATTCTCTTACAGAATCCTTGAATCTCTTAGGCAGCCCCCATACAAGCCAGAACATTGGACTCATGGTCCATTCTTTTGCTTTAATCCTAAGAGAGATGCTCTGGTATAGGTGATTTTCTCTCAGTGCTTCATGTTGAGCTGCATAGGGGAGGACTGTGGGCAGGCACAATGAACACTACAAATTTCCCTGTTTGTTGTTGTTGTTTCATTTTGTTATTTGCTAGAGTCTTATCTTGATTTGACAGTGGGCTGAGTACTGTAGCTTCTGAACTTGTTTCTAGAGTTCCACAGAAGTCTTCTGTTTCATACATTGTTGTTAATTTGGTGTCTTGTCCAGGGAAGGAGGGCTTGTAGCTGATTAGTGAACCATTGTGATGACCTAAACTGGGTTCCACATTTATAAATGGCAATTCTACTTCCAGAGATAAAGCTCATTTACATTTCTTGCTCATTCTTAGCCTGTCCAATTTCACTATTGTTCCCTTTAAGATAAAGCATCTGAGGGTGACTTTCCACTCAAGGTCATAACCTCTTGACTCAGGAACCAAGGAGGACCTTCTCATTTTGTGAAATCTTTTTGTGACTGAGTTTCTCCATTTGGCTCACCAAGTAACATTCCACAGACAACCAATTAAAAGAAATAATAAGTGAGTCCACACAATGTGGTGTATTTTCAGGCTTTCCTGACTACAACTGTCATGTGAATGATGCTACAACCTCACCATTTTTCACTTCTCTTTATAGCAATATGGAGATTTTTACATAAAAGACATATATGGCCAATCCTTCTAAGGGCTGGTCAAATTGAATTCATAGTAATAAAAGGAAGAATACTCATTAGATATATGCATTCTACATCAGAGGGAAGCAAATATCCGAAAGCTCTGAGAACCTGTGAGTGTGGTTGATAATCACTCTAAATTTCAAGGAAGATAAAAAATGTAAACATAGAGTAAAATTTAATCTTAAAGAGTAAACATCTCTAAAAACAAACAAAGTATTAAAAGTGTGAATGTAATTTCCTGAGGAACTCAGAATAAAGCAGGGCATGGAGGATAGAAGGGAGAGACATATTTTGCCGGGGAGGGAGGAGTCTTTAGAAAGAATGGAAAGGAGCTGTTAAAATAGTTTCAGTAAGAAAGAGTCCATTATCAGTTGAACACTGCAAGTAATAATAGAGGTAATAAGAACAGTTTTAGCTCTACCCATCCGAAAAAAAATAAAAGAAAACAGGAGTAGTAATCCAGCTCAGGACAAAGAGGTATTTTAATGATTATGGGAGATGGCAAACAGAACTACTTGCTCCTACTTTGCTTGTATACATTTTATAGAAAACTAGAGAACTGGTGCATGGATTTATGCATAGGTGGGGTCCCTTGGCCTGGCCTGCACCCTCTTGCAATCCTGGACCCCTCGGGGGATGTTGGATGGCCAGTTTCTGCCCGATCCCCGCAGGCCAGGCCGAGGGACCCCACTGGTGCACGAATTTGGTTAATCTCTTCCCGCCCTCTCCCCTCTTCCCTTCCCTCTAAAATTCATCAGTCTGTTCCAAGTTTCCATGCCTGTGTGTTGAGCATTTGCCCCCTGGTGGTCAATGCACCGCATAGCTACCACTCGAACGGTTGAACGGTCAAACAGTCACTTAGGCTTTTATATATATAGATAATGATCATCAAACTGTTAAGTTAGAGCCATCATAGCTAATCAGCACTCTAGGACCAAATGGAGGAAAAATATTTTCATAGTGTTCACCACTTATTGAGTGCCTACTATTTGCACTGTCATCAGCAATTTACACAAGCCCTCTCTAACCTTCCTAAGAACCATATGAACGTGGCAAGACCATGTCTGGAATACTTAATTCAGTTCTGAGATTTGCATTTTAAGCAAATGTGGGAAGTCTTCTTGAGTGCATTTTTGAGAGTTGAGGACAGGAGGGGTAAGAAGAATGGGAGGTATAAAACCCATACCATACAACTGTAATACTAAAGGCAGAAATCAAGTTAAATAAAGCAAAACATGAATGAACTGTCCCTCAGTGCAAACAGTCTATCTAAGCTTTAATGACTTTGGAGAAGAGG
The DNA here is from genome assembly GCF_963455305.1 of Plecotus auritus. NCBI lineage: Eukaryota > Metazoa > Chordata > Mammalia > Chiroptera > Vespertilionidae > Plecotus > Plecotus auritus. Next base: position 143,936,573 of record NC_137776.1, on the reverse strand, counting down.
TTCCTGAATTGAAGTTCATGTTGAACTAGATCAGCTCTGGCTAAGAAATACTAATTTTTTTTTTCAAAATTTTTATTAAGGTATTATATGTGTACATATCTTACCATTGCCCCCCCCCACCCCACTTTCATACCTGCCCTCACCCCCCAATGTTTTGCATCCGTTGGTTACTCTTATATGCATGCATACAAGTCCTTCAGTTGATCTCTTATTTCCCCCACTTCTCCCTAACCTTACCGCTGTAATTAGACACTCTGTTTGATGCTTTACTGCCTCTGTAACTATCTTTTGGTTCATCAGATTATAATGTTTTTCATTATCCCTAAATGAGTGAGATCATGTGGTATTTTTCTTTCATTGACTGGCTTATTTCACTTAGCATAATGTTCTCTAATTCCATCCAGGTGTCTACAAATGGTAGTAACTCCTTCTTTTTTATGGCAGCATAGTATTCCATTGTGTAGATGTACCATAGTTTTCTGATCCAGTCATCTGCTGACGGGCACTTAGGCTGTTTCCAAATCTTAGCTATTGTAAATTGTGCTGCTATGAACATAGGGGTGCATATATCCTTTCTGATTGGTGTTTCTGGTTTCTTAGGATATATTCCTAGGAGTGGGATTACTGGGTCAAATGGGAGTTCCATTTGCAGTTTTTTGAGGAAACTCCATACTGTTCTCCACAGTGGCTGCACCAGTCTGCATTCCCACCAGCAGTGCACGAGGGTTCCTTTTTCTCCGCATCCTCGCCAACACTTGTCGTTTGTTGATTTGTTGATGATAGCCATTCTGACTGGTGTGAGATGGTATCGCATTGTCGTTTTGATTTGCATCTCTCGGATAATAAGTGACTTTGAGCATGTTTTCATGTGTCTCTTGGCCTTCCTTCTGTCTTCTTTCGAAAAGATTCTATTTAGGTCCGTTGCCCATTTTTTTATTGGATCATTTATCTTCCTTTTATTAAGTTGTATAAGCTGCCTGTAGATGTTGGAAATTGAACCTTTATCAGTGATACCATTTGCAAATATGTTCTCCCATACAGTGGGGTTTCTTGTTGTTTTGTTGATGGTTTCTTTTGCTGTGCAAAAGCTTTTTATTTTGATGTAGTCCCATTTGTTTATTTTCTCTTTAGCTTCCATTGCCCTAGGGGCAGTATCACTGAAAAAGTTCTTTTGGCATATGTCTGAGATTTTGCTGCCTGAGGATTCCTCTAGTATTTTTATGGTTTCCCATCTTATATTTAAGTCCTGTATCCATTTTGAGTTTATTTTTGTGTATGGTGTAAGTTGGTGATCTAGTTTCATTTTTTTGCATGTATCTGTCCAATTTTCCCAACACCATTTATTGAAGAGACTGTCTTGACTCCATTGTATGCTCATGCCTCCTTTGTCAAATATTAATTGCGCATATTGGTTTGGGTCGATATCTGGATTCTCTATTCTATTCCATTGATCTATATGTCTGTTCTTGTGCCAGTACCAGGCTGTTTTGAGGACAGTGGCTTTGTAATACAGCTTGAAATCTGGTATTGAGATCCCTCCTACTTTATTCTTCTTTCTCAGGATTGCTGTGGCTATTCGGGGTCTTTTTTTATTCCAGATGAATTTTTGGAGAGTTCTTTCTAGGTCTGTGAAATATGCTGTTGGTATTTTAATGGGGAGTGCATTGAATCTATAGATTGCTTTGGGTAGTATGGACATTTTGATGATGTTGATTCTACCAATCCATGAACATGGTATGTTCTTCCATCTGTTTACATCTTCCTCTATCTCTTTTTTCAGTGTCCTGTAGTTTTCTGCATATAGGTCTTTTACCTCCTTGGTTAGGTTTATTCCTAAGTATCTTAATTTTTTTGGTGCGATGGAAAATGGGATTGCTTTTTTAGTCTCTCTTTCTGTAAGTTCACTGTTGGTGTATAGAAATGCCATAGATTTCTTGGCGTTAATTTTGTATCCTGCTACCTTGCCGAATTCATTTATTAAGTCTGTTAGTTTTTTGATAGAGTCTTTCGGGTTTTTTATGTACAATATCATGTCATCTGCAAATAAGGACAGCTTTACTTCTTCTTTTCCAATTTGGATGCCTTTTATTTCTTCTTCTTGTCTAATTGCAATGGCTAATACTTCCAGTACTATGTCAAACAGGAGTGGTGAGAGTGGGCATCCTTGTCTTGTTCCTGTTCTTAGGGGAAATGGTTTTAGTTTTTGCCCATTGAGTATGATGTTAGCTGTGGGTTTATCATATATAGCTTTTATTATGTTGAGGTATGATCCTTCTATTCCCACCTTGTTGAGAGTTTTTATCAAGAAAGGGTGTTGGATTTTGTCAAATGCTTTTTCTGCATCAAATGATATGACTATGTGATTTTTATCTTTCAATTTGTTTATGTGATGTATCACATTTATTGATTTTCGGATATTGAACCATCCTTGCATTCCTGGGATAAACCCTACTTGGTCATGGTGTATGATCTTTCTGATGTACTGCTGGATCCGATTTGCTAGAATTTCTTGAGGATTTTGGCATCTACATTCATGAGGGATATTGGCCTGTAATTCTCTTTCATTGTGTTGTCTTTATCTGGTTTTGGTATTAGGGTGATGCTGGCTTCATAGAAGGAGCTTGGAAGTGTTCCTTCCTCTTGAATTTTTTGGAATAGTCTGAGGAGGATAGGTTTTAGTTCTTCCTTAAATGTTTGGTAAAACTCTCCTGTGAAGCCGTCTGGCCCCAGGCTTTTGTTTGCCGGAAGCTCTTTGATGACTGCTTCAATTTCTTCCATAGTTACTGGCATATTGAGCTGTTTAGATTCTTCCTGATTGAGTTTTGGAAGGTTATATTTTTCTAGGAATATGTCCATTTCCTCCAGGTTGTCCAGTTTGTTGGAATAGAGTTGTTCGTAGTATTTTTTAACAATCCTTTGTATTTCGGCGGGATCTGTTGTTATTTCACCTCTTTCATTTCTGATTTTGTTTATTTGGGTCCTCTCTCTTTGCTTCTTGGTGAGCCTGGCTAGAGGTTCATCAATCTTGTTTATCCTTTCAAAGAACCAGCTCTTGGTTTTGTTGATCTTTTGTATTGTTTCTTTGGTCTCTATGTCGTTTATCTGTGCTCTGATCTTTATTATTTCCTTCCTTCTGCTTACACTGGGCTTTTCTTGTTGCTCTTTTTCTAACTCTTTGAGTTGTTGTGTTAGGTAATTTATTACCCCTGTTTCTTGTTTTTTGCAGTAGGCTTGTAGAGCTATGAACTTCCCTCTCAAGACTACTTTCGCTGTGTCCCATAGATTTTGGATTGTAGTGTTTTCATTGTCATTTGTTGTCATGATGTTTTTTATTTCTTCTTTGATCTCTCTGGTAACCCAGTCATGGTTAATAGCATGCTGTTTAGTCTCCATGTGTTTGATTTCTTTGGGTTGTTTTTATTGTAGTTGATTTCCAGTTTTATGCCACTGTGGTCTGAGAAGATGCTTGATATGATTTCTATCTTCTTGAATTTGAAGAGACTTTGCCTATGTCCCAACATATGGTCTATCTTTGAAAATGACCCATGTGCACTTGAGAAGAATGTATATTCTGTGGCTTTGGGGTGAAATGTTCTGAAGATGTCAATTAATTCCATCTGGTCTAGTGAGTCATTTAGGATTGATGTTTCTTTGCTGATTTTTTGTTTAGAGGATTTGTCCAATGGTGATAGTGGGGTATTAAAGTCTCCTACTATGATTGTATTGCTGTCAATCCCTCCCTTGATATCCTCCAGGAGTTTTTTTATGTATTTGGGTGCTCCTGTATTGGGTGCATATATGTTTACCAGAGTTATTTCTTCTTGTTGGATTGCTCCCTTTAGTATTATGAAGTGGCCTTCCTTATCTCTTGTTATGTCCTTCAGTTTGAGATCTAATTTGTCAGATATAGGTATTGCTACCCCAGCTTTTTTTTCAGTTCCATTTGCCTGGAAAACCTTTTCCATCCCTTCACCCTCAGTCTGTGTGCGTCTTTTTTTCTGAGGTGGGTTTCTTGTAGACAGCAGATATATGGGTCATGTTTTCTTATCCAATCCATTACCCTATGTCTTTTGATTGGGGCATTTAATCCGTTTACATTTAAAGTTATTATTGATAGGTACTTATTTGTCGCCATTCCTATTCTTTACACCTGTGTTCCTTCTTCGCTTCCTATTTCTTTTTTTTTTTTTTTACAGCAGACCCTTTAGCATTTCTTGCATTGCTGGTTTGGTGGTAATAAATTCCCTTAGTCCTTTTTTGTCTGTGAAGCTCCTGATTTCACCTTCAATTTTGATTGACAGCCTTGCTGGGTACAGTATTCTTGGATTCAGACCCTTCCTTTGCATGACTTTGTATATTTCATTCCATTCCCTTCTGGCCTGATGAGTTTCTGTTGAGAAATCAGTTGCTAGTCTGATGGGGGTTCCTTTGTATGTAACTTTCTGTCTCTCTCTGGCCGCTTTTAAGATTCTTACTTTGTCGTTGGTGTTTGCCAATTTAATTATAATGTGCCTTGGCGTCGGTCTTTTGGGGTTCATTTTGCTTGGGACTCTGTGAGCTTCTTGGATTTGTGTGGGTTTTTTCTTCTCTATATCAGGGAAATTTTCTGTCATTATTTCTTCAAATAGGTTTTCTATTCCTTGCTCAGCTTCCTTTCCTTCTGGAACCCCTATTATGTGGATGTTGTTTTGTTTCGTGTTGTCCCAAAGTTCCCTTAGGCTCTCCTCCTGCCTTTTAATTTTTTTTTTCTAGAAGTTGCTCTACTTGGGTATTTTTTCCCATCTTGTCTTCTAGCTCACTGATGCGGTCCTCTGCTTCTTCTAGTCTACTCTTGATGCTTTCTATTGAGTTCTTTACAGCAGTGATGTCATTTTTCATTTCTTCTTGGTTCTTCTTCATTTCCTCTTGGTTCTTGCTCATATTGTCGAATTTGTCTTCCATTCTTTTCAGCCACCTTATGACCATTTCTCTGAATTCTTTTTCTGGAAGGTTGCTTGCTTCCATTTCGTTTACTTCCTTTTCTGGTGATGCCTGCTTTTCTTTCATATGCGGGCTGTGTCTTTGTCTCCCCATGGTCTCTCTTCTCTGGGTGTCTGGTTATGTAGTTCTCTCTCTCCTGCGTCGATTTAAAGGCACAAAATACAGCAATACCAGGTACAACACACAAGGCACTGAACGGAAATGTATTCACGATATTAACAACCTCCAATAAAGGTGACCACCAGAGAAAGGCAAATCAGGGGATAGTAGAGAAAGGAGAAGAGGAAAAAGAAAGAAAGAAGAAAAAAAAAAGGGGGTGTCAAAATGAAATTGGGAAAAGGGAAAAAAAGAAGAAAAAAAAGTAAGGGAGACAAGAAAGAGACTAAGAGAGAAAGGGAAACAGACTATATATATTGGGGATAAAACTCCAATAGAACAATCACTTATCCCAGCAGATGCCAGCAACAAGTACCTGGGGATTAATACAAACTACAATACCAACTAATATTCAGTGAGGCAAGGGAAAACAGAAGCACTAAACAAACAAAAAAAATAAACAAAAGAAGAATAAGCAAAACAATCTCACAAAAAAGCATAAAAATTCGATATAATCTACATTCAAATGAACAACAACAAAAGGACAGAGAGAAGAACAATTTTTTGGATAGTTAGACAGCGAAGAGAGAGGTGTGTATGGACTTGGAGCAGGGGATTGGAGATTAGATATATAAGTAGGGTGAAATTTTAAAAGGGGGTAAACAGAAAGAATAGGGAAAATCTAAAGCAGGAAAGGGGTAAGATAAACAGGACACTGAAAAGGGAAAAGTGAGGAAGAGAGTGATGGCATAAAGGTAGATTTGAGATAGAGTAAAATGATGCTAAAGGAAAGATAAAAATAGAATGTAGAACATTAATCCCAAAACAAAATGAAGAGAAAATAAAATGACACTTAAAAAAAAAAAAAGATAAAATAGCAGTAGTAATAATACGGATTGAAAATAAAAATGTAATAATTAAAAAGGTAAAATCAAGTGAGGAAAAAAATTAGTTTCTTGAGTAAAAGATGCAAAAAATGAAAATAAAAAATAAAAATAAAATGTGGAGTAGTGAAGGTCATTCACTTCCTCTGTTGTTCTGTTTGGCACACCTGTTTCTCAGTCCAGACAGTATTGCAGTTCCCTGCGTTCCACTGCTCTTCAGTGATGTAAGCCAGTCCTGATTTTAAGCAGGCGGTGTGTCTTAATTCGTATTCCTTTATTTTTGATTACACAAGAGTCAATTTGTGATTCAGCCCCTGGGTGGCAGTGTTTCTGGATTGACTTCCAGGTTTATCTATGGTCTCTCTAGGGAGTGTTAGAGCCTTCTTTCCCTGTGGCACTCACTACCGGTTTGTGGGAGTGGGCTGCCTCAGAGCTGGCTCTCGGATGGTCACTCCCCGCTCCGATCCCCAGGTTCCAGAAAAACAACTTTCCCCTGCAGTCTCCCAGGGTGTCCCCAACTGGGTGAACCTATGAATTGGGCTTAGTAATCAGAAGCAAGAATTTCAAGAGGAAAAAGCCCAAGTGTGCGCACTCCGTGGCTGCGCGTAAGTCTAGCACACCCCTAGGGTGTCCCTGCACTTCAGATCAAAATGGGTTGCTTTTTAGAGAGCCCTTCTGTTAGCAGCTCTGAGGACCCCCTTCCACATTCACAGATCACGCCAGCCCCAGCAGCCACCGATTTTTCTAGGCACAGACTTCCCTGGTCCTCCAGCTCCCGCAAAACGCGCGTTCCTCTCTCGCGCTGGGACCAGAGACCTCACCTTATCCTAGGCGAAATCTGACCTTTCCGTGGTGGAGTGTAGAGCTCCTCTGAACCCGTGTGTTTGCGCCAGTTGGGGAGCGTTGTTCTGGGGCTCGCAGCTGTTCCGTGGGTGCCGCAGTTGTGGATTCTCAGGCTTCCGATAAGCTCCACTTTCCGGTTCCAGATGGCGGCGACTCCGCGTCCAAGCCCGCAGCTCCGGGAGGGGACCCAGCCGCAGTGGGAGCTGCCAGGTCAGGGGAACCCCGTCTAGCAGTCTCCCACCTTCTTCTGGAGTTCAGCTGTCCCCCAACTTGCCAACAAACACTCCTAGTGCGACCCTCAGCTGTTCTTTCTTTCTGCTCCGGGACAAGGCTCGGAACATGTCTGTCTATTCCGCCACCATTTTTCTCCCCCCAAGAAATTCTAATTGATGTCATTTGCCCTCCTAACTTAAATGGACGAAATCAGGTAAAATATTTTCATCATATGATGAAATAAAATATTTCAAATAGGATTACATATTTCAAAATAGAAAATTATTTGCATCATATTTCATAGAGCTAGGAAGACCTTCAAGAAAATTAAGAAAGATGACAATAAAATTATAGAGATAGTAAAGTGATGTGAAAACAGATTCATGGAAGCAAAGGATTATATAAAAATATAAATTTAAAAAAGGAAAAAATATGGCCTGTAAAATTTACTCAAAGAAGCCAATTTTGAAATATTTTCTCTGAAATGGAAGGACAAAATGTGATAAGTTGGCAATTTATAATTATATTTGTAAAATACTTACTTTACAACATCAAACTTAAATATTAGGTCTATATTAGAATTTATTTTATTTTGCTTAATTCAGTTTTACTGTTACATCTTGGTTGTAGTTACATTGGTATATATTTTTCTTTATATTCCTCACATATTAATGTCTTAAAGTTATGTGTGGTACATCATAATTATTATTTTGGATTTTAAAAAATGCAGTGGTTCTGTGACAATGAGACTTTTTATTTGCAATTCTGGAAATTTGTGAAAAAACACTCTGAACTTTGTAGACATAGATAGGAAAACATCCTGAAGTGGTAGGTATCTGTGTGTGTGCACACGTTTATTATTTTATCATCACTAGTTACCTAGCATCACTTTGATTCTTTCCTCTTCATGTTGAAACACAACTCAAAGTACCAAACCCATTCTCCAGTGATTGGGACAAAAATAGGTTAGTAGAGTGGGTTGCTAGGAGACCAATGTCAGCGTCATCTATGACCTTGCAGGATGTGAAAAATAAGTATAGATTTATCGAACTCAGTGACACATTGTTTGAGTCCTCTGCTCTGGCTGTCTCATTTCATTTCTGTCTACCTCATTGTTTTCCTCTTTCTCCTTTCTCTCTTTTCTACCACATAAATGTGAACACATGGGGCCATACAACTCCCTTTCTTGATACCTCTTAATTCCTCAAAGTTATCTCTATGCTGTATTTAACCACAGCATTGTCTCTCAGCTAACAAGGCACTCCAACAGCAGCATCAGCAAATCCTCATCCTTTTAAAAGGCTGATTCTTCATAGCATTGCTGTAAGAAATATAGAAATCAGTTCTACTGGGAACAACATTATGAAAAATGTATAAACATCACAAAGTAATTTTGCTGTCACATTCAAAATGTTTTCTCAGAGTTGCATCTACAGTTTCACAGTTGAGGTGGCTTAGATTAAATAATCTCATGCAGGATAGAATTCTAACATTCTTGTCATCTTCTTGGCATATCTTTTTTTGAAATTGTTTAGAATATAGATTTCATAGACAAAAATGTACCAACAGAGAAAGTTATATTAAAAAAAAATACCTCCCATTCTAAATGATTTTTGTTTTTATATTTATAGATTCACTTATTCTTAAATAGATGATATGATAAATTAATGGTTTGTGTGTGTGGTTGTGTATGACATGATTCTCTTCTCCTCAAGTTGGAATCTTCATTGGAAGGTATATGAGAATGTAGCCTCCATTCCATCAATAGCAAATGGTGTTATAGTTTAGACTATTGTTTTTGTAGAATTTAATTACAAAAAAACTGAAATTTATGTGGATGTACAGATATAGCCCACCAATATAAAGGTTTAGACTTCTGTTAACTATTAGATAGAAAAATTATTTAAATTAAGCTAAATTGTAATTTCTTTTCAAAATCAATTGAAAGGCTATTATCAAAATAGAGTCAGCTTCCTTAAGTAAATTGTAAAGCTTTACATAAGAGTGGGGATGTGTTGTGACTGTACAAGATAATTTTATAAAGCTTAACATCTGTGATGACCTAGATAATGGAATTCAAAATAATTTTTATACTTTCTTTTTAAAAATAAATGATGATCAGGAAAATAGAAGGGTTGTTGTATACATCCTTATTGAACTTCTCAGAATTCCTAAAGTTTGAGAGGACAGAACCATGTTCATAGAGAATTAACTGTTATTCTGCCAGTATATAAACTAGTCTTTGGAAATATATCTGTCTTATGTCCTCTATGCTTAAGGCATCAACAATTTTTATAATCATGGATATATTATTTAGAACAGCAAAGTAGTGCTGTTATATATAAAATTATAATGATTTCCCATGAATTTGGAGATGTTTGAAAGGAATGGATAGAGAATATTAATAGATTAACTAAAAGTCATGAGCTCAAGAGTTAACACAAAAACCTTCGTATGATTTTTTAATATTAAAATTCAAAGAGAGAAATAAGGAAGAATTTGCTGACAAGGTATTCTTGGAATACATTTTTTAAGTGTAATCATTGAGTTATTTGTGAAAGGTATGGACCAGGAAAGGCTCTCTTTACTCCAGAATTGTGGGAGCAAGTTCTATGGCGAAGAGCAAATGTGTGATGAGACCAAAAATGAAGTAGGAGAAAAGTGAAGGGTCAAGTATTGGGTAAGACATCAGCTGCAAAGCACTTTGCCAAATAATCTTATCATCTCAGAATATGTATGCTTTCTTTCAAGAAGTCACTAGTGGAGGAAATACAAATTGTACTTCAATATAAAAAATACAATATGGAAATAAATACCATATGCAATAAATATAAATTTTATTTGAATATGAAATAAAATTATGCATATATTTTATTCATTAACCAAAGAAATCCTTGAAAGCCTATTGTGTGCTAAGCCTTTTAAGTCTGATCTCTGAGTCTAATGGGTGAGACAGGTATGTAAAAAGATAATTACAAAACAAAGTAACAAAAAAGTGCTAACAAATATAGAAAAAATTGCTGTGATGGCAGGGCAGATTTGCTCTTAAGTGGCAAATCCATTATTATTTTAGTGGTCCCAGGACATGTTTGAGATATTCCAAAGAAACTAATATGGTACTTTGGATTTTGCACATTGTAAAGCTCTGCAAAAGGTGTTTTGGTTCTAGTGACTAATTTATTTTATAGAAAGAAACTTGAGAAAATGATCCTAAAGGACGTATCATGACATTAAAAATCATATCTGCTCCAAAAATCTTTGTTTTTCTCATACTTTATTTATTGAAACTTCAACATAATTACAAAGTTAATTGTGTCCCAGTACCAACTGTAGGGTGGGCACACACACATTCAAAATTAGCCAGAATAATACCAAGAAAAAGAAAATGTCATAGATGCAAAGTTACATCAACCAGAGACATCCCTGATTACTTAGAAGAGCAAACCTCTCAGTGTCACCTCGAATGCATTTACATGCTTTACACATTGATTCAATGAGTCCTGAAAGTCTCAGAGGGTATGCAGAACGTAAAACATGGCTATTGTATTTCAGCTTTTATCGCTCTAAACGAATATAAGTTAGAGTAAAATTATGTTAATAATGGCTTATCGTTACTTTTGTTTCCCTGAAGTTTGGAAATAAGTTTCGGAAAAAGCACTGGGTTGCCATGGGTGCAGAGAGCTACTAGTAAATGGAAAGTGTTTCCCTTCTTAATATATTTTCACTAGCAACTAATCATTCAAATATATTTTTTCTAACTTAAGAGATGAGTATGAAGTATCCTGGAGAATGCTCTCTCTTCATAGTGCTTTCTCTGTAGGAAATTATTTATAAAAGCAAATTCTTAGAGTAATAATTTTCCCCTTCATACCTTCTGACTCACAGGTGCAGCTTCTTAGAATCAGAGCAAATAAAGTACATTAGAGAGAAATGTATGCTATTAAAGCGTCCTCCCATCATTCTCTGCTTCAGCACTGAATGAATACATTGCAATTATCAGATTATTTTCTATATACTTGTTTGGAAATCCAGAAAAAACTAAAGGATTAATAGAATGGACATTTAAAATGAAACTTCATAAATTTCCTGACAAAGTAGCAGAATCTTTTTGTAAATGTATAAATTCTAAGATTTTTTTTGGTCCATAATATTTACTACATCATAAATTAATGCTTAGAAAACTGACACAGGCCACTAAATTAAACATGTGTAGGTAAGGGGAAAGGTATATAATTCAAGGCAGTGGAAGGAGGTGACTAGTCTATTTGGAAATTATCTCCCAGTTTTGTACAGTTGTTTATTGCTGAATTAGAGACCCTCAGCTATTATCTCCTGTGACTTTCTGATTGGTCTCTAGGTTTGTCAACTTTTGGAAAGGCTGATGGTCCTGAAATCTCAGAGTTAAAGTAGGTCTTGTATGTAATTGAAATGTTTAAGAATGTCTTAAATGACTGCCTCTGAGCCTACAGGGAAAGCATACCAAACATAGGGAGGATGTGAGATAGCCCCAGTGGTCTGGCTAATAGCACAGAGGACATTGCAGAAGTTAGTTATCGGAGACTTGAAAGCTTTGAGCGACATTGCATTACACATAGCAGCCATTTTAGCTTTAAAATTGCAGGACTAACAACCCTGGAAGGTTTAAGAAACTAAAAAAAAACACCCCCGAGGTAGTAAGCAGAAATTCACAGGGGCCTCTTTGGGTGTCCTATTGATTCTGCTAATTCAACAAGGGATAATTGCAGAAAGTTACTGGAGACATTAAAAATTCCCTAAAGCACAAGGTTTCTGTCAAATACTGGCCTATGGGCAGAGGGTCTGCAGAGGCTTCAGCTTGCACAGCGAAATGAGCATTCAAGTGTTATAACCTTCAGAGTGTTGTAAGCAGCACCTTTGATCCCCCCAAAGGAAAATGTAATTATACTTCTAAGTCAAGTAGTTTCCTCTAACGCATCTGCAAACGGGTGATCTTATTTGCTTTTAATAATTTAAATAAGAGACAGTTCTGACACTCGATGACTCTTTGAAACATAAGCAACTGTAATTTTATCAATATATTCTGAAAATTAAAATTGAATAGAGGTGTTTGATTATTGAAATTACACAGGCCTTTTAGTTGTATAAGACAGTTTTTTTTCTTAGAGAGTTTGCAAAGGATCTTTGTCAATGCTGATTATTTAAAATGATTTTTCTGCTTATTAGAAATTGGTAAGGTGCTCATATTTATCCCTACTCTTTCTGAATGCTATCCAAATTCAAGATAACTATAAAATAATGAGATGAGAATTAAAATATAATACCACCTTAACACTATTAATATTTTATTAGGTGAAGAAATTTGGACTTTGAGAACAAAGTGAGACTTCCTATTTCATTCTGCTTTCCCAACTAGTCCTTGAGACCTATTTATTTGGGAGTGTTGGATATTTTGAACAGAGAGTTTCCTAGTAACCAAAATGGAGAACAGTGATCTTTCTAAACAGAGCAAGCTAGAGCTAAGAGAGTCTTGACCTTATTCAAATTCATGGGGCTTCGTGCATATAAACAGGAGTGGAGGGCAAGAACACACCTCACTGGTAGAAAAACTGACAGAGAAAGAAAGAAAGCTGGGCAGAGAATGCGGGTCACCTCTGAGCTGTAACCTTTGCCACAGTGTGCCAATTAGAAAAGTCACTCTTCCCGTGGGGAGGAGAGAGTCAGAAAGATGGAGAAAATAGTGCAAGTCTCCTCCCTAGTACTTCCCTGACAGGATGAAAGTTTGGCAAGTTCTTATCTTATGGGAGGAATATGGGAAAAGAAAAAATATCTCCCAGTTCCTATAAATCTAGTGTTGTCTGTAATGAATGGGTTATTGAAAGTCATGAAAAGCTGAGAACTATTCTTTTGTTTTAATATGAAACCTGGCTCCTAGTGTCCACTTGACATATAATTTAAATAATAGAATGACTTGAAATATTAAAAAATAAAAGGAAATATTCAGGAAAAATAAGTCCTCAGTTTTACATACATGCCAGTATAAATTATCAGGTACCGCTGGCCTTTTCACACCAATCATTTTTTATTTTTTATTTTTTTTTTCAAATTTCTTGACTTAAGGATGTTTTAGTAGGGCAAGTAGGGTGACCTTAGTTATAGGTATGACTTTTTAAAAACAAAAGAAAAATGAGCCCAACTGGTTTGGCTCAGTGGATAGAGCATCGGCCTGCGGACTGAAGGGTCCTAGGTTCGATTCCGGTCAAGGGCATATACCTTGGTTGCGGGCACATCCCCAGTAGGGGGTGTGCAGGAGGCAGCTGATCGATGTTCCTCTCTCATTGATGTTTCTAACTCTCTATCCCTCTCCCTTCCTCTCTGTAAAAATCAATTAAAATATATTTTTAAAAAAAGAACAAAAGAAAAATATGTAATTTAAGTTATAGAATAACTAGTGGCCCGGTGCATGAAATTTGTGCACTTGGGGGCGGAGGGGGGCAGTCCCCCAGCCTGGCCTGTGCCCTGTCACAGTGCAGGAGCCCCATGATCCATCACCCCAAAGAGGTAGGCCCTGCCCACCCATCTGGGGCTCCTCTATGGATTGCCCCAAAGAGGTAGGCTGGAGCCAGGTGTTTCACCTCTGCGCCGTGCAGAGCCGCGGTACCCCCAAGTCTCACTGCGTGGAGACCTCTGCCAGACCCTGCCTCCGGATCAGGCCGCACAGAGGCCTCCAAACCCCCCGGTGCAGGCAGGCAGAGGCCTCTGCCGGGCCCCGCTCCCAGGCCGGGCCACGTGGAGGCCTCTGAACCCCCGGCGGAGCCACGTGGAAGCCTCCGCCGGGCCCCGCTGGGCTGCCCCTGGGCCGGGCCACATTGCACTGGGCCGCTCCTGGCCGGACTGCGCAAAAGCCTCCACTGGGCCCCAGGCCTCCTGGTGATGGATTGTGACAGTGTGACACAAGTCTCCGATGCTGCAAGTCCCTGCCCACCTGCACCTTCTGTGCTTGCAGCCTGCTGAGTGGTCATTATGTGTGAGGGCATCCCGACCATTTGCATGTTACCCTTTTATTAGTATAGATAATAATAATGCATAATCTTGAAAATTGACTCAAAATGACCACCAGTTACTGTAAGTGAAAGCTACTTTATGTAACCATGTGCAAATATATCCATCTATTTAAGTCTCTGGAGGGGACCCATGAGAAAACCATAAGGACACCCTTCCAGTCTGTATGGCTTTGTGAGAGCTGTTAGCAAAAAGGCTTCAAGTTTGTATCTAAATATTTGCTCTGTATCTCCAGAGATATATGGTCTGCAGAATTTTGTTGCCTTTTATGAGAGCTTTCAATCCCTAGTTAAGCAGATAATAGTATGGACTCACTTCAAATTTCTTATCTGCTGCCATTCAGCATATTAAATAAACTTTTGTGACTAATTTACTCTATAAAATGTTCAATGACCAGTGACACCAAAACAGTTGATGAAAATTGCCCTGCACCATTTTTTAGGTCGGCCACAGCTCCTGGTGTTCTCTTCATATTCTCACAGGAACAAAACCTTCATGTACACACAGTTCTGTACAACTGCATGTAGTACTTTAATTTCTAGACAGGAAGGACTTAACTGGCTTCTTTTCTACCATATTTATATATTTTTAATTTAGAGAATTTTGAATTTTTTTTTCTAAATAGGAAAAAAGAGTTGTAAAGAAAACATTGATGATCTTTCTTGGGATTGAACTTAATGCATACAAAATAACATGCTCCTTCCACAGATTATGTGAGAGCACAAATTAAACACCCAGGTGAAAAAGCTTGAACAGAGGTAAGAGCATTGGTTCTGAAATGCACTTCAAGTTCAAAGTGAGCAGGTTCTACCAGAGTAATAATAAGAGTTGTCTGGATGGCAGCAACTAGCACAGCTAATTGGAGGGCTGCCCAAGACAGAAGGGATACTGGGAAGGTAAATCCTCTCATTTTCCTCTCCATTATCCATATTTACAGAGCTCTGGCTGCAACACTTGTCAGCAGAAAGCTGCTTTCTAGAATGGTAGATATGTGATATGGATGTTGGGCTTGGAGGAAGAAGAGCAGCAGTATTCAACATAGAAAAATAAGTCAATAAAGGTAACTCCACAGCTCACTGAGGGGTAAAGCACAGCAAAGTTACTCTCCCTGGGGTGAAGTCCTCCTTAACTTTGGGAACTATGGAAGACTGAGCCTATAGACCCTGCCTTCTCTCAACCCATGCTCCATTCAGGGAAGCAAAAGTCAAAGTAGGAATCGCACATCTCATGGCCCACTTTTATGCCTTCAATTTGATGGAAAGATATTTTGAGTAAAAAAGAGTTGAAATAAGTAAATATGAGAAAATAAAACAATTGACTGGAGGAAATACAGGAAGTGAATGAAATTAAGAAAACATATTACCAATTACAATTAATATTCATTCTTTGAGATAATTAAAAGAATATTACACCCATAATACAAGACCAGGCTACTATGAATAAGATGCAAATGTACAACAAGAAGAAACATTTTTTTGCTAATTAAAATTATGATTGCCAAAACAAATGAAAACTAAGTAGACAGTCTGACTGACATAATAGACACTGAGGTCTATGACAGAACAAAAGAAGAGAGACATAACTGAATATATGAAGAATTCCAAAATTAGATACAGTATTCTGAAATTTATGACCATCAAGTATAAAAAGATATTCCAAAATCTTCTAGATGAGAAATCCAGATACCTAAAGAGACAAAAGTTTTACAGTGGCATCGGACTTCTAAGAGTGGTACCAAATTCTAAAAATTAGTGAATCAAGGCAAGTACTCAGTTTAAATATGGTAGTTATATGAGACCAAAAGTAAGTATTTTTTTTTTTAGTTATGTACACATCTTTAAAACATAACTTAATGTTCTGGTCCATCAAAACAATAAGAGAAACCCAACAAAAAGAAAAGTATTAGATCTAAAACAAAAAATAAAGCCATAATTTTAATTGTAAGAAAAAATTCAGAAAGGTAGTGGTGCAACTGCATACA
The DNA here is from genome assembly GCF_963455305.1 of Plecotus auritus. Lineage (NCBI taxonomy): Eukaryota > Metazoa > Chordata > Mammalia > Chiroptera > Vespertilionidae > Plecotus > Plecotus auritus. The sequence continues at coordinate 143,920,538 of NC_137776.1, read as the reverse complement.
CTTTCAGCTATTCATTTAGCCCATGAAGTAGAAAGGGCTTTTTAAAGGATACCAGTTTTGAACCCCAGTGGAGGAGATGAATCAGGAGACTTAAAAGCCCTCAAAAAATAAAATGATGCTGTAATTCTCTTCTGTCCAGAGGAAATGCAAAAGTAATTGGATTTCTAGGAAAAGAAAAATGAGAAAATGATGATTCAAATATGAAGCAAACTAAAATGTGATGTGATGGTATATAAGGAAAAGGAATCTATTGGATCTTAATGCTTGGAAGAATCTATGTTAAGTGGCACAGATTTATGAACTTATAATTATGTCTCATTTTCTGAGCCTACTCATTCTAATAAACTCTTTAGTGATCAACTTTTATATCATCAAAATGTAAATGACTAAAGGTTTTCAATGTTTTCAAATTACTTCATACAAATTCCAGAAGATTTAATATTACCTATTTTGAACTATGGCAAGATAAAAATTAGAGCTCTTAGAAATTGAGAGTGAGGAGAGAAGTCGTAGTAGAAAAGTATAATCACCTTTTCATCTAATGTTCTGGGAAATCAAAATACTTTATTGAAATTTGTTGGATCAAAACTAGAGAATACATTTTACAAGTTAAAATTGTAATGCTAACTACTAAAATAACTAAAATTATAATGCAATTTAGAAATCTTGATGTAGATGAGTCAAAGGAAAATTGAAAGTGTGTAAGGGGGATATAATTATAGTTTATAGTTAGAAATCCAAAGATAACTAAAATTTATCAATCAGTCCATAAATGCTAAGAATATTATTTACAATTATGTAATAATCATCAAAAATTAAATCAGAAAGAGTTGGAAGTGGTTACATCTCAAGAATAGTAAAGGAAGTAGGGTGAAAAGGAAGATTTTATTCTTTACCTTTTTAAAAAATACATATATTACTTCTGTTATGATGTGTAAATATGGGGGTGTAAACAGATAATAAAAGTTTTGTGTCAAAGATGTTTTCAAATGTAAGTAACTGGAAGTTTGACTCATAATGTCTTAAACCATAAATACGTATATTATCTCAAATTACTCAAAGTTTCCAGGGAGGAGGGATAGCCAGAAAGGAACCTTATATAGGTTGGTTGGCTATTGCTGATTGTTTCAGCAGCTCAGTGATATCATGATATCATGGAGGTTATGATTTCTTTACATTTAATTATTGGAACATACTAAGTATTTTGGATTTGCTCTCAGGACCTAACCAGTTACAAAATGGCTATGGGAGTCCCAGACATTCTATACAAAAATGACAGTGCCCTAAGAAGAGATACTTTATCTTCTCATAATTTCTTCTCAGGAGTGAGAACATCTTTTCCCAAAATTTTCCTTTTATCTCATTGGCCAGAATTTGGCCATATACCTTTTTCTGTAGCAATCAAGCAAAAACAATATTAACATGATGTTTTCAGAAAAACTACGAGAAGAAGTTCGTTTTTTCTTCGATCCATATAAATATACAGTGGATCCTTTAACATAACCATTAACCTGATAGGAATAAAAATAAGGAAATTAATGCTGGAGAGGCAAACAAATGTGCTCAGGAGAGGGGTCCAAGCAGAATTATTGGTGTAGTGGAGACTGGTGGTTAGCAAACCTTAGTTTCAATCCATACCCCCCAGTCACCTCCCAAATGTCCTCACCTGAGAGATTAGAATGATGAGCTAGGTCAGTGGTGTTCATGCATCGAAATCAGCTGGAAGGTTCATTATAACACACATTGTGAGGCACCATCCTCAGACTTTCTTATTCAGTAAATCTGGGTGTTACTTAAAAATGTGCATTTAACAATTTCCCATGTGACTTAAGTGCTGATCTTTGGGAAAGTTCATATATCCCTGGCATAGTGACTAAAATTAAGTGCAACATTGTTATTTTAGCCATTAAATATATTTATTTATATAAACAACTTCCAGTAAGTCTTAGCTTTTCTGTAGGTCTAGATTTATCAAAATTGTAATTTATATTCTTTATTGCAGTTAATTCACTGTTGCCTATACCCCCTCAATGCATATATATTAAAAATAATGTAATGTTATTTAATTCCTTGGTTTGAATATTTTTATACATCTGTCTGCACACCATTATGCAAGTGTATTATAATGATATGTCTGCATTTTTTTTATGTTTTGGATACCAAACGCTGAGTACTAAGAAAATTCTCTACCTCAGTTATTCCAATGCTGTTTTGTGGTGACCAAACATGTGTCCAAAATTCGCTAACTATGCCTCAGGCCTCATGCTGTGGGGAATCATTTCCTAAGCTAGTTTGGCTGCAGAACACGATAAAACATTGGCAGGCTATCAAACAAAGCTCATGAGATGTAATGTCCATTTGGATTAAAATGGACAACATAAATGATCTCACAGATGAATTATTTGTTATAAGAAACGACAGAATCCCACTTTATATGCTTGTTAATAAACATTATAAAATCAATTAGAACAATTTTCATTTTTATTATGAATGAAATGGACAAAATAAAGTAAAATAGTTCATTTTATATGTTGATAGGAAACATAATACAAAAGACATTTTAATGAGATCCAGTATTTTTGAGTCATTTCTTTTATAGTTAATACTATGAATAATTTTACTGAATTAGATTGTTTTCATGGTAGGTAGAATATTGAATCTTTTGGTATGATTTCTTTCCATTTTAATGTTGTGTGACAACCCTGTTTGCACAGGTCTGTTGCATTAAAAGTAATACAATGAACTATATTTCAACAATGAAGAATTCTTGAATTAGGATATTTCAAAAACTATTCATTTCCTTTAGAGCACTCATCATTGGATATTTTGAAAGCCGAAGGCTTCAATTGTTAATCTTCCTTTTGATTTATGCAAATTTATTTAAAACTTTCTTTCAATTACATATATGTGTTTTAAACATTAAAATTTGAATAATATTGAATAGCAAATATATATTGAAATTATAAACTAAGACATACTAAAGACTGGTGCATATTTCTTATTAACCATGTAAAGTTAGAAGGGCCTAGTGATGGGAGCTTGGGGGTTTGATGGAACTGGTCAAACCTCCATCTGGAAATTAACAAGCTGCTTGAAAAATCTACAGTCAGATTGTACTTTAGACCACTACTCCCTGGTTTTTCTTTTTTTCTTCTTCCTCTGAAACTTTTTGTGCGTGTAATGTTTGGTCTATTCATGTTGGCTATTTCTCTGTTTCCTTGGTCTCACTTTGTGCTTATGTAGAAAAAAACTTCCTCTGTAGTGCTCTCCCAAACCTTCCTCCATGAAAATTATTCTATCTACTCCTGAAATACTTAGAACTTCACTGTTTACTATGGCAGTCATTAGCCATGTGTGGCTACTTAAATATTAGTAAAATGAAATAAAAAATTAGCTCTTCAGTTGCACCAGTTACATTTAAAGTGCTCAATAGCTACAGGTGGCAATATATAACAAAGGAGGATGCAAATATCAAACATTTTCACCATCCCAGAAAATTCAGTTGGAAAGCACCAACTTACAATCTGTGTAAATTAATATCCTTTTTTCTTTTTTGTTACATTTTTCAATACTTTATCTTCTGCATCCTTAGGAATTTAGAAGAGCATTCTTCCCCTCATAGCTCTCAATACTTGGGAGCTCATATTTTCTCAAGTGCAACTGAACATGATATCTTCCAAATTACAATTACTCAGTAAATACACAAAATTTCTTTTTGTTTTTTCCTCTTGGAAAATAAATTGGAGACTCTCTAATTTCCATATGTCAAGAAATATTGCCATATTAGATAGGAGGCCTATATGACAAGTGAAGTAAATGGCAATCCTATTCTTGTCTAATTAATCAATCCAACATTGAATAAAGTTTATCTTCTGTTTCTCTAACAAGATTGGGTATATCCTATTGATTTTGGAAATTTATTTGCCTCCATGAATGCCTTCTTATCATGGTGGATTGGCTTACATACCTAGGGTGAGAGTAATAGCCTAAATTTCATAAAGTGCCATGTAAGACTATTAAGCTTGCTTATATTTGCATGCTACTTAACTAGGAAAATATAAGGCTGACCCTTAGTGAAATAATAAACCCCAAGTGACACTTCTTAGTCCTGAAGCTACTTTCACTTTATTGCTTCTTACCTCTTATGGTTACCTTCTAAGATGTTGAAAAGACGGGGAAAATATTGATTTGAATGGCATGGGTGTGCTTTTGGAAAATGGAGATTTCATATCACAATGAAAATCTAGTGTTATGCTAGAGTGATTTCTTTTTAGATATTCATCTCTTTTTTTGCTCTTTAAGTGTTTTGTTAATAAAAATATATCAAGTACCTATTTTAGGTAAGATACAGTTAATAGGTAGGCACATCATCAAGATACAATAAAAATTGAAAGACTCATATAGAAAGATGAAACTCATGAAATTATTTTATCTGAAAAACCTTACGTATTGTTTTTTTTTTCACATTAGAAAATGAAGCAAGCAAAGTTTATATACTGTTCTATTATATTTATCTAAATTTTCCTGCTAAACTATTGGGATCTTTTTCAGTATGTTTTCTTTTTTTATTAATTGGGGTGACATTGGTTAATAAGATTACATTTCAATGATACATGATCTTTATATTGCATTGCATGCCCACTACCCAAAGTCAAATCATTTTCTATCACATATATTTGGCCCCCTTTCCTATTTACTACCCTCAACCCCCTTTTTTTGGTAATCACATTACTGTTGTCTGTGCCTTTCAGTTTTAGTTTTATATCCCACATATGAGGAAGAACATATGGTTCTTAGCATTTCTGACTGACTTATTTTGCTTAGCATGATATTCTCAAGATCCCTTCAATAGTTCAACTGGTAGAGCAGAGTTCTATAGACATTCATTTCATAAAAAAATAATTTATTGGGGGGGGTAACAGCATTAGAACAGAATTTTCAAGGTGTGAGTACTTTAAGGAAATTAACCTCACTGATGACAAATATTCAAAATTACAAACTGAGAAAAGAAAGAAGCATGTTCACCTCAAACATAATTTACTGTTTGCTAAGAGGTTTTCAACCATAATGAAGATATTTACAATTATAGCATGTAACTATATGAAGTAATGTGAAGTTTTGAAAAGATCAAGTGCATACCCATGTTTCTCACATTAGTGCAAGATAAACATGTACAAAGAATTTTTCCCTTTTTTCTATTAATCCTCCCATTAGCTTACATTCTAGAAATGTCTGCCTTTTAATAGCCTTCCTTACGGGTAATAGCTGTGTTTTAGTCCATTTTAAAGAGGAATTGCAACCAAATTGCACAATCACAAATTAGCCTACATACCATCACATTGCAGAAAAAAGCACTTCCGCTAAAGGCCCTCAAAATGTATGTTAATAGTTATGTGGAAGCATAAAACACAGAGAAACTTTGCTACCACTGATGATTTTTTCCCCCCTGTGAATGACAGATAGAGAAGTATTAACCTGCCTGCTGCTTATATCTGCCCGGGAACACATGGCTCATCTAACCACACACATATGATATGCTCCAGAACTTACCATAATGTGTAGAAGTGTGACATTCAGACAGCTGGCATTATGAGAAATAATTAAACATTATCTCTACTATCTCTGTCAGCAGAAAACAACTCAGGAATTCAAATATCTGCCCCACCCACAGGGGCTACCAGAATCTGCTTAACCATCCTCATGGCTGAATTTATAGGGTTTGTTTTGTAAATGTAAATTTCATTTGCAGTAGAATGAATGAGAACGCAATGACCTGGCCTTCTACTCATCAATAATGATTTTTCTGCATCTTTCTCTCACTGAAATGTTATTCTTATGGTTTAGATTACCATACAAATCAACATTGCAATGCTATGGAACCAGGATAGACACAGCAGGAATATTTCTTTCCTGTGTGTATCCATTTTAGAAGTTGAAATTAAATAACACTACCTGGAATAATGAGGGAAGCTGCATTGGCTTTTGTGACTCAGAAAAGTGGCAATGTTCGGGGAAAAGGCAAAGCATAATAATCACAGTGAATTAAAAATATAAAAACAATACTAATTAAGGATAATGACCAGTGGCTTAAGATAGGTGTGATGTTTATTAAAGGCTGCTATTTTAATCAAAATGAGGAAAACCTTACTAGTCACTTTGGGTTTTAACTTCATAGTACTTACTGGGTGAAATGTATCAGCCAGCATTCTTATGTATTTACTAGAGGCCTGGTGCATGAAATTCACGCATGGCGGGTGGGTGGGGGTGTCCCTCAGCCCAGCCTGCACCCTCTCCAATCTAGGACCCTTTGGGGGATGTCCGACTGCCTCTCACAATTCGGGACTGCTAGCTCCTAACTGCTTGCCTGCCTGCCTGCCTGATTGCCCCTAACCCCTCTGCCTGCCTGCCTGATTGCCCCTAACCACCTCTGCCTGCCTGATCACCCCTAACTGCTCCCCTGCTGGCCTGATTGCCCCTAACTGCCTCTGTCTCACCTTGCACCTGGGACTCAGGATTCCCTCCTCTGGCCAGTCGCAGGCACCCAGTACCCGGGCTTCCCACCCTCTGGCCGGCCGCAGGCACCCAGGACCTGCACCAGCTTCACCCGGGCCGGCCGCAGCTGCAGAGGACTATGGGCGGGTGGCTTTTCCGGGCCGCAGCCGCAGGTGCCAAGGACCGCAGGGCGCATGGTTTGTCCCTCTCCCAGGTCGCAGCCTGCCTGGTCCCCATTCCTCTCTCACAAGCTCATTTGTGCCTGGCTGGTCCCCATTCCTCTCTCACAAGCTCATTTGTGCCTGGCTGGTCCCCATTCCTCTCTCACAAGCTCATTTGTGTCTGGCTGGTCCCCATTCCTCTCTCCCTAGTGATGAGTGTCTGTGCCATTAAGGCGTGAGGTCGTGAGGTTGTGATGACCATTTGCATACTAGCTTTTTATAATATAGGATAATAATAATTCCTTTGGGATGTTTCTCTTAAAGGAACCTATGCAAAATTCTCTGACCTGTGCATATTAAAGCAGTGTAAGTCAAATTCCTTTTGCACCTCAAACCATTGTCTCTTATGATGACCATTTGGAGTTATTACCACATCCTTAAAGTCCACCAGTGTTGGAGTTTCTCCTAGCCCATTCTCCTACAGAACAATAAGCATCATGGGAAGATGAAAGCATTTAAACTATGACGTGAGAAATTCAGTTCAGCCCTGGAATCTGGGCCAGTGCATTTAATTGAGACCACATTTAAATTTCTTTGATATTTCTTTGTAAAACCATAATTCCCCAAAGGGCAAGCATATTTCATCTTAGTTACATTGGCCTTGTTAAGTAAGCAAATAACCACTTAACTTATAAGTATAAGAAATTGACAAAATATAAGCTACTGGCTTTATTTCCTGTGCATTCCAGGATAAGCAACTGCTTTTTTATAGAAGTATTTTCAGTCAGCAATTAGTCATGCTAAATAAATATTTTATAAAGAAGCTATAAGGAACAATTCAACTTCCCTGTAAAAGTAATTGATGCCTGTCCATTTGTAACTCATGAAAAAAATTTCATGGCTTCCCTTGATTGGTCAGAATGGTAAAGACAAGAACAACATGACTTGAACCATTTTCCTATTATCTGAGTTGTGGACATGCATGGCCTACAATTGAGTTATAGTGGTCAAAAAGTTCATTACACTGGTTTTAGAGTTAGGGGGACTTTTGAATTCTGTAACTGATTTGGTAGGCCTTAAACTTTCAGGGACTGAATGTAAAGAGCCCTGTCACCCAGGACAAGAAATAATCCCCACAGCATTTCTCCTCACACATTATTATGGGCTATAATTTCAACCTAGGATTTTTTTCTCTCATGTTAAGGTAAGGTTTAATTTATTTCTACTTTAGAATTGAAGTACTGAGTTCTAGAAAAACGAAGAGACTTAAACCAAGTTGACCAGTTTGTTAAGATCTTTTGTAAAAATGGAAACAATAAGCTAAGGGAAGCAATGATTTTCAGGTAACCCATGCACCTTGAGCTGAAAGCTTTTACTGTGATGTTTAAAGCTGAACAAGAGGATTAGCACAGCAACAAAGCTCAAAAATTTTAAAATTTATATCATTCATGTAACAAAATAAAACACTATAGGGAACACTTTGTAAAGTAGATGATTGTCTAACCACAATCTGTACACCTGAAACTAATACAAAATAATGTTTAACGCAAACTGTAATTTTTAAAACCTATAAAGCTTTGTGAAGTTGGCATGGAGCTCTGTAATTGATTTTACTGGAAAGGATCTTGAAGGTTCACAGAATATACCAGCAGAGCCTTTGTCTAAGATGTGAGAGGAGAAGAAATGTTGAACATTGCGATGGGGTATAGTTGCAATAACCCCTGTGCAGCCTCCTTAGACTTCAATGGAAATGGAATATTAAGACTTAGCACTGAAAAGAGGAAATGTGAAATTGGGGAAAAAGTAAGAAATGGACTAATGAAACAGCCAAAAATAAGATCTTTTACCAGGGAACTGAAAAGAGGGAATGTTGTATTTCTTATATCAAGTAACAAGCCTCTATGCCTTGTTGCTTTTTGTCAACTAGGTTGGTATATTTGCCATCAAGTTTATTTTTAAAAATTTAGAGGTTTCTTGTATTGAGTAAGCCTGTGTTTACTACTTGAAAAATCCAAGAATAAAGTGAAATTTTCTCTTTAATCCTCAAAGTCAGTATCTACAAAGTTGGTGTCACTTTTATTTAGGGAAAGAAATCTTGGATTAAGCTAATTATGTTATACACTGAACTGGTACATGACAGGAGGATGAGTTCAGAACTGTTTAGTGGAAGGAAGGAAAGGTGTTAGGCATTAGGATCCACTTGGGAAAGGGGTCCCCCTTTTTAATGATTCAAAATTAAATTATGTTAGCACTTCTTGATCTATTTTTGCACATATGTGCCTTCAAACGTATTTCAATAAAAGAATTAGCACTTAAATATGTAAATAGCTTATATAAATTATCTTTTTTTTTAAAGCTATTTTTTAAATATATTTTATTGATTTTTTATAGAGAGGAAGGGAGAGGGATAGAGAGTTAGAAACATCGATGAGAGAGAAACATCGATCAGCTGCCTCCTGCACACCCCTCACTGGGGATGTGCCCGCAACCAAGGTACATGCCCTTGACCGGAATCGAACCCGGGACCCTTCAGTCCGCAGGCCAACGCTCTATCCACTGAGCCAAACCAGTTAGGGCTATAAATTATCTTTGTAAAGAAGTCTATGCTTAGAGGTTTTGCTCCATCTAGAGTCAGCGACTTCTTTGGATGCTTAATGAAATTTGAGAAAATAGCTTGGTTAGTAGGACACTTTGGCTCAGAATGTTTTACCTGGAAACTCATTTCTGACCCTGTTCAGGTGAGAACATGTACATATATTTTACAAGGCACAATATTTAAGTAATATTGTAGTTGCCAAAAGAAAAACATAAAATTTACTAACATATGCAATATGAGGATATTTGCATACAATTTTGACATTGTAGCATATTCTCTGAGTTGCACAATGCATGCTTTATGAAGGGTAACCTAAAAGCATTTTCACCAATTCATATAAAGTCTTCAAGTTTGCATATATCATAATTAAAGTTACCTATGTGGAGGTGACAAATAATGCTTTTCTAAATAACTTGATGCATCTTAAAAGCAACTTTTTTGAGACTAAAAGCATAAGACAACTGCAAAATAATAACTACTGCCCTGGTTTCAAAATTTGTGTTTTACTCATACAAAAGGATGTGATCTGCCTGAAAGTTCTGTGGAAGTAAGTGGGAATAGGAAAGGCAGCTAAAGAGAGGTCTTTTTAGCCACTTGGGATTTATACATTATAGTTGGCAGCATGATGATACTGGTTTTGGAAGAAAAAATTTATATAATGAATATTTTCTTAAAGTGAGATTTTCATCCAAGTTGTCATCATCAGTGGGTTTTACAGGAAAGTTAGGAACAAGAATATATGTTCCCTGGTGTGGACTCTCATGGTGGGATTTTTGCTTATTTTATATGCAATGTTGCGTTTATCTATTAGTTTAACATTTTACCACTTTACAAAAACCAATAAAACATCCTAAAAGTCACACCTTTGAGCAATCAAGATCTTAGTTTGACAACCCAGCTTTGTTTTACAGAAAGATGAGTGACATTTAGGTAAATATAAGTTTTGGTTTTAATCAACCCAAGTTTGATTTTTAAGGGACAAAACAATTCTCAAACAGCTGCACGTGTCTCACTTGGCACTGAATTTTGTTATGAATTATCCCCAGGCACATGGTCTCCCTCAGCTTCCCTTTTCATCAGCTTTTGTCCTGGAAACATAGCTACTCCAGCCACAGGGTCAGGACGAGGAAGCCTGAGGACTCAGGTGGCTTTTTAGGCACCACCACCCCCTCACATTCACACTAAGTGGCACCTGGGTCCTTCTGTCACCAAGCTCTCTTCCCCCTTTTCTTTCTGTTTGAGTGGCCAGAGAGGGGACTTGGCACCCTTGCCTGATAGTGCCCTTTTGGATTGTCCTTCAGCAAGAAACATCTGTGGCTGGGTCTGGCTCCTGCTGGCTCTGATACAGGCTATTCCTTCTCCAGATCTGTCCTAAAGTCATCTGATTGGACTGATGGCTAAGTCATCAAAGGAGAGGGAATCTGAGTTGATTCTTAAACTTGACTTTAAATCAGTCCTACTTGTTTTAGATATGACTTCACTAAAAGGTACACAATTCGTCCTTCTCAATGCCATCTTTCCTTTTAGTATTTGTTGTGGATATTACAAATCACACTACTATATCCCAGGCACTGTGTTGGGCACTTAGGGATATCACTCTGAATCTTCAGGGGAAACATTCAAGTCAGGCATGTTTCTTCCTATTTTACAGAAATGGGAACTGGTAAGTGATTATTCACAGACACACTATAAAACAGAGTTGGATCTCAAACACAGGCCTCTCTGACTATTCACACATGCTACTTCTAACTATTCAAGAAGAGACCATATTACTGGACTCTCTCTACCAACTCACAGCCAGCAAGCACGTGATGGGCTCAGCAGCAAGAACATGCAGAACTATTGACAGCTCTATCCCAGCATTAAATGTGCTTCTGCCATTCTTTACAATAGATTCCTTCTGCTGCCATACACAGGAAAGCATATGGTCGTCATTTCCCCTCTTTCTTATTATCTTACTCCTTTTATGTCCCTCCTATTTTGGTTCAGCCAAAGTAAAATACAGTAATTGTTGAATCTAGTGAAGGATATATATGGTATTTGATTTTTAAACTGTTTTTTTTAACTTTTCTATATAATTAAATATTTTATAATTAAAAGGTATGGGGGACATCATTTTCAACTTGAATGTGAATCTTTGGAGACTAAGGTGACTATGTAGTTCACATACCACAATGCCATACTTCAGAAGTGTATAATTAGTGGTTCTTAATATATTCTTAAGGTTGTGTTGACCTTGAAAATATACTATGTCATATCGGAAGTCTTGTGTTTTGCTTTTTGAGGAGTTGTGCAACGTTTTTCCAGAGTAGCTGCACCATTAAACATTTCCACCAGCAATGTGTGAGGTTTTCAATTTCTTTACAACTTCACCAACACTCGTTAAGCTAATCACAAAAAGACACATACTGTATGATTCCATTTATGTGAGATACTTAGAATAGCCAAATTATAGAAACAGAAAATAGAATGGTGTTTGCCAGGGGCCTGAGGAGAGAGAAATAGGGAGTTGCTATCAAACGGTATAAAGTTTAAGATATGCAGGATAACTTTTCAATGGTTATTGGTTTTTCCTCTTCTTAATTTGTAGTTTTTTTTAATATAAAAATTATTAAATCTTGATTTGGAGGGAAATAGTTTCGCCTGGCCTATTTATTGCTTTTTATTTTGTTTATGGAGATATTTATCATTCAAAAAGTTCTCTTTTTAACATACCAAAGCTGTCAAATTTCCCTTTCACGATTAGAAATAATGGAGTCCAGATTATGCTAGGAGACATGCTATTATCGCTGCAATGTGTCAGAAGGATGCAATGGATTGCCTGGATTTCAAGATCCTGTATTTTTTTATTTTAAGTTTAGGTTCTGTTAAACTCTGAGTGTGATTTTGTGAAACCTGTTTAATGACCTCAGCTTCAGTTTCCTTATCTGGACAATGGGGATAATAATACAGTACCTTTTTCCTAGGACTACGTTGAATATTAAGTGACGTACATGTTTAAGGAGTTTGTAAGGAGCATGGCATTTTACAGGTGCTCAATAATGGTGGCAGCTGCATCAGCTCTACTGCTACCATTGCTACTATTGGTACAGCCACTATGATTTTTGTTACAATTATCACTATTACTATTTCTACTGCTGCCTTTACCTTCAGCAACCCCTTTTCATTTCCTAATTGTATTCTGGGTTATGTTTAAGAAAATTAACTAGCATTGGTAGAATATGATAGGTTGAATAATAGTCCCTAAAGATATCTGCATTTTAATCCCTAAAATTTGTGAATGTTACAATATATATAGCAAAAGGGACTTTGCAGATGTGGTTTAAGTTAAGGATCCTAAAATGGGAAGGTTATATTGGGTCATCCCACTGGACCCTAAATGTAATCACAATGTCATTGTAAGAACACAGAGTAATATTTGACACATAAGAGGAGAAGGCAATGTGACCAGGGAGGCAGGAATTGGAATGATAAGACATAAGCCAAGGAATGCCAGCAGCCACCAGTCGTTGGGAGAAGCAAAGAATAGAATCTGCCCTACCAGAGGGAAACAGCCCTGCTGTTATCTTAACTTTAGCCCTGTGAAAATAACTTCGGATTTCTGGCCTCTAGAATTGTAAGAAAATAAATTTGTCTTGTTTTAGGCACCGAGTTTGTAATAAATTGCTAGAGCAGCCAGAAGAAACTAATACAGGGGATACGCATGATAACTTTGGAGAATTAAATTACAATTCCCCAAACTTTAAGAACTCCTGCTATATTGTTTACAGCAGTGGTTTCAAATAAATTTCATTAGTGGAAATGCTTTTTAACTGAAATATCACTGGATACTCTCTATATGAGAAATATAAGACATGGAGCTTTTGTTGATCCAGAGACCATCCATAGCATCTCCCTCTACATGCCCCAAGGCAGCCTAAGAATCCCCTGGCACATGGAACTCCAGTGTGCCTCCACATTTTAATAAATGCTGCATTAAATTAAAAGTATTTAGATTATTTCATAATCTCATGCATAGTCCTTATGTGAGGCCAGAAAAGGAAGAGAACTGAGACATATTGGATTAAAATAATATTAAAATGATATTGACACTGACCTCAGAAGGTATCTATATATATAAAAGCCTAAGCAACAGGCCAACAGGCTGACTGGCTGACCGGCTGGTAGCTATGATGCACACTGACCACCAAGGGGCAGACACTCAACACAGGAGCGGAAACCATAGGCATGGAAACATGAAACAGACTGATGAATCTCAGAGGGGAGGGAGATGGAGAGAGGGCGGGAAGAGATTAACTAAAGATCTTATATGCATACTAGAGGCCCGGTGCATGGATTTGTGCACCGGTGGGGTCCCTCGGCCTGGCCTGTGGGGATGGGGCTGAAACCAGCTCTCTGACATCCCCTGTGGGGTCCCAGATTGTGAGAGGGTGCAGGCCAGACCAAGGGACCCCACCGGTGCACAAATTCATGCTCCAGGCCTCTAGTAAAAGTTTAAAAGTCTAACTGAGGAAAATTCAAAATGTAGATGATAATAATACGGTATAATTTCTAAAGTTGGGGTTAAGACAGCTCTCTGAGTGTTTATAGAAGGGAGATAAGAGAAAGTGGTCATTTTTCCAGTATTTTTATATACAGAGGTCATTTAGCACTGGCAAGGGTAAGCACAAATCTCCAGTAGTCACATCACTTGCCCTCTCTATCATACAGGTCAAATTAAAAGATTTTTCATGTAAATGCAAAAATGCCCAGAAGAGAACCATTGACTAAAAGATTTGAATAAACATAGATAGGCATTTTTTACTTAAATTTATAAAAAGCCTAAAGGTCATACTGGACTCAGTCTGTTAGAATAATAAGTTTGTATTGCCAATCTCATTTTGGCATTTGAACAACTGTAATATCACCATCTTAAGGGCTAATGATATATGCTGCTAATAATCTAAAGACTGATGTCATGCATGGATACTCTAGAGAGCAATATACAGCCTCCTTTTCAATTGTTATTGAACAATAAAGCAGTTTTAAAAGCTATTTTTGCCTTGCAGTGATATAAATATTTTATTATTATATAATGTGACTAGTTTCCATCATGACCAGTCATCCACATATAATCAGTGACTTGTTACATGCAAATCGGAAAAGAGAAATGATTATTCATTATTTTTTTAAAGGCCTAGACTTCCAGTGGAAGTGCCTATTGAATTATAGCTTAGTACTGTGCTAATTCTTCCAACAGCTAAAGTAAGTCATATGCAGGGATTAAAGAAGTCATTTGAAAACATGCCTATTACTGCTCCCCACCTGCTTTGATACATCCCTTATTAACACTGCTTTGAAGCAAGAAAAGGGTCTAACTTTGAAGTGACTGGTTTAAAAAAGTCTCAGTCTTCTAAATTAAAACATTATTTTGTAGTCTGATCTGTCTCAATAAATCTCTCAGTATGAAAACTTCTATGATAAAATTCTTCTTTGTCTTAAAGAAAAGCCTTTAAAGAAGTTTCTGAATGAAATGTAAATCAGATATAGTATGCTTATTGACTGGATAAGCCATTGTAATAACTAAAATTGATGATTTAATAATGAACACATAATAATATAAAGTTTAAGAACAGAGAGTTCTGCTAAATATATACCTTATGATATATATCACTGCAAAAAATTATGTAAAGGATGTATCTCCTGAAATACACCTGGAAAAATACTTTTTTTCAAATAGGAATGATTGACACTACCCTATTTTGGTAAATGGGCTAGACATATTGTAAAACAGCAGAATTTATTTATTTATTTTTATTATTTTTTATTTTTATAAATATATTTTTATTGATTTCAGAGAGGAAGGAAGAGAGAGAGAGATAGAAACATCAATGATGAGAGAGAATCACTGATCTGATGCCTCCTGCATGCCCCACACTGGGGGTCGAGCCCGCAACCCAGGCATGTACCCTTGACTGGAATTGAACCTGGGACCCTTCAATCTGTAGGCCAAAGCTCTATCCACTGAGCCAAACCAGCCATGGCAGTAGAATTTATTAAAATAGATTATTTTGTTGCATTATTGAGATGCAACTTAAATTCAACAAAATGCACAGATTTTACATATACTATTTTATTAATTTTGACAAATATACATTCATTGTTAACCTACACTCATCAAGATATAGCACATTCCTTTATTCCACAGTTTTTTCTCATGCCATATTCAGTAATTTCCAGTCCCCTTTCTCCATCATTACCAAAGGCAATTTTTATATATCTGACCATAGATTTATTTTACCTGATCTAGACTTTCATATTAATGGAACCATTGGCATTGGTTTCCTTAATATAGCAAACTCTTTTTGATATTTATCTGTGTTGTTACATGTATCAATGGTCGATTCATTTGTATTGCTGAGTACCACAATTTATTTACCAATTCGGTCGACATTTTTTATATAGTTTATTTAGTACGTAGGAAATTGCTAAATCCATGTCCCTAGTGATGAGGGTAGTAAGTGCTAGTCTTGTCTGAGAAAGGACCTCGGTGCCATTCCTGCCAGACCAAGCGTCTTTTGCCCCAAGTTACACATCACATTAAAATTATGGAAATGGCAGAGTTGACATTCAAGTGGAAACTAGGCCAGAAAATAAAGTGACACATGATATAAAACTGAAGAATATAGCTACTAGTAAGTACAGCAAGCCACACATTTTCATTAGAGACCAAAAAACAGGGCGTCACCTTTGGAAAGTGACTGACTTAGAGCCCGTGAAAGATTAGCTCTGGACAAATGCTGGTGACAGTCAATACTGTCTAGAATCAGGGGTGGGCAAACTCGAGGGCCACAATGGGTTCTTAAACTGGACCGGAGGGCTGGAACAAAAGCATGGATGGAGTGTCTGTGTGAACTAATATAAATTAAAAGTAAAGGAGCGGAGGGGAGAGCAAGAGAACCCTCCGCTCTTTCGGCTCCGCGGGCCGGATAGAATAGCCGAACGGGCCAGATCCGGCCCGCGGGCCATAGTTTGCCCACAGCTGGTCTAGATTCTGAAGTTTTCTTGTTCATCATGGTTTGTGAGGGAAGAGCAGCTGTTCATATGGTACTATGGACAATCCATTTATATTCAGAGCAATTCAACAGACATTTATAATAAGAAAAGTGAAAAATAAAGCCTAGAGAACATGCACATAGACTAGACAGTTTAAAGGTGGCAGTTAGCATTCATTGTACAATAGTGTAATTAAGAAAACGATATGTTGATTTACTGCCACAAAGTCCAGAACAAGTTATTATCATGAACTTGGTTTGATATTCATGGCTACCACAACCAGGATTTTTGTTAATTTAAATATCCTTTTCCAATTAAAGTCATAGTGAGGTCTTTAATATACTATGAATCCTCATTTCAGAAATGTTTCATTAAGGCTTGTTTGCTTGAAAGAGGCAGAAGCCCAATCAGCTCAGATAAGTTAAAAGAGGATTTTGGGAAAAGATACATGTGAAAGGGTAGAGAGTACAGAATCTCCAGAAAATCTAAACAACAGGGAAGGGTCTCCCTGAAATTAGGGCAGGTCCTAGTTGAACTTGAGCTCCATAAACTTCAACACAGGATTTAGTGAATTTTCTCTCAAATGCTTAATCATTAATATGAGTTACTTACATCCATAAATCTATTTCTATTTAGGCTGCAGGGAGAGAGGTTGGTAGGGAGGAGGAGGTTAATGGGGGGAAGGGAAAGGGGACATCTGTAATACTTTCAATAATAAAGATACATTAAAGAAGAAAAGTAAACCACTATCAATTTGGGGGCCATATTTCTTGAGCCAAAACCTATAATAAGCCACTAGCCAGGTTAGGAATGGTACTTTTGGGTCAGGCACCCACGTGTTGGGGATCATGTGTTAGATGGCATAGCCAATGGGCATAAGCATACCTTGATGGGACAGATTCATTTGAGAGGTTAACCACCAAAAGATACCATGAACATAAAAAGCTGGAGTGAATAAGGCCTTCAACAGGTTTACTTTTGAGTTTCACATTTTATATTAGGTGTGATTTCTAAATGATCATCAACAACAGTTTGATCTAATATTGGGAAATATTCATTAAGTCCTGCTTACTTACAGGGTATTGAAGGGTTGAATGAGGAAGATGTGAATATAGTAATGAGTTAGAGATTGTGGAGGCAAACCAAAAACAATCCAGAGAGGGGCGGCGAATTAGAGGATTAAATTCTGTGAAATTAATTAAGAATTAGGACATTGTCAGAAGTTGAAGGGACAGAGCAAGGTAGGTAGTCACAATGTCAGATAGAAAAAATCTAATCTAATAAAAGAGTAATATGCAAATTGACTGTCACTCTAAGACACAAGATGGTTACCCCCATGTGGTCAAAGATGGCTGCCCCCATGTGGGCAGTTGGGGCAGTTGGGGTTGACCAGGCCTACAGTGGAGGGCAGTTGAGGGGGGGACGGGTCTGCAGTGGAGGACAGTTGGGGCCACCCAGGCCTGCAGGGGAGGGCAGTTGTGGGGGACCAAGTCTGCAGGGCAGGGCAGTTGGGGGGGACCAGGCAAGCAGGGAGGGCAGTTAGGGGTGCCCAGGCCAGCACGGGAGGGCAGTTAGGGGTGACCAGGCCAGCAGGGGAGGACAGTTGGGGGCAATCAGGCCAACCAAGGAGCTGTTTGGTGTCGATAAGGCTGGTAGTGGAGTGGTTAGGGGGTGATCAGGCTGGCAGGCAGAAGAGGTTAGGGGCAATCAGGCAGAGGCAGGCAAGCAGTTGGGAATCAGCAGTCCTGGCCATTGGACATCCCCCGAGGGGTCCTAGATTGGAGAGGGTGCAGGCTGGGCTGAAGGACAGCCACCCCCCACCATGCACAAATTTCATGCACCGGTCCTCTAGTACAATATATAAAGAGGAAAAAATGAGCAATAGCTGCCTATGTCCATTTATAACCTTTGTTACAGGAAGTAGATACCTACAGAATGACTGTTCTTCCTTGGCATAACTGAGGCTGGTGATGGATAAAATATTAGTAACTTCTCTTAGAAAATGGTCTGTCAAGTCCTGGTTTGTTGAAGTCAGGGACTTGTTCATGAAGATGGGGATCAAATCTACTGGTAAAGCACCATCTGAATTAGCAGGATACGTGCCCTTATAGTACCAGGTAGAGACCACGTTTTAGTGTTTTAAGAGTTTCCTCTTGTCACTCCCATGATTGTCATCCCTCTTCTTTTTCTTCTTCTTTTTCTTCTTTTTTTATTTTTTTACAAGTAAGAAGCTTTTAAACAGTGATCCATTGTCTTCACTTCACAAAGTGAAGCCTCATTTCTATTTGTCTTATTTATGACTAACTGTGGCTCTTTATAAGATGTTAACTGGTTTGTATTAGTTCAACTGCTTTATCTTGCTCAGTATATTCACACTAAAACAAAATAATAAGTATAAGTTTGATCTTATTTTATACACAAAGTAAGTGATTTATGAACATTTTTAACATTCTACTCACATTATTTTCATTTTTCCAGACATAATATAAAATTGTTCTTGTAATCAGTTCCTCTACAGGAGCATTTTCTTCTTAAAGGCATTTTACTCTCTGTAATAACACGATAGGCATATATTTACTTTTCTTTTTTTAACTGTTTACAACGTAACAAATATATGCCAGACGCTGCATATGTTCAATATGTCTGCCTTTAAGGAAATTATAGGTAAGTAAGCAGCACAAATTCATGCACTATTCATACTGTTATGTAGAACACATTTTTCTCCAGAATTGAAAAGCTCTCATAAGGATGGGCACAATTGATTCTACATAAAACATATACTAATATAATGCAATAATGATTTTAATTAAGAACAATTTTTGACAATTTTTTCATTAAGTTTTTATAGATAAGAAAATTGATAAAAGGAGCAACTAAAAACAATTATTTTTTACTATTTATCACCAACAGTAAAGCTAAAACAAATTTGTCTTATAATTTTTATTTTTAAACTATTTATTCATCAATGAGACTATATTCACAAAATGTATAATTTTGTCTATTTAGATAGCCTATACTTCTGAACAAAACCTCAGTGTGTTAAAAAGTCAGTTTTATTCTGCACTTCATAGTCCTAATCAATGATTCTACCTGGAGCACATTTGTCATAAAGAAGTTTGTCAATGTTTTAACTTGTTTAACCCAGTTATAATGCTATTGTATATCATATAGTTGGGAAATTATTTAAAAGATGCTATGAAGAATATTTCTATTTCTAAGAAAAATTGCACCACTAAACCAATTTATAGGTATTTTCATTCTTCTCTGTTTTCTGTATTAACTAAATAAACACAACCTATTTTTAAGAAAAATATATTGAAAGCTGTTTGAAGTTCCAGATTTTAAACACCATACAGTTATTAGCTGGTTTCAAGATAAGTTTTTGTTTTCTCCTACAAATCTTTGTGAGTTGCACCAAGGATTATAAACCAATATGTTTTTAACCAAAATTAAGAGAAATAGAATATGACCTATTATTTTTTTTTGCCAAATTAGTTATGTATAACCTTAATAATAAATATTGGCAATGTTTAATATCATTGTTAGCATAAAACATTTATTTTTAAAGCCTCAAAATGCTTGATGAATAAGTAATTTTTCTCTTGTGCCTAGCCTAAAAGCTAACTTGAGACAAAATTTTATATAACATCTCTATATTCTTCTCTAGTACCTGAGATCTCTTCCCCCTTGAGACTTGACTCTTTTGACATTTAAGGAGAATTGTTTTGGCATGTGGAAGCAGACAGTGGGTAGGCACTGATTGAATAGAATGTTCATCACTAGTATTTGACATCTCTTAAGCATTTATAGTACTGTATGCTATTTACTCTTTTGGGCACTGTGAATTTAGTGGTAAATGAAACATGAATTCCTTTCCCTCATGGACTTTACATTCCTGTGTAGGAGTCAAATAAATAGTGTAAATTCATGTGGCAATAAGAAGAAAATAAAGATAGATAATGGGACACAGGTATTTAGGTGGATGACCATTGGAGGCCTCTCTAACATGGTGACAGTGGATTAATGACCTGAGTATAGTATGAAATCAAGCTTTGAGAACTTCTGTTGAGAGAAAACAGTGTGTTTGATGTGGTTTTGAAGATGGCCATTGTATCTGGCATAGAGGGAGTTAGTGGAGGTCAGAGAAGGACACTGTGGCCAGACCCAGTGATCTGGTATTCTAGACCATAGTAAAGAATTTGGATTTTAAAATGTTCAGAGTAAGTGAACAAAGGAAAGACAGTAATTCACATGAGTTTGTGACTATTACATAATGCAGCTATTTTTCAAATGTATCAGATTATAGATTTTCTAATAAAGATTGACCTTATTAAGATAGTATTTTAGAATGTGGGTAATCATTTCAATGGTTTTCTCAATGCTAAACATTTTGAGACGAATCTTTTATGTTAATTTCTTCAAAATTCCATGGTGCATTTTTTGGATATCTCAGATTGATGGAAAAATCATGATTTAAAGTTGGATTTGGTTTTTAGAAACAGACATTAGCCATTGCGAGCCAAGTTTCCTGAATAAAGTGGATAAAAATTCAAGTAACATGACTTTGGCTCCAAAGGAAAGTAGTTCTTTAATGTAGTGAGGCTAAATTGTGAATGTCTTTTAAACTTTCTTAAAAACAAGTTTCAAAAGATGCTCCCTCTTTAAAAAAAATCATAATAATAGCGGTAGTGTTGTTTTGAAGGTGAGCATATTCACTGTAGAATCTAAGGGGCATTTGGTAAAGCAAAATTTGATGTTGTTATTTCAAAATCACAATTCCTATTGCTAGTTACTCCTTTAAAAATTGAATTATTGCCCAGCCAGCGTGGCTTAGTGTTTGAGTAGACCTATGAACAAGGAGGTCATGGTTCCATTCCTGGTCAGGGCACATGCCTGGGGTTGTGGGCTCCATACCCAGTGAGTGACATGCAGGAAGCAGCCAGTCAGTAATTTTCTCTCATCATTTATGTTTCTATCTCTCTCCCTTCCTCTCTGAAATCAATAAAGTATTTATTTTTTAATTGAATTAGTATGTAGGTGTGTATGATGCAATGAGAGAGGGTATTGTCATTACTATACTATATCTTTAAATACAGAAACAAACTGTTTAAATCAGCCATTATCACAAATGGAGAAGGACATGGGCACAAAAATCATTTTTTCCTACTGTCATTGTTCTAACCTTGGATGTGAAAGTATAATTTTCCTTTGGATTTAGTGTGAGGTGATTTTATGACTTAAATTATTAATGGATAACTTGGTTGGTGTGACTCAGGAGGTCACAGTTGGATTCCACGCCCAGGTTGCAGGCTGGATCCCCCCTTGGGGGCATGCAGGTGGCAGCCAATCAATGATTGTCATCATTGATGTTTCTATCTCTCTCTCCCTCTCCATTCCACTCTCTGAAATCAATTAAAAAATTATTAATGGACATTTTGCTCTGTATTTGAAAAGTGTATACAAGATCAGAGAAAAGTTGGATTGATGACAAGGAGCATTTTAAATGATCAAATTGCCTTTAAGATTTTTTAAAAATTTTATTGGAGAAGTCATAGTTCCCCGTTTTCTGAGCAAGGACAGATTTTTTCTTATCTTTATGTCATTTGTCTGTTTATGAACTTGATTCTAAAAGCAAGAATAAGATTCAATATCCAACATTAACTTTGCTGACAATGCGAACTGCCAGAAACAGTGAGCAGCCGAGGGAAGAATACAAAAATAACTCCCATTGTGTGAAAACAGAGTCTTCATTATCACTCTAAATGGCAATTCCTGTGTTGATGATACTTTCATATGATGAACAAGTGGTTTTAAAAACTGTTTCTTGCTACTAAATATAAGTGACACTTAAGACAGAGAAAGTTCGTTTTAATTTTGTTTCATTTTAAAACACCCACAACACAAACAAAATTTTTTTCCTTCCTCAGATGAGCCTACTTGGCTCTCAGCCTCTAAATCCACCAGCAAGTTCTTGATGGTCAGGAATCTAGACATCTAGATTATCTCACAGAACAAGACTGTACAAAACAAGACTATTCTGTGGGATTTGCAGAGAATTTGTTTCCTAGATGAAGTGTTTGTACTACCATCTCTCCAAACTTTCCTATAGAAACTTCTAAATATTTCTGTGCTAAGTTCATTAAAAGTGGTGTATTCCTACCAGATATAAATACACTGGTCAGTTTTAATAGGTCGTTTGCTTTTACAAGTCTCTAAACGATTTCTGAGAGTTTCCTTTTAGCTAAACTTTCAGATTAGTAAAGGTCAAAACTTTCAAATTTTCATATATGTGAGATCTTAGCTAGGGTGTATTTATACATCCTTGGTTGGGTTCTGAAGTAATTAGCATTGCCCTTATGCCATTCTCTTCCTGGATGCACACATGGAATTTAACTTTGCACTGCCATACACGTTGGCTCTAGAGGAATGAATGTTGTAAGAGTTCTTAATCTTTACTATAGGGCATGTTACTAAGTGTGATCTTGGCAATCACTGAATAATTTGACATATTTGAGAGTAGAAACTAATTACACATATGTAACTAAGCCAACTCAATCATATTCCTATTTTAAAAATACTTCACATATAACCTGCCATAAATGTAGACATTGAAAAGTCTTCATTTTGCTTTAAAAACCTGCCTTAGAAAATCAATATTCAATTCAGCTTTGTATTAGAACAAGCACTAGTTATAGTATCTTAACTATGTAGTCCACAGTAAAAAGATCATCCATTTATCTCCTATTAATCATCTATTTATCCAGCTATTTATTCATTTCTTCATTTAACAAACATTTTAAAAAATTTATCTTTATTGTTGAAAGTATTACCCCTTTGTTCAAAGTATGTCCCCTTTGTTTTGTGTGTGTGTGTGTGTTTTTTTTCCCCTACTCCCCGCACTCACCCCTCCCAAGCCTATGCCACACTATTGTGGAGGCATTATATCTGGTGCTTGGGATATAAAAGTAAACAACATTTTGTTATTTCTTAAGAAGCTTATAGTCTAATCAGGGAAACACATGTAGAAAAATGTAAGAGGGTAAGAGATCAATCAAAGGACTTGTATGCATGCATATAAGCATAACCAATGGATGCAAGACACTGGTGGGGTGGGGGTGGGGTTGTGGTGAGGGCATGTGCCGGGGGATAGAGGCCGGGGAGAGGTCAATGGGGAAAAAAGGAGAATATGTATTACTATTTATAACTAGAGGCCTGGTGCATGAAATTCATGCATGGGGGGGGGGGGGCGTTCCATCAGCCCAGCCTGCACCCTCTCCAATCTGGGACCCCTCGAGGGATGTCCAACTGCCCATTTAGGCCCAATCCTACCGGGATCGGGCCTAAATGGGCAGTCAGACATCCCTCTCACAATCCAGGACTGCTGGATCCCAACTGCTCGCCTGCCTGCCTTCCTGATTGACCCTAACCAATTCTGTCTGCCAGCCTGATCACCCCCTAACCACTCCCCTGCCAGCCTGATTGATGCCTAACTGCTCCCCTGCCAGCCTGATTGCCCCTAACTGCCCTCCCTACAGGCCTGGTCACCCTTAACTGCCCTCCCCTGCAGGTCTGGTCATCCCTAACTGCCCTCCCCTGCAGGCCTGGTGCCCCCCAACTGCTCTCCCTTGCAGGCCTGGTCCTTCTCAACTGCCCTCCCCTGCTGGCCTGATCGCCCACAACTGCCCTCCCTTGCAGGCCTGGTCCCTCCCAACTGCCCTCCCCTGCTGGCCATCTTGTAGTGGCCATCTTGTGTCCACATGGGGGCAGCCATCTTGTGTGTTGGAGTGATGGTCAATTTGCATATTACTCTTTTATTAGAATTATTAGATAGGATAGAGACCTGGTGCATGGGTTGGGGCCAGCTGGTTGCCCTGAAGGGTGTCCCGGATCAGGGTGGGGGTTCCCCTGGGGCATGGGGTGGCCTGGGCGAGGGGCCTGTGGTGGTTCGCAGGCCAGCCATGCCCCCTGGCGACCCAAGCGGAGGCCCTGGTATCTGGGATTTATTTATCTTCTATAATTGAATCTTTGTAGCCTTGAGTGGAGGCCTGGGCCTGCCAGGGTGTACAGAAAGCTTGGCTTCCTCCATTGCCGTGGAAACCCAAGCCTCCTACTCGCTCCGTGGCTGCAGCCATCTTGGTTGGGTTAATTTGCATACTCGCTCCTGATTGGCTGGTGGACATGGCTTGTGGGTGTAGCAGAGTGATGGTTGATTTGCATATTACTCTTTTATTAAATAGGATACTGTAAACAATAAAATAAAACTTAAAAAATTACTTCTGAAACCACCAACATAAAAAAAGTAACATTTTGAACCTAGTTCTGTGGTAGCATAAGGAGTGACTAACTCTGCCTAGAAATGAGAAAACATTTCACAAAGGACAAGGCATTGGAGCTGGCTCTTTAAGTCTGAGTAGGAGTTTTCTAGGGTATTTCAGTAATACAAGCAAGACTAGACCTGGAAGAAAGGACTTGGCCAAGTTATAGAGAAGTTTAGAGTCTTTAAATATGTAGTGTATTAGAAAGTGAAACGGGATCTAGACATAGAAGTAGGAGCAATGCAATTGAGGGCTTTGTGTGACTAGCTAACCCTGATCATAGTAATAAAGTCAGTTACCATTTAATGAGTTCCCAAAAATAAAACCTATTAAACATATTATTTCTCATATTGTAAATAATTCTGTAAGATAATTATAAATATCTCTAATATACCAATGAGGAAAATGAGATTCAGAGAATATAACTTGCATGCCAAACATCATAAAGCTAGTAAAGAACAAAGACAGGATTCAAATCTAGTTCTATATTATGCCAGCATTCTTATTTTTAGAATAGTCCAACTCCCATGGGTCCTGTGGGAGATGGGACGTTACAGTAAGAAATTAAAAGTGAATTATGTTGTGTTATAAAAATGACAGCAATAAAAAGTTAAAGAAATTACTGAGCAGGCTATTGCAATAAATCAAAGAAGATCTGATGTACTAATGAAGAAATTAAGAATATGGGTGAGGGAGATTGAAGATATTTTAGAGGAGAATTAATTAATGGGATTTCTTGGCTGTCTCATTACAGAAGGTGAGAAGAAGACAGCCTAGAATAGCTCTATGGTTTTTAGCTTAGTCCATGGTGTTAGAGGCTCACCCAGATCCTTTTGGCATCCACCCCTATACATTGAAGGAACCTCCTAGGACACCTGCAATCCTGTCTGTGTTCTTCCATCTGAATGCAAGAAGGACCATGTCTGTCCCACTTTGAGAGAAAGTTGGAAGTGCCAGAGCCTCAAGAAACAGCTTTCAACCAATGTCAATAAAGGAGTTAGTTGGCAAATAAGTATCCCCATTTCTTCATGCCTTGCTGTAATAGCTCTCTGGCATGTGAGACACTGAACTTCAGTCATCCACAATGGTAACTGGCTAGATAGCAAGCCCTTTATTGGCTTTATTCCCTTTCCTGCCTAACTCCACTCTCCTACTGATGTTTCTTGGCATCACCTCCCAAATAAATTACGTGCACTTGAGTCTTCATTCCAGTGTCTGCTTCTGGGGGAACCCAAACGAGGACACATGGCAATGTCTGCAAAGAGAGGAAAAGACAACTGAGTGGAAGAAGAACCTGAAGTACAGTAAGGACTGGTATCCTGTGCCCAAATGAAATGTTTAAGGTTAGAGAGAAACAATGTCCATTCCTCTGAGAGGGAAAGGAAAGTGAGTGAAGGGGGTGCTATTTGTTAAGTGGAAGTGGAAGTAGAGAGAGACCACATTTGTGAATTTTCTATTCTCTGTGAAAGATAAAAGTTTATCTGCTAATTGTAAGAGGATAGGAAACTAGAAGGGACTTATGAGAGACACTTTAAAGGAGTCTTCTTTGCTATGGAGAGTGAATAGTTGGATGTGATGGTGGATGCCAAAATATATTAGGAGGTTTAGGTAATAATACGTTAATCCTTGTCTTTTTCTTGCTCCCAGTGACAGTGCCTTTATATTCCATCATTACTACTTAATTTTTTACTATGACGATTATATTCTTTTTTTGTTGTTGTTATTTAATTCTCAACTGAGGATATGTGTTGTGTTTTGTGTGTGTGTGTGTTTAATTGATTTTGGAGAAAGAGGAAGGGAGAAAGAAACCTCAATGTGAGAGAGAAACGTTGATCAGTTGCCTTCCGTACATGTCCTGACGGGTTGAACCTGAAACCTAGGTATGTGTCCTGACTGGGAATCAAACCCAAAACCTTTTGGTGCACGGGATGACACTCCAACCAGCTGAACTACCTGGCCAGGGATATCAAACTCCTTTCAATTTCCAAGGTCTCTTCTTAACAACTGATCAAAATTTAATTTAATTTGCCATTAATAAGCTAAACATTTCTAATGTAAATTTATCACACTCTCAAAAATGTTATTCACTTTATTTTTAGTGTAATATGAATTTATTAATTACTTTACATTTTTATAAAAGTATTTTATGTAAATAATTTAAAGAGTCAAATATAAAAATGCTTATAAATAAATATATCCACATTTCCCAGTGGCAACCAGTTACAAATATTTTAGTTATTATTTCTGGATTTTACCTACATATTTCTATATGAGTATAGTTTTACCCATAGATTTCTTAGTTATAGACATTACCTATATGGGGATTTTTAGCTTACTTACACCCCTTTTATTTTCTTACCTGCCAATATGACTATGTACTGATATTTTGGTTATGTTTTCCTATTGGCTCATTTCAATTTCAGAACACAGATAGAATTGATTACTTTTGAGCTATATGTAATTTTATACCATATTTATATTTTCTTTTACAACCTTTACTTTTTCTTGAAGCTAATAAATGCTTCATTATTTTATCTATAAAAATATTAATGCCTAATTAAATACTCTAACAATTTGGTTAAACATCTCTTAATACAAAATTTTACATGTCCAAACCTGGACCTGTAACCCTGCTGGAGTCCTCTAGTGGCTTACTTTAATGTGGCCCAATTGATCTGTTCAGCAATTGTACAGCTGTTATCCTAGGACTTTATGTGGTGTTTCTTGATATTCCTCCTCCTTTTTGCCCTGGTAAATCCTCTGCTTTTTTCCTTCTTGGATCCTATGTCTTCTTCTTTTTTTGTTTTTTGCCCTTGTTTCTGGATATATATTTCCCAGAAGGTCTCTGAAAATATATGACTAAGAAGTGTCTTTTTTTGAGTCTTTGCATAAATTAAAATGTCCTAATCTTAGCCTCACACTTGGTTGATTATCTGGACAGAAATTCTCTATAGGTATCATTATTTTGACTCAACATTTAAAAGATATTGCTTATTACCTCCTATCTTATTTTTGTTTTTGAGAAATTCAGTATGGCTGGTTCTTATCCTTTGTTCATCACCAATTGTTTCTCTTTATCACTGGTATTTTAGTATTTTGATGTTGTTGTGTCTTGCTGTGGATTTTTTCTCAATAGCTCTGTTTTTCTCTGATGTTCCTTTTTGTATGGTGTCCTGTTCTTGTTTCATAGATACAATATGCAATATCTTCTCTAGCTCCTTGAGTATATTATTTAAAGTTTTAGAACAATTTTATGCTTCCAGAATTGTTTTATCTTTTCACTTACTTTCTTTTTTTTTTTTTTTCCACTAGTGCAGTAGGGTTTTCTTTACCTTCATGTTAAAAGCTTTTCTCAATGTGTTATGTAGCTCTTCATTGACATTTCAGAGTGGTATAACAAATTCTGCTTGTATTAGGACAGAGTTGGGACAATGGCTTGCTGACTGACATACTCAGCCGTTTGAAGTTTGACTGGATGGCCAGCTATCTGATTAAGAAATCACAAATGTCAGAATTTTAGATTTTCTCTCTGAGGTGATTTCCTTTTTTTCTGGAGCATTCACCTGTTTTCTGCCTCAGGAAGTGTTTTGGAGCTTTATAAAGGAAGAGAACTAGATGTTGCATGATTTAATGTGTAGAATTTCCCTTCTCTCTCTCTCTCTCTCACCATGTGTGTGTGTGTGTGTGTGTGTGTGTGTGTATCCTATATAATAAAAGAGCAATATGCAAATTAACCATCACTCCGCTACACCCACAAGCCATGCCCACAAGCCACGCCCACCAGCAAATCAGGAGCAAGTATGCAAATTAACCCAACCAAGATGGCCGCGGCCATGGAGAGAGCAGGAGGGAGGCTTGGGTTTCCCCGGCAATGGAGGAAGCCAAGCTTTCCACACACCCTGGCCAGCCCAGGCCTCCGCTGAAGGCTACAAAGTTTCAATTATAGAAGATAAATAAATCCCAATAAAAATGGCGGCAGCCACGGAGTGAGCAGAAGGCTTGGCTCCACTCCAGGCTACAAAGTTTCAATTGTAGAAGATAAATAAATCCCAGATACCAGGGCCTCTGCTTGGGTCACTGGGTGGTGTGGCCAGCCTGCAAACCACCACAGACCCCTCACCCCAAGGGAACCCCCACCCTGATCTGGGACACCCTTCAGGGCAAACCAGCTGGCCCCCACCCGTGCACCAGGCCTCTATCCTATCTAATAAAAAAGTAATATACAGATTGACCATCCAACACACAAGATGGCTGCCCCCATGTGGTCAAAGATGGCTGCCCCCATGTGGACACAAGATGGCCACCACAAGATGGCCAGCAGGAGAGGGCAGTTGGGAGGGACCAGGCCTGCAAGGGAGGGTAGTTGGGGGCAATCAAGCCTTCAGGGGAGGGCAGTTAGGGGTGACCAGGCCTGCAGGGGAGGGCAGTTAGGGGTGACCAGGCCTGCAGGGGAGGGCAGTTAAGGGAGACCAGGCCTGCAGGGGAGGGCAGTTAGGGGCAATCAGGCTGGCAGGGGAGAAGTTAGGCATCATTCAGGCTGGTAGGGGAGTGGTTAGGGAGTGATCAGCCTGGTAGGCAGAAGCAGTTAGGGGCAATCAGGAAGGCAGGCAGGTGAGCAGTTGGGATCCAGCAGTCCTGGATTGTGAGAGGGATGTTCGACTGCCCGTTTAGGCCCGATCCCACCAGCAGTCGGACATCTCTTGAGGGGTCCCAGATTGGAGAGGGTGCAGGCTGGGCTAGGGACACCCCCCTCCCTGTGCATGAATTTCGCGCACCGGGCCTCTAGTATATGTATAATTGATTTCAGAGAGGAAGGGAGAGTGTTGGGAGCAGTTATAGGGTTAAGCCTTGGACTGACCTGCTGGCAAAGCCCAAATAAGTCCCAGCTTAGAGGGCACAGCCCTCTTAGCATAATTAAGCTTGATCTTGTGATTGCTCCCTAGATCTTTCCTGGGTAGCTAATGTGCTGTGGGAGGTGCAGCAAGTGCTGTCAAAACAAGTGAAACTTACAAGAACATTGTAAATTACCTTGTTTACCTCTGACTATAAAATAAAGCAGGAGCTTGCAGTCTGGATCTGTTCTATGGTCTCAGTCACACACAGAAGATCCACCTAGACCCAGCTTATTTTCTTTGTCTTTTCTTTGTCCTTCGCCGGCCCTCCCTTAGGCTCGCCGAACCCTTGGCTGTGCTGGCGCGGCACAGGAGAGAGAGAAAAACATCAATGATGAGAATTGATTGGCTGCCTCCTGTATGCTCCCCACTGGCGATAGAGCCTGCAACCCAAGCATGTGCCCTGACCAGGAATCGAACCAGTTTGTACATCGAGGCTCAACCACTGAGCAACACTGGCTGGGCTCCTCTTGTCTTTTTTTGTACAGTACCTCACCCTCAGCCACCTCTGTGCCTTCAGAATCTTTTGATTTCATTTCAACAAAGATAATTATACCTCAGACCTCCAAACTATGTTGGGCATGAACAATTCTCCAACCACATAAGCTGGTATGTGGGGACCTGGAGGTTAATTAATGATGTTGCAGATATTAATTTAATTTAATACTAATCCTCTCCTTGTTTTCACTCATCTGCCTTACCCTTTCCTCTGTTGGTTATGCAACTAGATTCTTGAGGAATTTTTATGGACAAAGTAGCCTATATCTTATCAGTACCCACCTGACTTGGAGCATCAAGATTAAATAATTATTTTTTTCTTGAGTTTTCTATTTTACCTTCTTTTTTCAATTTTATATATTATGATGATTTGTGATTAAATATATTTTCTACTTTACATTTTATATATTTCATAGGATTTTTCAAGAGAATGAAATAAGGATGGTATCTCTACAATGTTATCTTGTCTTCTTTCTATCAAATGTCAATACCAAGGGGAGACATTTAAAAACCACTATAGACAACTCTGTACACTATCCTCATCCAGGTATGAGGTGATGGGCTGAGAATTTTGGTATTAATAAGAAAAAAATTCAAGTTTTAATTTCAGAGGCATGTTTGATATGGGTATCCTTCTGGAGTATTGGTAGAGGAATAATATGATTTTCATGGCATATTTAGCACTGTTTATAGAGACTGGCAGAAAGAGGTTATAGTGTTTCAGGTGTGGGCTTCTCTATTTACTGGCCATTTCACTTTGGTTCAATATTTAAAATTATTTGAATGTTTTTATCAGGTGCACAAGGAGCACTGATATAGTAAAGGTGACATTCATCCAACCTTTTAATTAATAACCTAATATTTGCCAAGTGACAGAGTTCACAGCTTTATTAATTTTGGTGCGAATGAAATTTGCATATAAATTTGTTTTTCATTTGAATTTAAAGATTGATTGGTTGTTCTATATGTAACCTAAACTAAAAAGGTAGAGAAAAAATGTTTTCTTTTTCAGGGTCTGTTTTTTCTTTAAAAAAATTATCAAACAACTAACATAAATAAATATAACATTATCTTTCAAATACACATATTAAAATTTGGCATTTGGTTAAATCAATTAAGAAGAGCAAAATATTACTGAATATCAAAAATTATCCAGTATGCTTGCACAATGCATTTGTTTTAGTTTGTAAAGTTAGAAAAGACTTTTTTTACAAGATTATTGCATCTATCTATATACTATATAAAAGCCTAAGCAACCATTACAACCGAACCACTGGAACGACCAGAATGACCAGTCGACCAGTCACTATGATGCTCAGTGACCACCAGGGAGCAGACGCTTACTTAATGCAGGAGCCAACCTCCCAAGGCCGGCCAACCTCCCGCAGTTCCTCCCCACAGCCAGCCAACCTCCCACAGTACCTCTTCCTGCCTCTCCCCCGTCCCCCTGGCCAGCAGGCCCCGATTGGCCCTGATCACTGGCCAGGCCTAGGGACCCCACCCGTGCACGAATTCTAGTACTATAATAATGTAGTTACATGTATTTACACTAATTATGCACTTTTGTATAATTATGCTAATTATAAAAATACATGACATTTGATAAAATATTACTTTGAAATTCATTCAATAAAAGCAGAATGAACTAGATGATAGAACCATGTGCCAATAAAATAAATAAGCAAGGAAAATGAAAAGTCTTAAATAAATGATCTCCCCACTCTATTTTTGCTCCAAAATTCTCTAATTCTAAAATTTAACAATAGAGCAGAGAGCTGTTTGCAATCTATTTGAAGTTGAGGTACTTATTTTTGTTTAGGAAGATTTTTTTTCTCACAGCTTCTGGAAATATTTCATGGAAGCAACTATTATAGTTAACTATTCTAAGCAAACTTAAATATAAATATCAATGAGAGTGTACCAGTTTTTAGTCTCAACCAGTAGCAATGACTAGACTGTTAAAATTGGACATCTGGAAAGACAGGGAGGATATCCTCTCACACATTCCTCTTTCCCTGGTAACCGGTCCACCTGTTTACTCTATCTCCACCTCGGATAGAAGCAAACTGCTTGGGTCTCAGGTGGCTAACATCACCCAACATATTTATATGTCTTCCAAGCTTCTTGAATAATATTTCATCCATTTTCAAAATTTGGAGATTAAAATAATAATGAGGAAAAGGAAAAGGCCATAAGTTCTATTGTTGATAGGTCAGGATATTCAGAACCTCTTTCTGGTCTGAGTTGTATTCTCTGAGGATACTCACAAAGAAGCTTCATCAGCAAACAAGTTCAGAGTTGTGGTCATTCAGGATAGAGCCACACCACGCAGCTCAACCTACTATAGTCTAGTGTTTAATTTTATTTGAACAATTCACTACTATGAATTTACTATGTGAAAAGTAGAAGCTCTACCCTCAAAGACCTTCCAGGATAATACTGACAAAAGAGGAAAAAATCAACACCTACAATTATAAGAATAAGTAGCTCAGATCAAGACCCATAAGGATGGTAAAATTAAATTGCTAAAAAACAAATCTTCTAAGTGTTTTTTTCCTTCTAAATCATCTAAACAATGCAACACATTACCATCTGTAAAAGTTTACCTGTGCTGTAGTCATTTGCAGTTTGATACATAATCTCCTGCAAGGGTGAGGGTGATGGTGGTTCCCAGTATTCATTAACAGATTTATAATTACTATTATTATTTGTTGTTATCATTTATTGGATACAATTTTTTAATGAGAGCTTGCTCCAGTACTGAGAAAATTGTGTGCTTTGGACTAATTGTGTTGAAGGCAGAACATTTATATTACAGACAAAGGCAAATGTGGGAGATAGAAGGCTGGTTGTGAAATAAGTTTTGTGGGAGCACCTTGATTATTGCATAAATTAATTGAATACTTTTTATGGGCATTTGAATTAATTGACCTACTTCGAAAATGTATTTATTTAATCCCAAAAATCCAACTAAAAATGAGGGCTTGGGTCTTTGTCTCCCTGAGAAAAGTCTGGTGGGTTATATACATTTTATATTCTTTTCACTTGAAGCTTAAAGGAAGGATATGGAAACTGATTTACACCTGAATGCAAGCAAGCATTAAAAATAGCAGCATCAATGTGTGTTTAATCAGTATGTTTAAGAACTATTCTAATATCTGTTCATCAGATATTTGGAACAGCAGTTTGATAATCAAAATGCTAATCTGCAGAGACCATTTGTAATCTGGTTGTGCTTGTAATAAATATATCTTGAGGGATAATATGTATTCCTTATGTTGCTGTTATTTAGATGGAAAGAAAAGAGCCTCTAAATTCTCTTATAAAGCCAAAGAACCCATCTCCTCCTTGTTTGTATTCCTTTCTCATAAATCCTAGCAAACAGATGTGTACACTTGTTGTCAGCTGTATTTGTCACTGTACAGGCTGTCTCTGCCAGCTTGTCAGCATGTTGTTAGGCATGATTCATTGTGTACTGTCAGTCCTGTAGTTTCTTTACAAAGAAGCAAATTTGACTTCCGGGCCTAAATAAAAAAGTCATCAGGGTGGTAATCAGTGATGGACAGAACTTATCGAGTCCGATGGAGCTTGACGCCTTCTAGATCACCCTTTGGTGAGTCAGTGTCCCAAGCTTGAACAATATTGAATAAAAAGAAAAAAAATAGGCATTGAAGTATCTCTCAGATTAAAAGAAAGTAAAATAAATATATTGGTATTCAGGGTACTCTTTAATAAAATGGTTAGACTTTGTTACTACAGTAAAATTGAATCTCCTGGGGCTATCAGAATGCTGAACTACTGCCCAATTACCACATCATAAAACCGCTCACAGGAAATGATACATAGGACTGGAATAAATTGAGATTTCAAACTTTGTGTCACTTCGTAAATCTAGCTCAAGCTGAACTCATCAATATAATCCAGCTCACCTAATGAGGATGATTTATACTAGAGCAAAAACATGTTGACTCCAGAGGGGGTGACAAAGGATGGGGTAGCAAGACACTGGGGATCAAAGATATGAAGCATACCTAAAACTCATTAATGCAGAAATGATCTCATTATGACTTTTAGGCAGAACAACCATTTAGTTAAAATTTTTCAATTACTTATTCAATAGCTTTTTAAAAAATTCTCTATAGCATCTAAAACTTTGTACTAATAGAGTTTTTAAAAATACAAGACAATGTGAAAAAAAGATTGTTTTTACTTCCTGTGATTTAAGCTGAAAGTGAAGCATCAATGATCAGTCATAGGAAGCTTACATTAGTTTTCTTGCATAAAGTAGTCTTTGCTAATTTAGAAGAAATAATTACTCTTAATATAAATAAACAAAACTAAGTCATAATGAAGAGCTGCCACTTGCAAGAACACCTCTTTTATGTATACTATATATGTACATACATTAATATGACAACTTTATTCATAAATTTTTATCTTGTATTAATTCCCAAATAATTGTTATTTACTTTGTGATAGAGGCTATTCTAGGTGTTGAAGATTTAGTAAAAGACAATGCAGACACGTTTTCTTCCTCAAGAACTGACATCCTAACAAAAGGGAACATTTACATAAATTTATTATTTAAAATAATTTATTCATTTCATATATTGTTGCTATGTATATTGTATGTAATGTGGGTATATATTAGGTTATTTCTAGATTAAATATGCTTATTGTATTGAAAACCCAGAGTGGTCATCTGCCCTGTAGCACTTAAGACATGTCACAGTACATACAAATTATGTACCATGGAATTCCAACAGAAGGTGGTGATTTATGTGGATTGGGTTTATAAGAGCAGTGCCCTTTCAGATTTCAGGCTGGCCTTATTTCTATCAGGGTCTTATCAGCTAGTATTATATCCTTATTTTGAATGTAGGAAAACCAACTCTACAAATAAGTATAGATTTTATTTTTATTTTTTGAATCTATCAAAGATTATAAGATGAGACTGTTTTATCTTTTCTCACAACCAGCTCTTTCACTGCATTCCCCCCTCATTTACTTCTACACTCCAAACTGAAATCCTTTGGTACCTTCTGAGCCATTCTCTTGTTTTCTCTGATTCACTACCCAGTGCCACCACGATGAGTAGAGTCATCGTCTCTGAGGTTTCATCTAGTTCATCCAGACCAGCAGAGGTTTGGTTCTCATGGACATGATAATGAGTGATGTTGAAGCTTAACTATAAACAACTCCACTTATAAGGTAGCCTCAACTCTTATATTACCCTTTTCCAACTCTGCACAGGGTTTATTGCTAAAACTTTATTATATTCTGTTAAAAATCTGTCTTCTTATAACTTCTATACATTTTACTCAGATCTGTTCAATTAAAACCTCTCAGAATAGGTGTAAATCATTTTCCTCTGATGACCTCCATTTAGAAAGCCACATGTTTTTCTCTTTCTTAGCACTTATCATAATTAGCAACTAAGTAATTACATGAGAAGTTATTGATATAATGTCTATCTCCTCCAGCTTGATGTCTTCTTCAACACTTTATCACCATTAGCACCATGCCTGGTACATAGGTATCAGTTAAATGGATATGTGTGAATGACTTAATAGTTTAAGAGTATCTTGTCCTGTGTCTTAGGTAGGATAAGCCAGAAGCAGTACTTGAAAGTGTGTTTGCAAGTGATTTGTTAAGGGGATAATCCAGGGGAAAATGATAAGAGTGAGAGAAGTTGGACAGGGTGGTAGGAAGCAAATTAAGGGTGAGATTTGAGGAAGGTCGGGAAAGCTTCCTACAGTGCATGTCTACAGTAAGTCATGTTAGGAGTAATCCATCACAAAGCGAGAGAGCTGAGTTACCATGACTCTGCTGTGTCAGTAATTGGTTAAGAGCCAACACACTTGGGGACAATAGATTTCCAGACAAGTCCATTCCTCTATGCATAGAGAGCAAAGGGCAACTTGGGTCCAGTTGTTTGAGGTCCATTGGCTGAAGGAAAGCCACAGGTGTTGGTTGTTCCAAGCAATAGCACACAGAAATTGAGGGGTAGGAGTGAACCAAAAAAATAATATGAGGGGATCTAGGTCAAGTATCAATATTATTATACTAGAGGCCTGGTGCACGGAATTTGTACACGGGTAGGGTCTCTAGGCCTGGCTGGTGATCAGGGCCGATCTGTGGGGTGACCAGTGGGGTGATCAGGGGGTCCCCGTTGGCAACCACCTTGGCTAGCCTGGCGCTGCCCACTCACTGGCCCCGCCCCATGCCGCCGCTGCCAGTTGCCTCCCTCTGTGGAGTGACCGGCAAGGCCATCAAAGGGCCCCTGCTGGCACCTGCCTTGGCCAGCCTGGGGCCTGCGGGCTGGGAGCAGCTCCTGCATTGAGCGTCTGCCCCCTGGTGGTCAGTGCTCATCATAGCAACTGGTCGTTCTGCCGTTCGATTGATTTGCATATTAGGCTTTTGTTATCTAGGATTCTGCTCTTGAATATTCTTCATGGGCTGTACATTCTGGACTCCTAACTGTTTCACATTATGTATTTACTTCATGCTACACACCCTCCTCTGCAGGAGCTTCAGTTTCTTAGAGTATAATTTTTAATCAAAAAGAAACACAGCCCTGGCCAGTGTTTCTCAGTGGTTAGAGCATTGACCACTCACCAAGGGGTCTTGGGTTTAATTCCAAGTCAAGGGCATGTACCTGAGTTGCAGGCTTGATCCTTGGCTCTGGTCAGGTCTCATGTGGGAGGCAACCAATTGATATGTCTCTCTCACATTGATGTTTCTCTCTCTCTCTCTCTCTCTCTCTCTCTCTCTCTCTCTCTCTCTCTCCCCTCCCTTCCACTCTGCAAAAAGCAATGGGAAAAATATCCTCAGGTGAGGATAAGAAAGAAAAGAAAGAAAGAAAGAAAGAAAGAAAGAAAGAAAGAAAGAAAGAAAGAAAGAAAGAAAGAAAGAAAGAAAGGAAGGAAGAAAGGAAAACTGGGAAACAAATGGTCTGACAAGCCATTTTAACTCCCATGATCACAAGGTTCACATAAATGAAGTTTTGATCTACCTTCCCAAGACTGCTTATGGAACATTTTAAAATAAATCCAGAAACTGAAAACAAACAAACAAAACCACATTTGCTACTAATTTGCTGCTTTAAAAAAAATGTTAAACATGACAGTTCCAAATAAAGTCCAATACGTCACTTCAGACAATATACAGTGGGATTGCGTTCTACCTAAAACTTTCTCAGTTCCTTTTCTGTCATTCTTCAGACTGTGATGCCAAGTGTTCCAAGGACTAAAGAAGGCCAGGTAATAAGGGAAACATTGCAGGGGATTTTGAGGGAGGGTAGGTCTAAGGATTTAGAGCTGCTTGTTCCCAACATCAGATCTACCTTTCTAGGTGTATTTCTGGATTTTAGTTTAGGAGTCTGACTGATACTTGAAAAAGAAAAAAAATAGAAATACAGATGTGAAAAAAATAATGTAAGTAGCTCTCTAAACTTTTTATTCTCCCCTGAGGTGCAAAAAGTATTTCAGGATTACATAATATTAAGAGCAGAAGATTCAGAGAATGACTTCTATTTTGCTTTCTTCTTTTTCTTGACATTGTGACTACAATGCAGACACATTCTGAACTAAGAAAACAAAAGCCTACTTATTGATGATTAATGAAATATGACCCCAGACATGTTGAGTGAAGCTCCTTTGAGTAACAATGCATTTGCATGGCTATGTTTAATTTTCTTAATAAAAAAAGGAATTTTCCACAAAAAAATATTATTTACTAATTGTCAAGTGTCAGGTGAATTATATCTTCTAAAACGTATAATATTATTTCTTTTTTTTGAATATATTTTATTGATTTTTTACAGAGAGGAAGGGAGAGGGACAGAGAGTTAGAAACATCGATGAGAGAGAAACATCGATCAGCCGCCTCCTGCACAACTCCTACAGGGGATGTGCCCGCAGCCAAGGTACATGCCGGTGACCAGAATCGAACCTGGGACCTTTCAGTCCGAAGGCTGACGCTCTATGCACTGAGCCAAACCAGTCAGGGCAATATTATTTCTTTTTTAAACAAACTTTATATTAACTTACATTTGCCTGACACAATTCTGAGCATTTTACATGTTGATTCATGAAATGTTCATATTAAATGTTCATAAAGCAGTTCAGCAACTGGCCCTGGTCCCACATCTAGTAGGTGTTAAAGCTGGGATTTGAATCTGAGCAGTCTGGCTTCACAGTTGTTGCTCTTAATTATTGTACTATACTACCCTTTATACTTAAAATGTCCCCAATAAATATGCCACACTATCAGTCATCTCACGCTAGCAATAAATTACTCCCTTTTTGCTTGCTTCTTTTGCCCAGTGACATCTAATATTGAAATGTAGTTATCTAGAGTCAAAAATAAGTTGTAAATGAGAAACATGTGGAAATATTGCAGAAACAATTTTTGAAGGTAAAAAAAAAAAAAAAAGGCCCTCCAGATGATTTAGCTTAAAGTTCTCATTTTAGAGATCAAAAAGATGTCCCAAGAGATGAAATGACAGTTTTATTAACAGGGCAAGCTCTAAAAACTGAGTCTCTTGGCTTCGTGGAGGCTGTTATGTTTTATTCCCTCTCAAAAACACAGCAAATCATAAACAGAAACAGACACCAAAATAAATAGTTCAAATGATAAATTAATCCCTACTAGTTTCCTTTTCAAATTACCCTCTTTATTCCTGAATACTACTATCTAGTTTAGCCCATGATTTCTTCCTCATTTTCAACTCAGAAAATGAGTTGGTAATCCTAGTCTCTCACATATTCATATTTACTTATTTCACCCAGTATTTGAGGTGCTTTATGAGTAAGATTTGACATATGGTATAGACATCCACTTTCAGGTAGTGTAGTGTAGCCTCTGAAAGCTTGACAGTTCCATTGAGAACAAAAGGAAAAGCTGGGGGAACTTTTTAGAAGATTAATGGCATCAAAGATATGCTCAAGGTTACTGCTGGAGGTCATGGGGTGAAGGTACTACAAAATGTTGGAATGTTCATGGGGCTCTAGTGACAAAATTGGTGACGTAGGTGGCTCAAACAAATGGTAGCATTTTGCCCTTAATGCCCTTGTCAGATTTTGAATTTGCATAAAATAGGAACTTAGAAAATGTAGCCACTAAATATTTGGATAGCAGAATAGAAGATAAAGTGCTGGGAAGGTAAAGTCGCTATAGTGAAAAGACCCCACAGAATGGGAGAAAATATTTGCAATACATATAGGTGACAAAGTACTTGTACCAAAGTATATATTACGTACTTGTACCAAACTATACATTAACAACTTGCCAATCAAAAAGTAAAAGACAAAAACCACAAGAGTTAATAGCTCGCAAAAAGAGAACATCCAAAGGCAAATAACAATTTAAAACCACAATTCAGTGCTATTATACTTCACCGGAATGATTGAAATGGAAGAAAATATCAAGAATTAGAAGTTATATGAAGCTACTGAGACACTCTCTATTGCTGGGTGGAGTGTAATTTAGCACAACTAAATGGAAAGACTTCGGTATCTTCTAAACCTCTTGAAATGGCTGTTTATTTAGTAAAATTTATTGCCCTATACATGAATGTTTTATACTATTCTCAGTCTGTTTTATACTTTAATGAAAATTTCACAAATATGAAGTAGGAAATGGAGAAAGGAGGATAAAAATGTAGAACTATAAACCATTATTATTACATATTACCTATTCATAGAGCTGCTGCTATATACAATAATAAATTACTTGTTTTCAGGGATTCCTGCCTCTATTTTGAGTACAAATATGAGTATAACCTATTGGATTAAAACTATTTAACCTAAATTCATTATTGTTGTTGCTAAAATGTCACTATCATATGTATTGGTTTTGATTTTTAAAAATGGCCTGCAATTTGACACTGATTAAAAGCAGTTTTAATCAAGACTGCAAATATCTCCTTAAAAGTCAGCTTGCCCGAGCAGGGTAGACCTTTGGCATATGTGGGTTTAACACTGGTAGTTACAATCACTAGGAATATTTCCTGAAAACCAATGGCACATATTGATTTGTAATTTTGTTGAGGCACAGATTCAAACCCTCTTGGCCTATTGTGCCAGTTACTCAGGCAGAGAGTGTGACTCTCAGAGTGTGTGTTATCTCGTTAATGTTCTCAGCTTGATAGCACAGGGTGGTGTTGTGAGTATTCAAACACTCCCAATAACATATAAATCATTTATAAACTTTTCTCATTGCAATATCACAGTTTGTAATGATATACTTAGTGAATTAGTTGATTAATGCCTATCTTCCCCATTAACTTCCATGAAGACAGGCATAATATATTTTATTTTTAATTGACTGTTTTATCATTAATGCTTAGCAGAATGTCTGGTTCTTGATTCATGAATAGGTGAATTATGTGCCAAAGAGCAATTCTCAAATTTAGGGCTTCTCAAACATTTCAGCATATATTGATTGAAAAATATAAGTCAATTTTAGATATGCAAAAAGATCTACTGCTGGTTGGGTAGTATGACAGCAGTAAAGACAAAGAGGTAGTAGGCATCTTTCCTTCCTTTGCCTATTAGCTCAGAACATTACTAACGAGTTAATAAAGGGATCTAGACAAAAATAGAATTCATCAACTCCTTCAATGTGTATGATGTGTTTAGCACTCTTTTGTTCCAATAATTTTAAAGAAAATTTAGTATGTAATATATAACACTAAGCTTTTAATGTGCTGACACAATACAGAATTAATTAGTATATAATATTTCTCACTTATCTACATACACTTCTGTGACCTTCACTACTGATTCTTGGTTAATGTGGAACCAGTTGGGTGAGATCTCCAGGATAACTAGTCTGGTTGTTTGACATATAAAGAACTGCCTTTATATTGAAGGTCTTGTGGAACTTCTCATTTCCAGAGTAATTTGTCTCAGAGTATAGTACCTAACCAGCAGCCTCAGCATGACCAAGGAATTTCTTAGAAATATAAATGAAATTCATGGTCCCCTGGAACTGTGGGGACAGGACCTAGCAACTCTGTTTTAACAGCACCTCTAGGTGAGAGAACTATTGACCTAAAGAAGCTTGGATCTATGAATTCCTTCCAGATAATGATTGTATATTTAATTTTAATAGATGATGTAAGAAGAAAAAATGTAAACAGTACCTATTCTATATGGATAATGTGATTTTATTTGGGGAGTATTTATTGCCCCACAAAGGGCTTTACTGGTGTGGAATAGCAATAAGCTGCCACTATAACCTTCTCTTGACTTTCCTGAGTCATTTCCTGTCCCTGTGGTTCAACTCTGGAGAATGACTTCCTAATCTCAATCTAAAATAACCAATCAGATGCTACTGCAGTGGATCACACCTGCAACTGTGATCAACTCCATTATAGATCCCCATTACCAGGCCATATCCTATGTCATTCAGAATCTTAGGAGCTTGCAGTGGAGGGGGAAGGGGAGTTAAGGGGTGGTGAATGTTAAAAGCTCTCTAGGCAGTTTTAATATGTGGTTGAGTTGAGAATCAGGTAACTGGAACAGTGGTTCTCAAAGTGAGGTTCTTGTACAGCAGTGGCGATATTGTGTAAGAGAATGCTAAAAATGCAAATTATCAAATCCCACCAAATGCAAGTTCTTATACCCACCAACCTGCTGAATCTAAAACTCCAAGGGCAACCCATCTCACTCTCTCCCCTGCAGAGCTTTAACAAGTCCTTTGAGAGACACTGAGGCACTCTAAAGTTTGAGAATTGCTAAATTACAGTATCTCACACTTTATGCTCGGCATGAAATAAACTACGAGATGGTAAAGGTATAATAGGAGGACTTAAGCCCTAACCGGTTTGGCTCTGTGGATAGATCGTCGACCTGTGGACTGAAAGGTCCCAGGTTTGATTATGGTCAAGGGCATGTACCTTGGTTGCGGGCACGTCCCCAGTAGGAAGTGTGCAGGAGGCAGCTGATTGATGTTTCTCTCTCATCAATGTTTCTAACTCTCTATCCTTCTCCCTTCCTCTCTGTCAAAAGTCAATAAAATATATTTTAAAAAAAATAGAAGGACTTAAGCTCTGTAAGGTAAACCATCTAAGTATTTCCAAGACAAATAAAGATCTCAGATATGAAATCTTTATCACTGTCACCGTCAGTAATTTATAGTCATTGCATTGCACTCACTTCTCATCAAATGCTTGTTGACTCAAAAGCCTCCCTAGAGGTGAACTCTTAGGGAAAGTTACTTCACAGAGGAACAGCACTGGAAAGTACTGATCCAAAGTCTCACTGCTAGAGAAAAACCGGTTGCTGAAGGAGAACATGCTATTTATAGTTATGCATATAATTCATTAACCTTTGGAAACTCATCTCAATTGCAGCATCTGGTGTCAATGAGCTCTTACAAGAGGATTAGCCATCTCGCCACTCAACTTCTCAGGAGGATTCCAGGACATGTATGAAAGGGTTCATATTAAGACCCTCTAGTCCCTTTCTATTTCTGCTCACTGAAAGTGCAGGGGACTGATACTGAAGGGTCTGTTAGGTTAAATACGTTCCAGCCCTCTAGCAATTAGAAAGTTATTATAATTTGGAGATAAAATTGTAAAGATACTTATTAGAAATCTCAAATCTTATTACCATAAATCATTTTTAAACTAAAAGTCCTGTAGAGTAAATATTTTTCAATCTAAAAGTTTGCAGTCTGATTGGTATTTTATTCACTTTATTAATACATTAAGAAACAAATATTTATCAAACAGCTACTGTGTGCAAGAGATTTTATGATGTAAAAAAGAAGAATACCAAGGACATTCTGCTATTATAAAATTTATTTCAAGGAAACTTCTTGACTAAGGAGGCATTTGTTTTGGATTCTGAATTATAGATAATGTGGAGAAAGAGAAAAATAAAACATGAAATGAGACCAAGAAGCAAAAACACCACTAAAAAGAATTTGACAAAATATATGGGACAATATTATTGAAAGACTTAATGATCAGGTAAAAGACTTTGTACTGTATTCTCTATGCAGGAAAGTGACATTAATTTTTTCAATAGGAATTAACTTGATCAGAAATATTCTTCAATAATATTATGAATTAATTTTGTCATGAGAATGGAGAATTTTTTTTCTATTTACAATGAAGATGCAAATAGATTCATGGAAATAAGTTAAAGAAGTTTAAAGATAAAAAGGCCTTGAACTTGGGTAATAGTGGTTTAAGAGGTAAGAATGTTAGAGATATGAATAAGATAAGAAGGGTAGAAATAGAAAACTTGGGTGTTGTTATGGGCAAAAGAGATGGGAGAGCCCCAGGTATTCTGAAAGTTAAGTGAAACAGTAAAATAAGTAGAGCAAGGCTGGAGTCAGCTTGAGAGGGCAGGCTGTGAGCAACATTTGGGCAATGAATTTGAAGTGCTGATGGGATGACAAATTGAAAGTAGAAGGCTGAAAATCAGCATGGATTAGATTTGTGTTATCTGTTTAACTTTTGCATAAATGATGATAATTGTTGAGTTCATGGGTTTGCCAGAGTACCAAGACAGAGATTTAAAAAGATTTTGTTTTTAAGAGACTGAAGAAGCATTAAATGAGATGGATGAAAGCTGAAAAAAAAAAAAAGGATCAAACCAATGCCCTGGAGGACCTCCTAGACTTTCGAGAGAAACAGCAGATACACAGTTACAGTCGAGGGAGTTACAGTGGCATCCAGTATCAAGGAGATAGTAAGTAGTAAAAAAAAATTGTTGAAGATATGATCAGGAGGAGTTAAAGTACAAGATCATTGGGTTTCTGAAGTCATTGCCAAATTTCAACAAATTTTCACATAGGTGAAGCCAGAAGCCAGATGACAGAACATTAAGCTATCTGTAGGTAAAAAGAGGGAGTATATCCTATCTAATAAAAGAGTAATATGCAAATTAACCATCACTCCGCTACAAGCCACGCCCACAAGCCATGCCCACAAGTCAATCAGGAGCGAATATGCAAATAAACCCAACCAAGATGGCTATGGCCACAGAGAACAGGAGGGAGGCTTGGGTTTCTCCGGCAATGGAGGAAGCCAAGCTTTCCACCTGCCCTTGCCGGCCTAGGACTCCACTCAAGGCTACAAAGTTTCAATGATAGAAGATACATAAACCCAAACAGAAACGGCGGCAGCCACAGAGCTAGAGAGATCAGGAGGCTAGGGTTGCCCCCAGCAATGGAGGAAGCCAAGCTTTCTGCACACCCTGGCCAGCCCAGGCCTCCACTTAAGGCTACAAAGTTTCAATTATAGAAGACACATAAATCCCAACAGAAATGGCTGCTGCCACAGAGCAAGCAGAAGGCTTGGCTCTGTTCCAGGCTACAAAGTTTCAATTGTAGAAGATAAATAAACCCAAGATACCAGGGCCTCCGCTTGGGTCACCGGGGGGCGTGGCCAGCCTGCAAACCACCACAGGTCCCTCGCCCAGGCCACCCCACACCCCAAGGGAACCCCCACCCTGATCCGGGACACCCTTCAGGGAAAACCAGCTGGCCCCCACCCATGCACCAGGCCTCTATCCTATCTAATAAAAGAGTAATATGCAGATTGACGATCACTCCAACACACAAGATGGCTGCCCCCATGTGGTCAAAGATTCTTCCCCCATGTGGACACAAGATGGCCACCACATGATGGCCAGCAGGGGAGGGAAGTTGGGAGGGACCAGGCCTGCAAGGGAGGGCAGTTAGGGGCGATCAAGCCTTCAGGGGAGGGCAGTTAGGGGTGACCAAGCCAGCAGAGGAGGGCAGTTGG
Organism: Plecotus auritus; assembly: GCF_963455305.1. NCBI lineage: Eukaryota > Metazoa > Chordata > Mammalia > Chiroptera > Vespertilionidae > Plecotus > Plecotus auritus. The sequence goes on along the minus strand of NC_137776.1, from coordinate 143,875,782 downwards.
GGGCGACCAGGCCTGCAGGGGAGCGCAGTTTGGGGGGACCCAGGCCTGCAGGGGAGAGCAGTTGGGGGGAACCAGGCATGCAGGGGAGGGCCGTTAGAGATGACCAGGCATTCAGGGGAGGGCAGTTAGGGGTGACCAGGCCATCAGGGGAGGGCAGTTAGGGGAAAAAAGCTGGCAGGGGAGCAGTTAGGGGCAATTAGGAAGGCAGGCAGGTGAGCAGTTGGGAGCCAGCAGTCCTGGATTGTGAGAGGGATGTCCGACTGCCCGTTTAGGCCCGATCCCACCAGGATCGGGCTTAAACGGGCAGTCAGACATCCCTTGAGGGGTCCCAGATTGGAGAGGGTGCAGGCTGGGCTGAGGGACACCCCCCCCCCCCATGCATGCATTTCGTGCACCGGCCTCTATATAAAAGCCTAATATGCAAAGCGTCCCCTCAGTAGTTCGACTGACTGGGAGTTTAATCGCTCGCTATTACGTGCGCTGACCACCGGGGGGGAGCTCGAAATGAAGGAAGGCCCAAGCCGGCAGCTGGCAGCCGCTAGGGACCCTACCCATGCACGAATTTTGTGCACTGGGCCTCTAGTAGAAAATACTTTTAAGAAGTTTGGTTGAGCAAGGGGAAAAGAAAAGATGAAAGAATAATGCTATGGAACTGGCTAGGGCTGGAAGAGATTTTGTGGGGTTTTAAAATTTATCTTTACTTAATAATATTGTAACAGTTATTTTACTGCTATGACATTTAGGATATATTTAAACATTAAGTTGCTACAATATATAAAATTCATAAGGATCAGAGACATTACAACTCAATGCAATTGTTGGTATGAAATTTATTGTATGTAAAAAATATTATAAAGAACATTATTTGGGCCAGTTGAGAAAATTGCAATAAAAATGGTAAATTAGGTAACTGTAACATCAATTTTAAATTTACTGAAGTTGATCACTATATTGTGGTAATGTAAGAGAATGTCCCTGTTCTTAAGAAATGCCCCTGAGATACTTAGGGGTAAAGGGCCATGTTGTATGCAATTTTACTCTCTCAAAAGTGCAAATAACAAAGCAAATGGAATAAAATGTTTATAATAGGTGACTGGGTACAAGTGTCTTTGTGCTATTCTCATTTCTAAGATTTTGCAGCAAATTTAAATTATTTTCAAATGAAAAAATAAAAACACAAGGATATGATGATTGTGGTTGAAATTCAAGACTCAAAGCCAAAGTTATTAAGCAGATATCCCCAGTGTCCCTGAAAAACTTCAGTCAATACTATTAGACTACGCATTTTTCTCCTACCTCAAAAGGTTGTTTATTTCTGAAAAATCTCTTGAATTACAGATTATCTTAAGAAAAAATATAGGTGTTTTTTTCCAAGGAAGATAGTTTTTCATATGTCCCAGAACTCACAAATTGGCATCCATTATAATAAACAACATATATGAGAACTATTTGGTAATTAATAGCAGTTGTTATAGTGTCCCAAATAAATCATTTTTCTATCATGAATTTTATTATAACAGGTCTGTTTATCAGCTTTCTTAAAGCTCCTTATTGATTGTTACCAGTATACATACATTTAATTGACAAGTTAACATATAGTGGATTATGATACTAGATATTATCACTGCTACAAAACAGCAATCCATAAGTTCTCTAAGAGAACTGAATGGGATATATGCAACTATTCGATAGCAAGAAGACTGTACCATGACCCTAGACTTGAGGAGTTCAACAGCTCTGTTTAAATTTGATGAAAGGCCCAGTAGGAAACACAAGTGATAAATAGAACTTCTCATTAAGTCAAATTCTTCTCATTCCAATAGATGCACTATAGAGTATAACTATATGTATTAATTTACATGTTTAAAAATAATTTACATTAATAGATTAAATGTGTTTTCAAAAATATAATAGTTATCAATTTATAGTGAATAGGTAGACATACAGACATAGCCATTGTTAATATAATATTGAAACATTGAACACAAACAAAAAGACCTGATTTTTACACTTCAAGCGTACCAACATCAGAATTATGGGGGTGCCAGAAGAAGAGAGAGAGCAAGATACTGAAAACCTATTGGAAGAAATAATGACCGAAAACTTCCCCCACCTGGTGAAAGAAATAGACTTACAAGTCCAGGAAGCCCACAGAACCCCAAACAAAAGGAATCCAAAGAGGACCACACCAAGACACATCATAATTAAAATGCCAAGAGCAAAAGACAAAGAGAGAATATTAAAAGCGGCAAGAGAAGAACAGTTAATTACCTACAAGGGAGCACCCATACGACTGTCAGCTGACTTCTCAACAGAAACTATGCAGGCCAGACGGGAGTGGCAAGAAATTTTCAATGTGATGAATAGCAAGAATCTACAACCAAGATTACTCTACCCAGCAAAGCTATCATTCAGAATTGAAGGGCAGATAAAGAGCTTCACAGATAAGAAAAAGCTGAAGGAGCTCATCACCACCAAACCAGTATTATATGAAATGCTGAAAGGTATTCTTAAAGAAGAGGAAGAAGAAAAAAGTAAAGAGAAAAATTATGAACAACAAATACATATCTATCAACAAGCGAACCTAAAAATCAAGTGAATTAAAAACCTGAGGAGCAGAATAATCTGGTGAATATAATAGAATCAGGGGCATAGAAAGGGAGTGGACTGTTAATTCTCAGGGGGAAAGGAGTATGGGGGGTTCATGAAGAGAATGGACAAAAATCATACACCTATGGATGAGGACAGTGGGGGGGAGGTAAGGGCAGAAGGTGGGGTGGGAAAGGGGTGGAGGGGAGCTATGGGGGGAAAAAGGAGAAATAATTGTAATAATCTGAATAAAGATTTATTTAAAAAAATAACTTTCTTATTCCTTATAAAAAGTATTGACTTTTTAGAAATAAAGAGGGGAGAGAGAGGGAAAGAAAGGGAGAGAGAGAGAGAAAGAGAAAGAGAGAGAGAGAGATTAATTTGTTGCTAGTTATTTATGTATTCATTAGTTGCTCCTTGGATGTGCTCTGACTGGGCATCGAACCTACAGTCTTGGCATAATGAGACAACTTTATAACCAAGTAAGCTACCCTGCCAGGGTCATGCTTCTTTCCTATTTGTTCATCTCTCTATATCTCATTAGTGATAGTTAGCAAATATCTTTTCAACGGTATTGCACAGGCTTTCCCTTCCACATTAGCTCTGAGCAGCCCACTTTACTTAGGAAGTTGATAATGAGTGTGTAGAAAGTGTAAGAACATTTAGCCCATAATCTTAAACAACAAATTATCTAATTACAAGTTTATGATAATCAAATCATAAAGACTACATAATATATCCATTTCTAGATAAATGAATATTATCATTAACTAGACTCTTAGAATGTAAAGTGCTATACTCTGGCACATGTCTAACAACTTATCTTATATAATAAAAGGCTAATATGCAAATTGACTGAACAGTGGAACGACCAGTCGCTATGTTGCACACTGACCACCAGGGGGCAGACGCTCAATGCTGGAGCTGCCCGCTGGTGGTCAGTGCACTCCCACAGAGGGAGGGCCACTCAGCCAGAAGCCAGGCTCATAGCTGGTAAGTGCAGTGACAGTGGAGGGAGCCTCTCCTGCCTCCATGGCAGCGCTAAGGATGTCCAACTGACAGCTTAGGGCCTAAGCCATCAGTCGGACATCTCCTGAAGGCTCCCAGACTGCAAGAGGGCACAGGCCAGGCTGAGGGCCCTACCCCCCCGCCCCCCAAGTGCACAAATTTTGTGCACCAGGCCTCTAAATCATAAGCACAAATCATAAGCACAAATATCTTATTTTTATGTAACTAGAATGTTCTTTCAGTTTTACCCAATAATCAAAATGTATCTGATTTTAACTTTCCCCACTGATGCTAATTTTATACTAAGGATTTGCTCATTCTACTCCTCTTCCACATGTTGAAGCCTCATGCATTTCATGACAGCTTTTAGAAACCTGATATCCCCCTAAAACTACCTTTGATAATTTAAGTTACACATGTCTAGTTATCGAGCCTGTAAAATTCCTCTGTCTATTCCTTTGACAGGTTATAGAAATAAACACACTTTTAGGACAATCTCATCATTAAAAAGTACAGATATCTTCACTTAAAAATTTTCAATACATGCTGTTCCATCGTTTCCATGAGGAAAAGTTAAATATTGTTAAATCAGTCAACAAAATGAAATAAATTCAGAGTATTTCCTCAGTCTGTTTTCAAGTATTTCTCTTTTCAACTTAGAGTAATCATTATATAAACTATAATAAATGTAACATTTCATATGTATTATTATGAATTATTTCAAATCTACAGAAAAGCTCAGAAGAAAGTTTAATGAATACTTTTATAACTACCAAGGTTTAACTATTATCAAATGTTCTGATTGTTTTTTGAAAATAAAACAACATGAATACAAGGGGAGCCCCCCTTATAATCCTTCCTGATACATTTGCCCCTTCCCTCCTTTATTGCCTGAGGTAACCACTACCCTTTCTATATTGTTATTTTTTTTACTACATACACATATGTTCACATATAGTAAAAAGGAGCAGTATTATCATAATATTTTAGCTACCCGCATGTCTTTGGATCATGGCTGCACAGTTTTCTTTCTCAACTTTCCTTTCCAGATTCTTCTTTTAAAATGAAATTAATTCCTAACTTTGTCACTCTAGAGTGTAAGCCTTTATAATAGAAAATTATTATGATTACTGCCGACTATATTCTACCTGCACACCTTGACCTGTATGCCTATTTCTCTCATAGAGAGTATTTTGTTGAGTGTATTGAATGGCAAAGGAATGACTCATTTGTTTGTATACCTTTTATTTTTAAAAGTTAAATATTTTGAAATGTTGATTGAAGAGCAGTTTATAGTAGAAATTTTGCTGTACTAAGAACTGATTTAAAGTAGGCAGTCCAGCATTTCTTCATCATAGTAAACTACAGACATAATTTCTTTGTACTGTGGGTAAAATTCTATAGTCTCATGCTGGGGAGAATTCAAAATTTGGAACCAAGGGAACTTGGCATTGTCTGCCTTTGATCACTATTGGTGTCTAGTTTCGGTGATTGGATGTGTGGACTACTAATCTTCAATTAACAAATGGCAGCAAATTCCATTATTTAGGTATTAGATTTTGTCTGAGCCCTTTGACAGCAGGAGATTCTAACACACAACACCCAGGCACCAATTTCTCCTCCATTTGACTTGCTCAGTTTTCATGATATAACTAATGTTAAAGTTTGTTTGAAATATTAATTACAGGTCTAGCAAGGAGGGAGAAAAAGAATCATGGAGGAAGATGGGTCTCAATGAGGAAAAAAGTGGATATAGTAATGTGAACAGAATGTAATAATAAGAAGACTGATATTCTCTGGAAAATTAGTCTGAGCTACTTAAAAAAAAAAAGTCTTGTGAAGTTTGCTGGGCTGCCTCTGTCCTTCTTTGGAGGGTAACTATCTTTCATTTCTGATTTAATTGTTTAGAACATAGCAGTGTGATAAAAGTTTTTTATGGAAATTTCTCACAGCAACGCAATCAATCATATTTCCAACTCATAGGCTGTCTTGAGCCCCTGAGCCTCAAAGACTTTTTTTCTGGGGAGCTTACTTGTTAAATTAGCACTGATCAAAGGCTAAAACATTTATCATGCTTATTAGTGAATAAACCTAGCAGCAGGTATCCCAAGTGAGGAAGCAAATCCTCATTTCCTGCAAGAATGAATTGGAAATTATCCAAACTGCTTGCAAACATTTTTCAGGAGTGACGAATTGTCAAAAAGAAAGCAGCTGCTAGATGTGGCAGCAACCAGGGTTAGAGGGAAAAAAAAAAGAGCTTCCTTTTTTAAGGTATCTTCAAACTAGCCCAGGGGGACATTCTGCCTTTTGATTTACTCTAATTGCCTTGGAAATCCTGCATCAGCTGACCTTACCCATGAGCTCCAAAAGAACACCCAGACTCAGACAATTTGGAAATTGCAAATTCTTCACCTTTGCTCTTCCTACCCTTTGTTGTTATTGTTGTTGTTTATGAGAACACAAATTGACAAGTACCAAATTGATAGACTTTTGTTTCCGTTTATTGCAAAGTGATGCCCAGTGCTGGTTTTACAGGAGCTACTGTCTCATTAGCATAATTTAATCAGCCGGTAGATATAACAATGGAGCGAAATATGCACTGAAAATCATTTTTCCCCATTTTAAACTTTGTTAATAAAAACTTAAGAGTATTAAAATCTTTGGCACACTTGGCTTTTAGAGCACATTTTAACAAGTTACAAGTATTTAAAACTTGATGCAGGCAATTGTGAATGAATGCATAAAGTGTCTCAAGCTAAAATTAATCACAGAAATATATAACACAAGCATAGATGTTATAAAACGGAGTAGCGTTGAAATGCAGCATTATTTCTTTTATTTTAAAGCGGATGGCTCTGCAGGTGCATTCTCTTTGTGTCTGAGAATTATGATAAATTAGATGGTACTTATGAAGATTGCTCAAGAACAAAATAGAATCTTTTCTTTGCAAATACATTCAAGTTGCACTTAGAAAATGAGGGAGTCACTTGCAATATATTGTTGGCAGACTTTTAAAAAATTAGATCCGATGTAAATATTTTGAGTCAGATACATGTGTTGATAACATAGGTTGGTATCATAAATAAAACTCCATGATGAGGAGCAATGTGGTATTATGAGGAGGAGGAACTTACAAATAATTATAAATAATCAGACACCATTTATACTTGGTTTATTTAAGTTAAAATGCAAAGGCACTTATTGCTTACCACACTTGCTCCTCCACTGGAAGAGTCTAACCATCCTCTGAATAAGTAGAGGCACCCTAGTTTACAAAGGATGTATTCTGCAGTCTTTCATCCACCTTGAAAGCCAATTAGAACCTTTTGGCAATCCTAGATCTGTCCTTTTCAATCTGGATTTGGGCACACTGCAACTCTCTTCTGTTTTATTATAATTGCACTCATTCGATTGAAACTAATTCGGGGAGGGGAGTATCAGAAAATAAACAAGTCCCGTTGCTGGGTCAGAGAATTTTCTCTCTCACTCTGAATAAGATTTCATGCTTCACAACTTAGAAAAATATCCAGAACTGCATCTCTAGCTTGCTTATAAATTCATACATTATCTATTGACCCCTGAGCTTTCGACTTGGGTTAGATAGAACACTTTGTAGTTAAAATATTTTCTACAAGCATAAGCCACTTCAGCCGTGGGCAAACTACGGTCCGCGGGCCGGATCCGGCTGTTCTATCTGGTTCTCTTGCTCTCCCCTCTGCTCCTTTACTTTGAATTTATATTAGTTCACACAAACACTCCATCCATGCTTTTGTTCCGGCCCTCCGGTCCAGTTTAAGAACCCATTGTGGCCCTCGAGTCAAAAAGTTTGCCCACCCCTGCACTAGATCCTTTGTAGTATCTTGGCTCTATAAATGTCTCTCAGGTTCACCCTTTTCTATCTACACTGCTGTCCTACTAAGCAAGGCCCTCATTATTTCATGCCTGTACTCCCGTAACAGCCTTTTTGTTGTTTATTCCTTCTCTAGTTTCTCCCCTCAGGAACAATATTGTTAAAGTAATGTCTGTATGTAAGATCCAAGACAGGAACATAAGAGCATTTTTTTCTGCCATTCAAGCACCTGTAAATTTATTTCCCCTCATAGTCCAGGTCACTTATTGATCCTCACCTTTTGTGTTCTCTTCCAGCATAAATTACTCCCTCTCCTTTGCAAACATCACTTGACTCATTCAGCAAGTACACAATGAGCACCTACTATGTGTATGTATGTGCACTTGTTTTCTTATTCTGTTAGGATTCTCTAGTCTTTCACAGACCTTCACTATCCCTTAGGTCAAACCCAATATGAGGACTCTCCCTTTACTGCAGTCCACCATAATTTATATCTTAAATAATATTCTGTTGTCAAGTCAGTACATTTGATGGAAGCTAATATTTTTAACTACTTGTTTAATATGTTACTCTTCACAACTTAAATGAAAACTACTTGATTGTAGGAATTATACAAGGTGGAACAAAAGTAGGTTTACAGTTGCTCATATGGAAAATAATATAGTTGATAAATAATACAAGAAAAACTATTTTGCATACTCACAAATGTAAACCTACTTTTGTTCAACCCAGTATTTATGCCAAAAAATTAAGTATTTTTTATATATTCTTTATGATTTTTCATTTTACTAAATGCCTAGGGATTCAGTGAAATCATGTTAATTGATTCATGAATATGAATAGTATCAAATAATCCAGTGAATATATTGGGGTTAGAATAGGTCATTCACATTTTTGGAAGAAATATTAAATTTGTCTGGTCTATACTTTCATCTGATACTTAAAATCTTCAATAACATCTTTGAAAGTAACAAGGCTGCTCATCATTTCCATCCATATAAGATATGCTGTCAAAAATCTCCATCAATGTTCATGCTGGCATTTTTCTGTCTTATTGATCTCTGGTCTACTCCTCAGTCAGTACAAAATGAAGCCAGGAGAGGAGGTATTGATAATTTGTCACCTCAAATACTAAATATTTCCTGTCTTAGGGAATTTATATTAGTATCAAAACTACTAAATTCAATAGGATTTTAAAATTATATGTTTTGTAAACCCTATAATTATGTTAATTTTACATTAGATCCAAGCATTTTCTGGTTCTTACAGTAATAGCTGTAATAATTTAAAGCCCCATTTGAAACACAAAAACTATTGCTGTTGTTGTTTTTTTCTGGTAAAAATGTGACATGTAAGAGAAATAATGTTCTCATTTGTCTCCTGTTCACTTAATGCTCAGCTCTTCTTTGACCATGAAATAAAAGTGTAGATTTTATGTTTGGATGTAGTTTAATTTCTTCACATAGATAGTCATTGCTTTGAGTTACCATATTTAGACATCGAAAGTAGAGGTTGAAATTACGGTCATGTAGGCCAAACATGTCCCCAAGTCCGAACAACGAAAACAAATTAAATGCATTGACCCCCACACACAAAACAACTGAGTGACTGCCCCTTCTCATCCCTTGTGCCTAATGCTTATATCTGTTATAAATTGTAGTAGGAACTTTTACTGTATTTTAATTGTCTGCCACACGTTGGAAGTAGTTCTTAGGCTTAGAAATCTGTAATATTCCTTTTCATCTTTGCTGACCAGGAAGCAAATCAATGTATAATTATTCAATGGGTTAATGCCTATCTAAAAGAACCTATGATGGGGCAAGACCATCTCTCCTCAACACTGACTTTGTCTTATATGCATTTCCTCTCCTGAACTATTGAGCACGCAGATTTTTGCTTAACTTCTCAACCTGTGGCTCTAGAGAGAGAAGGTGAAAAGAACAGTATGTATTCAAACATAACAAATATTAAAATTTTAGCAATAAAAACAAATAGTGGATGTTAAATATAGGACATGCAATGCTGTAAAAATGAAGAAAATACAAATCTTGAACTCTTACAATTTAATCAAGTGAATTCTCTGTTTGAAGTTAAATAAGATGTTTGGGGTTAGTGGTGGATACAAGCTGAGAGGTAGCATTAGGACAAAGAGGGAGTGGTGGGAAGGAGGAAAGGCAGAGTCTCCATGAAAGAAAAGCCATTTCCTGATGGCAATTTAGTCCACCAGTGAACTCACTAAAGAACCAGATCTGAATAATTATTAGGTTCCATGGAAAATGGGACTATTTTTCCTCCTTTTAAGTCACACACACACACACACACACACACACACACACACACACCCATGCACGCACACACACAATCCTAAGATTTTCTGTAACATTGATTATAATTTTTAGTTATTTTAGCAATTGTTTTATTTGACATACCTTCTTTTTTAATATTTATTTTTAAATATTTTTAATTGATTTCAGAGAGGAAGGGAGAGGGAGAGAGAGATAGAAACATCTATGATGAGAGAGAATCATTGATTGGGTGCCTCCTGCACACCCCCTATTTGAGATTGATCTTGCAACCCAGGCATGTGCCCTTGGCCGGAATCGAACCTGGGACCCTTCAGTCTGCAGGCGGATGCTCTATCCACTGAGCCAAACCAGCTAGGGCGCCATACCTTCTGATAACAAAAGTGTACGAACATCAGGGAACTTGAATATCTTCATTTACAATATCCTTATTGAGAAATATCTCCAGCAAAATTAATCCTAATGCAAACTTTGAATTATTAATCACAGAGATCTAAAGATGAAAAGACCAAGACAGCAGTGATAACATACTTACCAAGTGAGTTTTACATGTATTTATTTTTCTTTAAAATTTCATTCTAACTCCTTTATACTTGAAAGGAAGCTATGTCCTTTTTCTTTTTTTAAAAAAAGCATGGCATGAGTCATCCATTTAATATATCTTTGCTCACAATATGAAGTGCTGTACCACATGTAGCACATGCTTAGTAGAAACACACCATGATTTCTATCCCAGCTATTCACTGCCAGTGAATTACCCCTTTGCTGAAAGACAAACAAACCAAGGCAAAAAAAAAAAAAAATACACCATAAATGGATTTTTGTCAATTTATGGTGAGGAAATGAAAGCAGATTGGGATAAGTAAAATGAATTTGATATGTGGGTAGGGTATATCGATTTGAAATACTAGAAACTAAAATGCAAGAGTTCTGTTTTATGCTAGTGCCTAGCAAACTCTCCACTATGGCATATTTGTGCCTACACTACAACTTCAAATTTTGGTAAAAATACAACATGTTCTTTCTGCAATCTCTTTCAAGTGGTAAAAAACACGAGCCATCCAGTCTCACTGATCATTCAGTTTAAATATAAGGATCTGGGGAAAAGTAATTTAACAAAGTATAGGATAACTTTAAATAAACGCAAGCTGTTAACTAAATCACTTAAATAGCAAAAGTGCCCAAATTTTACATTTTGACTCACTGCCTGGTCCCATATTTGACTTCAAAAAATAGATCTAAAATATCACTGATTAGAAGTCCCATCATTATTTTATATTCTGCTAACAAATAAAACACACTGCTAATTAGATTTGATATAATATTTCTTATGAGTTAGAATTTTTACTTTATAGTTATCAATGGAACCATTCTACATTCAATTAGACATTAAGTATTTATTTTGAGTATATATATAAAAGGTAAGCAAAATAAATTGGATAAGGGATTTAAGTTATTCACATTTAGAATATCTTTATGAATGAATATACTGCTGCTCACCTATTTTCCATACATGGAGTCTTTTTGTCTCATTCTATATAATAAAAGCCTAATATGCTAAGTGCCTGGTTGTCTGGTCTTCTGGTCATCCGTTCAACCAATCAAAGCATAATATGCTAATGATATGCTAGGGCCACTCAACCACTCACTATGACATCCACTGACCACCAGGGGGCAGGTGCTCCGACCAGTAGGTTAGCTTGCTGCTGGGGTCTGGCCGATTGGGATTGAGCGAGACTGGCCGGACATGACCTGGAGCCCTCCCATGGCCCCTCCCCAGCTGGCCATCCTCCCATGTCCCTCCCTGGTCCAGATGGTGCACAAGTGGGGTCCCTCAATCTGGCCTGCACCCTCTCGCAATCTGGGACCCCTCCGGGGATGTCAGAGAGCCAGTTTCGGCCCGATCCCACAGGCCAGGCCAAGGGACCCCACTGGCGCATGAATTTATGCACCGGGCCTCTAGTTAGGGATATATTTTGAAATATTTCAGGAGGAACTCAGTGTTGTCAAGGTAGTATTCTTAAACCAGCTTTGTAGTTATCAGGAGCTGGACTACTTTTGATCCCACCTTCAGCAATATTGACAAACACCTCTGATTCACTCATTTCGAACTCTTTCCTACAAGTATCTGGTTGGATAAAAACAGGCTTCACAATTGTCTCTGAGATTTTATTCTAAGCCACTGACACTTACTTTGCACTTTTGGATGGTGACATTTTTATTTTTACTGAAGAACAGGCAATGACATCAATGGTATGTTGTAACTAGATATTAGAAATGTTAAAATTATAAAAAAAGATCTGCATCTTAGAATTGATTGGATGTATGGTTATGTCCCAGATGAAAATGACTGCAGTTGTAGAGTGTGAATGTAAAAACTGACAATGTATTTATTCTTTGGCCTGATCTTAATATCTTCAGAATTTATCAACCTTAACTGTTTCTTTATTCATTTTTTCTGGGAACATTTAATGATGACCCTACTATGTTTTCTATGAGGCACTGGATGAGATAAAAGTCATAGTTTCTCTCCTTGAAGAGGTCTTAGAATAGTCATGGAGAAAGACAATTTTAACAAAATTACAGCTCAGAAGGATAAGCACTTTGCCAGAGGTAAATTCAGGCTTTATGCTCATTACTTTGAGAAGCATCTAATCCAGCCTATGGAGAACAAGGTCAGAGGATGAGTCCTGAATGCAACTAAAACCTTAGCTCAGTCAGGATAAAAACTTTGTTGGTTAACAAACGAAAGAAATCAAGGAAGTTGGATGTTTAAGAAGAAGCATAAGTAGGCATGAATATGTGCAAGCATGAGTATGCATGAATATGTGCAAAGGTATGAAGATGAGTAAGTACAGTACCTTGCAGAGGTTGGAGAGGGGGGCTTTAGTGGAGTGTGATGGATGTTAAGGCTAGAAAGGCAAGCCTTAGGACCCAGGACACAAATGTCTTTTTGCTAGGCTATGGAGTAAAAATTTACCCAGGAGTTCCTGAAGAATTGTAAAAAGGAATTAGGTCTACATTTTATAAAGATTCACACTTTATAAACCCATTAGACTGACAAAGCAGGAGAGAGAGAGAAATGTTTGGCTAATGTTCCCAAGTTCCTTGATCTCAGTTTCACTCAGTTTACTTAGCTTACTATTTCCCAGCTTACAAATCAAAATGTTGCTTTGTACATAACTATAATTTTGCCTGATTAGAAAACTACAGAACATCTTGGTCTACAGGTTAAGAAGGTTTATCTAGTCTATTGATTTGCAAACTCACTGAACTAGATTCTTTATTAAAGTGATATCTTATTTAAAGGCAAATATGTTAAAAAGGATTTTGAAAAAGAGCTTGATATATTAGTTGTTGCAGAATTTGGAAATCTTAAACCTAGCTGTTCAGGAAAGTTCTTGCACCAATTTGAAAACCATTGCTTTGTTTCAACTCTTACTGGTAAGAAACTAAAGACCAAAATCGCCAACAGATTTAGATGGCATTGGCATAAAACCCCCATGTGTAAATTCCATCTTCAAATCCTTGGTCTAGTCTGCTCTCTCTTCACCAAGCTATCTGTTCAAGCTTGTTGAAGTTCATGTCTATATTTGGAACACAAGTGAAAGAATCTCACAACCTGTTTCTCCTGAAAAATGAAGTCCTTGAAATTCTTCCTGTAAAAATGCAGGATATCTCCACCTTTTTATTGTTGATTTGCTTGTTTGTTTTAGTTGAATCTCCATGGTTTTTAGTCCGCTACTCAAAAAAATCTAGATTTACTTCTTTCCATAAGTGTGCTAGAATAGAATGTTTGCAATTCAGAGAAAAGGGCTATCAAATTTACCTGTTTGTTTTTTTAAATAAAATTTATCTGGAGATATCTTATATTTACATCTTCTCCTCTACATCAGTTATTTATTCAGTAACACTTTAGTGAAGCACAGTGGATTGTGTGTGTGTGTGTGTGTGTACATGTATGTATGTGTTTGGTTACTTAGTGGGTTCATGGTAAGGAGTATTGATGGTGAGGAGATTCAGGAATATTAATCTATTTCTTTCCCAATTACCTAGGAAAATTGTATTAACATGGCTATATTGATGATCCCCAGTGTAATGGTTCAACTAAATGAGATAGCTCTATCCCACCCATATTTAATAAATTTGATATAGTCACAACAAACCTCTACTTGTTTGAATATTGGCAGAAAATAAATGATTTTTTTATTTATTCAAATAATTTCTAATTTAAAGTAGTTAAATATTAACATTAAAAGACATTTAAATTTTTTTCTTTTTAAAAAGTAAACCTCACTGAAAATTAGTTGGTTTTTGTGAAGTTTACCCTAGTGCCAAAGGGATGCTTTTAAATATATTTAAGCAAAACAGAATTATGGTTAAAGATAAGCTGGAGGCAAAGAATTAATGAAAAAACTATCATGTTGTGAGACCCAGAAAATTAGGAGCTATGAAATGGCTATTATATTTTGCAGTGTTAAAACTATTTCCAGCTTGCGAGTTTGGGGATCTCCATGAACCTTAATATATCTAACTTAATATTAACTTTTCAAAGCAAGAGCAGAAAAAAGAAAATGCATATTTTAAAATTTAATGAAATAATGCTTGTGAAACTAGTTAAGTTTTGTTATATATGTGTGATGGAGACTAATTTTAGTAATCATTGTAGCCTTTTAAGCAGAAACACAAATGAACACAAACCTTAAATACACACACATTAGTGAATATGCATTGTGTATTGAGAAAATACACCTGAAGTGTTTGTTGTTTTTTTAAAAAACACACAAACAAACAGATATATATTAAATATATTAACTTTCCATTTTCAGTCATTCATTCTTAATGTTATAAAGATCACCATCCCTTAATGGTCATTTCTTGGGAAAATACCTTTCCATAGAGGCATAGACAAATCTGTTGGTATTTTAGCATTTTCAGTGTTGGAGTATATAGTTTTTGAAAGTAAAATAGTTTATATTGTGTTTGATTGTACATGCATCAACTATTCTGAAAGGACTGTGGAAAGGAGATGGGTGCTGGGTGACCAGAGTTGAGGGGGACTTTTTACTATGTACCCTTTTACAGCTTTAAACATTTTAAAATAATACTAATGTGTTATTAATACATATACTAGTAATTAAATGTTAAAATAGTCCACAGTTGATGAAAAACTGACTTATGCTTGACTATGATTTTGTTTGTCTGGACCCATTGCTTCTTCTGAGCATAAATGTCATATCTTGTTAGGGAACTCTGACTGCCAAGACAACTTATTCTGTATTTAAAATGGAAAATCTAATTTGCATTAGAAATGGTGATATCTTACCAACAGCTGAAAATGACAATTGATTAAAGGTATCAATCTTAAAATGAAGTGAGGAAGTCTCAAAGGCACACAGGAAAAAAAAAAAAAATCAGACGTATAACAAAATAGGGAAGAGCCATGGGAAAAAATTAAAAGTTTGAGTGTATTGTCAAAGAATTGGAGCGCCAGGTTTAGACTTGCAAAGGATGGAAAATAAAAATAACAGGAAAATATAGTTCAGAGTTCCATGTATCAAACATCTGCTGTGGGTCAGACATTTTATGTATTACTAGAGGCCCGGTGCATGAAATTTGTGCACAGGGCGGGGGGGTCCCTCAGCTTGGCCAGCACCCTCTCCAATCTGGGACATCCCTCTTGCAATCCGGGACCACTAACTCCTAACTGCTCATCCGCCTGCCTGCCTGATCATCCCTAACCACCTCTGTCTGCCTGCCTGATTGCCCCTAACCACCTCTGCCTGTCTGCCTGATTGCCCCTAACCCAGGGGTGGGCAAACTTTTTGACTCGAGGGCCACAATGGGTTCTTAAACTGGACCAGAGGGCCGGAACAAAAGCATGGATGGAGTGTTTGTGTAAACTAATATAAATTCAAAGTAAAGGAGCGGAGGGGAGAGCAAGAGAACCGGATAGAACAGCCGGATCCGGCCCGCGGGCCGTAGTTTGCCCAAGGCTGCCCTAACCCCTCTGCCTGCCTGCCTGATTGCCCCTAACTGCCTCTGCCTGACAGCCTGGTCACCTCTAACTGCCCTCCCCTGCTGGCCCGGTCACCCCTACCTGCCCCTCCCCTGCTGGCCCGGTCACCCCTACCTGCCCCTCCCCTGCTGGCCTGGTCACCCCCTACTTCCCTCCCTTTCAGGCCTGGTCCCTCCCAACTGCCCTCCCCTGCCGGCCATCTTGTGACGGCCATCTTGTGTCCACATAGGGGTGGCCATCTTTGACCACATAGGGGCAGCCATCTCGTGTGTTGGAGTGATGGTCAATTTGCATATTACTGCTTTGTTATATAGGATAGGATTAGATGTACCCCTCATTGCAATTCCTTTGAGGTAATGCATTAAGTTTCCTTGCTGTTGGAGGTATTTCAATGGAGAAGTTGAAGAGCAGTTTTTTACAGCATTATGCCCAGGTTTTAGAAAAAGAAACAAAACATCAAACTCAACCGTTCTATAGCCATGAGCAAGAGATGAGAAAGGCTCTGATCCTCCTGTTATTGAATTCAGTGCACCTATCAGGCATATTTAGCAGTTAGATAATAAGCATTTATTTATTTAAGAAACAAATGACATCTTATTTGGGTTCACCTTTTTCTAGACCTCCTTTTCTGATTTACTACCAGGAAATATAATTTTTTGAAAATACAATTCTAACCATGGGATTCCTAAGCATAAAGACCTGTTTATAATTACTTGCTTTGTGTTAGGTACTGTGCTAGATGATTTATTTGTCTTTATCTCACTGAAATAAATTAAATTTTTGAGATAAGTATTATGATTAGAGCCATTTAAAAGATAAGCCTGCAAGAGATTATTTTACACATGTCTAATGGCAAAGACCGTTTTGCAAAACTAAATTTCCTTGACTAAAGCTTATTCACTTTCTCTCTGCTGTGCAGGTCTTCTGATATTTAACGTTACAAATTGAAGAACATTTATTGTGGTCAAAACACTTATTATCCTATGCACTTCCATGTGCAATATTTTTAATTTTTTATGACATGTTTTTATTCCACAGCAGAAGATGCTGGCATTCACTTGGTTAGGTAATTTGCTCACATTTACATAGTTAACAAATGATCACAATCACTTTTGTCTGGCCCCAATACTTATTACTTTACCACTTTGCCACTATAGTAAAAGCCTGTTGAAAGAATAAATGGATAGATACATGCATGATTATCAAAATGTCTAATTGTACAAAAATCTTGACCCCAAAGCAATGTAATCCCCTTAGTGGAGAAGTCTGGGGAATATCAGAGGGAGGAAAACTTTATAATTCCTGTAGCTCTGCCAGGCAAGTGGGAAAGATAGGAATGCAGAGGCAGACATACCCTTCCAGTGGTTTAGACTCCCAGATGTGTGTTTATTTGAGAGGGTCCCCCAGTAGAAGAAGGAGGGATTATAATCAGGGAGAAGTTGGTTTTCTTGGGCTATGTAGTCCCTTGAATAAACTCAATCAACCCTCTTAATTTTTAGGCTACTATGTGTTTTTTTAACTTGGATAATGCAGAAATGGCAGCACAGAAAGATAGATTTTCAAGAAACTGTGTGCATTTCAATTTTGTTCAGTCCATCATACCCAGTATAATCTCTGTTCGAGCACAGAATCCGCTTTGGCTGGAGATTCCTTTTTCTTAAAATAAAAAGAAAAGAATACAACAGTCTCAGAGAGTATTTAAATATATGCCATATGTGAAGGTCCAAAGTTATCCACAAACTTAGGCCCAACAAAGTTGGATACTTTCTTTATTCATTCCAGAAAGTGAAATATCCTTTTCTTTCTTTTCTACAATAAGAAAATCAGAAAATCTGCAAGAGGTTTTAAATAAACATTAGGTGTATTATTAATATATTTTATATGTCCTTAATTCTTCAGTTATATCCCAACATTAAAGAACTTTTGGCAGGGGAACACCTTCAAGAGGGTAAAGTACCTACTGACAGGTAGGTGTCATAATATTGTAGCTTTCATATGCAGATTGAAGCTATTGAGCTTGGTTCTCATCAAGGATTCACAATGTGAAATGCACACTTAAAAGAAATTAAAATGTTTTAACAATAAAATATGAGACTATTAATCTTCAGTTCACTTTGATGTGACAGAATATAAAATCAGCAGCAATTACCCTAATGGGACTATTGCTCCCCCTTTTCCCAATAATAGATTTTAATGTCAAATGAAAGATCAACATTTTGTCAGCCAGGACTTGAAGCTGCATATTGCACTTGCACATGTTTTGAGCTAAGGTGTAAATCTTAGATTGGGTTGAATGGTCATATTTTTCAGATATTCATGGACTGCAAGTTAAATGCTTCACTTAGAAAAAGATTTATTTGAACTGTGGAGCAAGTAGACATTGATAAATAAACTTAATTCCTTAAGAGAGAATAATTGCTAGGAACATGAGTTTCCATAGGAGGCATGGGCTCAATTACATTTATTTATGTAATCAGGGAAAGTTCTTGATGTATTCCAGCTAAAGACAGCATATATGCACCAACCTTGTGCTTTAACCATCCCTTAATGACAACAATGAGATTTTAAATAAGTGCTGATGAACAAAGGTGATTACTTTAGATTCAAGCTTTCACCTAAGATTAAGTATTAGCTTCTAGTTCTTTCTATAATTCAGGAACTAGTGTAGTAGGTCAAGGCTCTCATGTCCTAAACAACAAATGTGGTATCATATAATTATTCAAAAGCAAAATTTCTCTTCAGAAATTTGGATGTGTGTTTAGATGAGAGATATGTGGTATCCTAACTCCATCACTTACTGTATGACCATGGGCAATTTACCTGCAATTTTTCAGTATCTCAGGGTCATCATCTATAAAATTGGGGATAATAATAGGACCTACCTCATTAAATTCATTGTGATGATTATCTTAGAATTGTTTCTGGCATATGGTAGGTGCTACTGTTGTGTTTTTGGTTTGGGTTAGTTTTTTGTTTTTTGTTTGTTTTTTTTTTTTACCAAATTGCATATTTAGAAGAGAGTAGATATCTGAGATCTAAGTTCTCTCTGAAAGGTCAAGATATTAGAATTAATGTCAAAAATTCACAAAATAACTTTTGAAAATAATTCAAATCCACCATGTGTGTGATTGGTATTTATTCTCTCATCAATTATTGACATGTACTGAGCTATCAGTGAATAAACATAGATCTCCAATTTATTAATAAGTAATTGAGACAGCCAAAATATTAGGATACCAACATATATTCTATCATCAGATTATTTTTTAATATAAAGAAAGTTATCTTGGATATAATTCCACACCAAACTTAATAATTAATATTATCACAAAAATTATATACAGCATATGTTATATTTTGTCATCCTACAGGTAAAGATACTGAAACTTAGCAAGATTAAGTACTTTCCAATATTGAAACAATTTAGTAAATAGTAGAATTGAGCTATCCCTCAAACCTGTTCTCTTTCCAGATACCTCTTTGCTATTAAGGGAAGGATAGGAGCAGAAAGAAGGGGTTCTTCTAGTCCAATCGGATCCAGGCAATTTCTAGGAGGAGGTAGTGATAATTCTTAGAAAAGTAGATTGAATGAAACATTGGGATTTAAAAGTCAGCTCTTTACTAAATGGGTTTAGTATCACTTTCAGTCAGTATGTAGGTTTGCTTGTCATTCTTATGTTTGCTAAGTTATCTTTGAGTGTGGGCTGGTCAGAGGAATGGATGTAAAAGCAGAACTGAAGGAAGATCTGTTTTGCTCTAAAAAACAAGAGAAGTTAATCACCTTGCCAAATATAGCCCTCGCTCCCCATGCAGAACACTATGGGGAAAATCAACTGCCTAGAACACAGAAAGGATTCAGAATGGCGCTAAGGAAGAGATTTGGTTTTTTTTACGGGCAGAGACATTCCCATAACCTAGAACAAAATGGTCACCCAGAATTTCCCATATTGTTTTGAAACTGCAACACATTTGTTGACAGAAATAAAGTGTTAATTTCTTGTTTTTATTTTTATTTCGACACTATTACAAATGTCTCCATTCTCCCGACTTCCACCCAGTCCCAGGCCCCCCTTCCCTCTGGCTATCACCACACGGTTGTCTGCATCTATGGGTTATGTATATATGTTCTTTGGCTAATCTCCTCACCTTCTTTCATCCAGTCTCCCTCTCACTGCTCCCCTTGACAGCTGTTAGTCGGTTCCATGTATCCATGCCTCTGTTTTTATTTTGTTCCTCAGTTTATTTTCTTCATTAGATTCCATATATAAGTGAGATCATATGGTATCTGTCTTTCTCTGACTGGCTTATTTCACTTAGAATAATAATCTCCAGATCCATCCATGCCATTACAAAAGGTACAATTTCCTTCTTTTTTACAGCTGTGTAGTCCTATATCCTTTTGGAATAATATGTGGTGGGCATGTATGTTTGCATGTATTCATCATACATGCATAATAGTGCAAAAGTGTTAGTGTTGTAAATACCCAACAGTAAAGAATTGGTTATATATCCATATCTTAGACTTTTCTGTAGTTAATTAAATTGTGCAAATGGTTAATATTTAATAGTACTTTAATATATTTATGATTTATTTTATATAATAAACTAAGCAATCCTATCTAATAAAAGAGTAATATGCAAATTAACCATCACTCCGCTATACCCACAAGCCATGCCCACCAGCCAATCAGGAGCGAATATGCGAATAAACCCAACCAAGATGGCTACGGCTACAGAGAGCAGGAGGGAGGCTTGGGTTTCCCCGGCAATGGAGGAAGCCAAGCTTTCCGCCTGCCCTTGCCAGCCTAGGCCTCCACTCAAGGCTACAAAGTTTCAATTATAGAAGATACATAAATCCCAACAGAAATGGCTGCTGCCACAGAGCAAGCAGAAGGCTTGGCTCTGCTCCAGGCTACAAAGTTTCAATTGTAGAAGATAAATAAATCCCAGATACCAGGGCCTCCGCTTGGGTCACCAGGGGGCGTGGCCGGCCTGCAAACCACCACAGGCCCTCGCCCAGGCCGCCCCACACCCCAAGGGAACCCCCACCCTGATCCGGGACACCCTTCAGGGCAAACCAGCTGGCCCCCACCCGTGCACCAGGCCTCTATCCTATCTAATAAAAGAGTAATATGCAGATTGACCATCACTCCAACACACAAGATGGCTGCCCCCATGTGGTCAAAGATGGCCGCCCCCATGTGGACACAAGATGACCGCCACAAGATGGCCGGCAGGGGAGGGCAGTTGTGGGCTATCAGGCCAGCAGGGGAGGGCAGTTGGGAGGGACCAGGCCTGAAAGGGAGGGCAGTTAGGGGTGACCAGGCCTGCAGGGGAGGGCAGTTAGGGGTGACCAGGCTGGCAGGGGAGCAGTTAGGCATCAATCAGGCTGGCAGGGGAGTGGTTAGGGGGGATCAGGCTGGCAAGCAGAAGCAGTTAGGGGCAATCAGGAAGGCAGGCAGGCGAGCAGTTGGGAGCCAACAGTCCTGGATTGTGAGAAGGATGTCTTACTGCCCTTGAGGAGTTCCAGATTGCAGAGGGTGCAGGCTGGGCTGAGGGACACACACCCCCATGCACGAATTTCGTGCACTGGGCCTCTATTAAGATATATATGGCATAATACATATAGCTATATGTACTTAAAAATAGACTGGCAGGGTATGCTGTGATTATTCTTTTGGTTGTGGAGTAATGGGTGTATTTGTAAGAATTCTTTTGACTGCCTGTGACAGAATGCTTAACTAAAAGATACTTAACTAAAAAAAATATTTAATTGCCCTACATAACTGAAAAGTCCAGGGATAAGTTTGCTTCATAGCATAGGTGGATCCAGAGATGAAAACAATGTGAGAAAGACTTTATATTTCTCTACAACTCAGCTTTGGTGTTGCTACATATATGTGTTTTCTTTTATATATACTAGTAAGTGATAGCTTTTGGTAGCTGCAGATTTCTGTCTTATCATGATTGAATCCAGGAATAAAAAAAAAATAAAAACATCTCATTCTAGCAACACTACATAAATTACAGGAGTAATTCTACTTGAACCACTGGATGCTGCCCCTGCACCCATCAGAGTTCTGTTGAGGGATCATGTATTGAGCTGATTGGTCAGATTTGAGTAGAGAGTTAAGTCCCATCTAAAACACATGCACTCAGGTGGAGGAGGGAAGTTGTCTTCACTTTAAATTAGGTAGAAATGTAAGTAGAAAAGAATGTGAGAGAGACAAAAACACCAGAATATACTACCATGGCTAATTTAAATTTTTCTTGATGATTTACAGTGTTTTCTAAATATTTTGCTTTGAGCATGTGTTACTTTTATAATTTAAAAGTAATATTTATTATTAAATATGTTCACATATATCAGATATTCTTATCCCTCGGTAGTCCTAGAAATATATTCAAAGAAAATAATTTAAAAGGAAGAAAAATCTTATATGCCAGTAGATATTCACTTCAACAGTATCTATAATTGCGAAGTGCAATACACTTAAATGTGAAATAAATTATGGTAGTAAGCTGTTTAATTATATATTGTGCAGCTACATAGGTAAAGTACTATAAAAACTAGTAACTGCTTGAAATATATTTGTAATATAGTATAATACTAATTATAACAATGAAAAGTTGCACATACTATAATTCTGACATTATAAAAATGTTGGGCCCAGCCAGCATGGCTCAGTGGTTGAGTGTCAATCTATGAACCAGGAGATCACTGTTCAATTCCCAGCCAGGGCACATGCCCAGGTTGCAGGCTCGATCCATAGTAGGGAGTGTGTAGGAGACAGCTGATCAATGACTCTCATCATTGATGTTTCTATCTCTCTCTCCCTCTCCCTTTCTCTCTGAAATCAATAAAGATATATTTTTAAAAAATGTTTGGAGAATTATGATAAGTAGACATGGAAAAGCAAGCATGATTATCATGCTAGAATCATTAATTTTAAAGTGATTTTAAAATTGTAAACTTTTAAACCAAAAAGTTAAAAAATAATTGAAGATATTCTTTTAGGTTTAGAAGTTACATAAGCCTCAGAGGTGACTAGGCTTATTGTATGAACGTTTAGAATTCTGATGTAAAAAGCATTGTAACTCTGTAGCCTCAAATAGTAAAGCAAATTATAATGAAAGACAACCACAATCGTTATTCTTTTCCATGTGTTAGGATGCTTGGCTTGTTCCCTAAAATTACAATTTCCTTAAAGAAATAAATACACCCAATTTTAGCTCTCATAGACTCAGAATCATACCCATATATCAGTTATTCAATGTCTTCAATGTTAATATTATAGGTAGAAAACTCTTAAATCAGCTATTGTATTTTTTCTTTTTTAATATTTCTCTCAATGTTGGTAACCTGAAACTAGCCCATCCTTATGCTAGACAGCATGAGGTTTAAATCAGCCTCTACTGTTTACTGTTGACATAGACTTTGCAAACTTTTAAAATTTCTTTACATCCCAGGTTCAACATCTGTAGCTCAGGGATATTTTCCATCTTAGTGGGCATTGTATATATTAAATAAGTACTTTATTCAAATACTGCCGGATCCATGATGACTCCTTTGAAATATTAGCAGCTTTGGTGGCCAAGCATAAGCAAATGCTGCAAATAGTTATCCTTCTCTGTCACTTTTTACTTTCAATTAAACTGTATGGGATGAATTGAATCCTTGCCCTTCTGACAATATAGAAATGGCTGAGGAGGAAATAGTCATATTTCCCAGCTGAGTTACTAGTAAGCTGACAAGGAGGATGAAAGATCATTCTAGGAGAATCTAAATGCCCCAAAAGATTCTATAGGAAATGAAAGTAAAAGCGACAGAAAGAGCAATGGTGTTAATATGTTTCCAAAGTAAAAGGATATGCATTTTCTAATGTGTGCAAAATGGATACTCTCTCTGTAATGTCTAGTCGGCTGGTGGTGTTCAATAAGTGCTTAATAATGGCAAGAATAATGTGATTTTTTTTCTCCTGCCCTTTCAAGAGCTCTCTGTTAGTAAGGGGAGGCTATAATCTCTTAATACTTCCAGGTGATTATTAAGTAGCATTACCTGGACTAAGGAGAGACATGCAAGCAAGATCAAGGTCATGGATAGTTGACATTTGTGCTTCAGTTGTTTGTCTCGAAATTCTGAATTTAGTGAGGCCTCTTGCCACACAATCACCTAGGGGAAAAGGCACTGGAGAAATAGAAGTAAGCAATTAAAATCCTGTTTGCTGCTCTAGGCTTGTTTTGAGTTCATTGTTCAGCATATGAGCTAGTTCAAGAGTTTCATTTTCAGCAGTTCATTTGATTGAACTTGGGACCAATAAAGGCAAGAGGCCAGACAAAGCAGTAGGAAATGGCTGTGGCTTGGGAACATAACTAAAACTGATAGTGACATAAAAATCAGCACTGTCTTTTCCTCCTTTCTTTCAAGCCGAGGTTTTGATAAATTTCCCCTGGATAAATCTTCTGTCAACCCTTCATGTTTAATTTCTTACCCAATAAGCATTGTGAGTTTCTAACATTCAGATGTTTCATTTATTGATAAAAATATGTATAAATAAATTTGATTTGAGAAAGTGATGAAGGGCTAAAATATGTAGAATCTCACCACACAAGTTTTTAATGACTCAGGAGACCTGCAATACCTAAAGTGTTGGTTAGAAAGGAAATATTGGAAGAATATATATAAAAGAGAAGACTTTAGATATTTCTAATCTCATACTATTGGGTGAACTTGTGAGAATAGGTATTCCTTTCAGCATATGAGCTAGGTAACACCTTTAGTATGATTCTTGACTTGGTTTCTTATAAGTAGGGTGTGTTTGTAAGTAGGGTGTATTATATTTTAAACATGAAGGATGGCTACAGCCAGCTCTTGAGATGTTCTCAGTGATCCTTCACCTTTTGGTTTTCACACCTTGGTAAATTCCCTTCCCACAATGAATACAGCTCACCTGTGTAACCCCAAGGATTTTGAAGAAATGGCAGTGTGTGACTTCCAAAGTTAGGATAATAATAAAACACTGAAGCTTCTATCTTGCTCTCTCTTGAATTACTCACTCTTGGGGAAGCCAGCTTCCATGTAGTAAGGATACTCAAGCAGCCCAATGCAGAGCTCCATGTGGCAAAAGATTACAGGTAGGGGAGAGCCAATTTGGAAGAGTATCCTGCATTCCCAGTCAAACTTTCCGATGGCTCTGGCACCAGCCAACATCTTGACTGCAAACTTCTGAGAGAACCTAAGCCAAAACCACCCAACTAAGCCTTTTTGAAATTTCTGACCTGTAGAAAAAAAAATGAAATAAACATTTATTGTTTTAAGCCACTGATATCTGAATTACACAGAAATCGACTAATACAATTGTTAATAGGAATTTTATCATCATTTACTTACAATAATTATTTTCAGAGTTACTTTGAGGATACTTTCATAAATTCAAGTCTCTTAGCTTGTTAATCCTCTTTTTTCTACACTGCCAACAGGCTTGGATTGGATAGGCTATGCTTACATCCCAAAAGCTCAGTGGTTTAAAAATAGGAAAGGCTTAATTCTTCCTCACACAAAGTCCTCTACAAGTTTGGGTGACTCTCTAAATCAGCTGTTGTCTATGTGATCATTTAGTATTGCCTTTTTCATATCAACATACAGTTTCAAGATTGCTGAGGTAGAAGAAACAAGAGAAACCCAACACCAGCAATTAAATGCTCTGCCTAGAAGCAAAACCTGTCACTTTCACTTTCATTCCATTAGCCAAAGCAAGACAGAGGACCATGATTAACTTACAAGAATCAGTCATATACAATACTTTCAAGTACCACAAAATATATAGTAAACAGCTGTATCACTATCACATCATTTTGTTTTATTTGTACTTATTTGCTCTATCATTGACTCCAGGTCACAATACTTAGGCTCCAGCTAATACTGATTCTAACCTAATTTTTTTTTGCCATACTGAGGAAAGGTAGTTAATTGTGTGCTTTGTTCATATAAAGAGGAATACTTTACTATACATTAATGTTGTTTTTATGAGTGGAAATTTACCCATAGCATGTGAGTAAATATGTGTGTGCACAAGCATGCACTCCTCTCTGATTGCATAAAGAAAAATGTCATAGTGATGGATGAGCTTCTAGAGTGTACTTCCAGCGCCATAGTATTAATGTCCTTTTAGAGAGAGAGAGAAAACATTCAAAGTCATATACAGAGATTTTTTTTGCCAAGTATCCATTGAAACCAGTTGGGATATTGTGGATGAGTCACTTATACACTGGACCAATTCTACCCTCTTCTGCTTTGCTATGTCAGAAACAGCTCTACCCAGGGCATAGAACTAACTGCAGAAAAAAATTTGACATCATATGTAATAGTCACATAAAATAAAGAAGAAAACATGATCTTCTATAGAGCATAAGCTTTCAAATACAACTTGGCTTCATTATTGCTTCAAATAAGCAAACATATAAACTGCATGCTAGTAAATTGATATATTTAGAACAGCCTTTCATGGGACCTTTAATATCTTCTTTTACCACACATAAGCCATCCTACCTAATAGAGGGAATATGCTAATTGACCCTCATGCCATCACAAACATGGTGACGCCCACAGCCAGTAAGGAGGGAATATGCTAATTGACTGCTACACCCTCAAAGATGGCAGCATCCACAGTCACAAGATGGTGGCGCCCAGTCCCCTCAGCCCCGCCAGGGCGGCAGGTGCACGGGCCTGGCTACTCCGTGCACCTGCCTCTGGAGTCCCCCAGTCCCCTCAGCCCCCCAGCCTCCCAGGGCCGGCCCGAGGTGCAGGCAAGCCTTGGATGGTGGCTGCCCAGCCATCCGGGGCCACCTGAGGTTCAGGTAACCAGGGTCAGCCAAGGCTTGCACTATCAGCAGTGGCAGCAGCAGAGGTGTGATGGGGCTTCACCTTCCCCTGATCGTCGGGTTGCCTCCCACCCTGAGGGCTCCCGGACTATGAGAGGGGGCAGGCCAGGCTGAGGGACCCCCCCTCCAGTGCATGAATTTTCATGCACCGGGCCTATAGTCCTATATAATAAAAGCCTAATATGCTCAGTGTCTGGCTGTCCAGTCGTCTGTTCAACCAATCAAAGCGTAATATGCTAATGATATGCTAAGGCCACTCAACCACTCACTATGACGTGCACTGACCACCAGGGGGCAGACAGTTAACTGGTCAACCAGTTGCTATGATGTGCCCTGACCACCAGGAGGCAGATGCTCCGACCAGTAGGTTAGCTTGCTGCTGGGATCCAGCTGATCAGGACTGAGCAAGACGGGCCGGACATGCCCTGGAGCCCTCCCGCATCATCTCCTTAGCTGGCCAACCTCCTGTGTCCCTCCCTAGCCCCAATTGTGTACCAGCGGGGTCCCTCGGCCTGGCCTCCACCCTCTTGCAATCTGGGACTCCTCAGGGGATGTCGGAGAGCCGGTTTTGGCCTGATGCCACAGGCCAGGCCGAGGGACCCCACTGGTGCACGAATTCATGCACTGGGCCTCTAGTAATATTATATTGGACAAGGCACCAGGAAAAGGGTATCATGGAAGTAACTTGTATATCCTCAACCAGTGCTATTCTCTCTTATTCCCAAAGAAGTATGTTTCTCTTAGCTTTTAAAAAGTCAAGCCATTTCTTAGCCTTCATTTTTCTTTAAAATTTGAATAATGATGCATGACTTGGGTAAAATGAAGACAAACACAAATACATATTTAGATATATGAGGTGATTTCAGTTCATCTGCAGTTTATCCAGATAAAACATTGCATTTTATTTGGATTCCTTCTTCAAATAGTATAAATGTCTTTTAGGAACCCCAAGCAAATCTTTTTTTAAATTCCGCAAGTAAGAATTATAACTAACAAGATGTTTATTATATACATACATATATTACATATGTATTATACATAATTATATCAAATAATTAACTTATTAAAACACATAATGTCATAAAAGAGATCAGTGTACTGTACATTCATTATGCATGGATTACTAGTTACCAAACAATATGTAGTCATTAGGAGCAATGTGAAACCTCGACAAATTAAACTCTACTAATAGATATTAATGGCAATGCATTGTGAGTGACTGATGCTAATTTTAAACTGTTGTGGCTTTGGAACAGATTTTTTTTTTAAGAATATTTTCAACACTCTGGTGCAAAGCTTCTGTGGGGCTACATGACAGATGTCCTGTGAGTCCCTTCAAAGCAGGGGATAGAAGTATAGTGCTCCAAACAAGAAAGTGTGAGCAGAATGGCTTTTGGGCATGTGGGTGGGGAGACTGGCACTTTCTCATTTCAATTAAATAGAATTTTAAATTGTGAATTTGCACAGAGCTGAAAAAAGACAGCCATGTGGAAGTTTGTTTTTATGCTTAAAGTGAATCCTGTTCTGCCCTTGATATACTCACGTAGTGCTCAGAGCTGCTAATGTAGACTCCTCCTATAATGTGAGATGTTGGGACACATATGTTCATGCAGAAAGTTTCCTTCTCAGCAACTGAGGTACGCAGTAGCTAAAATCAATTTACTTTAACATGGCAGGATTGACGTTCTGAAATACATGAGTTTTCTTATGGTGCATGGGAATAAAATATAAATGGTCTTGGCTGATGATTTTGGCTTTAGTCAAGATTGAGCAAGCACATTCTACCAGACCTCTCCCACTAATTAAGACTGAAACTCCATCTGAACAAACATAAAGGAATTCTCAGAAGACGCTAAAAGATGGAGAGAGTAAGGTGGACTGACTAGGAATACCCCAGTGAAGAGTGCCCTCGGGAGGATAGTATATATCCTGGCCTGGGTACTATAACTGCCCACGATTCAGAAATGTCAATGAGCACAGACAAAAAAGAAAGAAAAAGAAGCCCTAAGAAAAGCCCAGTCTCTCTGGCAAGAGATCTAAACACAATGATAGAAGCCTTTTGACTATTTGGCTAGTCTGGAAAAACGTTGGCAGTTTCTTATGAAAAAACAATAAATGTGTTATTATAATTCACCATTACTACTCCAGAATATTTTCTCTAAATAATGAAAACTTCTGTTCACACACCGAAAAACAAAAAACAAAAAACAAAAAACAAAAAACAAAAAAACAAAACAAAACAAAAGCTCAACACTATGAATGTTCATAGCAGCTTTATGTGTAATCAGTAAAAATTACTAATAATCTTTAGTTAAAAATATAAATGATTCGATGATGTCATTTTTATGTGATATTTGCCCTAGACTTTTTATGGATCAATGATTAGAACTATTTAAAATATCTGAAATCTTGCAGGGGATGATTTTATTGTACTGGTATATTAATAAGCACTATAATGGAAAAGCTGGTGCTCAAATCCATGAAAAAAAAAAAAAGGAAACATTGGAAGTAAGGTATTAGAATTTAACTGGAGTTATAACCCACCTTTTATATTTTGGACATCAATATCACTGTCCAGGACGCTCCTTTGGGATGATGATATAAAATTAATAGTGCTACAAAAATTTCTTTTTGCCATATTTCTTTTTAATAGAGTTAAAGGAACATGCCAACCTAAAAGACTTATTGGCAATAGTAGGTTGTTTATCGAAAGCTCCAATACTAGTCAATTTATTAAAGTTCTGGCATACACATGACTAAAAGAAACTCAGCTACCAGGAACATTGTCAAAAGAAAATAAAATACTATTTATGTGCTTTCTAAAAGTATCTGCTCCCTATTTTATATATAAAGGCGTCTCACCTCTTTTGTTGTATCAGTGTTGCTCCTTTTGAACTGAAATCTGGTAATTGTCATATCCAGGGAATGAGGCTAGGTTCTGCCAGGCATCCTAAGAAATAACAGCTACTATTGGGTTCCCTCAAGAATTTTGCATTTCAAATGAAAAGATTAGCACTTAGAAAAATTACTAGTACTAAGCAGATCTTAAAAATCTATATTATTTACCTTATTTTCTTAGCATTAGAAAGGAATTTAGTGTAGTGTAACAGTTTAACATTTATTTTTAATTGTACTGTAAAAGCAGGGTGGTCCTATAATTAATAGGATTCTATCAATGAAGAATGAGTGATGTTAGAATGTTGAATAATGAAAACACTACAATCAAAGATACCTTCTGAAGGTTATGCATTTGAAAAGGTCACCATTCTCATGAATGTATCTGGTTGGTTTGTTAAAAACAACAACAACAAACAAAACAACAAAAAACATCCTTGTTACATATGGCTATACTTTGCTGTATGTTATGGTATATTTTATCAACTTTAAAATATAGATTTATCATAAACTGAGATTAACACCTTTATGAGCTTTTCAGTCATAGTAAAATAAATAACAAATAAGGGTGAAATGCCAGAGGTTTAAAAAGTAAAGGCTTGGATGAGATATTTTTCTTAACCTTTCCCCAAAATCTCAGTTTGGAACTAGAAATAAATATACTGTTGTTACATTCTTTTAAACAATTATTTTGTATGCACAGAAAATTATCAGGATACAGATGTCTCAGAATTTGGGGGCTTTCCTCTCACTAGAGATGCAATGGATCAAGTTATTTCAATGGGAAGGTAATTTGAGCCAAGGGAATAGAGACAGTGCTCTAGAAATCATTGTATTTATTTGTCAAAGTTATTATCTCCCGGGTCCTGTTCAAGGTACAAATACAGATACATTTGAATTAATTTTTAAATAAGCTGTGAAGGATAAAAAGAGATGTCAGATGCTTCAACACCTGGCTAGGGAGGGGATAAACTGACTCCTGTAATAAATTTTATTTTTTATTGCACACATATATCCTCTTCATTACATAGAGTAAGTCCAATGTCACAGAAAGAAATAGTTACAAAATTCAGGCAAGAAACCTTGTCTCCTGATGTCTAATCCATGGCTCTTTACAAATAAATATGTCATTTCTTGGATTAGTTCTCAGGTACCAATATTTCATTTTATATATTTTATAAATAACTAGAGGCCCAATGCATGAAATTCATGCATGGGTAGGGTCCCTAGGCCTGGCTGGTGATCAGGACCAATCTGCCGGGCGACCAGCGTGGCGATCAGGGGGCCCCACTGGCACCCGCCTTCGCCGGCCTGGTGCCACCCGCTCGTTGTCCCTACCTGCCCCTACCGCCCCCCCGCTGCTGCAGCCAGTTGCCTTCCTCTGCAGGGTGATCAGGGGGCCCCTGCTGGCACCTGCCTTGACTGGCCTGGGGCCTGCAGGCTGGGGGGCAGCTCCTGCATTGAGCATCTGCCCCCCGGTGGTCAGTGTGTGTCATATTGACTGGTCGTTCCACCAGTCGTTCCATTTGGTTGCTTTCCATATTAGGCTTTTATTATATAGGATTCTTATTTTTATAAGAATATCATATTTACCCATGTTATTTCTTTATCAAAATCTCTTTAATGCTCCTCCCCTCCTATCTCATTCAAATAAAGTCCCGTATAGACCAAGCCTTAGAGTCTCTTGCAGCACACTTCCCCCATCTGCTTCCAACTCCTTTCCCACCAGTGTCCCTGTGCTCACTGTCTCCAGCTGCACACTAGCCTCTCCCATGTTCCTCAAACCTGATAAACATGCTCTCGCTTGATGGCCTTCACACTTGTTTCCTGTTGCCTATATGCTCTTACCAGGGTATCAGCATGTTTCAACCCTTGACTCCCTTCAGATCTCTTTCAAAATACCACCATATCAGAGATTTTCCCTAAGAGACTCCAGAAAGGAATGATACATTGATTTTAGTCTGCTGAAAGCCATGTTCCATTACACTGTAGGATAATAAACTTCTATTTTTTTAAGCCATTAAGTTTGTGGTAATGTTATGGCAGCAATATAAAACTAATACAAGGCCAATGGACCCAGACCAGAAGATCAAGTGGCAAGTTCTTGAAGTTTTATGGGATTTGCTTTTCCTAGCATCTGGCATTCATTTGTCTTACAAAGGTTTCTAAAGTAGTTGCTTACCTACTCTGCACTGAGTCTGTACGACATGATATCATTAATTTAATGGACAGGTATCATATCCTGTGGACTGCAAGCAATTGATAACCCTGAAAATTAGACTATGACAGGACTGGAGAGCTGATATAGTTCTTAGGTAGGTCTTGGAAGGTGTACTGTTGGTTTTACCAGGTGAAATGAAACTGTGCCTGATTTTCTTTTCTAGTTGGTACATAAAATAAACAAACAAGCATCCACTAGCTCAGTGGCTGTATACCAGGTGTCAGAGGAATGTGTTGACTCACTCAGTAAATGAAACTGCACCTGGAAGGGCAGCTGACTTTGGAGTGACCAAACGATTAAGTTTACTCACCTGTCAAAGGTACATAAATACTCGTAATGGGTTCAAGGCCAGAGAACAATGTTGCATGTGAATTTTCAACAAGAAGCCACCTAATTAGAGGAGGCTGTTAATAACCAAGTGGATTAGATGACCCATCGTGGTCCTTTTTTTCTACAACTGATCATAATAGCTGTAGTCAATAGTTATGACTATCATTGTGTGCCACCCATTCCATATTCCCTTTGCTCTCAGCAAGCACCTCTACTATATGTGGTTTCTTATCTGATGGACTGACCACTTGTTGGTCACTAATTTAGAGGATACATGTTAAAGAACATCCTTAAGAACACTATTCCAGACTTGCAAGGAATTGACTCCCAGATGGTGCTGTAACTGAATCTTCAAAAGCACCATTTCATATTCTCTCAGTTCAACTGCTTCAGATTGATAAATTACATGGTAATATCAGTTAATCGTGTGAGTATTGCTACACTTCATTTTTTTTTATATAGAATTCCTTAGTTAGAAAATGATTTTCTTGATCAAAGGCAATCCTACATAGTATACCCTGACAGTGACTATATCATTTTGTTAGTCTAAGGATGGTGATTTTGCAAGAAAAAACGTGGGCAAGGAAGACATATATTTATCAGTGTCTACTCTAGTGAGAATAAAGTGTTCAACTTGTCACCAGGTGCCTGGCTGAACCCCCTTAATGATGGTGCCTGCCAGATACTTAGTGTGGGTCTGAGTTTGGGCATCCCACAGAGGCTGTAGCTAATGTGGCCTTTCTAAGTGACATTCTATGCTGCCTAAGTGACTTCTAGGAGAAGCTGGTGCTTGTCACTAGAGCTGACCACACTTGACTCTCAGGACATGGAGAAAGTAGAGGAGATCAGGTGAGAACTGGAGAAGCTGTGAGTCAGGGGTGGGCAAACTTTTTGACTCGATGGCCACAATGGGTTCTTAAACTGGACCGGAGGGCCGAAACAAAAGCATGGATGGAGTGTTTGTGTGAACTAATATAAATTCAAAGTAAAGGAGCGGAGGGGAGAGCAAGAGAACCCTCCGCTCTTTCGGCTCCGCGGGCCGAATAGAACAGCTGAATGGGCCAGATCCGGCCCACGGGCTGCAGTTTGCCCATGGCTGGGAAGCTGTCCCATACCACATAGATGAGCTAACAGATCAGTGACTACATGCATGAGCTGACACAGGGACTGGCATCTGGCATCAATCTTCGAAGCTTCAAAAACATGGGACACTCACTTCTGTATTTCTAAATATCATAAAATTTGTCTTTTGTGGCCAACACTAACCAGGAAAGTAGAATTCTAAAAAATAGATTTATGTGTTAAATTGACAAAATAACAGAATTTTACTAATTTTTTGCAGACTTAATGTGCTGTTTTTCCTCATTGGATGCTTTTGTAGAGAAAATAGTGTCACTTGGACGTGGAGATGGTTGATTTAGTCTATTAAATGAATGGTGGTTTTCCTGGTTGATGGCAGAAAAAAAGGGACCACTTTAGGGAATATTTTATATTCACAAAAATAGCAAGGAGGACCAATACTGAGTAGTAAATTAGAGAAATATTATCAGCCTTTGAATGAAAACTAGGTTGTCATAAGGCAAGTATTAGCAGGGTGCCACTTTTGGAAGAAACGTGAGTCTGATATTTCCCAAAAGTCCTTGAGTTTTATTATTTGTTTTGTTTTGTTTTTTTTAAGTTTTCTCATGAATTAATTAGAGGATATTTTTTAGACATCACTCAGAATCTGAGAAGGGAATTCTTGTTCAAGTATTTACTGAGGGAGTATTCTCGGGAAAAGTGACATGAAAAAAGCTGGATAGGACAGGAAAATAATAAAAAGCAAGGTTGTAATCTCTGCAAAGTCCACCTTTGCCCAAATCCACAAGGAGCTCTGGAATGCAAACTGAACCACAAAGTTGGTTCCAGTTTGAGGTGAAAAGGCCAGCCTTTTGTGCCCCAGGGAACTATTTGCTGCAGGGTTTAGAGTACTTGCCAGTGGGAGATAGCTCTTATTTGGCCAAGGACAATTCTCTTGAGAAAGGAACAGCAGCACAGTCTTTTCAGTAAAAAAAAAAAAAAAAAAAAAAAATTAAAAAGTCATAGTATTTTATGCTTGGATACACCAGGCTTGCAAGGAGAATTAGGGTAGAGCATCATAATGGTATTTGTGTTTTACATGATTCGTGATAGGTGAAAAAAAAAAAAAAAAAGATACTGGCTTCTTGTTTCTGGTTCCCCGTACTGTATAAGGAGCTGGGAAGTGAACACTGTCATAACAATAAGTAAAAACCATAGCAGACTAAAAAATCAACAAATCTCCTTGGATCGATCCATCTGAGAGGGGAGAACATGGGCCAAACTGCTCCCCCCGCCCCCCAAGACTGGAGAGACAGACACATGCATGGGGGAACTGTGGGTTACTGAAGCAGAGACTCAGGAGCATAAACTGCCATGGAGACTAGTACTAGGATAAGAAAATATGAACTGTAATCGATTAATTGCTGGAAGCTCAGTGTGGACAATTATGAGAGTTCAAAACTCCTGGGGGACCTAGTCATGTGGGAACCCACATAAATTGTGAGATTTACCTCCAATTTCCACAGTAAATATTGAAGAAATATCCCCTCATGCTTCCTCAAGGTGGGGAAGGAAAAGAACCATTTTGAAATACACCAGCGCACTCTGTTCTTTTTAAAGAGACCTGCCCTCGGGGGACACTAGTTAATCAGAGTCTAAACTGCTGGGGTATTATCAGAGCCTAATTGACCTGGGGAAATACCCAACTATAGCCTCGTTAGGCATCTTATCCCATATAAGCAGGGAGGAAAAAAAAAAAAGAGAAGCACTTGTGAAATTCACAGTCCAGAGACATTTTTAGGCTTACTAAATACAAAGGCCTAATCATAGAACTATAGAATATTTTCTCTTTCCCTACACATCACTACACATTATTAAAAGGCCTATTTAGAGTTATTTCTTTTACCTGGTACATCATGTCTGATTATCAAGAAAAACATACAAGGCATACCAAAAAGAAAAAAAAAAACACACACACAAAAAAAAAAACACCAAAATTTGAGGAAACAAGGCAGGATTCAGTACAGGACATGGCGGAGATGTTGGAATTATCAGACTGAGAATTTAAAACAACTATGATTAATATGCTAAAGGCTCTAAAGAACAGATGGACAATGCAAGCAGAGAGATGGAAATCCTAAGAAAGAACCTAAAACAAGTAATAGATATAAAATACTGTAAGAGAAATAAAGAGATCCTTGACTGGCTTATAAGTAAATTTGATATGAAGGAAGAAAGAACGTCTGAGCTAGAGTACATATTAATAGAATCTTAAAAACAAAACAAAACTTAAACCAAAGAGAATAAAGACTGAAAATAAAAGAACAAAATATTTAAGAACTCTAGGACGACTATAAAAGTTGTAACATGCATATAATAGAATAATAGAAGGAGAAGAAAGTAACAGAAGCATTTGAAATGACAATGACTTTGAATTTCCTCAAATTAATGCCAGACACTAAAACCAGAGGTCCAGGTAGCTTAGAGAACACCAAGCAGGATAAATGCTAAAAAAACAACAACACACAAAACAAAACAAAACAAAAACAAACAAAAAAAAAACCTAAATAAAAACCTATACCCAGGCATATCATTTTCAAACTACACAAAATCAAAGATTAAAAAAAAAAATTAATATATTAGAGGAGGGAAAAACTGCCTATCAAGGAACAAAGACAATTACATTTGAGTTCTTCTCAGAGGCAATGCAAGCAAGAAGAGAGTGGAGTGAAATATTTAACATATTGAGAAAAAAATACACACACCTATTAACCTAGAATTTTGTACATAGAAATTATCCTTCAAAATGGAAGAAAAATTAAACTTTCTTAGACGAACAAAAATTGAGGGAATTTATTGCCAATAGACCTGCTTTGCAAGAAATATTTTAAAAGTTGTTTAGAATGTACTTAATCTCTAGATTCAATTCAATTCCATTCAAAATCCCAGCAAGTTATTTTGTGCCTATTGACAAAGTTTATATAGAGGGGCCAAGCAAAGATAACAGAGGAGTAAACCTAGATGACCTTTTTTTAGATGATAAAGTTATTATCCATGAAAGATATTTAAAGTAAAAGCTTCTACTCTGTGAAAGACGATGTCAAAGGAATAAAGAAGACAAGACACATCTTTAAAACATTGATATCCAAAATATATTTTTAAAGCTCTTAAGACTCAATAAGAAAAAAAAAGGCTAATAAAAAAAATAGGCCAAATACCTTAATAGACACCTCACCAAAGAAGGGAAGAGATGCCATCAGGGAAATGCAAATTAAACGATACACTCATTGCAATAGCTAAAATTCAGAACACTGACAACAACAAATGCTGGTGAGGATGTGGAGTAACAAGAACTCTCATTTTTACCTGGTGAGAATATAAAATGGCACAGCCACTTTGGAAGACAGTCTGGTAGTTTCTTATAAAATAAACATGCTAAAACTAAACATGTGACCTGCCAATACTGTTCCTTAGTATTTACTCAAAGGAGTTGAAAACTCATATCTAAACAAAAACCTGCACATGGATGTTTATAACAGCTTTTTTTTCATAATTGCCAAAACTTGGAAATAACCAATATGTCTTTGAGTAGGTGAATAGATAAATTAACTATACTACATAAAACTAATGGAATATTATTCAGCACTAAAAAGAAATGAAATGTCAAGTCATGAGAAGACATGGAAGAACCTTAAATGCATATTACTAGGTGAAAAAGACAATTTGAAAAGGCTATATACTTTATGGTTTCAAATATGTGATATTCTGGAAAAACCAAATCTATGAAGACAGAAAAAAGATTATAGTTTTTAGGGATTGATTTGGGGATGAATAGACAGAGCACAAAGATTTTTAGAGGAGTAAAAATACTCCATATGACATCATATTTGATATGTTATTATATTTTTATCCAAACCCACAGAATGTAAACAAGAGTGAACTGTAATGTAAACTATGTAATCTGGATCATTATGAAATGTCAATGTAGGTTTACTGATTATAATAAATACTAGAGGCCTGGTGCATGAAATTCATGCATTGGGGTGCAGAGTGTCCCTCAACCCAGCCTGCACCCTCTCCAATCTGGGATCCCTCTCACAATCCAGGACTACTGGCTCCCAACCACTCGCCTGCCTGATTGCCCCTAACTACTCTGCCTACCAGCCTGATAGCCCCCTTACTGCTCCCCTGCCAGCCTGATTGACTCCTAACTGCTCCCCTACTGGCCCAATTGTCCCTAACTGCCCTCCCCTGCCAGCCCGATCACCCCCAACTGCCCTGCTCTGCTGGCCCGGTAGCCCCCAACTGCCCTTTCCTGCCAGCCTGGTCGCCCCCAACTGCCCTCCCCTGCTGGCCTGGTCACCTCTAACTGCCCGCCCCTGCTGGACTGATCGCCCACAACTACCCTCCCCTGCTGGCCATCTTGTGGTGGCCATCTTTGACCACATGGGGGCAGCCATCTTGTGTGAGGGTGTGCGGGTCAATTTGCATATTACTTCTTTATTATATAGGATATTACTCTGGTAGGGAATGTTGATAATGAGGGAGGATATTCATTTATTGGACAGGGGTTAAATAGGAAATCTCTTCCCTACCCCCAATTTTGCTGTGAACATAAAACTTCTCTTTAAAAATATTAATAAAAAATCAACAACCTTGTAGACATTTCTAACTTCTTACACTATATTATCTGCTATAGTTGTTTACCTCAACACACACAAATATATCTTGTACTACCATTATGTTAGTTTATATTATTGCAACTCTCACCTTGCCCCATTTCCTCAACCCATTCACTACTCACATTTTTTTCTGAAACATTTTCAAGGCCTAAGCTCCTGACATAAAATGCTACTCATTGTACAGAGAACCTTGGGAAGTGTGGATAGTTTTCTATTCTGATTGCTTTGTCCTGTGAGGAGAAGTCACTTGGACTTCAGTGAATACCTTTTCCATCCTGCTCCATTCTAACTGAAGATTGCATTAATGCCAAGTGGATTGGGAAGGATCTGGAAAGTCACTGCTTATGGATATATTCTTAGTCTACACTTATATTTTTCCTCTGATATACCTCAGAAAGCATGTCTAAATTATTTTTGCATCCTCCAACTTCAGTAGTCTTTGCATAAAAATGTGGCCAATTCTTATTTGTAAAATTGACAGAGAACCTCTCACATATACAGGAATCCAAACAAATACGATGGAGGTGTGGCCTAATTTGTCAAACTCTGATTAGGAGCAGACCCCAAAAAGTGAGTAGCTTATTCCTTTGCCCAAATAGGGAGTGCTCACTGATGGGATGCTATTGTGTTGTGACAGTACTGGTTGAACACTTTAAACTATGAAATGTGATAGGCATACATTAAATCTTCATTTGTACCTGGATATTTTGCTCCTGATTTCTTTTTGAGAATATGAGACCATCATGATTGTCTGATTCAGTTGTTGTCTCCGTTTTGAAAAACAATATATTTTTTTTGTGTGTATGTGTTTTTTTCCATCTAAAATTTAAAAATATACCCCTGAACTCATAATCCCCAATAATGTAATATGAGCTGGGCTTCTAAGCTTGAAAATTGTTTTGTTTTGTCATTTACAAAGTCACCCTGGAAAAGCATGTTTTCTTGCCTTGCAAATACTGGCTAGTCATATTTAGTTTACTGTGAGATATAAGCAAAGAAAAAAACCTTGGTAAAAAGAAATAATAAACAATGTGATTTTCCGGCATATTTTTAGAGACTATTCCTTGCCTACTTCCTTGACTAGTTTAAAATAGGTTGACAGCTCTTATGGGGAAAAACACACTAACATTAAAACCACCCCCATATTTTAAAATAAAGAAAGATGATGCTTTATAATGGATTGTTTTGGGAATCTTTAATTTTTAACATTTTAATGACACCATATATTGTATTTGGAAAATAATGATATTATGTTTAAGGGAAAAGAAGCAATCCTTTGAAATGAATGCCCTAATATACCATTGACTTCTATCTTAAAAGGTCAACTTTCTTTGAAATACGTGCATTGCTTGCATTTGAAAAGACTAATCTATGGGAGAATAAAAGGTTTTTAACTGACAGATGCTTTTCATCTAGGAAGACCACTGCCCTCATGTCAACAGTTTTTAACCATTTGCAACAATGAGGAAACATGGTTTAGCTATGTCTAGATTTTGTCTTTGGTTCTATCTTGTTTTGTTGGTTTTTTTCTCAACTAATTCATTTCCCTGATCTTAAGGTCACTTCTATATGGTTAACAAGCCAACATATTGTAATTTATCCCCCAAGTACCACTTGCAACTTTTCACCTTCATATCCAACATTCCCAATTAGTGTTCCCAAATCAGGATGTATTATCATTCTCCATCAAACCAGCACAAACTATTCTCATAATTCTACTAAGAACAATTGTTACTTGCCAGTTATCTAACATTGAAACTATGGGACATATTTCCCTTCACATCTGTTTACTCTCAAGCCCTGTTCATCTTTCCCATGCTCTGCTTTTCACATTGATTACTACTTTCAGGATGTCATTCTCACTCTTCATTTCTTGCCTCATGTATGAACCTCATATTATACTCTCATTTCTAAAATCTCATCAATCTGCACATCACCATGATATTAAAATTCTCAGTTTTACATCCAATTTCTTGTTGAGAAAGTTTTAAGGAACCCCATAATCTAAACATGGGAAGAAACCAAATACCTTAATTTCATGGTTATAGCCTATGTGTCCATATACAGTTTTCCCACATTATCGCTCATTTCTCTCTAGTGAAAATCTTTCTACCTCCAGGAAGGCTAATTTTCTCACTGTCTCTTAAACAGTCTCTAACCTCTACATAGTTTACACCATTTCTATTTCCTTCTGACCCATTTCCACCCTGGTTTCCAACTCACAATGGAAGTATGTAAATCACTTTTATATTGTTTAAAATAAATCATCATGTTAATCTACTCTTGCTTTACAAATTTTATCCTAGTAATAGCATCAATAGTAGCTAGTTTTAGTATATTATTTCATAGATTCTAGGAATGGAAACTTTAGATTCAGGAGATACTTATCCATTTTACATATTGTAACAAATGAAGATCAGTAAAGTTCAGTGAATTTCCAAAGTCACACAGCTAAGAATAATTTTTTTGACCTAATGGGTCTTCCTTTTCAATTATATTCCCACCATCACATCAGATCCATGTTACACTATTTATATCTGCTGCTACCAAGGAATGCCTCTCAGTTCACAACCGTCCTGAATGTTATGGGACAGGGGAAATGTGTTTTTTCACCTAACTCACTTAACAAAGATTTAGTACAATATAGTGGTTAAGAGCTAGGGCCATGGAGCCAACTAATCCTGGGTTTGAATATCAGCTCTATCACATATTTCTATATAAACTTGTATAAGTTACTTAATATTGCTATGCTTTAGTTTCCTTGTCTCTAAACCGGTGGTGATGATTGTGTCTATCTCATAGTATTGGATTATGAGTGTTCAATCAGATAATACATACAAACACATATTATCATAATACATGCCAAATAACAAATCCCATTTTTATCACTATTTACATCAGGCAATGGGGTGAGTAATTCCGAGTGAAATCTATTCTCAAAGAGACCTCTATGGCACAGAAGTATTTAGATTTTTAAAACCATAGGTTATATATAAAATAATTGAAAAATATGCATAATGCTGAAATTTTATTTAATATATGATAGAGGTACCTTTTTGTTAATCTTAAATTCTATCTGAATTAAGTGCATTATATTAACTGAGTTAACCACATTCTCATCATATCTGTTCAGTGAGGCCATGTGTGATAGTTAATTTTATGTGTCAACTTGAGTAGGCCAAACAATGCTAAGATATTTGGTCAAATATTATTCTGGGTGTGTTTGTGAGGGTCGTTCTGAATGAAACTAACATTTGAACCAATAAAGTAAGTGAAGTAGATTATCCTTCCTAATGTGGGTGAGCCTCATCCAATAAATTGAAGGCCCCAATAAAACAAAAAAGCTGAGTAATAAAAAGAAACTGCCTGCCCGAATGTTATGTGTTGGGACTTCAGTTTTCTGTCTTCAAACTGAAATTTATACTATCAGCTTTCTTGGGTCTCCAACTTTCCAACTGCAGATCTTGGTACTATTCAGTCTTTAAAATTGTGTGAGCTAGTTCATTCCCATCCATTCTCTCTCTCCTTTGTTTTATATTAGGCATAGTTATAGGTATTACTAGAAAGGAATCTACAGGATAGTATCTGATCCTGGAATAGTCCTATCACCTAAGTTATTCAGTACAGTCTGTTGAATGAATGAGCAAAAGTGTCTTATATAAGCAGAAATGGGGGGAAAAATGAACCCAAACCACCCAAAACTGAGCACCAAAAATAGAGTCACCTTCTGAATCATCAGAACCAAAGGCAAAGATTGTGCTGGACAAAAACAAGGCCAAGAACCTGGCTCAACTCAAAGGCCAGAAAGACTCCATTTTGAGGTTTAGAGCTTTCTTCCCTCCGAAAGGAAAGGAGAAAGGAATTAGAAAAGAAAGGAGACACTTTTAAACTCTAAAAAGAGTCACTCTCTGCTTTGAGTGATTATTTTTCTAAAGGCAGTTCCTCTTACAGCTCTAACACGAACTTCATTAGAAATGGTGCTTATGTCAAAATTAATTTGTTTATTTCTTAGACATTTTGTAATTTTATTTAGTATTAGATGCCCGGTGCATGAAATTCGTGCACTCAGGGGGAGGGGTTTCCTCAGCCCAGCCTGCACCTTCTCGCAGTCCGGGAGCCCGCTGTGAGCCCGGCTTCTGGCTGAGTGGCTCTCTCCCTGTGGGAGTGCACAGACCACCAGGGGGTAGCTCCTGCATTGAGTGTCTGCCACCTGGTGGTCAGTGTATGTCATAGCGACCTGTCGTTCTACCATTCAGTCAACTTGCATATTAGCCTTTTATTATATAGGATTAGTTTTATTTCATAAATTCTATATGTTCAAAAATATAATTTTTATAATTCAGTGAAACATGGCCTAAAGATAGGCATCTTCCCAAATAAGGGATCATTATTAAAAGTATTTAGCTTGAGGCTGGCTGGTGTATTGTTCAGTGGTTGAGTGTCAACCCATGAACCAAGAGGTTCCAGGTTCGATTCTAGTCAGGGCACATGCCAGATTGTGGGCTCCATCTCCAGTAGGGAGTGTGGCAGCTGATCGATGTCTCTCTCTCATGGATGTTTCTACCTTGTTACCCCTCTCCCTTTCACTCTGTCTAAAATCAATTTAAAAAAGTATTTCGCTTGAAATTTTCAGTTTGGCATAATATTTGTTTATAAATCTATATTTCTGAAAGCATTCATTTTACCCTTTTTTTCTAACCTCCTAGAGAGGTTAGCTGGGGTTCCTAAAGTTAACATAGTGCCAAGAGCAGTTCTTGTACATTTTCAAGGAAATATTAGACTATTCTAATGTCATTTTGGAGTTGTGTGTTGATACTCTCATTGACCAATTCATGAAGTGATACAAAAATGTAGATGAAGCAGTTTAGGCAGCTTGTCTGCCAAATGCTTAGGGAGCTTAAGTGACTTGGACTTGCCTGAGGAGGTAGAGAAAAAACAAAAACAAAGGGGTCAAAATTCTACCTCAAAACAGCCAAGAACATTCCATTCGTTAGAGGCCAAATCTTGGGAGGCTTTATATTTTAGTACTTGTAAATTTTCTTACAGTGTGAGGTCATTTTTTTTTTTTTTTTGGTACAGTTGTTCAGGACACTGTGCTTGTTTTAGTTTATGATGCTTCTTTTATCTTTTTTTTTAAAAATAAACAACTCTGTCTTAACATGATAGAGAACATCATTCTAAAAGATTTTTGTGTTAATATTGACTTTTTATAAACTTCCTTGGTTAGCTAAATTCATCTAAACTCATTTTCTTACATATTAAATGTTATCACTGCAATTTATATGGCATATGATCTTTAAGGTTTGCTTTTCTTGCATTTGGAATGCATAATGTATTTGAGATGCCTTTTATTCTTAGATTTATGTTACCTATAAATACTTTTAGAAAGCTGAGAAGAGGTTCTTAACCTTCCCAGTCCCAATACAGAAAATATTTTTCTTAGTGATAGATCATCGTATGGCTTTCACAGTCTCTTCTGGATTTTTATAAAAACCATGGAAAGGTGGATGCTCTCCTGGATGTTCATGAGTCATCCCTTCAAAGTGATTTATCACATACCTACTCCCAACCAAGTGTGTGTGTATATATATATATACTGGGGGCCCGGTGCACAGAAATTCATGCACTTGTGGGGTCCCTCAGCCTGGCCTGCGCAGTCTGGGAGCCCTCAGGGGATGTCCTACTGATGGCTTAGGCCCGGGACCTAAGCCTCAGTCTGGCCTTCCTCTGCAGGAGGCGACAAGGTGGGCCAGTCAGGGGATAGTGCCAGCCTGCGAGCAGCTGGCCCCGCCCTCCATCACCCTGCTGCTGCCGCCACCACTGGTGGCCTCCCTCTGTGGGAGGTGACCAGGTGGCCGGCTCTGTGCCCTGCCCTCCCTGCCCCCCGATCGCCCATCTGCTGCTGCTGCACAGCCCCCATCATTGTCCCCTCCTTCTGCCCGCTGACATGCGCCTTGGCTGGCCTGGTACCGCCTGCTTGCCAGCCCTGCCCCCTGCTGACCGGTTGTTCCACCATTTGGTCGATTTGCATACTATACTTTTATCCTATAGGATACACACACACACACACACACACACACACACACACACACACACACAAGGCAGGGCAAAAGTAGGTTTACAGTTGTGAGTATGCAAAACAGAGTTTATTCTTTATTGAAATTTATTAATTATTGTATTATTTTCCATACAAACAACTGTAAACCTACTGTTGTTCCATCCTGCAGATGTAAATACACACACACACACACACACACACACACTGAGTGGCCAGATTATTATGACCACCCATTAGTACTTCGTTGGGCCACCTTTTGCTTTCAATACTGCAGCGATTCTTCTTGGCATTGACTCCACGAGATGTTGAAAGGTGATGCGAGGAATCTGACACCATGCCTGATGAATAGCACTGTCCAGTTCTGTAAGATTTGATGGTTGTGGAACCAGCTGCCTGATGGCTCTTTTAACTTCATCCCACAAATGCTCTATTGGATTGAGATCTGGTGATTGTGGGGGCCACCTAAGCAAGGTAAAGTCTCCCTCCTGTTCTTGAAATCACTCCTGCACAATACGAGCACCGTGGCATGGCGCATTGTCTTGTTGGAAGAAGCCATCTCCATTGGGATACGCCATCAACATAATAGGATGAACTTGATCAGCAATGATACTTAGGTATGTTGTGCCATTCAGACGTTGTTCCACACGAATTAAAGGGCCCAAATCATGCCAGGAAAACATGTCCCAATCCATAACACTGCCCCCACCAGCTTGAAGGGTTGTACTCATGCATGTGGGATGCATGCTTTCGTGCTGTTTCCTTGAAATTCTCACTCTGCCATCTGCATGATGCAACTGGAAACGTGATTCATCAGACCACATGACTTTTTTCCAATGCTCAACTGTCCAATCCTTGTGTTCCTGTGTGAATTGGAGACGTTTTATCTTGGTAACTGCAGACAGCAAAGGTGTTCAAACAGGCCTTCAGCTTCCATATCCCATATGATGCAGTATAGAGCTAATTTGCTTACAAACATCAGGTGGTCATAATAATCTGGCCACTCAGTGTGTGTGTGTTTGTGTGTGTGTTTGTGTGTGTATCATGAATAGACAGCATTTCCTACTCCTCTTTAG
This sequence comes from Plecotus auritus, assembly GCF_963455305.1. Classification (NCBI taxonomy): domain Eukaryota; kingdom Metazoa; phylum Chordata; class Mammalia; order Chiroptera; family Vespertilionidae; genus Plecotus; species Plecotus auritus. The sequence continues at coordinate 143,830,814 of NC_137776.1, read as the reverse complement.
AGTTATTACCCCCATGATTAAGTGCTGGCCTGTGAAATATAATTAAGGTATTCTATGAGTATTATGGAAAGGCTTCCTAAAGATGCGATAGGGGTGGAGGGTCGTCCTTCCTCTGTTTTTTCCTTCTTCATGCTGGTCAAAATACTGTCATCTTGGCTGAAGCTTTTTGCCAGGAGGCAGTTGCTAAGAATAACAGAGCAGCAAGATAGAAGCCACTGAGATTTTTACACAAGGTAGAAGGAAACATCTATTTAAGTTATTGGAATCCACCAGATTCCTGTTGTTTTGACCTCTGTTTTATCTTGATCACACTTGTTGGTTTATCTTTTCCTGGACCCACTGCAAGAGGATGAAGATGTTCTACTTATTATTCTGTGCAGTCTGTAACCAGTGTTTTAATCTCTGCGGTGATCTTGCATGTATGTTTTTCTCTTTGGATTACTGCAATGTGTGCCAATTACAGGTAGAAGAACAGGAACACTTTTCAAAAGGAAATCTGTAGTTTTGATTCTGTGCTGACATCCTGTCTCTATAGTGTCATTTCTAGCCCTATTAAAATACCTTATTATACAATTAAACCACAAGCTCCTCCTTTTTTGTGCTACTTATGGTGTCACATTAAGTCTACATCATCAATTCTATCATGGTTAGTTGTATGCTGATTCATAATAAGTATCTAGACATCATATATTAAGAAGCTAAATAAGATCTCTAAGGCATTTCATTGTTAGATCCTAGAAAAGCAGATATCTCTTTCTGCAGTAATAAATTTGGTCTAACTTTGACAAACTTGACATTTTCACAATCAACATATCTGATTTGCCAATGGCTTGATCCTGCCATATTAGAAAAATAAGTATAAGTGTTTCTTTCTTGCTTACTTCATTTTCTTTCTTAGAAACATACATCCTGACATACTAAAGTAATTTCAGTATGTGAAATGTTAAACTATATGGGAATATCTGGTAATAAATAGACAAGAGAGTGCATCGGGAGCCTGGCCACAGTAACACAATGTGTGAAATACAGTACATAGAACTAAAATTCAATGATGTATATTCATAAATAAAGTCTGATATAACTTTTCCTTTGACCACCCAAGATGGTGCATGTATCTTGAGAACACAAAATCCTCATAATGATTACAATCAAAGCATAGAATTAAACGAGGCCCTTTCCTAAATGTGGAATCACTTTTAACCAAAGATTTTATAAGTTAGATACTGAGATAAAAAAGAGAAGCTAATATTCTTAGTATAAACCTTGAATGTTAAATTATGCATTTGCATTTTAACTTTTGTATATCACAAACTTTGTTTTATCCTATCTCTGCTTTTTCCCGCAAAATCATCTCTTTTACTTTGAACAGCTGACTGACCTTATCTGCCATCTTGATTTAAGTTTTAACTTGTGTGTTATTAATGATGATAAAGAAGATGACTAAAAAAAGTAAAATCACAAGACACATTGGGGTCAATGCAGCATGAACATTTCCATGGCCTGGTAAAAACACAGTCACAGAGATATTTGGATATATACCGCATTCACATGGCTGAAGTTATAGGCTGGCTGGCTTCTTGATCTGGAAGCAGCAGGCTGAGAATTAGGCTTCTATAGTGGAACAGAGATAAAATGTTCCACTCGAGATGGGAGACTAGAGTTGCTCTGGATGCTTGACTTTTGAAACTAGAATAGGGCTTTCCCATTCAAGGAAATAAGCTAAATAGCCTATTCCATGCTATCCAGTGCCACAATTTAACAGAGAGCTATGGACCTGTAGAAGGTAAGTGATTAAAGACACAACCCCCCACACAGGAAATTATATGTTGACCAAATTGCTAATCTTCAAGATCAACTCAATGTAAAAGCCAATTAAAAAAGTCATTCTAAAAACTGTCAGGAGAGAGGATGCCAAGTAGAAGTATAGTTAAAAAAAAAAAATCCCTACTAGACCAGAAGGAGTGAACACAAAATATATAGAAGGGGAGTGAAAGCAGAGGGAAAATGTCACATAGGGAATGTATCACTGTAATGTGTGTGTGTGTGTGTGTGTGTGTGTGTGTGTATGTATGATATACAGTTAACCCTTGAACAACATGAGTTTGGACTTTGCAGGCTCACATACCCAGATTTTTTTTCAAATGACTGTGCAGTTCAAATCCTCATTATTTAGGGGTTACCTCCAAGATTGGGAATCCACATATGTAGAGGGATGACCATAGCTATATGTGGATATGTGGGTTGTTAACTGCATGGGAGGTTGGCTGCCCTTAACTTCCCGCATTGTACAAGGGTCATGTATATATATATATATATATATATATATATATATATATATATATATATATCTGTGATATGTGTATATTTGTCAAATACATATATATTTGACATATATGTGACAGTCAAAATGAACTAAGATATTGTAATGCCAAAACATATGAGAAAATTCTTACAAATGTATTTAAGAAATCCATTCTCAGAGCATGAATTTAATTCAGATGGACTTAATTTTACAGAACATCCTAAATTATTTTAAAATAAATACATTTAGAATGTTCATTAAAATAAATAAATAGAAACCAAAACAATATTGAATTATAATCAGACATAAGCAAAAAGATTAAGTACATATGTAAAAAATTAGAAATTCTGAAAATTAGGTATACATTCAATGAAATTTTAAGACTATTAAAGGTAAAATTTTTTATTCAGAAAGAAAAATTTAAAAATTGGAGAGTACTTAAATATAATCAAGCATAGAGAAATAAAGAGGTACAAAATATCAAAGAATAGTAAGGGAAAATTGACAGGTTTTAAAATGCATGATATAGGTTGGAATTACCAAAGAAGAGAATATAGGAAATGACAAAGGAGTAATATTTCAAAAAATATATTAGAATTTCATTCTCTAGAATTAAAAAATACTTGACTACTAATTTCAAAAGTGCATATTCATAGTAGTATCAAATTGAGAGCTTAGAAATATACCTAGACATGCAAAAACAATTATTTTGCAGTATAGGTACCAAGATAATTCTATGGAGAAAGATAGTCTTTACAACAATTGATACTGGAACATCAAGATATACATATGGAAAAAAAATGAACCTCCATCCTTACCAGACACTATCTAAAACATTAATGTGCAATAAATCATAGCCATAATTATAAAAAATAAAACTATAACAATTCTAGAAGAAAAAATAGCATTTTAATATTTCTTTTCAAACCAATGATCTTAGATTGCATTAAAAATTGATTAAAACCTTAACACATCATTGTGGGTTAAAATTTCAGTTTTATATTTTACATTAAATATAAAGAAGTTATCAATACTTTCTCAATCAATATTTAATTATTTTATCAGTATGTATAAGTGTTACATACTTGAAAGAAAAATATAAGAGAATGGCGAGTAGTTAAAAATTATACTAAAGCTTTAAAATTCTAAAAGGAGAAGTAGAAAAATAGTTATACATGGTAAATAATGAAAGAATAAACAATACTTACTATAACAAATAACTACATTTGGAAAAGAGAACAGTAATAACTTTGGAAATTGCAGATTTTACTAAGAACCTAGTAAGGGATCAGGGTGAAGATAACATTCTGAAGCCTTCATCTTTTCTGTAAGGGACTAAGAATATAACTTTAAATTTAAAATTTTTATAATCATAAAACCATATGCATGATAATGGATAAAACTTATAAACACATGTAAAAGTAAAATAGAATTAATATTTTTTAATTGCTAAGATAACCAAATAAAAAACAAATCAGCAAGAAGACATTAAAAAATAAAAGCATGGAGAAATATGATAGAAGCTGTCAGTTATGATAATAAACATAATTGGTTTAAACTTATCTACTAAAACAGAAAATCTTGCCATTGTCCTACAAAACAAAATCTAATTACATGCTGATTGCAATAGATACCTTAAAAAAGGAGGTTGAAACTTAAAAACTAGGCAAAGAAAGTTGAAAATGAAAGACTGGGCAAATTATATTGGGTAAAAGCAAAATGTGCAAAAATGCAATATTAATGTTAGTTGACATTAAAGCAAAATACCCTCAAATAATGTAGTGTATCATCATATATTGATAAAACCTATGATGCATAATAATAGTAGTTATTTTAGAGATAACATTTTTTTTATAGTAACACTATACTAATGTGCAAGTTTGGCAAACCCTGTCCTTATTGAAATAATATTCTCCTAAAAGAGGTTAAAAAAAAACTAATAATAAATACATAATTATTATTTCCTAAGATTGATAATTTCTATAAGCAAAAATAAAACATGAATGAAGGGCAAAATTATGGAGATACAGAATCAGGAAAGATAATAGTATGGCCTCTCTGAGAAAAAAACACTTTGCTGAGACCTGAATCAGGAGAAGGAGCCAACTGTGTGAAGATTAGGGAACAAACCCTCCCAGTGGAGAGGCTACAAAGTGAAAACTCCCTGAGGTCCATGCAGAGAGAATAGAGAAGAGTGCTAGAAGGTAAGGCAAGATAAACAGGTACCAGATATAGAGCAAGCCAGGACAAAACATTTGGATGTCTACTAAATATAATAGGAAAACACTGGAAGGTGTTTGATAGGGATGATGTGAGAAAAACGGAATAGAAAATCTAAATAAGGAAAGCTGGGAGATATATAGGAGAATTTTGCAGAGATGCTGGAAAGAGATAATGGTGACTGTATTCAAGATCAATTGTAATGGCTGAAGAAAAAGTCAAATGCTTGAAAATACAAATAATGCCAAATAATCCCTATTGCATTATTGACTACAGTTATTGAGTAGCAAATTTTTTTAAAATGCAAGAATATAAGTTACCACAAACTATGTACCACCACAAAAGTATTAAAAGGTGTACATATTTTTTATTAATAGAAAGAATAAAAATGTAGACTATGCTTTTGATTAAATAACAAAGTAAAAAAAAATACAAAGAAAGCATGTAAGAAAGTATATATTTAATGCTGCTAGTGCTGTAAAATGTCAAAATCAGTTCCATTACATGGCTTTATACTTAATTTTAATTTTTTAAAATTCTGAAATGTAAAGCTCCTTTTCATTAAAGTATAATTGATATGCAATATTATATTAGTTGCAGTTCTAAAACATAGAGATTTGTCATTTATATACCTTTCAAAAGGATTACTATGAGAAATCTAGTAACCATCTATCACCATACACAGTTATTGTGATACTAGAGGCCCAGTGCATGAAAATTCATGAATTGGAGGGGGAGGGGGGTCCCTCAACCCAGCCTGCCCCCTCTCACAGTCTGGAAGCCCTCATGGGTGGGAGGCGACCCCATGATCAGGGGAAGGCGACGCCCCATCACACTTCTGCTGCTGCCACTGCTGGCAGCACAAGCCTTGGCCAGCCCTGGTTACCTGAGCCTCAGGCAGTCCTGGGCGGCTGGGCAGCCACCATCGGAGTTATGCCTGCACCTCAGGCATTGGCTGGGCAGCCACCATCTGAGACTTGGCTGGGCAGCAGCCATCCGAGGCTTACCTGCGCCTCGGGTGGGTCCTGGGTGGCTGGAGGGCTGAGGGGACAGGGGCACTCTGGAGGCAGGTGCGCGAAACGGCTGGGCCTGCCTGCTGCCCCGGTGGGGCTGAGGGGTCTGGCCACTGCTATCTTGTAGCTGTGGGAGCTGCCATCTTTGAGGGTGTGGCAGTCAATTAGCATATTCCCTCCTTATTGGCTGTGGGCACTGCCATCTTTGCGACAGCGTGAGGGTCAATTAGCATATTCCCTCTTTATTAGATAGGATTATTGACTGTGTTCCCAATGCTTTACATTACTTATATATATTATTTATAACTATAAATTTATACCTCTTAATCCCCTTCACCTTTTGTCCATTCCTCCATTGTCTAACCCTCTGGTACCTATCAATTTGTACTCTCCATGCATCTGTTTATTTTGTTTGTTCATTTGTTTAGTTTTTTAGATTCCACATATGAGTGAAATGATACATGACCTAGGGCATTGGTTGGCAAACTGTGGCTCTTTGGCCCCTTGAGTGTGGCTCTTCCACAAAATACCACATGTGGGCGCGATTGAAACTTCGTGGCCCATGTGCAGAAGTCAGTTTTTGGCTCTCAAAAGAAATTTCAATTGTACTGTTGATATTTGGCTCTGTTGACTAATGAGTTTGCCGACCACTGACCTAGAGGATATTATGCTAAGTGAAGTAAGTCAAAGAAAGATAAATACATGGCTTTTTATTAATAGCAGCAACAAAAATACATTAGATACAATTCTGAAAAATCTATTCTTTGAAAATCAAAATGTTAATAAAAAGTAATTTAAAAATATTACTAAAATTATGATAAGCTTTGATTCAGAATCGTATTTGTCTTGGCAGAGGAAATATTTAAATAAATCTATTTTTATTAGCAATAGTAGTATCATTATTATGCTATTATTTATCATACTGACAAATTAAAAACAGCACTTAAAGGTTCCAGAGTAAGGGTTAATTTCACTATTGTATATTTCATTATTTAATTAGTAAAAAAAAAGCATGTTTTAAAAAACTAAAAACTAAATAAACTATTATAAACATAGCCTTACATTTTATATTATCATGTAGTTAAATGAAAATAACTCATAGTATATTATACATAATATATTAAATCCATCATAAAAAGTATGTGTATACCATACACATACCATACCTACACAAGTCAATATGCCAAAAAGTCCATAATTGTTTTTTCTGCAAGGTAAGTTTATCAGTGATATTTATACAGTTTTTTTATAATCCTATATTTTCTAAATATTCACGAAGAATGTATCTTTAACTTTAGAGGTGAATAACAAACACAACACTTAAAGATTTACAATGTCATTATAATTTTAGATATTTTACAACAGCATATTGTACAATTATCCCAAACAAATTTACAAACTAATTCTTTGAATTTTTGGCAGCAATTTAAAAAAAAAAGGACATGAAAGGATTTAATCCCTTTCAGAAGGAATTAAGGCACTGGGAAGGCACTTGAGCATTCTATATTGGCCCCTCTTGCCTTTTGTGAGGGACCCTCTTCTCACAATCCAATTGCCCTCAGCTGTTGCCTGAGCTTTCTGTTCATGCTGAGCTTGAAGCCTCGTGGTGGCTGGTACCATGGATCTGTCTCTCGCCCAATCGTGTGAGCTGCGACCTCCCTGGAGAAGAAACCTGAGTTCCCCGAGATATGTGATCAGTGCTGGGGCCCTGCCAGCAGGCCAGGGGATCCCAAGGCAGGTGCTGGGTGTGGAGGCCACGGGGGCATAGGCTACCAAGGAGACAGAACTGATCCTCACATCACCCTGCTTGGCCCCGGAGCATGACTGGTTAGCCAGAGACGGGTAAGATTCCTCAGGGAAGGAACAACCTAAGATAGGCACAGTCACAGAGGGGCCATCAGGAGAAAACTTGGGGATCAACAGAGGTGGGGCACAGACCCTCACCCCCCCAACCTTGCAAGGGCCTGAACCCTCACCCCGTCTGAGGGAGGTCTCCTGCCCCCATGGCTGCTTTGCTTCCCACGCCCAGCTCAGATCGGGACCCAGGTAACAGACAGAGACTTGGCTGACAGCAGCTGCCCTATATCTAAATCCAGCCTAGCACCAGGAATGCTCAGGGCCTACTCAAGAATGCAAATAATCCTTTCCACTAATATTTACAGGGTAAACTAAGATTGTTGGTAGAGTATTAATTTTGACAGTAATATAATAATCAAGTTTTCAGATTAATTTAAATAGGCTAATTGAAATAAGTGAATATTCAAAAAAATTTAATTGTACTGGACAAAAAGCTGTTCCTAAAGTGGTAACTAAAATTTCTATTGGTAGTTCATCTCATGGTAAAATTCCTGAACATGCAATGAAACTAAAGCAGTCATATTTTTGTGCAAAAAATTAAAATTTAAAGTTATCAAGACTACATTATAAAATTTACAAAAGCCTCCATTAATCAAAAAAGGGGGGTTAGTAGGGTAAAATCATGTAAGGAAAAATGTCCTATAAGTAAATTACATCTAGGAAATTTTTACTTTACAAAATTAATTTTCATTTTTAATGCTAACAGCAAGACACCCATGAAAAACACACATGGTGTCTAAATAAGACAAAGGAAAATCGTTTGGGCAAAAATAAGAAGGATCCCAAATCAATTATATAGAAAAGATTCCTTTATTAACTTTTGGTCGAGAATATGTTTGTATATTTTTAGGAAACAACTCCAAGACCATGTGGATTTCTGCAACAGAGAGGAATTGACAGGTCTGCTCCAACCACGAAGACAAGAGGATAAACAGTCCAGAGATGGAAGATGCTGATGATGCCTTGCCACGCTAGCAGTCAGCAGCTGTGTGACGCAGCAGGTTGCCTAGGACCAAACCAGAGAGGGTTAGACCTGCATTGCCACCATGTGCCCACCATCCAGATATCATTGCTGACATGTACACATAAGGAACTGTTGGACATTGAAATGGGGACTCAGAACTGTTGGACATTGAAATTGGGACTCAAACATTTTTTGTTATTACATGTTTATTTCTAGGCTGCAGAGGCAAGATTTTTCAAAGGAAAGAAATGGGGAAAAATAGATACAGAGGCAAAGAAGCATTGAACAGACTGTCAAACTACAGAGGGAAGGTAGGGGAGGTTGGGGGGTGGGCTGTAAGAGAACAACCGAAGGACTTGTACGCATGCATATAAGCATAACCAATGGATACAAGACACTGCGTTGGGGGGGGGGGCGGACAGGTAAAGGCATGTACTGGGGGGTAGGGGAGGCCGAGGGAGGTCAATGGGGGGAAAAAAGGGAGACATATGTACTACTATTTGTAATACTTCAAACAATTAAAAAAATAAAATAATAAAATTAAAAAAAATAAATAAAGATTTTAGAAGAAATGTGAGTTGGATTTTGGAAAAGTAAACCAGTATGTGATGTTCAATAACTATTCAGGGAAGAAAACACATATTTAGTATGACCTTTGTAATATTTTAAATGGGTTGAAGCTCATTTCAGTGGATCTTTGAAGGTAAAATGTTGAAGCAATGTTTTAACATTTTCTCCCGTAACACTGATAATGATCTCACAAAGTTGTTTATAATCATTTTATTGCATTCATCAGCTGAGACTAATTATAACTCAGATGAAAATCATCCTTGCAGAGTGCATTCTAAATATTAATAAACATAAATAATGCAAGTTTACTATTAAAGCAATTCAAAACAACAAACAGAACCCACAGGGAGTTTCTTAAAATTAATCTGGTTCCACATAAATTCTGTCTTAAAATGTTCAAAGCAACAATATTCCATATCACAGGATATATTAACTTTCTTTTTTCTTTTTGTTCTGTTTTCTAATTTTATAGGACAAAGTAATAGTCATAGTTGGCAGGCCAGGAAGACTTTCAGTAACTTCAAATAAGGAAAATAGAACTAATTTAAATATGAATTGGCTAACAAAAAACTAAGAACTAGCTGCTCTTGATGTTGCTTTTCTGAAATTCTGGAAAGTTGTTCTTATCCTTGCCTTTTATTTCCTGGGCTGGCAAAAATGGACAATTAATCAAGGGTATGTACTTCAAATATCTATTTAAAATGAATGGGTTTCTTGTTGTTTTGTTGATGGTTTCTTTTGCTGTACCGAAGATTTTTATTTTCATGTAGTCCCATTTGTTTATTTTCTCTTTAGTTGGCCCAGGGAGTGGTATCGGTGAAGAAATTGCTTCAGTATATGTCTGAGATTTTGCTGCCTGTGGATTCCTCTAGTATTTTTATGGTTTCCTGTCTTATGTTTAAGTCCTTTATCCATTTTGAGTTTATTTTTGTGTATGGTGTAAGTTGGTGGTCTAGTTTCATTTTTTTGCATCTATCTGTCCAATTTTCCCAACACCATTTATTGAAGAGACTGTCTTGACTCCATTGTATGTTCTTGCCTCCTTACCATTTGCAACAGCATGGATGGAACTGGAGAGCATTATGCTAAGCCAGTGCTCGGCAAACTCATTAGTCAACAGAGCCAAATATTAACAGTACAACGATTGAAATTTCTTTTGAGAGTCAAATTTTTTAAACTTAAACTTCTTCTAATGCCAATTCTTCAAAATAGACTCGCCCAGGCCGTGGTATTTTGTGGAAGAGCCACACTCAAGGGGCCAAAGAGCCACATGTGGCTCGCAAGCTGCAGTTTGCCGACCACGGTGCTAAGCGAAATAAGCCAGTCAGAGAAAGATAAATATCACATGATCTCAATCATTTGTGGAATATAATGAACAACATAAACTGATGAACAAAAACAGATCCAGAGACAGAAAAGCATCGATCAGACCGTCAAACCTCAGAGGGAAGGTAGGGGAGGTGGGGGTAAGGGGGAGAAAGCAACCAAAGGACTTATATGCATGCATATGGGCCTAACCAATGGACACAGACAGCAGGGGGGTGAGGGCATGAGTGGGGGGGGCAATGGGGAGATATGTAATACTTTGATCAATAAAGAAAAAAATTAAAAAAAATAAATAAAATGAATGGGTTTTCATTATCTGATAAACTGATCCATGTTGGTACAGTATTTAAAACTTGTAGCTTCAACATCATCTCCTATTAAATTTTTTTTAACCCTCTCTCCAAGATAAAGAGAGGAAGAGAGAGAGAGAGAGAGAGAGAGAGAGAGAGAGAGAGCAATAAGCTGCTTTTGTACTTGCCCTCACCACCCACCAGGGATAGAACCTGCAACTTAGGCATATGCCCTGACCTGGAATTGAACCCGCAATATTTCGGTATATGGGAGGACACTCAACCAAATGAGCCACACCAGCACGGCAGTTATGGCTCCTATTAAATTTTAAGGGTCTTCATTTTTATTGTTTGGAGGTTGAAAATACTGTGTCATACAAAATGATTTGTTTTATGACAGTGGGCAAATAATTAACATTTTAAATTGCCATCAGATTATTGCTGATAAGTTTTTTTTCCTTCACAATGTTGTGATTAGCATGAAATGAGACATAATGTGTAAAACGTAGAATACAAATTTTGTTAATGTCTATTATTATTACTGTCATTTGCCTTTCTGGTTCTGCATGCCATTATAGCTTATTGCCATTAGTACTTTCTGTCTTACAGGAATCATTGAATCTGAAGAGACATGTTGATACCCACTTCAACATTTTCATGTACTATGTGATTTAACTTTTCTCTGCCTTACTCTCTTCATTTGTTAAATGGCATTAGCAGCACCTGAGGTAACAGGTTGTCACATATAGCTACTCCAAATACATTGGAGAGGATCAAATAAATGTGGAAATACTTGTAAACTCTAAAATGCTATTTAAAAGATAACTCATTATAAATTCTGCATATTCATGTTATCAGTGTTATACAATGCCAAAATCTAGTTACAATCTGTTGTGCAATGAGCAAATGCTTCCAAACTTTGAATATTACAATATTTCCTGATGCTCTACTATATTATAAAGTTAACTTCATTTTCATTAAGAAATTTCTAACCAAGAAAATATAGGAAATCTTAACACTCTCTATTTTGATATCCTTTGCCACAAACCTTCTTATCCTAATTTCTAATATGACTTAAAGAAAGATCTTTTATTTCTTCCCTTTTCTGTAAAAAAAGAAATATGTTGTATCTTATTTTTTTTAATTTCTTTATTGATTAAGGTATTACATATGTGTCCTTATTCCCCCATTACCCCCCACCCCCCCATGCATGCCCCCACCCCCTGTTGTCTGTGTCCATTGATTAGGCTTATATGCATGCATATAAGTCCTTTGGTTGATCTCTCCCCCTTACCCCCACCGTCCCCTACCTTCCCTGAGGTTTGACGTTCTGATTGATGTTTCTCTGTCTCTGGATCTGTTTTTGTTCATCAGTTTATGTTGTTCATTATATTCCACAAATGAGTGAGATCACGTGATATTTATCTTCCTCTGCCTGCCTTATTTCACTTAGCATAATGCTCTCCATCTCCATCCATGTTGTTGCAAATGGTAAGAACTCCTTTTTTACCGCAGCGTAGTATTCCATTGTGTAGATGTACCACAGTTTTTTAATCCACTCATTTGCTGATGGGCATTTAGGCTGTTTCCAAATCTTAGCTATGGTGAATTGTGCTGCTATGAACATAGGGGTGCATATATCCTTTCTGATTCATGTTTCTAGTTTCTTGGGATATATTCCTAGAAGTGGGATTACTGAGTCAAATGGGAATTCCATTTTTAGTTTTTTGAGGAAACTCCATACTGTTCTCCACAGTGGCTGCACCAGTCTGCATTCCCACCAGCAGTGCCCAAGGCTTCCTTTTTCTCGGCATCCTCGCCAGCACTTGTCTTTGGTGATTTGTTGATAATAGCCATTCTGACAGGTGTGAGATGGTACCACATTGTTGTTTTGATTTGCATCTCTCTGATGATTAGTGACAATATGTTGTATCTTAAAAGGAAAGATCTACCTAATAAGTATGACTAAAATTAGTACCCAGTGAAAGTTAAAAGTATTTCAAGTTCAATAAAGGTAATGGATCAAGAAAAATCCCAAAATAGAAAGTTTGACTTAAACTTAAAATATTTGCTGCATTTTAATGCCTTAGAACAGTGGTCGGCAAACTCATTAGTCAACAGAGTCAAATATCAACAGTACGATTGAAATTTATTTTGAGAGCCGAAAACTGACTTCTGCACATGGGCCACGAAGTTTCAATCGCACTGTACGTGCATGCCTGCACATGGTATTTTGTGGAAGAGCCACATTCAAGGGGCCAAAGAGCCGCATGTGGCTCGCGAGCCGCAGTTTGCTGACCACTGCCTTAGAAGAAATATTGCATGTGGTAAACTCTTAGCAAACTTTAAAATTGCAACGTTGGTGAGAACTAAACTAGTAGTTTAGTTATATTTCAAGTGAAGAGGAGAATATCTACATTCAATATTTTTTTGGTTAAATCATTTTTTAAAACCACCAATATTTGTATAGTAGAAAACATGAGAACAACCAACTTACATGATCACTAAAATCCTTACAGTTATGCTGTTCTCCTTTGCAGATTTTTCTACTGACTGGTTCAATACGGTAAAATGAATGGCCTGTAACCAGTTTAGATCGAGAACACTTCTCTGGTGAGTGGTGAACAGTTGTGTCTTTAGTTCGTTCAGGTGCAGGTTAGTTATACCAAAACTTATAGGAACAGATAAACTCTGTTTAATTAAACGATTTAGTTCACACCAGTAGCAGCTTCTAAGAGTATAATGCTTATGCTCTTCTCAGTGTTCTGCATGTCCTTTCATAAGCATTACCTTTCTTTTTTTTTTTTTTGCGTCTCCTTCTTTTCTCTTTTCTTTTCCAACCTCAACCTCTTCTCTACCCTCTAACAAATAGCCTTGAGTTCTTGTATGCCTAAACTACCTCAGCCTTCTGTCTCAGAGGACAGATATCTTGAAAAACCATGTGCGAGTGACCTCCCTCTAAACAGAAAATAGCTGAAGATTTGAACAACCACTCCTGCATCTCTGTCACTGTTCCCACCAACACTGAGGAAAAACTGAATTGAAACTACATTTGTAAATTTATAATATTTTGATTTTAAATGTCAAAATGCAGTATCTTTCTAAAATTTCCTCACACAAATCTAATGAAACTGGAAGAAACCTGAGAAATCTAGAAATTTTGGGGGGTTGAACTGTTCAGAAGAGAGAGTGGGGTTTTTTGTTTGTTTTAAGAATTTAAACAGCTATTTATGATGCGATTTTATAACTTGGGTGGTCAAGAATGAGCTAAACCCGGTTTGTTCTCAAGTAACAAAAAAGTACAAAAATAAACCAAAATTCTAAAATATCAAAATGTTCTGTTAGATAATATTTGAAATAGCTTTTCAATAGAGCATTTTGTGAGTGATTAGGTGTAGATATGATTAAAAGCATAAGTGGTTAAGTGTAGATATGATGAAAAGCATTTTCTCAAATGCAATCAGATATTACAGCATTTCCTAAATTATCTCATAGATTTTTGTTTAAAATAGATTTTAGAAATTCATAATTTAAAAAATTAAAATTATTCTTTACTCAGAGCCTTCACAGAGTGATTAATATGTAAACATTCATTTTGATGATCCAAAAGATGAATAAGTCACATAAGCATGTCCTGGATAACTTTGTTCTTTTTTTATTTTCAGTGTGAAATATTGTGGTAATAAAGCCCTATAGCAGGGGTGGGGAATCTTTTTTCTGTCAAGGGCCATTTGGATATTTATAACATTATTCACGGGCCATACAAAATTATCATCAAAATTAGCTGCTATATTTGGTCAAACATTTAATTAATTCACTGCTAATAACTTGGCAGGGCCAGACCAAATGATTTCATGGGTCTTATATGACTCTTGGGTTGAAAGTTCCCCAGCCCTGCCCTATTGGATAAAGATTCTAGGCAAGCCCTGGCCAGTGTTGCTAAGTGGTTAGAGTGTTGCCCGTGACCTGAAGGGTCATGGGTTCGATTCCAGGTTAAGGGCAGGTGCCTGGGTTGCAAGTTCTATCCCCAGCCCCTGCGTACAGGAGGCAATCAATGGATGTGTCTCTCTCACATCCATCTCTCTCTCTCTCTCTCTCTCTCTCTCTCTCTCTCTCTCTCTCTCTCTCTCTCTCTATGTGTGTGTGTTGACATACTTGACCCACCATGCAAGAAGTCTGACTACCCAGAAGACATCATGCTGTGGGAAAGCCAGGCCAAATGGAGAAGCCACATAAAGGTGCTTTAGTCAGAAGGCCTAGTTTTAATTTCATCCCTTTCTAGGTGCCAGATATGTGAATGAATTGTGCTTTCAGATTATTCTAGTTGAGTCATCCCCAGCCTTTGGGTCTTTCTTGCTGAGGACCTAGACATCCTGGAGACCTACAGACACCAGGAACATAAAATTATTGTTTTAAATTATTAAGTTTGGGAGTAATTTTTTAATGAAGAAAGAGTAACTAGACTGTGACTGATGATGAACAATAAAATGCAATTTTAAAGGCTAAATACCCAGTTTTTTAAAAAGCACGCAGAATGTAAGGTCATAATTAATTTCTTAAAGAGAAAAATAAAACTTAAATGATAAAAATTGAACTAATTTTCACAGTCTACTAAAATAAAATCATGCTTTTTTCTTCTTTCTTAGGTAGTAATCAAAACTACAGTCAATCCTGTTTTTTTATGTTAAATCCATTATATAAAATTATGTGGAAAATTCTCAACAACATTATTCTAACCCTACATATTAAATATCTATTTTGAAAAATAATAAATTTTTAGAGTTAAGACAAACTTAAGTTTACTTGTAAGTTTTTGCTTATTTTCTTTGCAGATATTTCATATATATGGCATTTATTATATATCACTTAAAAAAACTATTCTCCCTTCAAGCGGAAATTTATACTTTCACAAAAGAGTTAAAGAGCCAAGAAGAGAGATCTGAAAAAGTTAGTTGAATGGTGCATAGTTTTATTATGGTGTTAAATATTTAAATTAAAATATTTTTTCAATCTTTTTCCATCATAAATTATTTAATACTATCATTATCCCACCTGAACCTATGCTATACATTCAGAGAAAGATTATTCATTGTGTTATAAAATTAACTAGGATTTTGAAACAGGAATATATCATTTATTTAATTACTTCAATATTAGTATTTTAAGTCTTTGCATATTTTTTCCTTTAGGAAATTAAAAAGTACATTTTTTCCATTTGGAAGCAATGGTTGAATACTGAAAAGCAATGCTGGAAATTTTAAGTCTCTCCTTTCCTTCTACATAATTTTATTCTTTTTTTCTCTTCTTTCTTCATAGGAAAATTGGTTAAACAATTTGACATTCAGTTTTGAACAGCATTAAAAATAATCACACCTTGGCTGATGTGGCTCAGTTGGTTGGGATGGAGTTCTGTGCACTGGACAGTCACAGGTTCATTTCCGATCATGGCACATACCTAGGCTGTGGGTTAGATCCCTGGTTGGTGCATGCATGCGTGGTAACCAATAGATGTATCTCTCTCATATCCATATTTCTCCCTCTCTCTCCTCCCCTCCCTAAAATTTAAAAATAAACCTCATTTACCCAGATACTTAATATTCATTTCAAATCTGATTTTATTTTTCAGTTTCCAATGTTTCTATAGAAAATATATTCACATATTTTATTAGAATTTCTGGCTTTTGTGCCTTAGCTTGGCGAAGTAAAATAACAACATGTGTATGTTTATATGGGCCCTTTCCATACACAGTGAATTTAAAACCTAATATAAAAATTATTCTCATGCTTGAAAAAGCTTTAAGAGTAACCTATAAATGTGGATCCAAATAAATTAGATACTATGGTTAAAAATTTTCTTCTCTTACTCCAAACTTTTACTAATATTGACCATTTTTTGACTTTATTCTTTACTTAGAAAACACCTAGATTAATCTTTTAGAGGGGTAGTTAAGTCTTGTTTTATAAAATGTGTTTTCAAGGGCAATGACTCATATGTGTGTCTATTTTCATAGAATCATAGAATTGTGAGCTGGAGGGAACAAACTTACAGATATTCTATTATAGTATTTTCATTTAGTTGGGAAAGCTATATGCACAAGTCACATGGTTGGGTAGTAACGATGTAAAATTGAAAACTGGTTTTCTTACCCACCAAATTGGGTGATTTTTCTATTAACTTATTTACTAATTTTCCCAACTGAATTCAATTTGTCAAAAGCACTTCTTAGGATAGCTTTCTTGTTGTGCCACATTTATAAAAACTTCATGAGAAAACCAAACTAAACCTCCAAGAAAAAATAAACAGCCAAATGAACAAAACAAATGAGTGGGCAAATTAACCATAAATATAACCATAAACCAGAATTAAGAGGGTAAAAGGAAAAATACTTAAAAATTCTGCCTTATTTTTATTTGAAAAGGATGAAATTTCCCACAGAACACTCAGAATATATTTTCCAAAGTGCTGTGTAGCCTTGGTTCTGTTGTAAAATTATCAGTGACATATAGAATATGAAGCTCTTTTTAGAGGCTAACTTTTGATCATCTAGAAAATTAGTGTGGGAAACAAATTAGCTACAAGATCCCTTTCAACTCCAAAATCTTACTTATAACAAATAAACCAAAAGAAACACACATAAACCCACCTTTTCTTTGCTATATTTTTCAAAATATTTGTCAAGTGCACAGCTACTAATGTCACTTGTCAAATATTACAGCAATGGTTATGTTAAGGATCATAAAATGTAAGAGGTTACATGAAAAAAAAAACACCAAATGGCAGCACTACTTCATATTAAATTTTGAGTAATCACTAAATCAGAAAAGATATCTGGATAACCAACTTACTTTTAGATCTTAATCCTCATAAATTTATCTTTGAAATTATCCCCATCATTGACATTTCTTTCTCTGTAAAATAAACTAGACATCTAATTAGAAATTTGACTATGCTTAGTAATCTTTAGCAGGCCTTATTTAAAATATCAGAGCTTATTCCTATGCTTAGTATACTTTAATACACTTTGAAATGTCAACAAAACCTTACTAAAGGGACAGGACCTGCCCAACTTAGCATAGTGAAAATGTGATTGCAGTCTTGCACTCTTAATATACGTTCCTTTAAATGATTTTGAAGTTCTAAAAAATGTCTCTCATATTTCAGTTAAACTTTAAATTGAAAATGAAAATGAAATCTATAATTTACTGAGCCAGTAGTGGATGGCTAGATGGTTGGAAGGAGGATAGATAGTAATTGAATGACTGATTCCATTGATTTTTGGTGCTATATGTCTGTGATTCAGAAAAAAAAAAGTAAAAAACAAACAAGATTTGCAAAGCAATGCCTTTTAATTTAAATTTTAATTTTTCTTCAATTTTTAAAAAAATCCTGGGGCACCAGTAATTTAAATGAAAGATAAGAATGGGCAATGCTCTTTTCCTAATTCCGTTTCCTTTCATGTTTTCTGGGTACATTGAAAACCTTAACTGGTACCAGTTTTTACTTACATATATCTTGGTTGCATTTTACTAATTTATTTTCCATTAATTTTTCTGTAATAAGGAATTGGCGGAATGACAAAAAAAAGTAGGCTCAGAGGAGAGAAATGCCAAAGTGTTATTTTCATCCACCCCCAAGCAGTAAAAAGAAGAAAAATGCCACTTTTATCAATTTGATATGAATACTTTTTTTTTTTTTTGCTCTTGGAATGAGGGGGTACATCCTGCTTTATTTGAAAAAGGTTCCCCTTAGGAATAAAAAAATGTTGCTAAAGGAAAACGTTATGCTCTGTAGTTCTTTGAGCTAGATTGTTCTAGCTATCAATTCTTATAAAACTGGTCTTGGGAAAATCTGAAGTAAATTTACTGGCAGCTATCATTATTTTCTTTTGTACAGAAAATATGTCTAATTTATTAAAATTTCTCACATTGTTAGTTAGTAATTTTGCCAACAAATGCCAGAAGTAAAGAGTTAAGATTTAAGTAGTTTCAAGGCTTTGAAAGTGGTGGTGGCTTCATTATAATTGATAAAATGTCATAATGGTTCCAATTCATGGTTATTTTTCTGTTTTATTACCTAACCTGATTATGACCTCATATAAATTATATATATATCAAAATTATTATATATATTATATGTGTGTGTGAATATATAACCTTATAACCTGAAAGACAATAGAAATCCATACTTACTAGTAAATCAAGGATTAGTTTTCCCTTTAAGAGATAGTTTGCCCAAACAGATTTTAGGAAATGGGGAAGGAAAGCATGCCACACTGCTTAACACCTGTATGTGTGTGTTTGTGTGTGTGTGATTGCCTCATGTGATTATGGAGATTGAGGCATTCATTTACATATACATTATGTATATAGAGTAACTTCTAGCATTATAGTGGCTGAGAAGTACCATGATCTGCCATCTACAAGCTGGAGACTCAGGAGAGCCATTGGTGTGGGGCCAAGCCAAGTCCCAAGGCCTAAGGCCTGAGAATGAGTAAAATTGATTTAAGTTTTAATCTGAGTGGAGGAGAAAACCAGTGTCCCAGCTCTAAAACCATCAAATAGAGAGAATGAATTTTTCCTGTTTTATTCAGGTCTCCAATGGATTGTATGAGGCCCATTCACATTGGGAATGACAGTCTGCTTTACTCAGTCTTCCTCTGTCACCTGATTGTAGGCACAGGTGCATGCTGGAAGAGAAAAGGCGGTATAACAAGAGTGGGGACTATGGACATTTGGAACATTTCATGTAACTTACTTGTACCTTCAGGGCCTGCTCAGACCTGATCATATATATACCACTAACATTTGATGATGGAGTGTTGCTGTGCATGCCTAACTTTATGGCTTGGTAGGTCAGATAAAGGCCAGTTCATGATGGGCAGTTCAGGTCACATGGTGACTTAGTAACCCATGGTTAAGCATTCAGTCTCTACAAAGGCCTAGTAGCAGGACAAGAATTGTTTCTCAAATGCAGAGAGAGTAGTTACCTATAGAGGATTGTAGGGCTTTGCTCCAAAATCCTAAGGGTCTGTTTTGCAAGTCACCTGCCCAAGGCTTCAAACAACACCCCAGTTGACACTGACACTTCAGACACTGTTGGATCTACTGATCATATGGCCCAATGGCAAAGAAGCTTGCACAGCTGTTTGACCTGTTCAGAGCCTTCTTTTCTGGGCCCTACTCAAAACTAGCAGCTTTTCAGCTCACTGGTAAATGGTCCAGAGTAATGCACACAAACAAGGAGTATATTGCCTCCAAAATCCAAAGAGGTCTCTCTAGGCACTGTGCCTCTATTTGGGTTGTATGAGGGGCCAGATGCAATAACTTATCCTTCACCTTAGGAGGTATAGCTCAACATGTTCCATGTGGTAGCAATGGATGGATCTGCATAGTGGATGACTGTTTGACTGAGCTTAAGCTCCCCATTTGGACCCCTCTCCATCATTCACACAATAATATGTGTGAGGTTCCAACCAGCAATGGGTCATTTTTACCTTTCAGGTACTTAAAACATGTTTGCAAACAAGTCTAAAACTATTAGGAGAAAAAGAAATCTTTCTATCTGCACCATAATTGGTATGGTTGCCTTTTCCACAGTGACATTAATTATATGTATTATTACATAATTTGTTTTTCTCTTTCATTTCACTGTCCATCTATATCTATAAAAATGATAAGGACTCCTTTAGGAAGAGAGACTCTCCTTAATGGCTGCACCCTAAAACTATAAGACAAAGCTGAAGTTTTGAAATGACTACATTTAAAATTGATTAGAATCTTAGAGAAGTCCTCTCTCACATAGAAATTATTTTCATGCTTTGGGGAAATGGGCGTTTTTAAACAATTTTTTCTATTTATACATACACAAGTAAGATGCCTCATAGATGTAATTTAATTTAGTTACCTCAATAGTTGTAATTATGAAGAATATGCTTTAAAGTCTATTAAGTTTTATCTAAATGTAATTATATTCTCCGTAAAGAGATACCAGGACTATGGTAAAAACACTTCTGTTTTTATATCATACATTCAGAATTGCAGTGCCAGTCACAATAAAGTCTGCACATAATTACTCATGTTTGATTTGAATTATTAAAGCTGAATATATGGATGCAAAGGAGACGGAGGAGAAAGTGATGTTAGGCAGAGGTAGCAACATGCACATGGTGATGTGAAAAGGGTACGTTGTATCTGAGGAGCAGAAGGTACTTCAGTTATGGCTCAAGTAGATGGTAGTGGGAAACTGAGAAAAGCCGTGGTGTTTGGTGAGTAAACAGAGAGAGCACAGAGATGTTAATCACTATCAAAATAAGCCTAATGAATCCACCTCAGAACATGAGACACTCTTTGAAATTTGCTGGTAATGGTCGGCCAAAGATGGGTTTATAGAGGAGAAACATAATAAGAATTATATTAAAAAGAGTTTATCCTGTAAACAATGTGGTTACTCTGCAGACAAGAGATCTGGATTCATGATGTAGAGTAATGAATGTACTTTAATATTATAGGCAAAAAATTATATCTATATAAAATGTAAGAATTTAGGAATCAGACCAACGTGTATAAAAGAGATTCAACAGGTATTTTATAGTTAAAATTAACTAGAGATGGGAAACTTAGAAATGGCATACAAAATTGATCAATTAGATGAGAAAATAGGAATAAGTCATAAACAAATCCTAGCTTGAGCAAGTGTATCCATTCATTGGATTGCAACTGGAAAAAAAATCTATAAGATTTCAAGCGTACACACACACACACACACACACACACACACACACACACACACAACCTCACAAGCTTGTCATCTTTATTTCTAAAAGCTTACTTTGATGCTTCACTATTTTATTCTGTTTGTTAACTGAAAAATGGCCTCGCCCCCATCTTCATCCAAAAAGATAAGAGGAGTCTATCTCAGAGTAAGAAGTTAAGAACATGGATGGATTGTTCCCCTAAAATACAAGGTTAGCCAATTATTGCTCTTACCTTCAACCCTTGCCCACCTTGCTCATTATCTTTTTCAGATTCAATTGAATTACAAGTTTTGTTTGACCAATGCATAAATGATCAGAAATTTTGAGTGGCATCCTTTCAGTTACATAGAAATTACAAATCAAAGACAAACAAAGCAACCTTTTGAACCATCAGAGTCACTAACAATGTATCCACATGTCTCAAAAAAAAAAACAGCCTTTTGGCTCTCTTTTAATGCTTACATTCCATATATTAGAGATAAAAATCCATTGATGGCTAAGGCGCAGATATTAATGTAAGAATGATGCCCTTCATGAAACAAACATGTTACACTCATATGGAAATAGCCAACTGATAATAAAAATAACATAACCTTGGAGTTCAAAAACAACGAAGAGTCCAATTTGAGTATGGCAATCGTGCATATAGATAGCAATGAAAACCAGGGTTGTGCTTGAGATTTTCTAAGTAGATGATGAGAGAGAGAGACACTAATGATAAGCTCACGTAATTCAAGCTTCAAAAGGAATATATAAAGGATGTGGAAAAATTGGAAGAGGTTGAAGATGGAAAGAACAAGTGTCCCAAAAGTCCAGCAAGGAGAGAACTTTAAGGGATGAGAGATAGACTGTGCATAATAGCCCATGGAGTTAAAAGATGGGTTCTTTAAATGATCCATTAAATGTGACAACTGGAGATCATTAGTAGTCTTATCCCACACAGCAGTTTAGGGGATGCCATTTGAAGATGTCCTGGAGCGTGTTTTTTTGTTTGTTTGTTTGTTTTTTGCTTTTTTGCAAATATGTAGTCAAATATGTTTCAATGGAAAAAATTGTGGCATATAAAATTGTAAACATTAATGTAAAGCATATTAAGAAGTTTTTTAGAAAGTTCAACATACAATTCTAACCTATGACCCAGTAATATCAATCCTGGGTATTTATCCAAAAAACAAAAACCAAAAACATTTTTACAAAAATGTCATGATCACAAAGGTTCATAAGAGCTTTATTCATAATAGCTAAAACTGAAAATGGTGTCTTTCAACTGGAGCATGGACAAACTGTGGTATACTAAAAGAACAGAACAGTGCTTGGTGATAAAAAGGAACAAAGTACTGATACCCACTTGGCAACATCTCAAAACATTATTCTGAGTGAAAATAGCCAGGCACAAAAGAACAGCTATTGTGTGATTCCATTTATGTGAAATTTTACAACAGGCAAAACAAATGATGGTGATAGAAATAAGACTGTGTTTGCTTCTTGGGTGGTGAGGGAGTGACTGGAAAGAAATACAAGGGAACTTCCTGGGGATGGAATTGTATAATCGGATGGTGTGTGGGTTACACAACTGTATGCATTTATGAAAACTCATACTTACCATTTCAGAGTTTGTGAATTATTATTTAATCAAAGGGAAAAAGAAACCAAACTCTGATGGAAAGAATGCGCTAGAAAGGATATAATAGAAGCTTATCTGGGTTGAGAGGCATCAAGGAAAAATATCTGGACGTGAGATGAGTCTGAGGGAGGATTGTTTTAAAATAGCATGGGCGACTTGAACATGCTAATATAAAAACAAGCAATAGAGAGGAAAATGTTTTAAAGAGAGAGAGGGTATTGATAGAGCGATATTCCAGAGTAGGCAGAAGGGAACAGTTTTTAAAGTTTGAAACATATTTTACTTTTCTGCTCCATGAGACCACAAAAGAGACAGAGCTGGCTCAGATTTAGGGACTTGGTTCAATTAATTTATAGTGGATTATATAACCAGTCATGAGAAGAGACTAAACATAAAAATTTCATTATTTGGGCCCCACGTGTCCTCATAAGGATAAGAGTCCCACTGGGGCCGCTGTAATTGAC
The DNA here is from genome assembly GCF_963455305.1 of Plecotus auritus. Lineage (NCBI taxonomy): Eukaryota > Metazoa > Chordata > Mammalia > Chiroptera > Vespertilionidae > Plecotus > Plecotus auritus. Next base: position 143,807,430 of record NC_137776.1, on the reverse strand, counting down.
TTTTAACAAGGCAGACTATTTTGACCATATTAGAGACATATCTGAGATGAATTCCACCCTTCTGCTTTGGTAAGGACTAAGCAATGGCAATGCTCATATGAAATTGTTTTTATGAAGGAAAAGTCAAGCACTGCCAGACACTTTACACAGGAATTGCAGGGGACTCTGAAGCCTGACACAAACCAAAATTACCCCGTGCATTTGGAAAGAGCTAACTGATCAGAATATGAAATTTTAACTCAAGCACGGACACTTTCATCTTACTGAATTTAATGAAAAAGTACTTGGGTATTTGTAAAACAACAGAAAATAAATAGGAGATATCTAGACAATCAGTGAGACATTTTGGCAAAATCAAATCACAGTCCCATAAACTCTGGGACCTAAATATGTTGGCCAAAATTATTAGGGACAAATGAATGGGTAGAAAGCACTCCACTAATGTTTGGGCAATGCTATTTGAAATTTGATAATGTTTGGAAATGACTAGACTTTCTCAAAGAACAATACTGAGTTAAGTAATGATGATAGCTCGAAAATTCCCAAAACAAAGCTCTGAAGTGGCTTCATTGAAAATTACTTACATTTGAAACTATGGATTAGGGGCCTGCAATAAACAGACTAAATGGAAACCACCTGACAGGAGAAGAATGGAAATTGGAAATATGTTTAAAAAAAACATATTGATAGAGCGATATTCCAGAGTAGGCAGAATCCTATATAATAAAAGCCTCATATGCAAATTGTCCCCTCAGGCAGTCATTGACCGGGAGTTTGACCAACCGGGACTGGGAGTTCAACTGCTCGCTATGATGGTGCGGAACATGGCGGGCATCAGCGACTCGGTGCTGGCAGTGGGCGGCAGTGGAAGCGCTGCTGGCCCTGGTGGGCCAGGACCACAGCGGGACTGCAGCAGGATGGTGGAGCAGGTGAGTGGGTGGTGCCAAGCCAAGGCAGGTGCAAGCTAGGGCCCAATCTCCACAGGCCACCCCGAGGGACCACACCCGTGCATGAGTTTTGTGCACTGGGCCTCTACTATAATAAGAAAACACATAATTATATTGAACATTTGGAAAACCATTGTTCTAAAAAAAGGAAATTGGCAGTATCATGAGAGGTTATAATGTCCTGTATGGTTTTACTTTTTCATCTTGGTTTGCTTTACTTTAGGGCAGAAGATGCTTGGGTATATTTAAAATTACAAAAGTAACTTCTAATTACTCAATGAGGATTGGCAATACCTGGTTATCTCCTTGCTTTCTTGGCACCTCACTCAAATGATAAGGATAGTAAAGGCTCAAAAGAGGTACAAACTAAAAAAATAAAATAAAATAAAATAAAATAAAATAAAGGAAATAGACAAATCATTCTTACATTTGACAATATGGATGTCAAATAAGAGTGGTTTTCATGTGCTGGTAGGACTAACAGGATAGTTCAAAAGAAGAGGAAAATTTTTAAATGGAGTTTTGCTACAGAGAGGTTCAGCAACATGTAGAAGGGATATTGATTGCTGAAGGGAGTATGGAATCAAGGGAGGGTGTGTTTGCAAGAGAAGATGGGATCTAGTACACAGGTGGAAGAACTAGTTTTTCGTAAGGACAGAGACAACTATATCATATCCTTTCAAATAACTGTGAGAAGATACTTTTAATTCCTTTTTAGCTTATACGTGGCAGTTGAACAGATGGATTGATCATAAGTATTGGTTTATCCTACACTTTCATTGTTTGTTCCTGGGTAACCATCTTTTAATGTTTTTTCTTTTATAATTACTTAAAGCAAATGGGAGGAAGAAATGGAACCCAACAAATAGGGCATCTAACCCTGGAAAGCCATTAAGGAAATGTCTAGGCTTAGAGAGCTAGAGTCCAGTTTAAATCAGAAAGAAAGAAGACTCTAAGAAAAATGGCAATCAGAAAGTAGAATTGAATTGATAGATATATATATTAAACTGTTCCCATCAAAGATGCCCTGTCATTGTACTTAACACACTTGTTTGCATCTCAAAACTATAGAATAATACACCTCTACTAGTAAGATTGGATTCTGAACTCTATTGTCTCCATCTCCTGATAAATTTTATTTTTAACTCATCAGATAAAGATGTCATTAGGAAATAGTATTGGTGATCATTTTGGGATCAATGTCCAGTTGTAGTGCTTGGATGCCAAGCAATAGTAACTGCATTTGTTTCACAGATGATTCCCTAATATAATCCATCCACAATTTTGTATAAGAGCCTCAGGGGAAATGTGGGCTCTAAATAGAATGTATTTTCATAGGTTGACTGGCTTAAAATAGTTATATGTAGATATATAAAAAAGGCATGTGGGGATTAAGAAGGGTTTCCAACAATGCACTGGCAAAGAACTCTGAAAGTTAAATCAAACATAGGAATTTAGAAAGTGACCTTTGACTTCCTTAGTTGGAAAAAAATATGTATAAGCTGGTGACATATATAATTGTGGACAATCATGTACAAGTTAGAGGCCTTTATGGTTTTTGTCACCTATGGAATTCCTTACATGTAAGTTCAGCAAACTATATCTATACCAAAATTTTGTAGCAAAAATAAAGCAGAATGCTCAAAATTTAGTGTATTGCCACTGAGTATTGAGCCAAACTAAATTAGGTACTTCAGCAAACGAGCTTTTAAATGAAACTTGTGTATTTGGCTAGAGATTTCATTTGAAGAACTCAGAAAAGGACAAATAATTCAGAGCCACAATTGTATTATTCATTCTGTAGACAAAAACATTGAATGAAGCTTCTTTCATAATAGTGCTAAATTGTGTGTAAATAGTAATAATAACAATAACAATAATAATATACTTTTGGTTATTTTCTAGATTTTTGGCATCATGTAAATAGAGGTAGACATCAGAAGAATAGGGAAAATTTCAGTGAGTTTTGGTCATCTGTTCTAAATAACTTTTAATTTAATTTGAATTAACCAAAACAACATTCCAATCTTGTAATTAGCAAGAAACAGAGAAAAATAACACAGAATGGCATCAGTGTAATTCTTTATAGTGGCTAAGAAACATACTTATAATTCTTAACTACAGAAGAATTAAGATGATAGAAGTAGTAGAAATCACGGACAATACATATGCAAACAATGGTTATTCAAACCTCTCCTTGCTAATATCTTAGTGTATATTATGATGTTCTCCCATGCCAAAATTCTCTGTTTCAAAATTGTGACTACAGTATCTACCCATTAACAATTATTTCTATCACTTTTAATGTAGTGAACTAATTTTTTTTTTTTGTGCATACCACAAGCACATCTGTTATTATGTTATTTACCAGAGCTGTTTGGGATAATACTACACAAACAGGAAATTATAAGCTAAGAATAGTGCAAATGTAAAACTATATTTTATGCATTGCTTTATGTCTTACAAAATGAGGTGAGACTCATTTTTGAAAAATTAATCGGTAGTACATTTCATCTGGCACTGGTAGGTCACTTAAAATGGTGCATTTGAAAGACACGTTAGATGCATCTATTAACAACCAATTAGAAATAGTTGGAGGTGGCAGTGTCTTCTTATGTAGAAAATACTTCTTGACTTCAGTTGTAAAATGTTGGCTCATTAAACAGTGTGCTGAAATATTTGACCACTTAAATAAGCTATCAGAAGAAAGATGAAAAATACATGTGATCTCTTCTTTAGGATTCATCCATCTCTCCTTAAGTTCACTTTTAATGCAACAGATATGGTTAAGTGTCCTCAGAAAGGTTTAGTTGATCTTCTCTTTTATATTTGCAATAAAACATATTCAACTGTTAAGAGATGCTTGTGGAGAGAATATCATCCCTGTAAACTGTAGTCACTGGTAAACACATACTTTTAATATAACCCATCTTTTCAGTAAGATAAGAAAGAAACCTTCAAAATATAGAATTGGGAAATTCAGAACATGATTTAACAAGGACAAACAGAGTCGTGAATACAGGTCTATTTAATCTCCTTTTTTAATTAAGCAAATATGTAAATTGCTAAAAAGAAAACCATATATATCTCTTTTGTACCATTAGTTAAAATGATCACAGCTAACATTTTGTAATATGTTTGTAAGAAATTTATGTCAACATCAAATTCAAAACTTTCCAAATAGCCGCCTTTCAAAGATATGGTTAAATTATTATTTTATTTTGCTTCCTTAAATACTTTACCTGCTCCAAAAACTAACTCCTTGAACTGACCCAATTCTCTTGCCATAATTTTACCTTTCTTTGTGTACAGTTATCTTTGAAGTTAATTGTAGAGATGAGTCCCTGAAGGTTTACTAAACTGTTTTCCCACTTTGCCCATCAAATGAGGTTCAATTATACTCAACAGGAGGAATTGGTATGTATGAGGTTTGGTGCCCAAGCAGACAATACTTTAAGGCATCAATTGCTCCCTTGGCTTGGGCAAAAGTATGCAAAATAGCTATCAGCTTTCAGAGAACTGGGAGGTCTTGAATTTGCTCAGTCACCTTGTCTTTTGCCTATTTCCAGAGTCACTAGATGATGCCAGTGTGTTTAAAGAGCCATGCCTTTAGCCTTTTTCTCTCTAAATCAGATTCTCAACAGGGTAGAGGTGGAGGTGGATCTATTAGTTTCACCTAAAGAGATTCTTTTTTTTAATACTAACTCTACTGTCCCCTTTAGCGAATACTTGCTTTATACTTAAATATGTCACGCTTGTTTCTTAGGCAGTTAAATCATAAAGGATAAGAAAGTAACAACTATGTAATAACATTTAAATAACTCTATGAATTCTGATGACCAGTTTTTATTTGTCTGTTTCTGTTATGTGAGCACTGAAAACACTTTCCTACATAATAAGCAGGCTTGGTCATAAAACAAGATCTATATTCTATATTCTAATCAACTTTACCTCCATGAGGCCCAGTTCATTATTGCAATAATGGAGAAAACAGTACCTAAATTTTAGTAAGATTTTAAGAACTGAATAAGTAACTTGTTAGGTCCATAGCAGTTACTTAGAATTTAATTCTCATCTCCTCTACTTCCCACCAAATTATAGGGACATTTACAGGGAAGCCCCTGAACTTGGACATGGGATCTACCATGGACATTACTGAGTCTTACAAGAAAGCAGAATTATACAAGTTGGAAGTCCTCTTTTATTTATTTTTTTATTTTTAAATATATTTTATTGATTTTTTACAGAGAGGAAGAGAGAGGGATAGAAAGTTAGAAACATCGATGAGAGACATCGATCAGCTGCCTCCTGCATGCCCCCTACTGGGGATGTGCCCACAACCCAGGTACATGCCCTTGACCGGAATCGAACATGGGACCCTTCAGTCCGCAGGCCGATGCTCTATCCACTGAGCCAAACCGGTTAGGGCGGAAGTCCTCTTTTAGAGATCATTGGTGGCTGTCCCATTTCCCAAAGAAGGGGGATAAAAGGATAGCTTAAATGAGAGTGTATGCCGCCTGTCTGTTATGCCACTTAGAAAAGTGTTCTTGACACTGACATTCTTTATATCTTATTAGAGGCCCAGTGCATGAAATATGTGCATGGGGGTGGGTCCCTCAGCCTGGCCTGCACCCTCTCACAATCAAGGACCCCTCGTGGGATGTCTGAACCCAAAGTTGGACATCCCTCTCGCAATCTGGAACCACTGGCTCCTAACCGCTCACCTGCCTGCCTGATTGCCCCTAATGCTCGCTTGCCTACCTGATCACCCCTAACTGCCTCTGCCTTGCCCCCCATCGCTGTGGCTTCATCCAGAAGGATGTCCGGAATGACGTCTGGAAGGTCATTCGGCTGTCCAGTCTAATTAGCATCTTATGCTTTTATTATTATAGGTTAATATTTAGTTATATACTGAGTTGTAGGAAAAACATTACCATATTTGAGTCTATTACCTCTGCTAAAATAAGCCAAAACATTACATTAGAGAAGTTTATCTGGACATAGGTTGCTACAAAGATGTTTTTATGGCCATACATTCAAAATGTGACTAATCTGCGGTTGTTTTTTTTCTAGTGTTGATGATTTTTAAAAAATTCTAAATAGAAATAGGAATAATTTGCATAAAAGTCATAGTTCTACTCTAACATTTCTGTAAACTTTTTTTTTAATTACAAAGGAAAAAACTACAAACATATATCCCCATGGCCAAGAAAGAATTTTATACTTGTTTCTAAGCTTTTAAAATAGAAATATAGCTAGTTACATATAAATATGTATAAAATCCCATTTTATTTCCACTCTAAATCTAAATCTTTCCCTCTTTTCAAAGAATTCCTACCATTAATGTAATTTAAGCCCTCCAATCCATTTTAAGTGTTATATACATATACATTTTACATGTATGTCATGTGTAATCATAAATAATTTCTTGACTTTATTTCTAACAATGATGGTTCATCTTTCTACCTTGATTTTCTAAAGTAATACACATAACTATGTTTCAAGTTCACGTGTCTGAGCCTCTCCAGCCTATTTCACACTAGAGATCAGAATCTAAGATCAGTGAATGCTTCAGAGCATACACATAAACCTAGAACATTCAAGAAAATTAAGCTTCTGTCTTTATTAATTTTAGAAATCATTAGGTTTTACATTTTAGTTATAGTATTAAATAAAATAAAATTACTCCTAGTCCCAGTTTGTTCATTGTTCTTAATATTTAATATCTTACTTAGAATATATTTATTCCACTTGGACCTCAAGCCATTGGGGACATACTGTATTAGACTACCATGCCCAGGCCTAAGTAGGCAATACAGATATTCCTAAGACATGGTCACAGGCCATAATAAAGTTTATTGTAAAAAGTAAAAGAAACATATGCTTATAAATAAAGCCAGGGAGCAAATAAGAGTAAGTTAAAACAACAACAACACACTTATAGTGGGTGGGAGATGGAGTTATCCTGGAACAATCAGAGGCTCTGGAGACCATTTATCCCACACTCTCATTTTATAGGCGAGACCCTTAATCGCCAACAGATGCAATTACAGCTATACAAGTCTCCTATCATGTGTGATAGGGATAGTGTAAGAAAAGTGTATTGTTTGTTTGTTTGGTTGGTTGGTTTTTATCAGAGTTCCCGGTGAGATACTGAAAAACAAAAACAAAAACTTATCTCCAAGCTGTCAATTTTCGCTTTGACTTTTGGGAGAATGAGGTATGACAATGGTGACAGGAGACTAAATATGCCTTAGTGATTTCTTCTTTGGGATTCAAGAAGATTTAAACACTTTGTTAACATTGTATCTTAGCTGCCTGTTTTTGGAATCCTATCTTAAAACAATTCAATTCTGTGGTTAATGTGTTTTTGTGTTTGAAAATATTAAACAGTTTTCTTAATGGGTAGATCAATTGAAATGAAGCATAATTATAATGGCATGCAGGTTTCCACTGGCTTTCTCTATCATCCATAGCACCAAATCACAGTTTCATGAAGTAAGATGACTCATTGCCTTAATATTCCAGATGCCTCAGAATGGCATTTGCCTCCATGTGCCAGATAAATTAGTAGATAGTCTGTTAATACAAGTGTATTTTGCATTAAATTATCATCAAAGAAAGGAAGGGAGCGATTTATTTTAAGTGTCCATGAACACCAATGGAGGACCATACAACATCTTTGAATACCAAATGAAGTCATTTAAACCATAACTTTCGGTATATTTTTAAAATTTATTTTTAATTACAGTTGTCATACAATAGTATATTAGTTTTAGGTTTACAACATAGAGATTAGACATTTATATAACTTACAAATTGATCACCCTGATAATTCTAATACCCATCTGTAACCAGAAATAGTTATTATAATATTATTGACTATATTTCTTATGCTGTACTTTACATCCCCATGACTATTTTTATAACTGGCAATTTGTACTTCTTAATCTCTTTCACCTTTTTAAGCCATCCCCCCAACTCCCCTCCCATCAATTTGATCTCTGCATCTATGAGTTTGTTTCTGTTTTGTTTGTTCATTTATTTTGTTTCTTAGATTCCACATATAAGTGAAATTATATAGTATTTGTCTTCCTCTGTCTGACTTATTTCACATAGTATAATATTGTCCAGGTCATCCATGTCACAAATGACAACATTTCATTCTCTTTTTTGGTTGAGTAATATCCCTCAGCCTGGCCTGCACCCTCTCCAATCTGGGATCCTTTGGGAGATGTCCAACTGCCTCTTGTGATCTGGGACAGCTGGCTCCTAACCACTCGCCTGCCTGCCTGCCTGATCGCCCCTAACTGCCTCTGCCTCACCCCTCACCCGGGACCCAGGATTCCCTCCTCTGGCCAGTTGCAGGCTCCCGGGACCCAGGATTCCCTCCTCTGGCCAGTTGCAGGCTCCCGGGACCATGGCTTCCCTCCCTCTAGCCGGCCACAGGCACCAGGACCTGGGCTGGCTTTACCTGGGCTGGCTGTAGCCACAGGGGACCGTGAGTGGGCGGCTTTGCCCAGGCCACAGCTGCAGGCACCTGGGACCGTGGGGCAGGCAGCTTGTCCCTCTCCTGGGCTGCAGCCTGGTTCATCCCCATTCCTTTCTCGCGAGCTCATTTGTGCCTGGCTGGTCCCCATTCCTCTCTCCCCAGTGTGGAGTGTCTGAGCCATTACAGAGCGAAGTGCCAGCAGTGCATGAAGGTTCCCTTTTCTCCAACACTTGTTGTTCATTGATTTATTGGTAATAGCCATTCTGACAGGTGTGAGGTGATATCTCAATGTGGTTTTAATTTGAATTTTCCAAATGATTAGTGATGTTGAGCATCTTTTTTTATGTCTATTGACCATCTGTATATCCTCTTTGGAGAAATGTCTATTCAGGTCCACTGCCAATTTTTTGATAACCTGGGTTACTGTGTTGTAATTAAATTACTTTTTTGGACAAGCTACTGAATTTCTTTGGGATCAGTAACCACATATGTAATATTAACATGTTATTCTGAAAAGGATGAATAACTGTCGACTAACTTGCTCATGTTCATAGATATATTCATTTTTTGCTTATTTTTTAGAGCTCATGTTTAACTTTTTATTGATTGCCAATTTTTAAAATGTAAATGATTTCACATAAAATAGAAGTTCCTTGTTTCTATAAAAAAAAATTGGATAAGCTGGCTATACTGAGCAGGCAATTTCTGTATGGCAACAATTAATTAGCAGTTGCCCCTTCAGAAGAAGCATGAACTCTCCTGTGTGCTCTAGGCCTTAGTTTGCCTTTACTAAGGCCTATTGTCTCCACTTGTCTGCTACTTACCTCTGAGCTCTGCACTACTTAAATATGCTTCTCTTGGTCTAAACAATGTCTGAAGTTTCTATGAATGATATCAGTCTATGACTAGTAACTATGCATTCAAATGCTACTTTAAATATTTGATTATTGAGGTCCATGGAAAATATTAAGTTTATTATTTTAATACTCTATTTTTGCTGTTAAAGCAAAAATGTAAAAATTACTATAGTAAAGTTGGTAGTAGATGCCATGGTAAATATTTAACTGGAAAATTTAAGCTACTTAAATTTACTAGTCTGAAATTTTCCAGTATATTAAGAGCATGATTATTGTCAAGTTACTTTCCTATTTGCATCATAGGCAATGACTATAATATTGTTGAATACTACCAAAGTATCTACAATTGGTAAAATGGATTTTCTACCTAGATCTTAAAAGGCAAAAAGAGTTCTGCCCAAGAAAGTAATTCAAAAACAAATTTATCAGCTGCAGACATTACCAGCATCCAGTGACCATGAAGACATAAGATTTGCCAAAGAAATCAGAGAATAGAAAAATACATACCAAATTTGGTTGGCTAGTGTGCAATTTGCAAGAAAAAATACTTCCATATTGAGTTTTCAGCTACGTAAATCTCACTCTACAAAAATTTCATTATAATGTTACCTCTAAGGGTTCTTTTTCATGTCATATAAAATGAGAAAATTGTCATCAGACACTAAGTTTTGGTGATAGAAGAAGTAAGACAAATGATTAAATTATTAAATTAAGTACACAGACAAAAAACCACACATTTATTTTGCCCTAGCTGGGTTTGGCTAAGTGGATAGAGCACTGGCCTGTGGACTGAAGGGTCCCAGGTTAAATTTTGGTCCAGGGCATGTGCCTGGATTGTGGGTTTGATCCCCAGTAGGGGGGTATGCAAGAGGCAGCCAATCAATGATTCTCTCTCATCATTGATGTTTCTCTCTCTCTCTCCCTTTCTCTTCCTCTCTGAAATAAATAAAAATATATTAAAAACACATTTATTTTAATACTAAAATATCAGGGCATAGAATGTTGAGGTCTTGGTTTGAATGGAATAGTGTATGTTATAATAATGACTTTTGAGTTTATGTACTTTTTATAAAAAACACATATATGTAGCATTTTATATAGAATGGAAGTAAACAACCTCTGAGGAGTTGCAATCATATTTGCTGACATCAGTATATGAAATTAGAACACAAAGAGAGTAATAAACACACATGAGGTAATTGTTCCACACGTACCCATGAGGGATATTGTTGGTTTTGTTTTAAAATAGTGTTTTATGGTCTTTATTCAACCAGGTAAAGAATAGTTGAATCAACTATCCTGCTGAGTCAGGGACAAAGTAAAAATCAAGGTCATTTTTCAGCCTGTGTCTACTAACATGTCAATTACTCTTTTGCTTTGACACAAAGCAGCCAGGGAGTTAGTGCACAGCCTGGGATCACGGACACCCACCCAGCAACAGCCTCCAGGCTGCTGTCTGGAAAGCGCTCTTTCTTTCCCCTGTTTGCAGTCGATATAACCCGTGAGTGATTTTTAATTAAAACATAAAATAGTTACATTTAAATCACTCTTAACTGTGTTTATTATACCCAAAATGCTATCTTTATAAAGGTCTGAAAATCTAAAGACACATTGTCATTCTCTCCAAAAGTTAAAATTCATTAATAATGAATGCCTTCCTGGGATTCTTATTTGTAGATACTAACAATCTATTACTTTAAGGTCAGAAGATAATAGTAATTGTGAACATCTCTTGAACATTTATTATGTGTCAATCTCTCTTTAGAGCTTGAGGTACATGTATACAAAATATTGATTTTCAATATAATCTAATATATATTAATTTAGATATATATTTACAAATTAAATATATATGATTTAATTTTCCAAACAATACTTGGATGTTGTAGTGACAATTAAAATCTCCCTTTTGCACATGAGACCAGCAAAGAATAAGAAGTTACCATAACTTCTTTAAGTCATACAGCTGCTGAGTGGTGGAATTGAGCTGCCCATCTTGTCTTAGGCTAGATTAGAACAAGGCTGCCCCCATTACACCACACTGCATCCTCATTTCCCCAGGAACAAAAATACAATACAATACTGAAATGCTAACTAATGAGCTGAGGTGCACAATTTGAAGAACAGCCCAACGCCACCTTTGGGAATTACATGTTACATTTAAGATCCCACCAGAATTTGCATTTTTTCCTCCCCTTTCCCCCCTCTCCCCGCAAAAGAAAAGTCATTTGTAAATTCTCCCTCTCAGCATGCTTTTACGTTTCAGGTCACAGTGCATAGTGTACCACAGAGATAAAAAGTCAAACTCTAAATTTTCAATTATTGCATTTAAATATATCTGTTCTGAATTCCACTAGAATCCCTGCCTAGTAGTGAATTACAGGGGAGCTTTTTACCTGAGGGGGAAAAATCCACTCAAGCTAGCATTAGTATAGTGTTTCCTGTTTGCTTTTTTCCGTTTTCACAGTGGGATGGGATACATCAGGGAAAGGAATGTTTTTGTCCCTCTCCTCATTTCCATTTAAAACTTGTAACACATAGTAACACCAGAGGAGTTTGGTGATTCTGAAAAAAAAAAGTTATCATTAAGAGGGATTATAGTGGGTCAAATCACAGATTGTGAAGTTAGATTACTTAGGTGTCTTTTTTTTTTTTTAAATATATTTTATTGATTTTTTACAGAGAGGAAGAGAGAGGGATAGAAAGTCAGAAACATCGATGAGAGAGAGACATCGATCAGCTGCCTCCTGCACGCCCCCCACTGGGGATGTGCCCGCAACCCAGGTACATGCCCTTGACCGGAATCGAACCTGGGACCCTTCAGTCCGCAGGCCGACGCTCTATCCACTGAGCCAAACCGGTTTCGGCACTTAGGTGTCTTTTTTATTGCTGACAATATTACAGATATCTCCCATTCCCCACCCCCTTTAAAGATTACTTAGGTTTAAGAACATGCTTAGCTACACTAGCTGTCTCACCACAGCAAACTGCTTAATGTCTTTGCCTCTGTTTCCTCATCTGTAAAAAGGGAATAATAGCCTGGCTCATGTGGCTCAGTGGCTGAGTGTCAACCTAAGAACCAGGAGGTCAAGGTTTGGTTTAGTTTGATTCCCAATCAGAGCACATGCCTTGGTTGAGGGGCTAGATTCCCAGTGAGGGGTGTGCAGGAAGCAGCCGATCAATGATTTTCTGTCATCATTGATGTTTCTCTCTCTCTGAAATCAATAAAAACATTTTTTAAAAAATAATAAAATAAAATGGGAATAATAGTATCTGCCCCTAAGGGTACTTAGGAAGATTAATGAGCTAATCCATGTACATTATTCTGAAATTTAATAAGCTCCCTATTATTTTTATTGTTATTATCAATATCATCATCCAGCTCTTTTCCCTCATTTCCATTCATATTATCCATTCTTCTTCCAGAATCAGGAAATAGTCTCAAATAATTATTATATTCAGCCTCTTTAACATGAGAGTGATTTGATATCAAAATTTCAATAATTTTTCAAAAATTTTTCAAAAAATAGAATACCCACTTACAAAAGCTTTAATATTCATTATATATATGATCATAGAGTTTCAAAAGTGGCAGAGTAGGAATCATTCACTGTAACTCATTTCATGTGTAACACTAATATGGGTTCCTAGAAGCAAAACATATCTTCTGAAATCAACATCCTTTGAGTGGTCTGAACTGCTATAATAAGAGTTGGCATGTTAATTAATTCAACCCACAGCTCTTTCTTTTAATGCCTGGCTTAAAAAGCTCAAGACATAAGTTTGTCTCTAAACTGTCAGTCCTGTTTAAGAAGCCTGTGCTTAACAGTCAAAGCCCTGGCATCCTCTTCTGGACACTTTACATGTGGATCCTATCAAAATAGTGAACTGCTGACTTGATTGCGGATGTGCACCTACACCAACCAATGACAGGCTTCTTACCTTTTCCCCTTTCATGTAAATGCATTGTAGTAAGTGCTTCCTGATATTGTATAGTTGAGCAATTTAATTTTTTACAAGAAAAATTAGAGGAATAAACTTAGATTAATATTGAATTTAATATTAGCAAATCCAGGCTTGACCCTATTTGACATATGACATATTGAGAGAGATTGAGAGAGAGAGAGAGAGAGAGAGAGAGAGAGAGAGAGAGAGAGAGAGAGAGAGAGAAGGAGTCTGGAAGACCGATAATTAAGTAGATTTTTATCTCAGAAAATGAAATTACCATTCATCCATGTTACCAAATCAGAAAACAAGACATCAACTTTTACTTCACTATCTGTAACTAAAACATCAACAAGTTCTAACAATTTTATATCCTAATTATCTTCATAATTTCCACTTCTTTTCATTTACACTAGTACCAAGCTATTATCACCTCAAACCTGAACCCTTGTGTGTGTGTGTGTGTGTGTGTGTGTTTACTCTGTATTCTTTCTTTAAATTAAATTTATTGGGGTGACATTTGTTAATAAGTTAATATAGGTTTCAAGTGTACATTTGTATGATACATCATCTGTATATTGCATTGTTTGCCTACCACCCAACGTCACATCTTCTTTTATCACCATGTATACCTGGACCTTTGTAGAAACTTCCTAAAGGTCTCTTCACAGTGGCTATTGTCCCTTCCAATCAGCTCTCCACATGATAGCCACTTGTCTTTACAGAACACATCTGTTTATAGTGCTTCCACCTCCATTCTGTTCTGCTCAGACCCACTCCACATGCTGCTCCTATTCCTGCTTAACACCCTTCAGCAGGTCCTCAAAGCCTGCCCCATCCCTACATTTCCCCTGCCTTCTGCACTCTGACTAAATCACCATAGCAGGACCTTATAGCGTTTGTGCTGCCTCCATCCTGGGGCTCTTGTGCAAGCTGTTCTTTTGCCAGGAGCACACTCTTCCCTGTCTCTGTCTGGTAAACTCCTAACCACTTTTTGGATCTAAGCTCTATCATTAATTCCTTAAGGATGCCTTCCCTGGCCAATCCTGATGAGATCAAATCCCATTGTTAAATGTTCTTACAGCATTATGAGTTTCCTCATTAAAATGTTTACCGTAGTTACATCTTTTCACAGAATTAAGTGATCATCTCAATGACATCATCATCCATTGGACTGCTAGTTCTTTGAAGGCAAGAAATAGGGTATTTACTTTACTTTTTGCTCACCTCTTTTCCCATAGCTCCTCCATGGTACCTGATACAAAATACAAATTCAATGACTTTTTAATTTAAATGAATAAATGAAAAAATGAATTATTCTTCTTTTCACCTACTGTATACTTCTCAGTTTACAAATGTTAGCATAGGAAATGATAATTTATCCTCATTGTTGGAAAACAGTAAGCAGTAGTTATATTTGCCTTTCTTCTACTTCCCACTTAGGGTGGGGTTTATAGTTTATTCATCTTTGAATATCACCACTCAGAATAATGCCACTCATGTGGTAGTAATTAAAGATGTGTAGGATGAATGAATAAATGGATATTGTATGAACTTCACAATTTTTAAGAGCAACATTGGTCCTAGGCAACCTGCTGTGTTGCACAGCTGCTGACTGCTGGCGTGGCAAGGCATCATCAGCATCTTCCATCTCTGGACTGTTTCTCCTCTTGTCTTCGTGGTTGGAGCAGACCTGTCAATTCCTCTCTGTTGCAGGAATCCACATGGTCTTGGAGTTGTTTTCTGAAAATATACAAACATATTCTCGACCAAAAGTTAATAAAGGAATCTTTTCTATATAATTGATTTGGGATCCTTTTTATTTTTGCCCAAACGATTTTCCTTTGTCTTATTTAGACACCATGTGTGTTTTTAATGGGTGTCTTGCTGTTAGCATTACAAATGAAAACTAATTTTGTAAAGTAAAAGTTTTCTAGATGTGATTTACTTATAGGATTTTTTCCTTACATGATATTACCCTTCTATCCCCCCTTTTCTGATTAATGGAGGCTTTTGTAACTTTTATAATGCAGTCTTGATGACTTTAAATTTTAATTTTTTGCACAAAAATATGACTGCTTTAGTTTCATTGCATGTTCAGGAATTTTACCATGAGATGAACTACCAATAGAAATTTTAGTTACCACATTAGGAACAGCTTTTTGTCCAGTACAATTAAATTTTCTTGAATATTCACTTATTTCAATTAGCCTATTTAAATTAATCTGAAAACTTGATTATTATTTTACTGTCAAAATTAATACTCTACCAACAATCTTAGTTTACCCTGTAAATATTAGTGGAAAGGATTATTTGCATTCTTGAGTAGGCCCTGAGCATTCCTGGTGCTAGGCTGGATTTAGATATAGGGCAGCTGCTGTCAGCCAAGTCTCTGTCTGTTACCTGGGTCCCAATCTGAGCTGGGCCAAGTCACTGTCTGTCACCTGTGTCCCAATCTGAGCTGGGCGTGGGAAGCAAAGCAGCCATGGGGGCAGGAGACCTCCCTCAGACGGGGTGAGGGTTCAGGTTCCCCAAGTTCTCTCCTGATGGCCCCTCTGCGACTGTGCCTGTCTTAGGTTGTTCCTTCCCTGAGGAATCTTACCCATCTCTGGCTAACCAGTCATCCTCCGGGGCCAAGCAGGGTGATGTTAGGTTCTGTTCTGTCTCCTTGGTAGCCTATGCCCCCGTGGCCTCCACGCCCAGTACCTGCCTTGGGATCCCCTGGCCTGCTGGCGGGGCCTCAGCACTGATCACATATCTCAGGGAACTCAGGTTTCTTCTCCTGGGAGGGCCCAGCTCACACGATTGGGCGAGAGACAGATCCATGGTACCAGCCACCAGGAGGCTTCAAGCTCAGCATGAACAGAAAGCTCAGGCAACAGCTGAGGGCAATTGAATTGTGAGAAGAGGGTCCCTCTTGGCACTGTCAAACTACAGCGGGAAGGCAGAGGAGGTTGCGGGGGTGGGGGGGCTGTAAGAGATCAACCGAAGGACTTGTACGCATGCATATAAGCATAACCAATGGATAAAAAACACTGGGGGGGGGGCAGGTAAAAGCATGTACTGGGGGGAAGGGGAGGCTGGGGGAAGGTCAATGGGGAAAAAAAAAAGGAGACATATGTACTACTATTTGTAATACTTCAAACAATTAAAAAAATAAAAAAAAGAGCAACATTGGATTGTTTGTACCAATTATTGGAGCATATTAGTAATCATTCTGCTATGAAGGCAATTTTTAAGAGAAGCCCTGAGCACTCTTGCCAAATACCGGCCCTCCAGGAGCTGACACCCTACTTCCAGGGAAAGGGGCCATGTGAAACAAAGACTGAAGTCCAAGCTGAGGATAGCTTTAAAGGACCACATAACCACATAACTATAAAGGCATGCCATGCTTCTACATCAGTAATGGCAATCTAGCCATTGCAGTTGGATCCGAGGGAATTGAAACTGGAGTGCTATTTTTTGAGAGGCAGAAGTTATGAGAAAAACTACTTGGAACATTCTTTAAAGAACATGCTTCCTTTATGAATGTTCCAAAGTTTAGTTCTCAATAAGACTATAATTAATCATAAAAAAAGAAAAGGTACCAGGATAAGCATGACCAGAAATGAGGTATAACTTCATTCTGAAGGCAATGGGGAGTCATGGATGGATAAAATGCAAGTGAGCATGCCCAGTTACATTTTAAAGAGGCAGCACTGATGCTAGAGTGTAG
Source organism: Plecotus auritus (assembly GCF_963455305.1). Taxonomy (NCBI): domain Eukaryota; kingdom Metazoa; phylum Chordata; class Mammalia; order Chiroptera; family Vespertilionidae; genus Plecotus; species Plecotus auritus. The sequence continues at coordinate 143,790,474 of NC_137776.1, read as the reverse complement.
AATGTATCAGAACAAGCTAAGAAGCACACAGAAGCACAATTTGTCACATACAGTAGGCATTTAGGAAATATTTTTGAAGGACTAAATGAATGCTACTCTTTGATGAGTGATCTGACATACAGAAATGATATTATGAAGCTTAAAGAGAGAGATGAGAACTGGGAATAGCTTGATGTTTGCTTTTCTAAGTCATTAGCAGACAACTGTTTCATTAGAGGCAATTATGAAAGTTCATGGAATTTTTCAGCAATGGTAATGGATGTAGTTGAATTGGAGAAACAAACAGTAAAAAAATAATAAAAGGGGGACCTTGGGTTGAGAATATTAATTGGAAAAGCCAGCTGAAAATGAAAATCATAAATAAGCATATAGCCATTTGAAACCATGTATTTTAACTGAAAATAGAAATGTATATTTATTTGCCAACATTTCGAGTGGGACTAAGACCTTTTTTATCCAATCGTCCTTATTTTCACCTAAACCACACTGATAAAGGCAATGTTTATCATTGCAAAATTTGATTTCTTTAAAATAAAGTAAAATTTTAAAATGTCTGGAGCAATCTGAATGGAAAATTCAACATTTTTAATATTCTCCCTCAAAGTTTCATTCTTGTTCTCACTTAATTTGACATATTGCTTTTCTTTGTTCTGATTTCTACATAATTTCTTGAAGCAGGTACATTGACACACCACACACACACGCACACATGCGCACACACGCACACATGCACACACGTACACCACATGTTTTTTAAATTAATATTTAATTTAATTACATAAATGACTAGGACAAATGCCACTCAAACAAGTTGGATACAAACAATACTGAAGCTTTGTAAGCATACAGCCCAATTAGCAGGAGTGGAAATGTGCATGGTACATCAGGAAAGCATGGTGCTCACTTGTCTGCTAACACTTCATTTAGGCTTCTGTTTCACAAAGGTATGCCCTGACCACCTTATGAGAAAATAATTGCTCTAACAATAACTCCCTATCTTCACTCTGCTTTATTTCTTTTTGTTAATATCTGACATCATATTGTCATGTTTGTTTCCCTTCTAAAACATTAACTTCTTGAGTCAGAAACTTCTTCTATCTTGTTCCCTGCTGGTTCCTCATTGCCTAGCAATGTGCCTGGTATATGAAGGAATCTTAGTAAATATATTTTACCAAGTGGATGAGTCAAAAGGGTATGACCACACCAGATATCATTAAACACTGTCATCTTTTGACAATTTTATAACAATGGTATCTTGTAATTTTAATTTGTTTGTCTTTAAGCATGAGCAGATTGTGCAATTGAGCATATTATTAGAAAGTTTTCATTTATTTTGTTCTGTGAATTGTCTCTGCATATCTTTTGTTAGCCATCTACTGAGTTATTGACCAAAATTTAAAGCAGGACCAGTAAGAATGTTTGTGTGTTTTCTTCACAGCTGTCTGGGTGCACACAAGCAATAGACAAGACTGGATTTAGCTTGGTAGACAGATACAATGCAAGGATACTAAGTAAGTGCATCCAATGGAGTGGCTATAATAATGCACATGGACTATCTGCTAGGTAAGAAAGAAAGTGAGGGTTTTGGAGGAAAGGAGTTTGGACACAGAAAAGGTTGCAAGATCAATCAATTTTACATCCCAATAAGAATCAAATAATCATTCTCCTAATTTTTCCAGAGGTTCTGCTGAGAGAGCAAATAAAACCATCAAAAATATGTCTATAAAAAGGATGCTAATATGAATATTCAACTTTATGAATGGGAAATGTGATTTTAGAGAGGTTCAACAAATCTGAGGATTAATCTGGGACTACTCAGTAAAATAAATATTCACGACCTCTATGATCCAGTAGCTAGCTCTATATTAGAGTAACATTCTCAACAAAATTAGTGATGGCAGGGAGCTGGGTGCAATCTGTGAGAGTGGTGGGTAGGTAAATTCATAGGTTAAAAAATATATGGTCAAGGCACATCAGAATGTATAGTGTGAACTAGCTCACAGCAGTGGTTTGTAAGTATTGTGCTGTTCTGTAACTCTCACCCTTCAGCTCCATGCCCAGTTTTTCAGTAATCTTCTCTGTGATGCTGCAGTTGGGAAGCTACAATTTACTTTCCCAGAAAGGTACCTTCTTTCTCGGATTCTGCCAATAGGAGACACTAGAAGAAATTATCAGGCAGGGATGAAAGAAGGATGAAAAGTTATCCCTAATCCTGCTTTCTTAATTGTCCTGTATTTGTCAGAGTCACTACAACAGTAGCAGGTGGTTCAGGCTCCAGCTCCTTGCAGCATCCTCAGTCTCGGAGGCCTTCTGGAAGTCTCAGCATGGCTACAGGGGACCCTCTCCTGAGAGGTCTGAGCACCAGCTCCATGAGATCCTTTCCTCTCTCCCCTTGGTTCCCCAGCCCTAAATTTCACAGTTTCTTGCTATAGTTCTTATTATATGGGTTACCTCCATTTTTCTCTCTCTGTGTTTTTAGCTCTCTAGAAATCTTATAACTAATTATGCTTATTGTTTCCCCTGTAGAGGTGTTCTCTCTTTTCCGCGTCAGCATGGAAAAGGAACGGGTCCGATTCTGAGTGGGGGAGCTGGGGATTAAGAAATAAAAGAAAGAAAGAGACCAGATAGAAAGATAGAAACAAAGCTGGGAGCCAGGTGGGACACCATCCTCTCTGATGGAGAGGCAGGGACCCCGGAGCTTACGCAGCACATTTATTTTATACCCCCAAATACCAGAAAGTATCACCAAAACTTAGGATCAAAGGAGCTTATTTGCATTCTTGAGTAGGCCCTAGCATTCCTGGTGCTTGCCTGGATTTACATATCAAAGTCCGCTAGGCCGACACCTGGGCTGATATGAAGGCCAAGCTGATAACATGTCCAGCCTTTTTGGGGAAGCATGTTCCCAGGGCGTGGCTCTGCCTATCGCCCTGAGTTCAGCTGTCAATAATTAAAGAAATACCCATGTGCCTTCCCAGGGGGCCCTCTACATTCCCCTCTACATGAAATGATTCCTCTAGTATTTCCTGAAATAAATGGATATTGAAAACACTGCTGACTCTGAACTTGACTTCTCAGGGAACCTCATGTAGTGGAATCATACAATAGCAATGTGAATGTACTTAATGCCACTGAACTGTACACTTAAAAATGGCTAAAGCTGAAAATTTTACGTTATGCATATTTTACCATAGTACAAAAAATTAAAAGTGCTGAAAGGGATAATAAAATAAACAAATTGAAATCTCAACATAATACATTTGTATAAGTTAAAAATAGAACTTTGCAAATTAACTCTATATAATTCTTCCTAAACATTCTTATTAGGGCAAAGTTTCTCTCTCAACCATGAAACTATTGACATTTTGGGCCAGATAACATATTTTTGTTGGGTGAAGGGGACTGTCTTCTGTCTTATTGGATATTTAGCAGCAGCCCTGGACTCTACCCACTGGTAGCACCTCCACCTTCTGTGAACAAAAAATGTTTCCAAACATGTGATGTCTTCCAGTGGTTAAAATCATCCCTAGTGATTTGCAACCACTTCACTGGAGAATGACGACAAATTTTCTAGTTTATATATTTTGGGAGAAAGTGGCTACTCTGCCTTTTCTTTCTTGGGATCTGTTTGCTTTCAGAGAGTATGTGCACTGGTCTGATTCTAATCTTGCAGCGAGTTTAATGGTGAAGACTTTGTCTCCAAATCCTATAGATTTTCAGTGCTAAGGATGGGTCAGTATTAAGTAGTCCATCACTTGTATATGCTTGAGCAACATTCCCCAACTCTCTCAGATATATTTATTTCAATATGTCAAGCTCCTTTGTCTTTCTATGTGAATTGTTAGCTCCATCAAGCCTCAGCTGGTCTTTGGGCTGGGAAACATGAGATATGAACCAGATGCAGAATTGAGGTACTCTTTCTCAGTCTTCATTGCTGGATTCTCCTTTATAATTTACCCTTTTAGCGATGGTGTCCCAGGGCCCTTTGAGGGGTCTTATTATTGTCTCTGTCTTCATTTATTGCTTTTATGATCTCAACTAGGCTTATGCCTTTCAAGGCCACCTCTTTGGTGAGGCCTGCTATTTCTCCACTGAACTCTAGTCTTACATCTAATTATTATCTATTCAAAATATTTACTTGGCTATCTAATAGGTATATCAAATAGTATATATCTGAAAATGAATTTCTGATTTCCATTCCACTACCTTCTTCACCTGATCTGTTTTTCTTGCAGTATGCTCCATCAGAGTAAGTGGAAGCTCAGTCATTAATTAGGCTAAAACTTTTTAATTCTTCTTTTTCTTTCACCCCCCATGGAAATCCATTAGAATATTTTGTTTACTTATTTTGAAAATATATTCAGAAATTTCACCACTTCTCACTACCTTTACTATGACTGCTTTGATTAAAGCCATCAATTTAATAGCTTCTGACTGTTCTTATTCTTGCCTCATCCTATTCTGTTTTCCACACCAAATACAGTATGATTTATTTAAACTGTGAGTCTTACTATGCCATTTATAGGCTCAAATCTTCCGATTGCTTCCCCCATTTTGCCTTCACTCCAAACAATGGCCGAAGTCCTCTCTGTGGCCTCACTCTGTGTGATCTGCCATCTCTCCACCTTTTCAGACTCCTTTCCTTTTTGCTATGCACTCCAGCCATTCACTATGGTCCTTTGTACTTTCTGTTTCCTGTACTTTGAATGAACTCTTCCCAGACACCCACAAGGTACTCCCCCTTCCGTCTTTCAAGTCTCTATTCAACTGTTACTTCCTCAAAGAAATCTTTCCTGAACACTTTATCCTGAGTAACTGTCCCACCCTCATCCTCTGTCTTTCCTCCCTGATCATAGCTTATAATCATATTATACATTTTTATTTTTATAGGTGTATTTTATTTTTCTCCTACAACATATAGTTTCATGAAAGCAAGGATAGTGTTTATTTACTCGTTGATGCTTTGTGCTGTAACGGTGCCTGCAATGGGCTCCCAGCTCATATTTGGTGAAATAGTCCATGAGTGGACCTCTCAGCATATGTTGACATAGATAAAGTTAATTTGAGATGGGAAATAGATTAGGGAATGAAAGTTCAGGCCAGGGTACAGGAGCTTTGTAGTTAATTTAATAAAAATGCTCTTTTGACCTATTTTCAAGCCTTCTAGCAGCAAAATCAAACTTACTCAATAGTGGGCCCATGAGAACACACACAGAAACAGTGGTTTGGTATTATAAGAAAGGTCTGAGGAAATAAATAATCACAAGACTGTGATAATAAACTGCTGATTTCCACCCCAAATAGTAATGGTAAAACTTTTAGTTAACCATAGACTTAAAAACTAAAAAGAACATAAAGCTGGAGAATTTGGGATGGGGGAACCCACTTTCCTCTTGCTTCATTTTATTTATTTATTTATTTATTTATTTATTTATTTATTTTATAGAAATTAACTCTCTTTACTGCCTTCTGCCTCTTTACTTGCACCTCTCTAGGGGAGAATAAGCTGATTGGTGTGGCTTTGACTATTTCCTGCTGCTTTCTCTTTGGGAGCTCAGAAAACCTGAGCTCCAGACCTTTTGGTAAACTTAGCAGTAAAAGTTCCACATGTACAAGAAAAGGACTGTGTTTTTCAAGGTTAGTATATCTATTTCAGGCTTGTTCTATTAGCAAATCCATATAGATAACAACCCTTACACCATGTGTTCAGATTAGCCATAATAGGTAATAAAGGTGCTCCTTAGATCTCTATTTGCCTCTCTTAATTAGTAAATGCAGAAATCAGGCAAGAGGGAAAGCTGTATAATCTATTAGCTCCTTCATTCCAGCTGTTATATATTTGCCTATTTAATAATAGATTAGCTGTCTATATCTTGCAGGTTTGTAAAGAAAGTTAAGATGATATAAGTAGTACTCAAAAATGGGATGAGCAATTGAAAACATTTTTTTCAAAGGAAGTTAGGGATATTCCCTTTCAGTCTAGAGGGCACCACATCAGCCTGCACATACTGTGGCACAGTTACACTGCCCAGTCATAACCTTGAGAGCCTTCCTAAAACCCACAAATTTTTGATATTTACAAATTCCCATGATGCCTTATTCCTATCATACATTTAAACAATTTAATGAATATAAATGAACCACTAAAAGCAAACACATAGTTTTGTAAGCTGCGGTCACTTAACCCCAATAATAAATCCTAAACAGCTAAAAGACTTCATCAGAATAAATGTGATATTGCCATCACAACAGTAAAGAGCTACACTATGGTATCGGTGGGTTAAGTAATTCTTATCCCTTAAAAATCTTGAGGGGGAAAAGGAACACACAAATATCACCTCAAGACAAGTAAGGGAGTACTTTTGTTTAATTATCTGTTTATGTTTCCAGAAATAGATGTCTATAATAAGGGAGTAAAAACAATAGTGGTAGGTATGAGTTAATTATAAACACAAAAATAAGAACATATACTAGCAACCTGATCCAGCAATGCCACCCAAAAGAAAAGAAAACATAGTCTACATGAAGTGTATACATGAACATTTATACCAGCTTTATTTTTAATGATCCAACCATGGAAAGAACCCAAGAGTTCATTAATTGGTGAATGAATAAACAAATTATGATATATTTATACTCATTAAAAATTTGAAATATACTGATACATGAAACAACATAAATTAATCTGAAAAATATTTTGCTATGTGAAAGAAGTCAAACATAAAATACTAAATACTTTATAATTTCATTTATATGACCTTCTAGAAAAGATGACATAAAGTAGGCGAGATTATGGGGAGATGGGGTCAGGTGAGGCACTAAACTGCAAAGAAGCACAAGGAAAAATGTTAGAGTGTTGGAAATATTCTATAGCTTGATTCCGGTGGTGTTACATGATTGTATACAGTTGCCAAAATTCACCTGAAATGAGAAATTACTTATGTGTAAATTTTACTTCAATAAATGTTGACAAATATATAAATTGGGAGTTATGAAGAAGGAAGTAAGAGAAATGTTTGGAAGAACAAGAATAGATATTTTTGCAATGTGGACATCAAAGGAATATTGAAGGCATGGAACACAGCCGAGAATAAACAAGAATTGTTTCTTCAAGGGCTGCCTTCAAATATGCTCTCTAAATTATCTCCCGCCCTCTCTCTAATTACGTCTTGATCATATCCCATTGTTTCAGGCTCCTTTCAGTTATAGGAATACTTTCATTTTTATTATTATTTAGATACAGTTTAAATATGAAAGACTCAGTATTTTTAAATTTAAGTTCAAATTTTACATTCAAGTCAACTCCTTCACCATCATCCCCGCCCGAGCTTATGTCTAAAATGTGGCTAAGAGACCCATAATGGGAAAGGGGGTAAGGTCTATATTTAACTCTACTTCTCTTCATCACTCCACCTCTCCCTCTGCCTCTCTGCATTTTCCTTCTTTCATTGATATACTGAGACAAAGGAAAAGGGAAGAATAGGGCAAAATGATGTATCAATTGACCACAGGTCCTCTGTGTGTGGAGCAGTCTTAAATGATCACCTGTGATTTTCTCATGGGTCATGTATCCTTGATGTGTGTAATGCATTCTGTGGCTGACATATTCCCAGGGGTCTATCCATTGCTTTGTACTACTAGTATCACCTTATATCTACAGGCTATTCTCCAATGCAAAGTCCTTTCATGGTGGCTCACAGTTTGGCTAACTTCTGTGATCCCCCACCCCAATTGGAACCCATGGAAAATGTACTCAACTTTGCCACAGCGTGGTGATGTACAGTTTTACTTAGTACTGTTCTTCTCAGTCTCTCTTCTGTTGTTCATTGTTCCAACTAAAATTCTGCCTTCAGAATTCTTGCGGGAAGCAGGCACATGTCCCTCAAAGTCCAAGGTTAAGGAGGAGGGCCAAACATATCATTTTTCAAAATAAATTCTCTAACATCACTTTCTTCACTCAAATGGTAGACCCAGTATAAGCTGACTGATTCAGCTGCTTGGCAAGCACAGAACCAGGGTGTGAGATGTGTATGCAGTTACCTCCACCTCTACAAGTACCTCTTTAGATGAATGTGGTGGAAGTGGGGGAAAATTGGGGAAGAAGTACTTACCTTTCTCTTTTACTAGAAAGGAAAGAAAAAAGGTATTTTTCCTCTAAACTTGAAATTAACTTTGTTAAAGGCTCAAGACCACTGATGAGGAGATCTCAGGAACATAGTACCTACCTCTGAGAAGCCCGATAGAGCTCAGTAAGCTCTGCAGTCTGGAAGCTCCTTGGCTGCTGTGTAGGATTGTTTGTTATTAATTCAGTATCTTCCCATCTCCTTTTATATTCTCCCTTAGGTTTTAAGAAAGAAATCTGGGAACCATATATCCCAGAATCCTTTGCCAGTACAATGTAGTTCGACTCAAACAATCACAGATACTCACAGGGGGTTAGAAAAATTGTTCTATGGTGAGAGCTTTGGGCAGACATGAGGGCCTGGGCAGGTGGCAGAGGTTTTCTCCAGGTGTCCTCCTCTTCCTTTTGGTGCTGTAGGCAGATGGAGTCTTTATCGGCATTTTCCCTGCAGTCCTTGCCCTTCCAAATGTAATGAAAGCCAATAGTGCCCTTCTTCAGTATTATTCTTCCAGCCATTCTGATTGTGGTGAAGTCTGGGAAACCTCGTACAATTCTTTCCACTCCAAATTCCTAGAGTGGATTTTTCTTTCCCTCAGAATACTGACTGATGCAACAACTCTCTTTAAATATAGAGAGAGACACTTATCTTCTACTCTTCTATGTTTAGTAACTCAACCTGAGAGTCTCAGACAATAGCATCTGGTTACATAGCCTGGGGGGATTAAAACTTTATGATTGTCAGTTACAGGCTACAAAAAGATGGACAAACACATTGATGGAGTCAGGCCAGTGTCCTGTTGTGGGCAATGGCCTGAATGTGTCACAAATGATAGAACCCTTTGTTTAGGGGTTTGGAGATTGAACAAAAATTCTTCGGCACACATTGGTATTTCCCACCTTAACTCAATTGAATTATGTATGTTAATAATACAATTTACTCAAACTTTTCTTCTTTTGGAGTCATAACTAGGCAGCTCAGGTAATAGGACCTTAGCTTAGGGATAAGTAAATAAGGGAAAGAAGATGTTTTCTTTTGTTGTTGTTGTTGAGGGCTTCATGAGAAACAGAGCATCATTCGAATATTTGCACCATCACCCAGTTAGGAACCGCAGAGAATTGGAATGTCATTCAGGACACATGTCACTCTGGTCGTCCAACAGCAGACTAATGACCCAGCATTCCTATCAGCAGTGCCTCCTCGGAAGCAGGCTCCTGTGGTTCTGACTGGCAGGCTCGGGTTCGTTCTGGCTCTGTTTTAACTTACCTGTTTCGTTTCTCTCTCCACTCTCCTCTTTACATCATGTGTTTTGCTTACTGTCTTCTCTTTGGCTACATGCTGAGTATTTCCACAGAGCTCTCCCTTCAGCTGGAGGTGGCTGTGGCCTTGGGATTGGGCCTCTGGGTTCTGCTCCCGAAACCTGTGTCATGGCCCCAGACCCTTAGGCCTTTCTGGAAGGTGATACATTTGTGGCATCAGAATACTCGGCTCACTTTCCTGTTCTGGCCTAAGCAAGCAGCCCCTCCCCTCCCCAGCTTTTGGGCCATACACAGCCCCAGTTCCATGCACCTGGCTGTTCTCTGGAGAAGAGACAAGGCATCCAGGAGAATTGGGCTTTGTGTATAGGTGGAGTGAACCAGACTCCTATGGCCCAGTATGGGACTGCAGCACTTGTCTCTCCTCCCCTGCTGTCACCTCCCCCACCCCCAGTAACTCCCAAGATCCCGAGAGATTAGGCTGCTTCTGGGAAAAAGTGGTTGCAGCTGCAGAGCCTACAGTCAGTCTGGTTTGGCCAGTCTCTGAGCTGCCCCTGTGTTTGGCTCTTCCCAGCCCATCCTCTCCCAGTGGCTCCCTCAGGACCCAGAGGCCTTACCAGAGGTAAGGAGTGTAGGGGAGGCGAGGGACATCCTGTTGTCCTATGATTAGGTCTCAGTCTTTTAGTGAGGCTGAATCTGGATTATAAACCTAACAGTGCTTTTCATTTTCTCCCCTTAGGTGGGATGAGAAGACATTAGTAGAGGGAGATGAGTATTTCCCTTCTCCTATGTAGAATGCTAGAGGGGCCTGGGTTGGGTATTTCACCTCCCTCCCCACCAGGTCAGTTAGGTTCTGCTAAAACCCCAGCCGGTTAGTCTCTGGTTAAGCAGTTTCTCCTGAGGGCTGTCCTTGTTATGAGGAATGAAGTGCTCAGGTGTATTTCAGATTGGTATCCTTTCCTTCCCCCTGCTGGAAGCAAGAGGGTTTTTTGGTTGGTTTCTTTCTTTCTTTCTGATATTCACAAGGCCAGCTCTGGGGTTAAATCACTAAAGTGTGGGGTCCCCTTAAGACTGTCTTCCTCTGAAGTTTTTAACTCCCAGACTTATCCTCAGAGGTTCAGGGGGTTCACCAGTTATAGGCATACCTCATTTTATTGCGCTTCACTTTATTGTGCTTCACAGATGTGGATTCTTTTTAAACTGTATTTTTATTGATTTCAGAGAGAGGAAGGGGGAGGGAGAGAGAGATAGAAACATCCATGAGAGGGAAACATTGATCAGCTGCCTCCTGTACAACCCCTACTGGGGATAGCGCCCTGCAACCTGGGCATGTGCTCTGACCAGGAATGGAACCCCGATCTCTTGGTGCATGAGATACCATCTGGTCTTCTTTTGTTTGTTTGTTTTTTAACCCTCCCCCCAACAAATAAAAAAGGAACTTGCTTCATTATGTGGTCTGGAACCAAACCCACACCTCTGAGCGATTACTGTAAAGTTAATTTTCCCTATCTGTGCAATTCTCCTGTTGTTATTTCCAATTTTGTGGGACACTAGTTTGCCCAACAATATCACTTTTCTTGTGGATATAAGAAAAAGTGTTGATGTTTTACTTTGCTCAGATTTTTATTTGTTGGTAAGATGGAGTGGCAGCTCCAAGCTTTTTACATCCCAGACTGGAGACAGAAGTCTGGAGATTGCATTTTAATGCAAGCAGGGAAATAACAAACAGGGAAACAAACTAAGCTTATAATAGCTCTTATGACAAGTGCTCTGGAGAAAATAAACCAGGGCCAGGAAAAGAGGCAGTTCTACTGATAAGGACAAGTTGCTATTTTATAGTGGATAGTCAGGGAAGACATCGCTAAAAAGGCGGCATTTGAGCGGGGAATGGGAACCTGGTGGCTATCTGGAGGAAAGGGCAAGTGCAAAGGCCCTCATGTGTAGAGTGTTCTTGGTGGTCTTGAGCAACAGCAAGGAGAGCTGTGGCCACACAGGGTCAATGAGAGAGAAGTGGGAGATAAGCCACAGGCAGGGTCCTTGGAGGCAAAGGTAGGTTCTTTTGTTTTAGTCTCTGTGAGATGGGATGCTAACAGAGAGGTTTGTGTTGAAGACTGAGGTGAGGTGATCTGATTTAAGTTTTAAAACTATTATTCTAGTTATTGTGCTGAACATAGATAGTGAGGGACATGTGAAAACCAAGAAAATATTAGGGAGCCAATCCAATAACTCACTTTTCTCTGCGTCATGTATACAGTGGTAGTTATTAGGTGGTGATTTTAGGTTTAAAAACTGGATATATTTTGAAGGTGAAAGCTGATACTATTTGCTTATGTTTTGGATTTGCCTTATGAGAAAAATAGAGGCATCAGTCATTGCACCAACTTTTTTTTACTTAGACCAAAATGGAACAGCTGTTTACTGTAATTATGGAAGCAAATGTCTGAACTGGATACAATATGCAGTGCGGTCTAATGATAGATGAATCTCCAATATGAACAGATCACACATCATTCATGTGGTGTTTGCAAATATAAATTAGTAACACAACTGAATCAGCAGCAACACGCAAAAGAGAGTTTCAGGTTCACATTCAACTTTTCTTGTCTGAGACATGAGATCCCCCATATCTCTCAAGCCCTATTAACTTCTCTTTAGAGGGAAATGGTATTTCATAATGGGAGTTTGATGTGTTCTTTGCTTTTAGAATGTCACTGTTTGTGTGTAGTTTCAGTGTACAGGGCAAGGAAATGTGTGTGTGTTTGCAAATATTTATTCACACAAAAAATAAAAAGTACATGCTGATTATTTCAGATCAAATTTTAAATCACTGGATTCTTCTGTCTTCATTTTCTAGTCTATATTTGTGAATTTTCCACAGGTTCCCAGAAAAATCAATATATTCTCTAGTTTGCTCTGTTCCACAATTTATTGCACATGGTTTCAGAATTAAAACAATACTACTAAGCTAACTAAATAGAGCTCAACATTTATTTTCTTTTTGTATATGTGTGCATGTGTATTTTTTCTCTCTCATCCACAAAAGGTAGCATATAATATACATTCTTTTAGATCTTGCTTTTCTTTTTTAATCTAAAGTAGCCTGAACTTCTTCCTATATTGATTGACATAGTCTTCATAATTCCTATGGTTGCCATTTTATGGATATTTTGTAACTGATTCAGCTAGACTCCAGCAAAAGTGGGTACTTAGGTTGTTTTCAATATTTAGCTATTACCAATAATGTCAGAGTGAATAATTGTGCATATGTTGGTTGATATTTGGAGAGGTGTGGGGTAGCATGGGACTCAGTTGGAATGTCTGTAAGGAGGATTTTCCAAAAGGTTGGGGGCCTCTGGGGGCACCTTGTCAAAGGTGGCAGCCCCTACCTTGACTTTTCCAAACAAGTCTGAACCCCCAGGTGTTTACTTAGACATGTCCTTGCTTAAAGGACCATGTGCTTTCTCAAGGATGCTTACCCTGCTGATTGTAACTAACAGTTAATTTTAGTTCAAGCTGTGGTTACAATAAAAGTCTAAGGAGGCAGGCGATGCGGGCTTTTTTGGCTCCTTATGTCAATTAGCCCCTTAGCTTCTCTTTCACAGAAACGTGTGTCATAGTCATCCGTCGCTCAGGGTCTGCTGGTCAGCCCCAGCAGAGAGGTAGCAGGCGTCCTCAAACTACGGCCCGCGGGCCACATGCGGCCGCCCAGGACATTTATCCTGCCCGCCGGTGCCACTGCCTGTCCTGCTTAGCAGCTGACTCGTCCCGGGCCTGCAGTGTGCATAGGAATTTGTTCATAGTTGTGTGTTTTTTTAAACTATAGTCCGGCCCTCCAACAGTCTGAGGGACAGTGAACTGGCCCCCTGTTTAAAAAGTTTGAGGACCCCTGATTCTTCAGGATAAGTTTGTAGAAGTGGAATTGCAAAATAAAATGAATAAATACATGTGAATTTGTTATATAATGTTAAGTTTCTCTCTGAATGGGGTTTTGAATTCTCACCAGCATTGTATAAAAAGTTCATTTTCCCACAACTTCACAAGCTTTAGATTTTTGCCAAGCTGGGATGTGAGAAATTTTATTTCATTAAGGCTTAAATTTGCACTTCTTTCAGTATTCGTTTATCTTTTTTTGTTTTGTTTTGTTTTGTTTTCAGACTTATACAAGCAAGATTTTGATCTCTTATAGTACTTTTTTAAAAATACATTAAATATTTTTCTGAGAACAATAAAGTACTATTTACATAAAGCTTTTCATAAGGCCCTTTACAAGATTCTAACACAGAAGGAAACATCTTTCGTAATATGCTGTGAATTGACTAATAGCATTAAAAAAATGATAAATCCATGAATGATAACTGAATTCAAATGCTAACATTATTAATTTGACTTGAAATGCTTAGGATTTCTTGTCAGTAACAAATAATTTCATATACAATATTACATGTGCCTTTCCATTAAGCAGTGGTCTTTAAAAGCAAATTTACACTTACCACATCATCTCTCACTCTCTGCTCTAATTTAATTCAGACTACTTATAATTATTGTGAGCAATTATTTTTAACAATTTCCTTTTAAATCCCATATGGTAATGATTAAAACTTGAAAGCTTTAAAAATGCAAAAAGAAATATTTTAAATAAGTCAAAGAAGTCTGCTTTGGGCTCTGGTTGTCTCTTTATTCCCCATCACGCCCCCATGCAAAGTTCCCCAGTGGGCTCCTTTCCTTCTCAAATGAGTGAAACATTCTTTTTATTTCCTTGCATTTCGTTGGAAAAGGAAGGCTTTATTTAAAATAATTTATTTTGAGACTACAAAATACTGACGTTTAAACACTCATTCAACAGAAGTAAGATATTGTCCCAAACTTATTTTTCATTTGTTTATAAACTAAATTTTGAATCATTCCAATAGTCATTTCATGTTTACTCTGTTAACTCATATTCTAATATAAAATCTTTAAGATGTGAAGCCTGAAGCTGCCAGGAATGTTTACCATAAAAATTTAAAAATCATAACATACATCTATTGATTCAGTTGATTTTCAAAAATTGTGCTCTTTATGAAATTGCCTCAGGGTGTAAGCTTAGAGTTAAAATATCAGTTATAAAATCTTCAACCTGAGTAAAACCCAAACAGCCTAGTTAAGAATATTAATACAAATTATTTCCCCCAGAAAAGCATAGAAAGTGAAAAAAATAAAAGTAAAAAATAATTTTATTTAAAAAAATAGATTTTTCAGCCTGAAAGTAACTAGTTACTTCTTTTAAGCATGTATCTCCCACAAAATAGAAAGGGAAGAAGCTGGTGAAAGACAAATAGATGGAAATCTTGCTACAGATCCTGATGGTTGCTAGAGTAACTGCAATCTTCCCACAAGGGATTTGGATTTTATCCCTTCATTGTTGAAAAGAATGACCATAATCTTACCAAAAAACAAAAACAAAAAAATTGCAAGCTTTCCATTTTAAAACTTATCTAGAAAATTAGGAATATTATAGCTGCACTAAATGTGCATATATTACTGTGCCCTGTCTTAAATGTTGGATGTAAATATTTCAGTGTCCAGAAATTGGTAACCACTTTGATTGAATTCTAAATTTGTAAATGGGAAGTTTTAATGTGTCTAAAACTGAATTATTTTAATTGAAAAGTTAAAAAATGTGTTTGTTTAAAAATTAAAATAACTGATACATAATTTTGCTAACCATATATTACTCTAATGAACATTAAACATTCAGTAGAAATTGTGAAAATAAAATAGAACAGCATGTACTAGTGCTAGGTGTGATAAGGTTAACAAATAGTTCCACTGAAGTGTTAAAAATGTTTGCTTTTAAAAATATGAGCATAAATGTATTATTTTCTCCTGCTGCTATTAAAATCTAGTTGTAATAATATTCCAATTAAAATAGTACATACTTTTTCTTAGTTTTGAAATTGTTTAAAGTATTGCTTTGTGGTCTCATATTTTTAAGTGATCAGCTTTTATAAATATTTGATAAACATGAGAGGAAAAAAACTTTGTTCTAATTTTTCCAGAGATATATTTCAAAGTATGACAATCGGTATAACATTACTAATTTCATTTTTTTAAGGATTCTATATTTTTGTCAATTTGATCTGTCATGATGTTAGTTGTAGAATAAAGATCTAATTATTCCTGGAGACCTTGGGTTTCAGCATCATCTGTAAATTCATTGGGATCTTCGCTCTGTCCTTATAACAAAAAACCCAGCCAAATTAATTATTTTTGACCCATCATTAAACATAAGTCTCAAGGCAAACTGAAACCCTAAAATTTAGAGAGAGGTCTCATTCAGAAAGAAATAGCTCTGGAATTTACTTACCTGAAAAGAAACTGAAAATCTTTGAGCTGGTGGAAACATTTAAATGGTAATTTGAAGAAACTCCTGGAGGCTAAGTGCAGACTAGCTTGAAAGTGAGAAATTCTCCTGTACTGGAGTCTTAAGAGAGTCCCCATGCTTATTCAAGCTTTTATTCCAAGAACTCACCAAGATCTCCTAGTGATAATCTGAGAAAAATTCTCTAGTGGTGCTAGTTGAGAGATGGGGGAGAGCTGAAATCTTAAAACCCATCCAGAATCTTCTCTCTAAGAAATGCCTAACGTCTAGGGGAAAAGAGTTCACAAGAAGGAAATTCTGAAAACTATTTGCAGTTGGAGAAAGTGAGTTTGACACCAGTTCTAGCCTTTCTTGTCTCATCTAAAGAAAAAATAAATAAATAATAGAGAACAGAGCTTCAAGAAAATAGATAAGGAACATTGCAGCCAGGAGAGGGAGTAGTAAACAGGATTTTTAAAAGCCACACCCATAGATGAGGGAGAAAACCATTTGTGAAAGCCACAGGCCCACATAGATTTAGAGATAATGAGGGATTTTTCCCCAACTTCCACACCATACCACAACACTGACAAATCTCAAGTATTCTAACTGGATTACAAATGAAAGACCTGCAAGATAGAAACTCTCTGAGGGACATGAATCTAAAATTAATAATAACCTAAGCTTCCATCTCAGGAAACTGAAGAAAAAAAGACTAAATTAAACACAAAGCAAACAGAAGAAAGGAAATAATACTATTAGAGAGAAAATCATTGAAAGTAAAAATAGGAAACAATAGCCTATTTAATAAAACTAAATGCTGGTTCTTCAAAAAGATTAATAAAATGGATACATCTCCTTCAGGCTAAAAAAGAAAAAAGGGAAAAGACTCAAATTGCCAATATCAAAATTGAAAGAACAGTAGTGATTACTGATACCATGGACATTAAAAAATGTAATAAGGAAATGCTATGAACAATTCTATGTCAAACGGACAGTTCTTTGAAAGAAACACAGTAC
The DNA here is from genome assembly GCF_963455305.1 of Plecotus auritus. Taxonomy (NCBI): domain Eukaryota; kingdom Metazoa; phylum Chordata; class Mammalia; order Chiroptera; family Vespertilionidae; genus Plecotus; species Plecotus auritus. The sequence goes on along the minus strand of NC_137776.1, from coordinate 143,773,738 downwards.
CAAAATTCACGCAAAAAGAAATAGATTACTTGGATATTCCTACATTTATTAAGAAGTTGAATTAGTAGTTATAAAACATTGCATAAAAAAAGATATGAGTCCCTAATAGTTTCACTGGAGAATTTCATCAAACATTTAAAGAATACCAATTCTACAGAATCTGTTCGAGATTATAGAAGAAAGAGGAAACATTTTCTCTAATAAATGTAGGAGCAAAAATCCTTAAGAAAATACTAACAAATCAAATCCAGAAATCTACACTAATAAAAGAAAAACATGCAAATCGACCATACCTCCGCTACACTAACAAGCCACGCCCACTAGCAAGTCAGGAGCAAGTATGCAAATTAACTCAACCAAGATGACTGCGGCCACGGAGCGAGCAGGAGGCTTGGGTTTCCCTAGCAATGGAGGAAGCCAAGCTTCCTGCACACCCTGGCTGGTCCTGGCCTCCGCTCAAGGCAACAAAGTTTCAATTATAGAAGATAAATAAATCCCAACAAAAATGGTGGCAGCCATGGAGCTGGAGAGAGCAGGAGGCTTGGGTTGCCCCCAGCAATGGAGGAAGCCAAGCTTCCTGGCCTGCCCTGGTCTCCGCTCAAGGCTACAAAGATTCAATTATAGAAGATAAATAAATCCTAGATACCAGGGACTCTGCTTGGGTTGCCAGGGGGTGTGGCTGGCCTGCAAACCACCACAGGCCCCTCCCCCAGGCCGCCCCATGCCCCAAGGGAACCCGCACCCTGATCCGGGACACCCTTCAGGGCAAACCAGCTGGCCCCCACCCGTACACCAGGCCTCTATCCTATCTAATAAAAGAGTAATATGCAAATTGACCGTCACTCCAACACACAAGATGGCTGCCCCTGTGTGGTCAAAGACGCGCCACATATGGACACAAGATGGCCACCACAAGATGGCCAGCAGGGGAGGGCAGTTGGGAGGGATCAGGTCTGCAAGGCAGAGCAGTTGTGGGAGATCAGGCCAGCAGGGGAGAGCAATTGGGAGGGACCAGGCCTGCAAGGGAGGGCAGTTGGGGGTGATCAAGCCTGCAGGGGAGGGCAATTAGGGGTGACCAGGCTGGCAGAGGAGGGAAGTTGGGGGTGACCAGGCCTACAGGGGAGGGCAGTTGGGGGGGACCAGGACTGCAGGGGAGGGCAGTTAGGGGTGACTAGATCTGCAGGGGAGGGCAGTTGGGGGGGACCAGGCCTGAAGGGGAGGGCAGTTAGGGGTGACCAGGCCTGCAGGGGAGGGCATTTGGGTGTGACCAGGCCTATAGGGGAGGGCAATTGGGGGGGACCAGGATACAGGGGAGGGCAGTTAGGGGTGACCATACCTGCAGGGGAGGGCAGTTAGGGGCAATCAGGCTGGCAGGGGGCAGTTAGTGGTGACCATACCTGCAGGGGAGGGCAGTTAGGGGCAATCAGGCTGGCAGGGGAGCAGTTAGGCATCAATCAGGCTGGCAAGGGAGTGGTTAGGGGTGATCAGGCTGGCAGAAGCAGTTAGAGGCAATCAGGAAGGCAGGCAGGTGAGCAGTTGGGAGCCAGCAGTCCTGGATTGTGAGAGGGATGTCCAACTGTCCATTTAGGCCCAATCCTACTAGGATCAGGCCTAAACGGGCAGTCGGACATCCCTCAAGGGGTCCCAGGTTGGAGAGGGTGCAGGCTGTGCTGAGGGACACAGCCCTACACCAAATGCTATTAATCCAGAATGTGTAAGGCTGCTTTCACATCCATAAACGAATCAATATAATTTGTCATATTAACAAAAAAGATTAGAAAAACTATATGACTGTATCAGTAAATGCACAAAAAGTATTTATCACAATTTAACACCCATTTATGATAAAATTTCCCAAGTAATCTAGGAATAGAAGAGAATTTCATTAAACTAATAGTATAGAAAATAACAGAGCTGATGTTAGACTTAATTACAAAAGACTTAGGACTTTCCCTCTAACAAAACAAGGATCTCCTTTCATCACTCTCTTAAAAAGTTTACTAAGATCCTTATTATTTCAATAAGGCAAGAAAAATAAATGAGAGGAGAAAGAAGAAATAAAAATAGAATAAAGATCCCAGATGTATATCCACACAAATATAGTCAACTGCTCTTGAACAAAGATGCAAAGGTAATTCCAATAGGAAAGAGTGGTCTTCAACAACTGGTGCTGGAGTAACTTGGCACCCACGTGTAAAAACATGGTCTAGAACAGGCATTCCACATCTTATACTAAGGTTAATTAACAAGACACTTGGGGGGGGGGGTGGCAGGTAAAGGCATGTACTGGGGGGTAGGGGAGACAGCGGGGAGGTCAATGGGGAAAAAAAAGAGGAGACATATGTACTACTATTTGTAATACTTCAAACAATAAAAAAAAGTGAATCAAATATTTATAATAATAAAAGTATAATATGCTAATTATACCAGCCTTCCCTCTGGGCATCCTTCCAGATGACCTTCCAGATGAATCTGGGGCTGTGAGGGCCAAGACAAGCCACTGTGGCTGCAAGGGCCAAGCCCCTTGCATGAATTTTGTGCATCGGGCCTCTAGTTTACATATAAAATTCAAAACTATAAAATGTACAGAAGAAAACAGGATGAATTCTGCATGGCCAATGCTGATGAATGATTAGTATCTTGTCTTGAACTGAATATCTACTTGCTTCATGTATGTGTTTCTTAATTCTTTAACAAAATAATAAAGAATGGTAGTTGATATCTACATTTTTAATTGCACATAGCACATTATAAACAACTAGGGGCCCGGTGCACGAAATTTGTACACTGGGGATGGGTCCCTCAGCCCAGCCTGCCCACTCTCACATACTGGGAGCCCCCAGGGGATGTCCTACTGATGATGGCTTAGGCCCGCTCCCCGTTGGGAGCACACCTAAGCCGCAGTCTGGCCTCCCTTTGCGGGAAGTGACCTGGCTGATCAGGGGAAGGTGCCAGCCCCATCACCCTGCTGCTGCAGCCACAGCCAGTCACCGCAGCTGCCATGGTATTTTCATCAACATGGACTCCAGTCCCTTCACCATGAAAAAATGACACCTTTCTTTAAGCATTTTCAAGATGTGTCTTTCATAGGATATGACATTTCTTTCTTTATTTTTCTTTTTATCCTCACCTGAGGATATGTTTCCATTGATTTTTAACCCTTCCCTCCGATCCCAGGCTTGGCCCCTGCCCAAGCCTAAAGCCTCTGCCTCAGACTTTAGGCTTGGGAAAGGGGACCCCCTCGCCCCTCCAATCACAGGCTCAGCCCCTTCCCAAGCCTAAAGCCTCCACCCGATGACCGGCTGGGAGTGACCTGGGTGCTGAGGAGGTTCCCGGGACCCAGGTATGTATGCAAATTAACCACCATCTTTGTTGGGTTAATTTGCATATTCACTCTGATTGGCTGTGGGTGTAGCAGAGGTAAGGTCAATTTACATGTTTCTCTATTATTAGGTAAGATTATATAGTCAGTATAGATTTTAAAAAATAGTTAAAAGTGTAATTCAAGGGTAATATTCATATAATACCATATTTTACCAGGTGTACCACTTAATAATGAGGATTTTTTTAATAGATGGAGTTACACATATCTTGATATATGTGCGATTTGATATGTATACTATTTTGTTGTGTTGACAGCAAGCTTCAAAACTTCATATGTCAAATTTTCTGAAGGTGTTAACATCATAAATATTTTTACACTTAAAAATGTCAATTTCGTGCCAAAAAAAAGAGCATTTGTGGGAAGTTTTAATACATTACTTTTTAAGACAATTGCTGTTGAAATTTATCATATACTTTGGGAAGCTTATGGTGAACATGCTCCATCTCAAGATACTTGTGAACGCTGGTTTAAATGCTTTAAAAGTGATGATTTCAATGTGAAAGACAAAGAATATCCAGGTCAACCAAAAAAGTTTGTAGACCAACAATTACAAGCATTATTGGATGATGATGCGTGTCAAACTCAAAAACAACTTGCAGAAAGATTAAACGTTGCTCAGCAATTTCCAATCATTTACAAGCAATGGGAAAGATTTTAAAGGAAGGAAAATGGGCACCACATCAACTGAACGAAAGACAAATGGAAAACCAAAAAGTCATCAGTAAAATGTTGCTTCAAAGGTACAAAAGAAAATCTTTTTTGCAGCACATTGTGACTGGCAATGAAAAGTGCATTTATTTTGAAAATCCCAAATGCACAAAATCATGCATTGATCCAGGTCAACCATTAACATCAACTGCAAGGCCAAATCGCTTCAGAAAGAAGACAATGCTCTGCGTTTGGTGGGATCAGGAAGGTGTGGTGTATTATGAGCTTCTGAAACCAGGTGAAACTGTTAATACTGATCGCTGCTGACAACAAATAATCAATTTGAACCATGCTTTGATAGTGAAACGACCAGAATGTGCCAGAAGACACGGCAAAGTAATTTTGCTTCATGATGACACACCATCACACACTTCAAAACCAGTTAAAGACACGTTAAAAGATCTTGCCTGGGAAGTATTAACCCACCCGCTGTATTCACCAGACCTTGCTTTTTTAGATGATCACTTGTTATGATCAATGGCACACACACTTTCTGAGCAGCACTTCAAAACGTATGAAGAAGTGGAAAATTGGGTCTCTGAATGGTTTGCCTCAAAACAAGAAAAGTTCTATTGGGACAGTATCCACAAATTACCTGAAAGATGGGGGAAATGTGTAGCTAGCAATGGACATTACTTTGAAGAAAGCACTTTTGATGTTTCTCTTAAAATTATCGTGTTTTCTTTTATTACAAAATTCGCATTATTAACCGGTACGCCTAGTATTTCTAAAATTCTGTCACTTACTTTTATCAGTGCTACTAATAAAAATTTCAAAATGACTGCTATAAATTTCTGATAGTATCTTTTTCCTATACAAACTATTTGATGAATTTATTAATGAGCCATGAAATTTCCCAAAAGCAGATCTTCCAAAGGACATGTAGCAAGTAAGACCTAGATAATCTCTAATAGGAAAGCAATTGCAAGTGAATATAGTATAGGTAAACTTTAGTGCTTGACTATAATAGTCATACATGTCTTCATTAAAATACCCTTTTAATGATCAACTTATCTTGTCTGAGACTTTCTGGAAATACATACATAAGTACTAAAATAAATTCATGACTAGCTTCTCTTCCAGAAGCCAGTCTTCACATTGCTGCCAATTCTCATCATTAAGGAACATAAATTGATTGAGGACCACTATGTGCAAGGCACTGAGTCAGGGTTTAAGGGAAATAAAAAGTGTAATAAAACATAGTTCTTGCCTTTATTAAAGTAGTTTAATACTTTCAGGTTTGCCATTTTCTAGGTAGCTCTTGTAACATGGTTATTGCAATAGTACTTACCTGGCTACCTCATTCAATCATTCATTCATGTACCCAAATCACTCTTCATTTTTTGTTTGTTTCTTTTTACTTCATAGTACTAGATTACTCCAGGCACCATTTTCTTACTCTGAATATAACAGTCAAAGAGAGATAAAATTCTTGGCATTATGAAACTTCTAATAAGTGAAACAGACAATATCCAAATAAGCTAAATATGTATAAAACACAATGTGGGGACAGGGAAAGAATAAGTGTGAGGGAGAGATTGGGCTATGAATTCAGAGTCATGGGCAGAACCAGGTCCTAAGGGCCTCAAGAGTCATGGTTAAGAATTTGGATCTTAGTCTAAATGTACTAGAAAGGCACTGGAGTGTTTCAAAGCACAGGGCAGGGTGGAGGACAGTGGTGAGTGTTCCTGCAGGGTAAAATGGAACTTATCCAGTCCGGAGGCAGGATTAAAGGAAGATAGACTAGTTATGAAAACTTGACAAGTTCTAGGCAAAATATTTTGGTGGCTTCAATGAAGGTAGTAAGAATGTAGGTGGTAAGAATTTGTGACTCATTTTGATCATCACAAATAGAACTTAATGGTTGTAAATATGAAAAGAAAGGGAGGAATCAAATATTACTGCTGGGTTTGGGTTTGAACTACTGGGTGGATGTTGTACTGTTTGGTGATATGGGAAAAGAGGAAGTATATGAATAGACTTTGATAGGGGGAAAAAAGAGACGATCTCCTTTGAATATTTTAACTTTAAATTAGACATCCAAATGGCGGTTCTGAGCAGGTGGTTGAATATTTTAGTCTGTAGCTCAGCAATGAGATTGAAATTGGATATGTTAATTGTGAAGTCACAAGCATATTCAAAATATTTAAACCATGACAGTGAGTCCAAATAAGAAGTTAAAGAGTTAAAGTTTGGAACATTATAAATCTTCTGTCTTTCTTGTGTACTTATGAATTTCCCAACTCTTAGGTAAGATTATTACTTTTAATCAGAAGATGTTTGAATTGTATACAATATATTCTTAGATTTTCAGATATAAATATGTCGGGAGAGCACCATTTTTTGTTTTTGTTGTTGAGTATCAATGTAATTTGTCCTATAGAATCACAACTCCTTAATGTCATATGAATTGTGGGTAGGAAAATAATATGTATAGCAAATCAAGTTAAAGAGAAAATCCAAAATAAAATAAGAGAAATCGAAAGGAATTTGGTTGTCTCATAGATGAGGGTGTCCTGGGAAAATAAGAGGTAATTAGATCTAGCTTTGACAAAAAAAAAAGAAAGAAAAAAAAAGGAGGGGTGATGATTAACTTTATAACTTTAATATAAACAATACAGTGACACTACTGTAAAACTTATTATCAGTACATTATTAATGGGCCAACGATTATATTTTCATCATTTAAAATTTAAAATAAATCATCATATTAAAAAAGAGCAGAGCAGGTCATGGACAGATTCAACATGAATTTCCTATTCTCCCCATATTCAACTACCTCTCCGAAGCCTTATAGAGGAAAATCTTTATATAGTCAGTTTCAGGATATGTGTATATATAAAATACACAACACATAAATTTCCACATTATGATATACCTATAATCCTGGAGATATGCTTTTGTTAGTAAGTACAACATGAAGCTCTTTATGTAGAAATGGAAGAAACAGGAAAGGAGAAAAGAAAAAGTTTAGTATTTTCATGTCAACCCATCCTTGCAATCACTAACCATAATGGAGAATCATGCTTCCAATTATTTTGATAAATCTACTTTACCTTTATAACCATAGCAACATTATCTCCCATAACAGAGGAGAATTTCCATTTTCATGCCTGTAAGGGTAAGGATGATGAAGTGGTGAGAAAGGAGTTTTTTTCCTCAGCTTTGATCTTGACAGTGCTAAGCAGAATCTATTGGCAAGTGGATGTAAATAAAGCTATGCTATCATTACTGCTGATCTGGGAATAAAAGTGCAACACTTGTTACTCCCTTAATCTCCCTTTAGAATAATAGATTTGGCCTTTTCAAAGCCAAAAGAAACCTAGTTTCAAATACTATGTGACATTTTCCTGCAGAAATCTGCTAATGTTAAAGCATAGGATTCTATTTCTATATGAGCAATTGGCTCTCATCACTAAAAAAAAATTAAATGACCTTATAGAGCTTTAATAGAAAATCTGATATTTTTCATCTAATTGTTTTGCAGTTCTAATGTAGCCAGGTAATTGCACTGTAAAATTCATGATAACATGATGCTATAGAATGTCGAGATAAACAACAGGAAGACTGTAATGCTTGCACACTAATATGCACACACATACCCCCAATCAATCTGAGGTAATAAACACATGCAATTCTTAATACAGGAAATTTTACTTACAAATAGATTAATTGCAAAGGGTGGGTAAAGGGGAAACTGCAAGGGGGCCTTCCTTCCTTCGTGCTTGGGGCCTTCCTTTGTTCCACGCCACCCCCTGGTGGTCAGCACAAGTCATAGCAAGCAATCAAACTCCCGGTCTCTCGGTCAAACTCCCAAGGGGACAATTTGCATATTAGGCTTTTATATATACTGGTATAGATAAGAGAGATATAACAAGGGAAGGCTTCAAGACTTTTCAAAAGAAGTGGATGGATAGCAATACCAAAGGAGTTAGGTAAAATACAGACAGAAATGCATTCCCGAGTCAGGATCACGTCAACCCTGAGCCAGAAATTGAGTTTTCCCACTGTCATGGAGAAAGGCATCAGAGAAAATTATCCCATTCTTGTGAGCATGTCTCCTAGACGTGCAAATGCACCATGAAGTCACACTTTGCTTTTTGTTTTTATTGATTTCAGAGAGGGAGAGGGAGAAAGAGATAGAAACATCAGTGATGAGAGAGAATCATTGATTGGATGCCTCCTACAGGCCCCATACCTGGGATTGGTAGTTACACTTTGCTTTTATTTGATGGTAATCTATCTCAAGAAAACCAATTTTTGATCTCACACTTGAAGTAGTAATGAAATGCTATAACAACTTATGTCATTTTATTGGCATGATTACAGACAAACAAAACAAAAAAAGAAACATCCTATCTAATAAAATGGTAATATGCAAACTAACCATTACTTCGTCACAAAGATGGCAGCGCCCATAGCCACAAGATGGCGGCGCCCAGTCCTCTCAGCCCTGCCAGAGTCCTCCAGTCCCGGGGGGGGGCGGCCGCTGAGAGCGGGCAGCGTGAGCAGCCTGGCGGAATGCTGCTTCGTCGCCGTGGCAATGAGGCAAGCATTCCGCGCCCGACCGCAGTTGGGCCTCTGGCCAGGCCGGGGCGAGGAACACTTGTGTCGTCGCCCCGGCAATGAGGCAAGCGTTCTGCGCCCAGCTGTGGATGGGCCTCTGGGCCGCGGAGAGCCTCTGGGTAGCAGGCGCAGGGTGGCCAGGCCCCCGCAGAGAGCTACTGGTGCACTGATTCATGCGCAGGGCTACTAGTCTGTTTATATAAAAGCCAAGCATCCTGAATGACCAGAATGACCAGTTGCTATGACACACACTGCAGCTGGCCAATGGGAGCGGGGACACCTGGCCAACCTCCCACATCCCCTCCCCCTGGCCAGCCCAGCCCTTATCAGCCCCAATTGAGGTGGGCCGGCCGGACCCCACCCATGCACGATTTCCTTCACTGGACCTTTAGTTCATTTATAATAAATTCTCTTGACATAATTATTTACATACATTACTGAAAAGGAAGCCTAAGCACAGAAAATTTAAGTTACACGTCAAAAATCACAAGTAAGGGATGAAACCAGCATATAAACCCAATATGTCCAACTATAGTTATCTAAGTATAGTATGCTATACCACTGTTAGAAAGTAGCTAAATTATTATTATTGTTATTATTTATATTGTTATTATTGATGCTTGATGCACGTATAAAATATTTGAACAGTTGATTATTATTTAAAAAAATACAAGTATGAAAAGTGAAATAAGTCAGAGAAAGGCAAATACCAAATGATTTCATCTTATATAATAACAGGCTAATATGCAAATTGACCGAATGGCCGAACAACCGGTCACTATGACGCACACTGACCACCAGGGGGCAGATACTCAATGCAGGAGTTGCCCCTTGGTGGTCAGTGTGCTCCCACAGGGGCAGCGCCGCAGCAGTGCTAAGGCCCAGGGAGTGGACTTAAGCCAGCAGTTGGACATCTCCCGAGGGCTCCCAGACTGCGAGAGAGCGCAGGCCAGGCTGAAGGACCCCCCAGGGCACAAATTTCGTGCACTGGACCTCTAGTTTATATATAAAATCTAAAAACAAATTAACAAACAAAACAGAAACAAAGTCATAAATACAGAAAACATTTTGATGGTTGCCAAATATGAAGTGGATTGGAAAAAAAATTGGAAGGGATTAAAATGTACAAATTGCCAATTATAAAAATAGTCATGGGTATGTAAAGTACAGGATAGGGAATATAGTCAATAACATTGTAATAACTATGTATGGCAGATAGATACTAGACTAAGCAGGGTGATCATTTAATAGGTTACATAAATGCCTAATCATTATGAATCATTATGTTGTCACTAATGAAACTAATATATTATCCTACAGCAACTGTAATTGACAAATATTTTAAAAATAAATTGTATTATTGTTTTGTAGACTTTTAAAAATATATTTTTTAATTTATTTCAGAGAGGAAGGGAGAGGGAGAGAGAGATAGAAAAATCAATGATGAAAGAGAATCATTGATTGTCTGCCTCCTGCAGGCCCCATACCTAGGATCAAGCCTGCAACTCAGGCATGTACCCTGACCAGGAATTGAACCGTGACCTCCTGGTTCATAAGTCAAGACTTAAACCCTAAGCCATGACAACCAGGCTTGTTTTGTATGCTTTAGAGAAATGGTTTTTATGTAACTTCTGAAAAGATAAGAAGATTCAACTAGAATTATTCATAAATATAGGATTTTATGATTATATCATGATATCAAGTGATGATCCCCATATTAAATATTTATGAAAAAATACTTGTGGCTGTGAGTGTGAAGGGAAGTTGTATATAACACATGTTCTTCCCTGGAGGCTCAGCCTAGTAGAGGGTGAAACTTTGGGACTACTGGGATAGACATGCATTCTAATATTGGTAATTCAGTCTAGTTTAAGTTTAAATTTCAGATCTCATCAAGTTCCAAAATTTAATTTTATGATTTTCTAAGGAGAAAATATCTAATTGAGACTATCTATATATGTAAAAGTTTAAGCGACCATTATGGTAGAATGACCAGAATGACCAGTCGCTATTATGTGCACTGACCACCAGGGGGCAGACGCTCAACACAGGATGCTATTATGTGCACTGACCACCAGGGGGCAGATGCTCAACACAGGATGCTCCCACAGGGGGAGCGCCACTCAGCCAGAAGCTGGGCCCACATCTGGCGAGCGCAGCTGCAGCAGCGGGAGCCTCTTCCAATTCCATAGCAGCACTGCCGAGCGGCAGCAGCGGGCTGGTATGAGCGCGAGTGGCGTGGCGCCCAGCCCCAGTTTGGGCTCCTCGTTGGCCGCATTGCTGCTTGGCACACTGCTACATCCCCTGAGGGGTCCCGGACTGCGAAGACTGCGAGGAAAAAGAAAATTAATACCTGGGTGCATTAGAGGGAAACTACAAAAAACACACACAAAAAAAAACAAAGGCAGAGAACATCTTAAAAGTAGTCAGAAGAAAACCGGCAATCGGACATCCCCTGAGGGGTCCTAGACTGCAAGAGGGCACAGGCCAGGCTGAGGGACCCCCCTTTCCAGTGCACAAATTTCATTCATTGAGCCTCTAGTTTGTTATATAAGAAAACAGATATTTTGGTAAAGGGATGGCAAATATAGCAAGCAATCCAGAGTATGCTATTATATATTTTGCCAGATTCTTTATGTTTACTGAGGTATATGAAAGACATTTGCTGATGTAGCCTACTGCGACCCTCTTTCCTTATCTGTCCAAGCTATTCATATCCCAATGTGTGTTTATACCATACATATTTTCCAAAAAAATCCAATATTTTTATTCATTTATTTACTCATTTGCTGAATGCTCATTTTATGCCAGATAATAGGAATTACTAGATATAGATAACAGCAGTTACTAGAGCCACAAATGGGCCTTTAAAATACTAGAGATATCCCTGTTAATAGTTTTTAGCAAGGAATGCAGGAGTGACTGATACCTTTCACTTTGTAAGTCAACTTCCTGTACATGCCCTTGAATGATATAAAGAACTTTTTGTCCTGTTGAGTCCAGACATAGCCTTAGAACTGTTCACAAAACAATGCCGGGAGCAGTCATTATCAATTGATTAGAGTTGTCACATGGGATGAAATCCATTTGTCATTATTAGGCAGATGAATGGTATTACCCTGTTGGAGAGAAGAAAATAGGCAGAATGTGGTAATAGCTCATCCTGAAAGCAATATTAAACAGATATGACAGTAAATAGAGTATAGTACAAAACTTGAGATGTAAGTTTTATTTGATTTTTAATTTTCAAGTTGCTTGATTAGGTTTCCAGTACACTCGTTAAATACTCTGTGGAAAGCTTAATTGGTTTAGATATAGTTACATCCTCTGTGCTTAATTCAGATTTGTTGTTGTTATTGTTTTCTTAAGGATTTCATTACTGTTTGGGTACTTTTATTTGTTTGCTTTTTATTTTGTTGTTGTTTTTGTTCACATTTCAGGACTTAAAGACCAAGTTCTCAATAAACTTAAATAAATTTAAATCTGTAAGGGAAGACTATATGATCAATATACACTTTAAAAATTTTTTTCCTTTAAAACTTTTAAATATATATATATATTTTATTGATTCTTTACAGAGAGGAAGGGAGAGGGATAGAGAATTAGAAACATCAATCAGCTGCCTCCTACACACCCACTACTGGGGATGTGCCCTCAACCAAGGTACATGCCCTTGACCGGAATTGAACCTGGGACCCTTTCATCTGCAGGCTGATGCTCTATCCACTGAGCCAAACCGGTTAGGGCCCTTTATTAACTTTTTAATGGTTACAAAAGAAGATAAACATGGCCAATGTTGTTTTCTGCAAATAGAGTTTTAAGTAACTACAGATTATTTTCAGGGTATAAAATCCTATGTATACTCATCTTCCAAAGTGTGTATCCATAATTAGATAATAAGAAAATGGCTTTATATATGTCTCACCATCACTGTGGCTGTGAATATTCCTTTACTTTGCTCTGAAGCTCTAATATATTAACACCTCCAATGTGCATTGAATTAATTAGCATATTTTAATTCTTGAACATATTAGATGTACACATGTGTTTTTCTTTGTTTTCCTGATAGAGACATATGAGCTACTTTAATCCATATGATATTAAATAAAACAGGGTGAAACAGAGACAATACTTATAGAATAAATTGACCATGAGAACGTTAGTCTATGAGAGTTTAAGCTGAATATTTGAAATGTTTTGGACCTCCCTAGCCCATGGAAATTGGGGGAATGGGTCAAGGACATTTTATTTGGAATGCAAAAGACTGAAAAACAGATTAAAAGTTATCTGAGTTTCACAGGAGGCACATTAGGAAGAAAGTTTCTATGGGTTTGTAAGTCATTTTAAGAGTAGGGGCAGATGAGGTAATATTAACACAAAGTGCTATTTATGGACAAACCTTTTTGAATCTCATTGATCCAGATTGACTTGATTTGTCCACCCCTGAACCAATCTCTGAAAGGGGTAAATTGCCATGAGTCATTTAGATTAATTATGGGACAGAAAGAAATGTTGGGAAGTCAGTCACAATGTCTACTGCCTTGCAAAATTGAAAACTCTGACTCTATGCTATTGAGAGAGTTGAATCTTGGTCACAAGTTTTGTGAAGACATGACATTTTATTAGGGGAAGATCATGACTAGGTAATATTTTGAGGTATTTTAAATCAAATTATACTAATTGTGTTAATGTTCTTTTTCTACTGGCAAGATACAAATACACAGTGCTTAGTTGATTACTACTCTGCAAATTGTAAACTAGAGTTCTTTTGTAATTTAACATCTCAATGATATTTACAAACCATTTTGGCCACTTATTAAATGAGACTCACCAAATATGGTAATCATTAAAGTGTGGCAGATTAAAGATGGCCACGGATGTTTTGATGTTGCACTCATTCAGGAGGATGGACTGTGCCCTGCTTTCTTGTCTTGATTTTGAGAGGTCTCTGTGGCTGTTCCGAACAATCTGACTCAGCAGAAATGGTGCGGTGCCAGTTCTCAGGTCAGGCCCTCAGAAACTGGCAGTTTCTTCTGTCCTGGAAGGCTAATGTTTAGGGTACTCGCTGTTAAAACACAGCTGCTATGCTGGAAGACGCCTTGGCCACATGGAAAGACCACATATTGGTGCTCTCAGCCCCAGATAAGAACCTAGCCAAAAGTCAGCATCAGCTGCCAATTTAAAATGCCTTAATGACTGCAAGAACAGCCTCCATCTTTCTTTAACCCTGTGACCGCTCCCAACTAAGAACAGCCCAGTTGAGCTGAGTCAACTCACAAAATCATGTGAGATAATAAATTATTATTATAAGCCACTATGTTCTGCAATTTGTTTTAAATTACACAGCAATAGAAGGCTAGAACTTCAGATAAAAATTAAACATCAGCGTGGATCAAAGTTTCATTAAATCATCTTTTTTTTCTTTCCTTGACTTTAGACAAGTAGAATAATAGCTTTGTTCAACAATATTGTGGTAACTATTGCAATGGCAATGCTGATATTCCAATAGTTAGAACTGCAAAAGGATGGTGAAATAGGAGCATATTCTTATTTAGATACTAAAAAGGACATTGCAAAGATGAAGAGAAATGACTGCCAGATTCTGCCTCCCTCTTGCCTTTTCCCCTCCCCCAAACACACAGATATACTCAGCCAGGAAACTAAAGGCAATGGAATGCAACTGGCACTGGTAATGCTGATATATTCTTTCTTGTGCCAAAACAGTCTCTTGGCTATATCCACAGCGCTGTTGCCCAAACAGAGGATCTTCTGTTTTAGGGCAGAGCATGGCAAGGATTCCAGTCTTTTGCCTTCTTTTACCATTTAAATGAGCAGAAAACATTTCCATATTTTGCTTTCTAAAGAATTTTTCATGAATGAAAATGATACCTGTATTTACAACTTATAAGAGGTAATTGATCCTTGAAATGCTTGCTGTAATTGACAAAGTTATATATCATTCTGAGACACTGGATTTAAATGTCCTGGGCTTCTTACAAAAATGCTCATTGTTTTCATTAATGCCTTCACCCTTTGGGGCCTTGTTTTCTTCTCAATGGTGTTTAGAACACTAATGCACCATGTGCTAAAATCATAGACCTTGGTGCTCAGAAGCATAAAGCAGAAATAACAGGCTGAATCAGTACTGATTTTGGAAAACACAGTCTGCTTAGACAGAAGTCTAGGAGAGAAAATTGGCAAGGATGGAGAAATCAGACAGCTTCATGGAGAGTGTCTCAGTGGGAAAACCACTGAGGAAACATGTAAGGGTTGAAAGCAGATGATGGCAGGGTCTGTTTTTCCATTGGGGATATTTGAGAGGAAGTTTGATGCCTGTCTGTGTGGAGTACTCTCAATGAAGAATGCCTAGATATGGAAGGATATACTTCATCTTTGGAGATCCCTCTCAGCTCTATTATTCATTGAATTGTGAACCAAGTAATTTTTATCTTTTATCACTGCTAGTAGGAATCACAAATACATTCTATTCACATGAAAAATAGACTTGTGTCTAGTTCATATTTGTTGAAGCTTCATTTATATTTACTAATAGAAGTTATTCAATGCCTGTCACATCTAATTTTAATTTTACTTCAATTCAAATCCGATGAACAGGAATTTCAGTCAACTTTAAATAAATTGACATAATCACAAAGGAGAAAAAAGAAAATTGATAATATTAACATACTAATTACCAGCTTAAAATTTGGCTATGTATGTCCAGAGAGAATAGGCAAAAGGGAAATTTAATAGAAAGAATAACTAAAATCTTATGGAAAACATATCTTTTGACAGTTCAGATATACTTTTATTTGGTGTAAAATGTTCAGTTTAGCCAATTAACATGAGACTTTGAGTGACATTATAGGTAATGTACTTACATCAGTTTACATTAAAAGCAGAAATAATTTTTATTTATAGAACTAGATAAAAGGAATTCTGGGGTGAGAGAAATGGCATGTATTTGGCTTCAGATGAAATTATATTCAAATATTGGCTGTCTTCTACTTATGTGAACTTGGTCAAGTGACATCTTTCAATGTGTGGAAATTATTATTTTTGCTATCATCTTGTTCCTCTTCATCACCAGTACTATAATTTCTATTTTACACTTGGTGCAAAGCCTATTACTATAAATAAAGATTTGGGGATTTTAAAAAAATAAATACTCATTTTTAAAAATATATTTTTATTAATTTCAGAGAGGAAGGGAGAGGGAGATATCAAAATATCAATGATAAGAGAGAATCATTGATCTGCTGCCTCCTACAAGCCCCCTACTGGGAATTGAGCCCACAACCCGGGCATGTGCCCTTGACTGGAATTGAACCCAGGACCCTTCAGTCCACAGGCTGATGCTCTATCCACTGCTCAGGGCAAGAATCTCATTTTTAATTTTGAATAAAATCAAATTTTCATATTTATTACTCTAAATTATTCACACTAACTCCTTTAGAGTCATCAAAGTGTAGCATAATCAATTTTGTGTCACTTGTTTTTTAGTTAATCTCAATACAGATTTATCAGCCTAATAATTCCATTAAGTATCTTCAGCGTTAAGTAAGTATTTGTCACTAGTTTTCTAGTCTGGATTAGAATTTAATCTATCATTTTGACAAATGAGCCTTTTGTAGATAGTTTAAATTACAAAATATCTTTACCAAAACTTTATCTTTTCAATTGAATTATTATCTCTTTTATAACAGTAGCCATGTCTGATATTTTCTCATTTCTCCTAAGGCTGCCTAAGAAAGGATTAAGCACAAGATTAGTGATGAATAATACTTGATGATTTATTGTAACAAGGACATAAGACTGATCATTTTTTCTCTTCACTGAAATTCAGACTTATATAACTCTACAAAAGACTGATCATTGATAATTTAATTGATTGAAATGTTAGCACTGATTAGAAATGGATATAAAAGTTAGCAGTCATGTCAGTTAAAGGTAGGAAAAAGCAAGATTTTCACTAATATATACATATATATAATTGATGTTTTATGAAATAATAAATTTAATTTGAATAGACAACGTCTTTGGTCAAATCATTTCTGTTGGAGTAATTTTGGCACTAAGAAAATATCTCCATTTAATTATTTTAGCTTAAAACTAGCTATAAGGAAAAACTGGCTCAATAAGAATTCTCTCATCTATGTAAATATGAATCTAAATTCCTATAATTACTCTACGAGTGAGATATATTTATTTTTAATCACACAAATGAAAATTATACAGATATCAATATGTAGTAACATTTCATATTTTGTGGAGATGAGATGGTTATATAAATGGGTACATACTATAGATATTATTTTGCAATTTACTTTTGACTTTATAATATGTCTTTGTAGATATATAGGTATATCTTCATTCTCTTTTCCTAATTATAACATTCACATTGTAAAATTTAACAATCTTAAAGTATGATGATATAATTTTAAAAATGAAAGTATATGTGAAGCCAACCCAAAAAGTGGATTGATATTAAAATACTAGAGGCCTGGTGCACTAATTCATGCATGGGTGGGGTCCCTCGGCCTGGCCGGCTATCAGGCCATCTCGCCCAGTCCCTATCGGGGCAATTGGGGCCAGTCAGCCATTGGGGAGGTACTGCAGGAGGTTGGCCAGCCAGGGGGAGGGACTGTGGGAGGTTGGCCAGCTGCGGGGGAGACCACGGGAGGTTGGCTGGCCACAGGAGGTTGGCTGTGGGAGCACATTGACCACCAGGGGCAGCTCCTGCATTGAACGTCTGCCCCTTGATGGTCAGTGCACATCATAGCAACTGGTTGACCCGTCATTCAGTCATTTGGTTGCTTAGGCTTTTATATATATAGATTACCAACACCTCAAATAGACTTATCATACTTCTCTGTTAATATACTCCAAAGGTAACTATTCTGACTTTGGTTATTACAGTTTATTTTGCCTGCTTTTATAAATGGATTCATAACATATTTACACCTTTGTATCTGAATATTTTTGTTCAGCATTATTTTGAGATTTATCCATATTACTTTTTTGTTCATCATTATTTTATGAAATTTATCCATATTATATTGTGAGTAGCAATTTTTTTATTTTACTGTAATATTTCCTTACATGAACATGTAACCACATATTATACATTATATTATTAATGGATAATTATGTTGCTTACATGTTTTAGCTATTATACATAAGGCTACTATGAATATTCCTCAGTATTCTCAGGGGTTTGGATCCAGGAGATGCTCAGGTCCCATATATGAAATGGTTTAGTATTTGTATTTAACTTACACTGAGTGGCCAGATTATTATGATCTCTGAATGCATAATAATCAGGCCACTCAGTGTGTGTATGTGTATAATATATTTATAATACATTCTCAGTAAGGCTTCTCATTATTAATATATATGTATATATTAATATATATGTATATATATGTATATAATTATTAATATATATGTATATATATATATTAGAGGCCCGGTGCATGAATTCGTGCATGGTTGGGGTCCGGCCAGCCTGGCCAGGGGGAGGGGACATGTGCGGTTGGCTGGCCTGCCTGCTGGTCGAACTCCTGGTCGAGGGGACAATTTGCATATTAGCCTTTTATTATATAGGATATACACTGTGTGGCCAGATTATTATGCGTTCAGAGATTATAATAATCTGGCCACTCAGTGTATATTTGCATATACTGGTAGACTACAGGATTTACCTGACATCACTTTATATCGAGTGGATTCAGCGTAGTGCTAAGTGCATGGCAAATTCAAGTTTTGCTTTTGAAACAATAGATTGGGATTTCTTTTTTAAATATTTTAATCTGTGGTTGATTGAATCTGTGGATGCAAAACCTGCAGATAAAAGAGGCTGACAGCACATGTTTTCAGTGGAAAAGACTACTCACTTCATTTGATATTTCCTTAGCAGGAGAATTGATAGGTCCTTTGGTAAGCATAATTTTTGTTTTTGGATAAGCATGTTTTTAGCATCAAAGTTTGACATACTCTATATGATTCTATGTATACAAAGTTCAAAAGAGGCTAGTGTTTAGGGAAGCATTTTGGGGTGATAAAACTATAAAGAAAGTCAAGAAATTAATTACAATATAAGTTATAACAGAGCTTAGTGACAAGGGTCATCAAAGGTGAAAATGAGTGAGTAGCTAGCTGGAGGAGTAACACCCTAAACCACATCTATAATAATAAAAGCATAATATGCTAATTAGACCAGACAGCCAAATTTCGTGCATCAGGCCTCTAGTATTTAATAAATACTCAAAAGCTAAAAACATAGATGTTTGTCTTCCACATGTGGTGTTACAGCACAGAATGTAGCAGAAACCTGATGTTATATTTGTGGAAAGAATAAAACTTCTTCATCTACATTGTACATATTTGCCTTAAAGTTTTTTTATTCACATCAAATAATTTATTGTCATCCCATAATCTTGGAATTTAAAATGCCACCCTTGTTCTGGTTTCTATGTGCAACTGTTAGCTTTATAAATATTGAAATCACCATCCTGTATATTGACTTTCAGTTTATAATACATTCTCAGTAAGGCTTCTCAAATTGAATTATTATGCTTTAACTTCTCAGCACATATGTTACATTACTGTCAGCACCAAGTTCTTAGCCCTCATCCTCTGTTTCACTTCCTGGTGAGACACTGAATACTCTTTTTGGGCCCTTACATGTTCTCACTCTCTTTCATTACCTTCTCATGATTCTTTAGTGCCCCTTGTAGATGTCACATTTTTAATAGAAATCTAATGATAGCTATCACTTATCAAGTGTTTACTATAACATCTCATATAATGCTTACAATAAAACAAATGAGATCAATATTTCACAGATTAAGATATTGATATTCAAAGAAGTTGACTAACTCAGCAAAGGTCAGACAGATGATGTGACATAACTTGTATGTTATCCCTTGGTATCATTCATTCATTCATTCATTCATCATCTATTGTTGGATAGCTCTCATGCCAGGTGTTTGTGACACACTGGCAATGGGAGACAGACAGCCAGAGTCCCTTCCCTCATGGAGCTGGCAACTATATAAAGACAAATGATTAAACAAACAAAGCCCAAATAAATGCCTAATTACAAGTTTCATCTATATGCTACAGAAACATACAGTGAATGAAATAATCTGTTGTGGAGACTGTTTTTTGATTTGTGCATGAAATAATCTGTTGTGGAGACTGTTTTTTGATTTGTGCAGAAACGAACATGTCTAGAATAACCCTTTACATTATATAATATAACCCTTCATATTGGCAGGTGCAGAATTTGTTGACGTAGGACAAACCTCTCTGTAAAATTAGCTTCAGAATGATAATTTTACCAGAGCTCTACTCAGGATGAGATATTAATTAGTACTCAGTAACATCAGTCAGAACTTCAGTCATCATAGACATAACCCTGTCCTCAGTGTACTAAACAGGCTCAAAGGGGACTTCGGAAGCTGAGTTCTGAAAGGCTGTTCATGAAAAATTGATTTAATTGATTTTTCATGTTTATGATCTAAGAGGGTGTTCCCAGCTTTTTCCAGTAAGAGCATCCCTTTTAATTTTATAAACATCCATATAATAAAAATGTATTTGTGATCATTTTGGATTGAGATAATTTAAGCCTAAACACTTTCATGGTTTTAAAAACAATTAAATTAGCTTGCATTTTATTAATTAGTAAAGAATCTTCATATACTTAAAAACTAATAGTATGGGCATTTGGCTTCTGAGCACTATTATAATAGCTTTCCTAGAGAGCTGTGTCCCCTAATTGTGGGTTCCAAATGCCTTGGCTACATTACTTGCTAGTTGTGTGACCTGAGGGACCTTACTTAACCTCTGTGTGCCTCAATGTCTCATTGGTAAAAATGGTTGTAATAAAGCATTTATCTCAGGAAGACTACGGAGGTGGCATTGGTAGTTCTTAAATAATCTATTCATGCATATCCAAAGATATCATTGCCTAGTTAACAATCATAACTAGGGAAATAGGTAAGAAAAGGGTTAGGAGATAACTTTTAATTATAATGTCTCACCCTCACACACCAGTACACTACACAGGAAATAAATACACATGATCACTATTTTTTTAGTCTTATAATTTTTTTGAGAAATAATTTTTGAAGTCATCAGATCACTCATAACTACAGCCAAGAAATTATTTGAAAGAAAAATTTAAATTAAAAAACAAAACACACAAACAAAAAACACGTTTAACCCGCAGTGCAAATCCCTGGGTGCTCTGTAGAGAAATCTTACATAGATTATCACATATGCAGCAACTATTCCTTCTGAGTTTCTACCACTAATTACACATTTAATTATTCCTGTTTCCTGCTTAAAAGAGAGAAATTAGTCATGCCTAGAATTTTCTTAAGGCACATACAAGTGGCAAGTTTATAGTTTAAATAAACTGTTTTATGCTTTCCTTTCTATAAAGAAAATAAAAGCTATGGTTTCAGACTAGTTTGGGAGAAAAAGAAGAGATTCAAGAAAAAGACAATAAAAATAGCAAAAAAATGTAAACTAAGTAAGAATATGAGAAAGAAATAAAAGACAATGTAGGTTTGTCAACTAAGTTTTATAGGGATGAGATCTATACATTCAGAGTAGAGAGCCGGAACCGGTTTGGCTCAGTGGATAGAGCGTCGGCCTGCGGACTGAAAGGTCCCAGGTTCGATTCCGGTCAAGGGCATGTACCTTGGTTGCGGGCACATCCCCAGTAGGAGGTGTGCAGGAGGCAGCTGATCGATGTTTCTCTCTCATCGATGTTTCTGGCTTTCTATCCCTCTCCTTTTCTCTCTGTAAAATATCAATAAAATATATTTAAAAAAAAAAAAAAAACAGAGTAGAGAAAATACAAGGCTTGGATAATTTTGGAAAGCTTAAAAAAATTACATAAAATGGCCCTTGATGTTGTAGATAGGCAAAACACAAGTGAAATGAATTGAAATGAAGTGGAAAAAAATAAACTATACAAAGAGAGAGAAATGCAGACATTTCATGTAGGTCTTTCTGGGAGTGGGCTGTCTATCTGGTTGGACCGGATGTGGCTTAAGCAGTGACTAAGGCTGCCACAAAGGAAAGAAACAACTGTGAATTTCTGCGAATGGCCTAAGGAGTTTTGACTTATTCTGCAGTATCTTCATGTAAAAAAACCCAGGCAACATTGAATAAGAAAATCTAGTATTTGCCACTTATTAGTAGGCTTTTACCTTAGCAATGCATTTATCTGTGTTTTCTAGTAATGTATCTCTAATATTAGAAAAGGAAGGTGGGCAATACTGTCTATATGGGAAAACTGAAGAACAACCAACTGTCTGACCTTCACAGAGCTCTACAAAACAAGCGAAATGTGTATGAATTTATTTAAAAAACTATAAAAAGTAAGTAATCTAAATTGACACTAATACATGCATTGCGAGTTAAACATTAGCAGGTGAAACAATCTGTCTGGCTAGGTTTTTTAAAGGAGAAAAACTGAGAATGCCTTTGAATTTTATTTTGAAGCATTCTTTTGCAAACTAGCATTTATTAAAATGCAAAATATTCTTGTGTAGATTTTAGCTCACAAAGAAAGGAAATATGTTTGCAGTTTGCATTGCAACACCCTCCAAATTATTGTAGAAAAACAAGAAAAAGCATTTGGATGAGCGGCATCACAAGCATACAGATTGTTTACATTTTTCAAAAGCAATCACTACTTGCATTATGAAATGTCCTTATGAAAACTCTAAGTGCATAAAGTGTTGGCAAACAAAACAAATTATTATGATTATGGTCCTTAAAAACTCCCCAAAACTATCTGAGCAAGATCATCTTTTGGAAATCGAGTAAGATGGTATGGAAGAAACAGTATTATTGATTTGTTTGAGAAGTATGTTATGTTATAAACAGAACTGATTTGAAAAAAAATAGATTTCAGTGGAAGTTTAGTTTCAAAGAAAGTGAGGATTCCCTGCTGTTTAAGTTAGAACCACGATTTTCAACCTTTTTCATTTCATGGCACACATAAATTAGTTACTAAAATTCCGTGGCACACCAAAAAATATATTTTTGACAATCTAGCAAAAAATTAGGTATAATTTTGATTCATTCACAATGGCCAGCTATTGTTGTGTTGGTTGTTGCTGATTTTTTATTTGACAATCTAAGGGAAAAGAGGTCAGTGCCCCTGACCACATAGACAGGTATTGCATGTTTTAAAAATGATTGTGGCACACCAGTGTGCTGCGGCACACCTCAGTTGAAAATCACTGAGTTAGATTAATGTGGCTCCAAGAAGTGAAAAAAGAATTAAATACAAATGGAAACAGTGGAAAGATCAAACACCTTCTAGTTCCTATCCAATGAGTGAATTAAATAGCCAATATAGTTTTTTTATTGATTATTATTTAAGACCAAGATGAATGTGTGACAAAGAAGGAAACATGCTTTCTCCACACTATGATACACAGAAAAGATAGAGGGAGAAAGATTTTTGGCATCTTGACACAGGTCTTAGGTATGAATAGTCTACTTAAGAAACTTACCATGAATTCAGAGAGAAATGAGTTGTTCACCATAGAGCAGGCCTCTTGAAATAAAAAAGAGCAATAAACCTATTACAGATGAGTCTCTTGGAAGTTCTCTGACTACAATACAAGAGAAAGCATTAGTTAATACATTTTATAAATATTAAGTTGATGTCTGGGTATTATTTTAAATAAATTATGTAGATCATGGATTTCAGTTGAACTAGGAATTGATTTTCAATTTTTATCAAATTTAATAAAAATATGGAAAAATATACAAATCAGAATTAGAGTATGCTATGATGTTCTCTTTTTAATTCTTGCTTTTGTAATTTGTGTCTTCTTTTATTTTTTATCATCTTGTGAGGGCTTATCGATTTTATTTATCATTTGAGAAAGTAACTTTCAGCTTTTAATTTTCTTTTTTGTTTAATTGTTGATTGTATCTATTACATATTTTCTGTACATCATATCCTCTCACAGTTTGATATATTTTATATCAAATGTTTAGAAATGGAAGTCCTTGATTTTTTCAATATTCTCTCTGAATAGCATTTTATTCTGTCTTTATAGTATAAATAATTATAATTGAATAATTATATCTTTCACAAAATATATATATTTTTTATAAAGTCTGCTTTCCTTTCTGGTCTGTGTTTAAGTTATTTAAAAGATATAATAGATTATTTGTTTATTAACAAATACCATTTCCATTTGATGGATTTTTCCCAAACTGCATCCAGATGGTCCTTTAAGGCAAGATTCCAAAAAACTTGCTTTTAAGATTCCACTCATAAGTTATAAGAAGTATTTGGGACCCAGCATGTGAGACCCAGACCCGGTGCACCGAGGGACCCAGTGTCAAGTCCTGCCAGCGCTGATGGGACACAGCATCAAGTCCCACCAGCTCCGTGAGACCCAGAGTCAAGTCTCCGCCCACCCGCGTGTGCCTCGCCATGCAGGCAGCCCCCTGGTGACCAGTCTTTGATCATTACGGTGTGATGGCATCACGACCAAGGGGTTTTTATAATAGAGATTCCCAGGGAGAAAATAAGAAAATATAAACAAACAAGCAAAAAACCAGGAACTGTTCATTAATGTTTTATATGTTACTAGAGGCCCGATGCACGAAATTCATGCAAGAGTAGGCCTGCCTTCCCCTGGCTGCTGGCACTGGCTTCCCTCTGGCACCTGGGACCTGGGCTTCCCTTGCAGCCCCAGTTTCATCTGGAAGGTCATCTGGTCTAATTAGCATATTATGCTTTTATTATTATAGATTCTTTTAATTGATTTCAGAGAGGAAGGAAGAGGGAGAGAGATAGAAACATTAATAATGACAGAGAATCATTGATTAGCTGACATCTGCAAGTCCCCCACTGAGGATTGAGCCCACAATCTAGGCATGTGCCCTGACCAGGAATTGAACTGTGACCTCCTTGTTCATAGGTTGATACTCAACCACTGAGCAACACCAGCCGGGCTTTTATTTTATTCTTGAATTGAAACTTTGTTTTGGGAATAATGTTTCAGAGCATATATGACTTCTGAACTGAATATGAAATTAATAATTATACATTGAAAGAATTATATACATTGTATTGCTAAATATCAGAATAGGAAAGGATATAAAAAATCATCAACTCTCACTTCATATACAATTGAAGAAATGGAAGTTTTTAGAAAGTTAATAATATTTGGAGAGAAAGACCAATATAGTAACCCTAAATTTTTATCCTATTTACATCAACATGAAATTCTAATTTAAAATAATAGATATGTCTATAGAATCATTATATATTGCCTCCATTTTCAGTCTTAAAATATGTAAAATTATTAATATATCTAAAACATTTATTTACATGAACTCATACTTGACTTTAAAAATTAAGAACTGAAATGATTAAGAATTATTGAAGATGTACTAGAAAATAATTTGTGGCCCATATTTAAAACATGAGTAAATGCATTGAAATATTTTTAAACTACATTAACATTTCCAAATATGTCTTGCTTTCGAAAGAAATGCCATAGTTTAACCAAATGAACTTTTTTTCTGTCTCTTTCATCTGTATCTTGCTGATTATAAAGAGCAAGAGCATCTTATACATTATTTTGGGGAAAAGCTTTTAAAGAGAATGGGACTCCAAAGAAACATCTCTCTATATAAATAGCATGGAAATTTCCAATATTTTGTTTCATTTTTTAAAATCCACAATGTAAATGACACTGAAAGTTACCTTTGTATACAATAACTGTAATTATAAAATCAAATATCAGACTACACCTTAGTGATTTTTAAGTCAATACTCAATTTAACATTACATTGAACATTTTTAATTTGTACCACCATACATTATGACTAGTTGGATAAAATTAAGTAGCAACTTAATTGTTCTGTATATTTCAGGTTTGGCGTTGCAGCAAATATTTCTTTCTGAGATGTGTGTTTTGTAATATATTGAGCTTTCTCTTAGCTTTCATGTTATCAAGCTAGTCATATTGTGAGATATCTCTCATTTGTGATCCAACTTTTGACAACGATAAACAGCTATCTAAAAACGACCTATAGCCAAGTTTTTCTCTCTCCTATTTCATTTGTCTCCTGACTTTCTGTGTATAAAACAATGACTCTATTCTTGGATTCAGTGATTTCTCCTCCTCTGGCTTCTCAGCCAACTTCCTGGGGTAAATCTTCCTTCCTACTTTCTTGGCTTCTTTATTTGGTTATTACAAGGGGAGAATCAGGATATCACATGAACTGCTTTTTAAGGGGAAATCTCACACTTTCAAAGGTATGATCATGGTGCAGTTTTTGGAAGGGATGAAGCCAATGAAGAAAAGGAGCAAAGGTAACAGATTAGGAAATGCCACTTGACCAAAAACCAATCCCCATCTTATAAATAGACTCTAAAAAACCAATGTGCTATTTTGCTTCATTGTTTTATTTAAATTGTATCATTACTTGCAAAATGTCCAAGCAAACATGTCGGTTGTTCTCATTTCGTTTGGTTCAGTTAGGTTGACAAACTCCCCACTTTCACCTTGTTCTATTTCTGAAAACATCTGTGTTAAAAAGATCCTACCTATCCCTTGTGGTTTGATGGGTCAGGCTTGCCTAAAACTGCTTGATACTTCTGACAAGCTATACTAGCATTACATTTTGAGTTCAATCCAGAATATTTCTGAAAAGGTAAAAAGCATAGGTGCTTCTGTTATCTTATTTTCATCCATAAACTTTGGGATTAAATCCAGATTTGCCTTACTCTTTGATCATTGGTATTTAAATCAGGCCATTCAGAAGAAAAGTAAAAAGCACTCCAAAACCTTTCCCACCTATTTGAAGTTGTTTTTTATTTGTTCATATGCTGAATACTTAGAAAATTACCTCATCTATGTTAGGATATTCTAAAAATACATATTCTTAAAAATATGGTCTAGCAATCACATTTCTTGGTATTTAATAAAAGCAATTGAAAACTTATATCCTTATAAAAGTAAGTTGTTTATAGCAGCTTTATTCATAATTGCCGAAACTTGGGAGCAAATAATATGTCCTTCAGTGGGTGAACTGATAAATAAACTGTGTACTTCCACACAAAGGGGTGTTATTCAACACTAAAAAGAATGAGCTACCAAGCCATGAAAATACATGGAGGAAGCTTAAATGCATATTGCTAAGTGAAAGAAATGAGCCTGAAAAGGCTGAATACTCTTTGTTTCCAACTATATGACATTCTAAAAAAGTAAAACTATTGAGACAGTGAAAAGATCAGTGTTGCCAAGGGTTGGATTGATGAGGAGAGATGAATGGTAGAAGACAGGATTTTTAAGGCAGTGGAAATACTCTGTGTGATACTATAATGATGGACACGTGTCATTTATACATTTTCCCAAACCCACGGAATGTACAACATCAAGAGTGAGTCCTGAGGTAAACTACAGACTTGAGATGATTATGATGTGTCAGTGCAGGTTCATCAATTGTAACAAATGTACCCTTTGGTGATGGACGCTGATAATAGGGGCAGGGGACATATGGTAAATCTCTCTTAATTTTTCTGTGAATCTAAAATACTATTCTTAACACAAAATCTTTTTTTAAAGAAAGCTGTTTCTGCATCCTAACATGAATACATAATGGAAGCATGGATGATGCCTATCCTACCTAGTGCAAGAATAGGCTCGTACTTTGCAAGCTATTTGTGAAGGCCATTATTTAAAATAATATTATAGAAATGTATAATTTAGTACACTAAAATAAAGGTAAAAACTGGAAATTTTAATATTATAATACAGTAATTTAGAAATCAGATTTTCCCATTCCTCATGGTTTATTGTTTTTTAATTGTTAAAAGCTTTAGTTGTTCATTTGTTTTGTGATTTTTCCAAACTGTTTCTGAAAAGACCATATTTAATGTTTTTTAATTTCAGCTTTACTGAGATATAAGTGACATGAAATCCTAAGATATTTAAAGTATAAATTGGGTTGATTTGGTATACATATAAATTGTGAAAGGAGTCCCCCATCTAGTTATCAACAAATACAGAAAACTATATTTCTTACAGTGTATTGTCATGAGTAGGTCTCTCTTCCTTAGCTTGTGTTCAGTTAATATTTTTAAAGACATTTTCTTAATGTCAAAGAACAACAAAAAAAGAAAAGAAAAGAAAAACATATCCTATTCTTTTCAGATTGGCTCAGTTGAGGCACTACTTCAGCACTTCCAGGGCTGGCACTAAGTCTATAAAAGAGCCAGAGGTGAAAGCTTAAGCTCTTTTAAGTCTTTACTTTTTTTTTTTCTGTGTCGTTAGACATTTATATAATTTACAAAGTGATCCCCCCATGAATCTAGTACCTATCTGGCACCCTCCATACATAGTTATTACATCTTAAGTCTTCTCTGAGCATGCACCCTCTCTTGGTATGCAGGTAGCTTTCTGAATTCTCTGTTATATATAGGAGTTTTTGAATGCCCTAATTTACCAAAGAATCTCTCCCCAACTTTTCTTCTGAGTTTTTAGATGGTCTATTATGTCTCAATAGTCATCTTTTGCCTCAGGTGGCTGCATGCTAATTAGCCTTATGATATGTTTGAGTGATTCTTGCCACTTCCATTCTTAGTTAATTTATCATTAGACAAAACAGAGATGAGTGCCTTGTGTCAGTCCTCCAGGTTGCTCTCAGTTTAACACAGATATACACAAGAATTTGTGAATAAGGTCTGCACTGAACCAACAAAACCAGGGCCAAGTTTTCACAATGGAAATGTGACTGCTGTCTTCAAGACTACCACTGAGCCAGAAAGGGTATAGGGCAAGGACAAGAAAAAAATTTCACAATGATTTCCAAACTGTTTACTGATACACTGTTCACTTGGTTGCTGCAAACCTTTGACTTTTTTCCAGAGTGTTGATAAAGTTGATTCTTCAGTTGAGTTAAGTTGGTAAATGACAAGTACTCTACATTGCATATTGAGGTGCTAGACCACATGAGATGTCTTTCAGACAGACAGGTAGGTGTTCAGAAACCAAGATTCCACTGAACCCTTATTTGACTGTTTATCTCTCATAACCCAAAGAGGTTGGAAAGGCCAATGGGGTGGTTATAAATTCAAAGGAAGAATTTCAAAATTGTCTATTTATATTCTGGTAGTCCCATTTTTTCCAATTAAAAAATATATATGAGTTTTCTTTAGTGAGTAAGTTTTCAGGTTTACCCTGAAATTTAGGGGGTATATTACACGTATACCTATGTAAAAGGTTGCCTGAAACATCAGAGAATAAATCCATGATTTGGGAAGTAACTCATTTTAATATATCATAGGTCATTTACTAGTATGTATATCCACTGATCATAAATGGCTATGAGAGAGAGAGAGTTAAAATCATTTATTTCTCTAAGTAGTAGCATTGAAAGCTAACTCATCTTTATCTTTGACTATTTGACTGTGTAACGTAAGGCTATGGTAAAGAATTGGTTTGGAAGTATTCTACACAAAATTTTGTATGCCAGTTTCCATGAGGCTTTAGTTGTATGACCATGTTGAAGTGGGCCCAGAACTGATATCTTAAGATTTTGGCCCAGCTGATTGCTTTTTTTTTCTTGACCCATATAAATTCAGGACTGTGCTGACTATCCCTTTAATCATGTGCTTTATTAAAGCCCATTATTTTGATTATTGATCATCACCAAGTCCCATGCTTAGGATCCTAGTCAGCAAAACAAAATATCTCCATTCTGAGTTTGTTTAAAAAATCTATGACCTTGAAATATTTGTCATCTAATTATCCAATGTGAAGCTATAAGAAATAGCATTATGAAGGATTGCCCAGAACCAAGTATAGAACATGATCCAGAGCACTATTTCCTAAACTGTACACAACTGAACACTGATAACTTTAAATATGAACATGAAATTCTACTCAATAATAAAAATAAATAAGAATGAAACACTATTTAATAGGTTGCTCAAAGAATGGTTTTTCTGAGCCTCATATATACTAACATGCACTCTGCAGCCTGAAAAAAAAAGGCTATAAAGGGCTGAGTTTCACAAACCAATATGTGTGAACCGTTTTATGATGCTAGTGTTCTGTAAATTATGCTCTGGAAAGAGTTCTAGATGTTTTAAATTATTCCCTTAGACTAAATCGAAGTGGCATTCCTGGACTCCATTAATTTGAAGGTGATAAAATATACAATTACACATCAGCATTTTTATTACCTACCTCAAAGGATGTTGGAGTCGCTAAACGTTAATATTCATTACTTAAAATGTGTCAGGCACTAAGTTAAGTACTTCACTAAACTTAGCTCACTTCTTTCCTCCCAACAGCCTTGTAAAATAGGAGTACCTTTTCCCACTTTACAGATGAAGCAATGAACTCTTAGTTGGTTAAGTAGCTCAGTATTTCCTAAGCCGGTATGATATCATCATGCATTCTCTCTGACCTTGCAAAGCATATGCTAAAGGGAAAACCTGGGGTATCAAAGACATCATTATTTTTATAAAGACCCATGGGAGAAAATTGTCACAGCTCTCACTGTGGGGAAAGGTTGTGTTTCTCTTGAATAACTTGTCTGTTGAATGTTGTAAATCTTAGAACTCTACTTTCCCTTTGTGCTTTGCCATCCATGAACCTCAGAGTCAAATTTGGTGTCCATGTTTATTAGCTACATATTGTCACATAAGATACCTTTCCATGAGATAACCTTGCCTTTGCCTCCATTGATTTTCTCATATATTTTAATTCCAATTTTCTCATTATTTGTTCTTTTTATCTATTTTGGTAACAATCTCAGACCTTAGCTTAAAAATATTGTAAACAAATGCATATATGCAATTGAAATTTATGTTTGCATTCTTCATATTATATTAAAACTTAAAATGGAAAGTATAAATGAATTAACTTATAAAAACATATCTTCACAAAACTCAGAATTTGAACATTTAACTCAATTTTTATTTGAAAAATATTTAGATTCTTAAGAGAATGTGCTATTCTACACACATTTTTAACATTTCCAGTTACAAGGTTATCGAATCAGGTAAACCAGTGAGTCACTTTCAAAGACAAATGCAAAATCTAAATGTTCAGAGATATATCCTGGAACATTTTGTGTTAAAGAAATATTTTTATGTTTCTTATACCTGCAAATGTTTTGTATGCCACATAATTGCAAACAATTGCTGCTAACCCCTATATCTTCAATAACAGAGACAAAAATGTCAGAGAACACAATTGTTTCAAATGAAAATGTCAAGAAATCCATTAGAGAGACATTGGAGGCACATCTTATATAATAAAAGGCTAATATGCAAATTGTCCCCCTGGGAGTTCAACTGACCAGGAGTTTGACTGACTGGGAGTTTGACCACTTGCTATGATGTGCGCTGACCACCAGGGGGCGGCGCAGAATGAAGGAAGGCCCGGCTGGCAGCCGGCAGCTGGGGGAAGGAAGGCCCCGGCCGGCAGCCAGAAGGCCCTGATCAGCCCTGATCGCTGGCCAGGCCTAGGGACCCTACCTATGCATGAATTTCGTGCACCAGACCTCTAGTGATAATATGAAAAGGTCAATGTTCTACAATGCTGTCATCGCATGTAATAGTGGTTTGATTTAAATTTTGATGAGGAACATTTTATTTACACAACTTAAAGCATGCTCCAATGCAGGCCTTATAAAAGATGGCTCATGAGTCATGGTAGTTTGGCAAACACATCATAAAACAGTGTTCACTATTCACTCATAACTATGCCTCCAATATGTAAGCTCACAAGCTAAATCACCATGGATGAGCATTTAATGTAAGGAATTAATGTTTTTCTTTCGGGTGTTGGTGCTTGGTGTGCTATCCTATTTAATAAAGAGGAAATATGGTAATTGACCCTCACACCATCACAAAGAGGGTGGCGCCCACAGCCAATAAGGAGGGAATATGCTAATTGACTGTCCCGCCCTCAAAGATGGCAGCACCCACAGCCAATAAGGAGGGAATATGCTAATTGACTGCCATGCCCTCCAAGATGTTGGCACCACAGCCACAATACGGCAGTGCCCAGTCCCCTCAGCCCTGCCAGGGCGGCAGGCTCATGGCAAGGCCAGGCCCACCTGCTCCGTGCACCTGCCTCTGGAATACCCCAGTTCCCTCAGCCCCCCAGCTGCCCAGGGCTGGCCCGAGGTGCAGGCAAGCCTTGGATGGTGGCTGCCCAGCCGTCCAGGGCCACCCGAGGTTCAGGTAACCAGGGCCAGCCGAGGCTTGCGCTGCCAGCAGTGACAGCAGCAGAGGTTTGATGGGGCGTCACCTTCCCCTGATTGCTGGGTAGCCTCCCACCCCTGAGGGCTCCCGGACTGTGAGGGGGGGGCAGGCCAGGCTGAGGGACCTCCCCTCCAGTGCATGAATTTTCATGCACCGGGCCTCTAGTTAGCGTATATCCAACTAAATCCCCTGGTCCTGTGTTGCTATGAGTTTCATTACCCACATCAAGGCTCTGACACCCCAATTTCAATATTACTGCTCTCAGAATGGTATCACAGTCTTCCTGTTTTCTATAATCAGTGAATGCTTTTCACATTGTGAAAAATGGCTTTGAAGATCTAAGATGTTGAAAAGAGCTACCCTCAGGAACTGGTTTCAATTGTAAGAAACTCATTCTCTGAATTGGTAATCACTGAAAGGAAGAAAAGAAAGTGAGAGCTTTTTATCATTGCATTGTTTTTACAGAAATGACGTCTTTAGCACAAAGTCTTTCCTTGTAATTAGTTCTACAAATGTGGTATAATGACCACTATTAAGGTATCAACATGAAACTATTTTTGTAGTGATAAAAAAGAAGACATGCCAGTCTTTTTTTTTTTCTCAAAGCATTAAAAGAGACAAAAGTTTATAGCTACCAAGTATTTTTCTGTTTCTTTCATTTAGGGATAAATGGAAAATAAAATTATTTTTAACTTAAATCCAATTGGTTTCAATAAAAAAGAAAAGAAAATTGGGAGACTTTTCATTTAGTCTCAAACGGTATTTATCATTAACTTGGATATTATACTCTGCGCTTTCATACTGAAGTATAATTCTATACAGATGTAGACCTATCTCGACTGTTAACACTAGTCATAGTGGAATTATATAAACTACTAGTGGCCCAGTGCACGAATTTGTACATGGGTGGGGTCCCTCAGCCTGGCCCCTGGGGGGAGGGACTGTGCGAGGTTGGCCGGCCATGGGAGGTTGGCTGTGGGAGCGCGCTGACCACCAGGGGGCGGCTCCTGTATTGAGCTTCTGCTCCCTGGTGGTCAGTGTGCATCATAGTGATCAATCGAGCAGTCGTTCAGTCATTTGGTTGCTTAGGCTTTTATGTATGTAGAATAGAGGCCCAGTGCATGAATTCATGCACAGGTGAGGTCCAGCTGGCCTGCCCCGATGGGGGCCCATTGGGCCTGGCCAGTGGGGCTGAGGGGCTGCGGTTGGTTGGCCAGCCCATCCCGCCCCTGATCAGGGTGTTGGGGGCTGATCAGGGGCCTGCCTGGCTGAGGGGAGGGGCTGCAGGCAGTTGGCAGCCAGCCCACCCCTGATTGGGGTGTTGGGGGCTGATTAGTGGTCAGGCCGGCCGGAGCGATTGGGTCCCGGATCAGGCTGGTTGGCTGCCGCAATGCACATCTGGTCATCTGGTCATCTGGTCATTCTGGTCATTTTGGTGGTTCTGCCGTTCCAGTCACTGGGCTTTTATATATATAGATACTTATGTTATCTCATCTTTGATACTAAAAGAGAATATTTTTGTGTGGGGGTATTTTCATATATAAAAATGTCTTCTTGATGGCATGATTTACTTTTTGTTATTTAATATTAAGATCCATAAACTTAGTGAGGACTTCCAGACTCTGTCTCATATTTTTCATGTGGAACATCAGGCTATTATGAGTACCTATATCAAAGGATTGCAATGAGGGATAATTAATGCATCAACAGCATTTATTACTGTGGTGGTACATAAGTACTCAATACATATTAGCTATTAATATTGTTGCTGCATTTGGTATTAAATAAGACACTAAAGCTGAGTAACAATGCCATTTGTTAGTGTCTCTAAAAGTTACATAACATCAATGCTCAATTTTTAGTTAAACCACAACAACGTCATTGCTGGGGTATCAGTGGCTAATAATAGGCATTTGAAAGATGCACTGTAATGGAGATTTTATTGCAAAAAAATTAGAGTTTCAAGTTCTAAGAGATTATTCATTTAAGATGTGATATCCCAAGTATAAGCTTACTTTTCTACCTTTAAAACATGATCTTCAAGAGGAGTATTATTCCCACAAGGCATTGAAAATTCAGTAAGCTTTTTATCATAGATAGAATACTTTTTGTCATGGAAGTATTGTCTACTTCCATCAGTAGCATTAGAAGTGTTTTCCATCTTCCTTTCATTCTAAAGTATCTCTTTGCCAAGAAGTGGCTGTTTTTATTCCTCAAAAACATTAAGAATGACTTGTTTATCTGGCAGAGAATTCACTTTTCTGCAACTGAAATGGATCTACCTTTTCAGGGGTTCTTAGAGATGATTGCCTGGCAAAGACAGATTTTCTGGTTCACTTAGAAATTCTTCTGGTTTATCAGTTGAATTTTGTGGTACAATCAAGGAATGTACAATTAGAGTTTCAGATATGTAAGCATAACTCAAAATAGTTTCTAGAATGTTACATTAATTGTAGCACCTAAGAAATTCCACACTGTCCAGAATAATTGTATATCACTAAGATTTTAATCTTAAGGTTTAATATTAAACCTTAGAAACTACCATGGAAAATAATTTCCCTTTAAAAATCTATACTTTAAAAAGTTCAAAGCTTTTTATAATTCTTTTAAATTATATCTATAATAAAAACAACAACAAAGTGTTTATGTTTCCTTTCTCCAAATATGTGGAATTACAATTATTGACCTGGTTATAGGTAATTTCCAAACATATCTATATATATATATATAAAACCCAAATATGCAAATAGACCGAACAACCAAACAACCGGTCACTATAATGTACGCTGACCACCGGGGGTGTGCGCGGAACATGGGCATTGGCAGCAGGTGGCAGAGCACGGAACATGGTGGCGTCGGACGCAGTGGGATGGTGGAGCAGGTGAGCAGGGGCGCCAGACCAAGGTGGGGCGCTAGTCACTGTCATCGGGCGAGCCTCTGATGGTTACTGAAAATTCTTTGCTCCTATGCACTATGGTCCCACAGGCACTCACACCTGCTGCAGCGCCCAGCGCTGGCCCTGATCACTCGGCACCATCAGCGGGTAAAACCAGTGGCTGCCGGCCCTGATCGCCCCTCAGGGTTTTTCCACCTCCACTTGCTCCTGAGGGGCGATGGGGACAGCAGCCGCCGCTCGCACCCGCTGCTGGTGCCATCAGCGGGTGCAAGCGGGGCTGGCACTGTCAGTGCGTGGGAGCGGCGGCTGCGGGAGCGGGGCTGCAGGCAGATGAGACCAGGAGCTGTGGCAAGAGGGGCCGGGCAGGGGCATAGAGGATGGGCCGAGACCTGCCCCTGTGCCCACCACAGCCTCGCGGCCCACAGTTCCTTTCAAGGTGCGTGATTTCGTGTACTGGGACCCTAGTACTTGAATAAAATTAGATTGCAGCATATCATGAATAGCTTGACACTGGGTCTGAATTGTTGTTTTTTTTTTATGTTTGGCTTCTTGTTTTACATGTGTTTAACATGTTATCAACTTGTGCAAATTTATTTTCATTACATACCACTACTAATTAAGATCATTAGAAGATTTTCTGAAATCAGCAGGAAGTTGAGTAAAATAGTGGAATAGATATTCTCACTATTCTTTCATACACCCATGACCTTTAAGAGCTTCTGGTCTCACTTCTTGCATGAGAGAGATGAAATCTACCATTCATAGAACACTCCCTATTCTATTTGACTGCTATTTTGATCTATTTTTGCATCAGTAATACAATAAGAAATGTGGCTTTTTAACAGATTTCAGTATCAAGTAAAGTGTCACACCTTTTTTTCTTTTTCAAAATTCTTGGACCTTCATGTATCATTATCCATATAATTTTCTGAAAATATTTTGAAGTTTGTTGTCAACTTATTTCTAGATACATTAATGTTTTGTAGCTGAACATTTTGGTGGCTTATAGTTTTCTTATTACTATAGTATTGTTTCTGTAGACATTCACATACATATTTTTATGAATTTAAGTAGTAATTTCTTTTGAGTTAATACCTAAAAGTGAAATTGCTGGGTAATATAGTAAATGTGCATTTAAATGTATATGATATTACCATACTGTTTCCCAAAATGGCTGTGTCATTTTGCATTTCTACCAGCAATGTATGAAATTTTGAATCTGCTACATCCTCACCAACACTTAGTATTGTAGTCTTTTAAACTTTGCTCTTCTATTGGTTACAGTTACTGTGATTTTAATTTGTATTTCTCTGGTTTTTATGATGTCACACCTCTTTCCATGTGATTATTAGCTATTTTTATATCTGTGTTTTGAAGTGTCTTTTTAAACATTTTGTCGTTTTTTCTTGATTTTGCGTTGTAAGAGTTCTTTATATGTTCTGGATACAAGCCCTTAGATAAGAAAATTTTACAAAAATCTTCTCCTTGACTAAACTTGCCTTTTTAAAAACTGTATCTTTTGCTTTGTGCGTGTGTTTTTTATTACATGAGGGGGGAGTGGGGAAAAGGTAAAAATGTCTGTCTTCCAGTGTTAAATGGAAGTAGTAAAACAATTCCACTGCAGCCACCCTCACCGGCCTCTACAATTACCCCATCGCTTCATACCCCTTTATAGTTGACCATCCCCCAACTTGAGACCCTGGAAACAACTCCTCGGTTTTCTGTTCCTATAGTGTTACCTTGTAAAAAGTCAGGTAAGGAAAATTATACAGAATGCAGTTTTTAGAGTCTTCTTTCATTTATATATTTTGCTTAAATGTATCCATGGTGTTGCATGGTGTTAAATGTATCCATGGTGTGCTGTGCTTCATGCCACATTATTACTCTGAGCATAATTTCACTACTTTTAGAGAGGAAATGACAGGTCAAAATGTCGAAGTAACTTTTTCAGGTACACACAGCTAGCAAGTGGCCAATTTGGCATTTATACTTAGTTTTGCCTCATTCTAAATGCCATGTTATTTTCCACACAACCATTCTGCATTAATGGGTTCATGTGTATGTTTTCATGTGCGTGGTAAAATACTCATAGATAACATATCATATTAATAATGCTATCTTTAGGTGGTAAAATGTTAAATATTTTTATTTTATCCTTCATTCTTTTCTATACTTTTCACTTTTAATAATAAGCATGCCTTACTTTACTAATCTGTTTTCACACACATACACACACACTAAATATTAAAAGGCAATTTTTTCTCATCATTACAAATCATATATTGACAATAAATACATTCCATTATCAAAAGCTAAACAAGTCTTTCTATACCAAGCCCTGTATATTTACTCATAAAAAAGATATTTGAAATTGCATCATCAAAGAAAATGTATGAGTTCTGAAACATTTTTAAAATCTCAAAAATAAAAATTACTGGTCTGATCCCCACTATGAGCCCAGGATGGACACCTTTATTTTAGACCCTTGAAAAAATGTGGTTTCTTTAGTTCTTAACAAAATTTGCCTTTTAGTTTGACTCATAGAAGATAACTGTTTTTTTATTATTTCACATTAACTATTTATCATAATCCATATAACCCATCACCAGTTCTTGACTTTTTTCTTCAAATATTACTTGAATATGTATGGAAATAGAAAGTGAAATCTCTCTCCATTGCCATTATCTCAGTAAAGCAACTGTCATCCCTCACCTGGATTGATTCTGTATTTTGAGGTCTTTTTCCCTTCTTTCTCTTGGATAATTTTAATGTTAAGTTCCTTCCTGCTGCAGTTTTCTCTGAACACGTGTTTTTCCTTTTGTCTTTAAAGTTCAGCCTCCTGGCTCTTCATTTTACTGGTTCTTTCTCAAATTTCAGGCCTTACTGTCTTAATAGGGCTTCCCCTTGCTACTTCTGTAATTAAATTTTCCCTGACCACTGTTTCTTATATTATCTTCATGGTGTATCGCACAGAGTATTTTTATATTATTTTTAAAATTTTTTATCACACTTAGACTATTGAGAATTAACACCATATTAGTTTGATGTGCCAAGTATATAAAATATCTGGCATGGGGCTGCCATTTGATCCAGCTCTATAAAATACAATGTAACTAATGCTCCTATAGGACAATTCTGGCACTTAAGTTCTCCTGCATGTGTGTGTGTGTGTGTGTGTGTGTGTGTGTGTGTGTGTGTGTGCGTGTGAGCATGTGCCCACACAACCATCCCATCTAATAAAGGCGTAATATGCAGATTGACCTTCACTCCAACACACAAAGTGGCTGCCCCCATGTGGTCAAAGATCCTGCCCCCATATGGACACAACATGGCCCCCACAAGATGGTCAGCAGGGGAGGGCAGTTGGGGGTGGAGGGGGGGGGACCAGGCCTACAAGGGAAGGCAGTTGGGGGCGATCAAGCCTGCAGGGGAGGGCAGTTAGGGGTGACCAGGCTGGCAGAGGAGGGAAGTTGGGGGTGACTGGGCCTGCAGGGAAGGGCAGTTGGAAGGGACCAGGCCTGCAGGGGAGGGCAGTTGGGGGGAACCAGGCCTGCAGGGGAGGGCAGTTAGGGGCAAACAGGCTGGCAGGGGAGCAGTTAGGCATCAGTCAGGCTGGTAGGGGAGTGGTTAGGGGGTGATCAGGCTGGCAGGCAGAAGCAGTTAGGGCCAATCAGGAAGGCAGGCAGGCGAGCAGTTGGGAGCCAGCAGTCCTGGATTGTGAGAGGGATGTCCGACTGCCCGTTTAGGCCCGATCCCACCTGAGAGGGATATCCGACTGCCCGTTTAGGCCCGATCCTGGTAGGATCGGGCCTAAACGGGCAGTCGGACATCCCTCGAGGGGTCCCAGATTGGAGAGGGTACAGGCTGGGCTGAGGGACACCCCCCAATGCATGAATTTCATGCACTGGGCCTCTAATATAAATATAAATGTAAATGTAAATATAAATAAATATAAATATAAATATAAATATAAATATAAATATAAATATAAATATAGAATAATAAAAGAGTAATATGCTAATTAGACTAGTAGTCCTTCCAGACGTCATTCCAGATGTCCTTCCTGATGAAGCTGGGGCTAGAGCCAAGCTGCCTGTTCCTGGGTGCCTGCTGGCAGCTGGAGGGAAGCCGCCTGGGTCCCAGGTGTTGGAGGGAAGCCCGTGCCGTCAGCCGGGGGAAGGAAGGCCTACTCTTGCACGAATTTTCGTGCATTGGGCCTCTAGTATAAATATAAATATAAACACATATATGTGTGTATGTATATATGTATGTGTGTATATATATATATATATATATATATATATATATACACATATACATATGGTTGTGTATATATGTATACACTTATATTCATACATATGTATATACATATATATAAGATTTTTAATATATCTGTGTTGAAACCCATTTAATGATTAACTCAACAATAATATGCACAATTAATTTCTATATTTCATAACTTTTAAGTAGCTCTGTAGCTTCATCATCGGCCCATATAAACAGAACAATGGTTTTTAAATTGTAGGGTTATAATCCTGATATCTGTTGTTTTTGAATTATAGGAAGACTATCATTTCCTCCCCCTGCTGATTGTAGATACCATTTTGTCCATAGAAAATGAAGGATCAGAAATTCAAGGTTTATTGATTTCCAGAAACATTTCATCAAAGTGCCTGAAGTATCATCTGCATTATCATCTGGTTTGAAACCATGACATCAAAACAGGGATTCCTCTCAGATGTATATCCACTCTGTTCCAGCATCAGTTTTCTTCCATTAAGCCAAGATAAAAGGTTCTTTACACTAGATTTATAGGCTGATTGTACACATTTTAGAATATATAATCTATTTTCAGCACTATTAGACATTATAACATAATCTTACAGGCAGGAAGGAGCATAGAGAGAGTAGTGGTATACTTGATTTAAAAAATATGAATACAGCCAAGGAACAGACTTTTTAGAAGCCAATCTTTAGAGTGTATATATGGTCTTATTGAAATATATTGAATGTATTGAATACAACCCAAGTGAAAAATCATCCAGTTATAAAAATACTGTTGCTGATCCTACTAATGTTTTACAAATTTATAATCAATTCCTGATAAAACATGAAAAATTTAGAGGATATTAAGTTCTCTGGTTCTATTAAATTGATTAAAACTGACATGAGCACAGATACAGACACCTGTGAAATCTGAAGATGACATGGAATCAAGTATTTAAAGCATCTAGGAATTACAGTTATTCATTTACATCACAAGATAATCAATAACCATTGTCACAGGGTCAAAGGAGATCCTTTTATCTCCACTGCCTGACTACAGGACACATTTGGTATTATATTCCTTTGAATAACTTATTTCTTCTGAAATTCCTACTAGTTCAAGCAATTTTTAAGCTTCTCTATGGAATGCTGTCTCTACAAAGATTTTTTTCTAATAGAAGATATGCAAAGAGCAGTTAGATCTTCATTGCTAAAGATTCTGTTGTATGAGAGACCGGAACAATGTGGGCCCAAGTCTGAGACACTTTCTCACAGGCCACTCAGAACATCTGAAACCTTGAAATGGGTTCTTAGTTACATCATCAAATCTTATAAATGCAGGGTATAATGTTTTATTATTGTTTAAAAGGGGAGGTGATGGTTATTGCTGTGGTGGATCCTAGTAAATCCTCAGATTATTCTAGACAAGGAAGATTCAATAAAGGTGGCTTTGCTTATTTAAACATTTTTTAAAAGTACTAAGTTTTTTATATATGCCTTTCTCTATTCTAAATATCTGTATAGTTTATATATCTGTTAATCCTCATTTCAGATCTCTTTTACATGTAAGACAACTAAGGTTCAGTTTTTTAGTTTGTTCAATACACTAGCAGTTATAACAAGTGCTTGTATAGAATAATTAAGTGGGAAATATGGTAGAATTAAGTGGGAAATATTAAAATAGGAAACTTCCTCCAGTGTAAATAAAAATCAAACATATTTTATAGATATTTTATTTATACTATATTTAATAGAAATCCAATTCTTATCATAAGAAATATTTCTTTCAAAATAAATGCCTATTGTTATCAGTGATTACACATTTTTAGAATATTTTATTGGTTTAACCCAGTGGTTGGCAAACTCATTAGTCAGCAGAGCGGCAAACCACGGCTCGCGAGCCGCATGTGGCTCATGAGCTGCAGTTTGCCGACCACTGGTTTAACCTATATTTAACAAAAATTATAATGTGACTTAATGTTAATAAATAGGATCATTACTTTCATTATATCTATATGTTTATGTATTTAACTAGAGGCCTGGTGCACAAAATTCATGCACGGGTAGGGTACCTAGGTCTGGCCGGCCATCAGGGCTGATCTGTGGGGCAAACAGCAGGGTGATCGTGGGGCTCCTGCTGGCATCTACCTTGGCTGGCCTGGAACTTTCCGCTTGTCAGCCTCTCCCCCCGCTGCTGCCCTCCGATCACCTCCCACTTGCCGGCCAGCCCCGCTCCCTGCTGCTGCTGCCGATCGCCTCCCTCCGCAGGGCAACTGGCAGGGCGATCGGGTGGCCCCTGCTGGCACCTGCCTTGGCTGGCCTGGGGCCTGTGGGCTGGGGGCAGCTCCTGTATTGAGCATTTACCCCCTGGTGGTCAGTGCACGTCACAGTGACCCATCATTCCACAAGTTGTTCTGCCATTTGGTCAATTTGCATATTAGACTTTTATTATGTAGGATTGTTGTTATGCTGTATAGACAATTTACATAGTCATTTTCTCCCACTATTAGATCATCATGGTTTTTTAGTTTTTATAAATATTCCTTTAAAACATATTTTAATGATTATTCATAATTATCTATCCTATTGGTATTATAACATCTAAAAACTCCCATATCTTAGATATTTAAAGTGTTTCCTATTTGTGATAACAAGTTATCTAATGATTGTTTATGTATGTACATGTGTTTAGGCTTCTCTAATTATTTCCTTAGGACAAATTCCTAGGAAATAATTTATTGATTCAAAGGATATAAACTCTTAAGATTACACACAATATAAAATTGATTTTTAAAAAGATTATGCTCATTGAACATCTAGATCTCATATAACTGGAATTTTAACACCTCATAATGAAATTAATGGAAAGAACATACATATTACCAATTTAACAGAGGCAACTTATATTATTTTAATGATTTCATATTTATTTAATTATTAGAGTGAGAGAGGTTGTGTACTTTTACCTGTGTTGAGTGGCTAATTGTATTTACTCTTTTATGAATTGCCTTTCCATATCTTGTAAAACTTTGCCTTCTGAGAAGTATCAAAGATGTGCTTTGATTTATATTTAATTAGGGTATGTATTGACTTTTATTTTTAAATATTATTAAAATAGGACCTGAAATGTTTATTTTTATCAGAAGGGGTCATAGTTGGAAAAAAGTTTGTGGCACACTGTTTAAGCATTTAACATGATGGAGACATTTAGGAAGAATTAGATGATTGTATTTTGGTAACAAGCACCTTTTTCTGCCTGAATACCTGTGGTGTGTTTTGTTTTTTCCCCTGAATTTAATAAATTTGTGTAGGATATATTTATGTGTGGGTCTCTATTTGATAATTTACTCTGGAAAAATGTGAGTTCTCTCAATGAACATATTCAGTAGTACTTTTCAGCTGATGTATTTTTCCTACAAATATTTCATTATTGTTCATTTCATTTTTCATTCAGCCCTTTCTTAGTTATGGATGACTATAATACTTAGGCACAGTTTTATTCTCTTCAATGAGTTCTTATCACTTCCTTTACTGCCAGTTATTTCTATTTTCTCATTGAGAATGACTTTTTGTTTCCTGTAATTATTTTTAGAGTTGTGATTTGCAGAACAATGATCTTCCTAATGTATTCATATCTTAATCCCCTGATTACAGTACTTCACACAGATAAAGGGGTTTGTAGAGGTGAATAGTTAGGGAACTTACAATGGGGAGATTATCCCAAATAATCCATCTGAGGTAAATTATTTATTATTCTAAATAATCCAGCTGAAATGATAGAAGAAGGGTCAGAGAGATATTTGACTTGATTGGTTTTGAAGATGGAGGAAGTAAGTGGGTAGCCACAAACCAAGGACTGTGGGCAACCTCTAGATATTGGCAAAAGAAAGGAAACAAATTATCCATTAGAGTCTCCAGAAAGAAATGCAACCCTGGTGATACCTTGATTTTAGCCCCATAAGACCTGTACTGCATTTCTGATCTACAGAACTGTAAGGTAAATATGTGATGTTTCAAGCCCTAAGTTGATATAATTTGTCACAGCAGCAATAGAAAACTAATACAAGATAGTTCTTTCTAGATATATTCAGAATTATGGTCCTCCTTCACCTTTAAAAAATCTGTATAATAATTCTTAAAGGATAAAAGAATTCATGTATGGATTGGCCTTGGCGTCATTCACTCTATTCCTGCCTGTTGTTTTTATACCTTTCTAAATCTATAATAGGATTTGTTTGATCAGATCAAAGTCTAGCATCTATATATATAAAAACCTAAGTGACTGTTACTACAGAACGACAGAACAACCGGAATGACCAGTCGCTATGACACGCACTGACAACCAGACGCTCAACGCAGGAGCTGTCCCCTGGTGGTCAGTGCCCTCCCACAGTGGGAGTGCTGCTCAGCCAGAAGCGGGCTCACAGCTGGAGTC
This sequence comes from Plecotus auritus, assembly GCF_963455305.1. Taxonomy (NCBI): domain Eukaryota; kingdom Metazoa; phylum Chordata; class Mammalia; order Chiroptera; family Vespertilionidae; genus Plecotus; species Plecotus auritus. Next base: position 143,730,198 of record NC_137776.1, on the reverse strand, counting down.
GCAGCGGCAGTGGCGGGAGCCTCTCCTGCCTCCACAGCAGCACTAAGGAGTGGCGAGCCAAATAGGAAGAAGAGAGCAGGTGGGTGGTAAGGAGCAAGCAGGCGGTCAGTTAGGAGCGAGCAGGTGGGCAGTTAGGGGCGAGCAGGCAGTTAGGAGCGAGGGGTCCTGGAATGTGAGAGGGACGTTGGACTGTAAGATGTCCAACAGCAGGGATCAGGCCTGAACTGGTAGTTGGACATCCTCAGAGGGGTCCCGGATTGTGAGAGGGCACAGGCCAGGCTGAGGGACCACCCCTGTCCTCCCCAACCCCAGGCATGAATTTTGTGCACCAGACCAATAGTATAGATATATTTATCTATGGCTTTAATGGTATCTATACTTAAATACCTCTTGGATATTCTGAGATGATGGGTTATATTAAAAACCACAGTTTTCTGTGTATTTCTAACCCTAACTTGCATTACTATTTTGTTTCTTTCTTTCTTTCTTTCTTTTTTTTTTTTTTTTTGTTTTTTTTTTACACCAGCTACAGTATTTTACTTTAGGGACTATCTTATCTAGGGTGTAATTCACAAGCACCAGATGTCATCAACTTTCTAGCTAGTATTCTACAACTTTAATTTATGAAGCAATATAGAAAAGAAATAGTGATGAGTAGAATGATGAGAAAAAAGACAAGTATTTTATCTGAAAAATTTAAAAAAAATATTGTATAAAGAGCAATAGCTATCATATTTTCCAAATGATGAGAAATGCATTACTTAAGCTAAAGCATGCTTATTATAGAATAGTTGAAAATTTCAGAAAATCACAAAAGATACATGATATTATCTGTTATCCCATCACTCAAATATAGCTACTTCTTAATATAATATTGTATAAACTTCCAAGCATTTTAAAACAGTAAAACCATATAGTTTTATAAAGTCATTTGTCCAATATATTAAATAAGTTGCTCCAAGTCATTGGTTTTAACTTGGATTGTAGTGACTTTAATATTCCATTGTATGTATTATATATGTGGTGAATGTGTGTGTGTGTATGTGTTAGAAGGCCCAGAAATTTTGGATCAATTGTGCATTACTAATTGAACTAAATAAAACTTTTAGTTTCAAGTAGCATATTAGTTCTCATTTATTGGTAATGGTTGTCTGTTACAAGTCAAGCTCATCATGTAAATACAATGATGTATTAGCGATGTTAACAGTAAGATGGGAAAGAATGATTTGTAGTATAAATGTGACATATTTGCCATTCTCATTGTACTCATTTTTACCCAGGGAGGTAAAATGTGAGTGCAGCCTAATCTAATATAGTTAATTTTCACCTGTTTTTCTAAAATGATAATTATACCACAGATGTCTATGAATCAAGAGCACTATAACAAGGGTGAATATGTAGGTACACCATGGGCAAAGGTGCTACAGTAAAATAAAAGGAATTGTCTCTCTCTTACAGAAAACATATCTTAATAGTCTCCAACAGGAACTAATCCTCTAGAATAAGTCATTAATGCAACTGCTACAATATCTACCTTAAGTTTGAAAATTAAAATTTGCTGTACTATCTTAATTGTAATGAAGCACAAACTTTACATATTAAATATTACTTTTAAGGCTATTACTCAAAAGCAATAGTAATGTACCTACTTTATACATAAGGAAATTGAGACTGAGAAATATTCACTAATATGCCAAATGTTTAAAATAGGTAAATTGCTTAACTTAAGCTAGTGAGTTACAGTATTTACCTAAAGTCATAAAACTATTAAATTTTGCACCATAATTTGAATCCCCACAAAATTCTCTTTCCACTATAATATAATCTCATCACAATCCCCAGGCTTTCTTTGTTAATATTCTAATAAGCAAATATATTTTATTCACATATCTATAATAGTAAAAGCATAATATATTAACTAGACTGGGTGTCCTTCCAGACGTTCTTCCAGACAAAGTTGAGGCTGTGTTTTGTGATCTCTAAACACACTATTACATGTGTTTAGAGATCACAAAAGGTGGTACATTTACATGTGTTTAGAGATCATTACCACTCTAAAACAAGATTTTTTATGCTTTTATGTACTTAAGGACTTTCTGAGGAGATTGCCGTCAATGAATATTTTTAAATATCCTATATAATAAAAGGGTAATATGCAAATTGACCGAACAGTGGAACAACCAGTCGCTATGACATGCCCTGACCACCAGGGGACAGATGCTCAACACAGGAGCTGCCCCCTGGTGGTCAGTGCACTCCCACCGGGGGAGCACTGCTCAGCCACAAGCCGGGCTGATGGCTGGCAAGTGCAGCGGCGGTGGTGGGAGCCTCTCCTGCCTCTGCAGCAGCCTAAGGATGTCGGACTGAGAGCTTAGGCCCTCTCCCCATGGGCCTAAGGGCTCCCGGACTACTAAAGGGTGCAGGCTGGGCTGAGGGTCCTCCCCCTCCCCCCGAGTGCACAAATGTTGTACACTGGACCTCTAGTCTCAATATAAGTGACTAACCCAAGAACTTATCTTTTAAACAATCATAACAGGTGATCTAAATGCATAAAGAACATGGTCAGTACTTCAGAAAATTCAGATCTAGAAAAAATTAGCTAGAGTGTTTACGTACAGTTCAAGCAGTTGACTTAACACAATACTTTTAAAAACAATAATATTTAGAAATTTAAAAAGCATAATATTTAAAAAGCACATCGCAATATGTGTTCTTAAGTAGATAAGAACCCCATGGAGCTAGACAAAGAGTTACTGAATTATTCCTGTTGATCTGTGACCATCTGGTAATGGGGATTACGAACTAGTCCTCCTTCCATTAAGTAATAGTGCATTATCATTACGTTTACCCTCTTTTCCTTCCACACCACCCACACATGATGGGATAATCACTTTTCTCCCAGTTACAATACACAAAATGTTTTTCAGAACATGATTTAGAAAATTCATAAGGGACTTGTCCTCTTCTCAGATTTACCATTTACACCTAAAATAATGCTTTGTAAAGTTGTAGAATATGTGAGCTTCGTGCAGAGTACAATCTGAAGCTCAGTGTTCTCTTTCTGAAGTGCAATAATGCTTTTCCTTCAAAGAGCACCAGGCACTGAACAATTTGCTTTTAAAGTGTACAAATCACTTTTCCAATGAAGATTTCTAAATGCCCTGTGAATATGTGAGGGTGAGAGCACAGGGAAGCAAAGAGTGACAAAATGGGGAGGGGCAGTAGAAAGAAGGTATATAGAGAAAGAAAGCAATTACAATTGCAAATGACTGAGAGCATTATGAATTGCCTAATGACTTTATTTTTAGGACCATGAAGCTTCTGATAGTGATGCTGAGAGCAGAAAGATACCTGGTACTGTGAGAATTTTCAGAACCATTGCTTATACTCAGCTGGGCTGCTTTCCTTAATACCACTCTGGTGGTCTTTTCTCTGGCTTCTCCCAGGTTATTACAATATCCAATTTCTCAGTCTGGACACTTCCTAGCTTCAGGTGGAACTTTTCATTCCAATGAAATAGAAAATAAATAGATGTATCTGTTCTGCATATGGTATACCCCTGATGACTGAACACTGAAATTTCTGGGCAGTAGTTCACAAGTGGGCTTTTCATGTGAACTCAAGTCACTTCCTTCATTTTTGAGGTTATTTCAGTATTTTATGATCGACACTTTAAGAATCACAGGTGAGCTTTATAGAAGTTAAATCTGATGAGATTGGGAAAATACCATTAGTTTTTCTATAACCATTCTTTACTATAACTTTCACCCTCTTACTTAAAACATATGCTCCTTTTGAAAATATTCATTAACCTTTCACATGATGTATGACTAGCTTTATCACAGTGGATAAAAAATAATCCCACTTAGAGTTTTGAAAGAGAGACCCAGTGGGAAATACACAAATGGTAAACTCCACCGAAGGACACAAAAAGGCCCATAAAACATCAGAAGGGTTACAGAGGTCTATGGATTTTAATTGCTGTGTGCCATTGGGCCTTTACAAAGCAATCAAGCAGGCAATCTCCAAAGACAGTCCTGCCATAATACATTTAACAATAGAGTTTTCACCCCATCGGCAGACTAGGGTTTATGAAGGTCCCAATAGCAATTAATGACCTTGTATGCTGAGAGAGAGAAAGGGGCGGGGGACTTAAATTGACTCTCTTTTTTATGTATAAAATAAATATAGAAATGATCATTTCAAGAGGAGGGAAGTAAAAGTTAGAGTAAGGAATACAATGACGTTTGTTAAGTGTTCTTTATACTTTCTTTCTGTTACTTTCCCCCAAAGGTAAAGAGATCTAGTGAAAAGAAGGGATGTCATCTAAATTAATTATTACTTAAAAGATAGTTTTATTTTATATTCCAGGATGAAGAAAGGGAAATTGATAGATTTATTTAAGATGCCCTGAATATCTGATTGTTAATGATTCCAACTCAGTTAAACTGACTGATGTTAATATTTATAATGCATAGCATCTTGCTATTTATCATGTAATGCACATTATTTTATTTACTCCTCTGCTGTAAGTGTCATCCTTTTTAATTGATAGATTAGAGCAAGGCCAGACTTCCAAGTGACTATAATGGGATTCAAACCTAGGTATTTTAATAACACAAACTCATTGGTTTCCTACTACACATATACTACTGGAGTAAAGCACAGCTGTGTTTTAAGAATCTCCTGCTTTGCAAGATATTCCTCCAACTCTTCCAGAGGAACTGAAGAGTTTTTGGATATGATAGATTTTCTCTCCCTATCTGCCTTGATGTGTTACTAAGCAGACTTGGGAACTATATTTGGAGAATTTTTCCTACAAATCATAAGAGACTGTAAAGAACATGAAAGCATTCTGCCTACTTTCCCAGTGCCTTATATTGACTAGACCCATTGGCCTCCAGAGGACGGCTCCTCATTTAATTCCCATTTTCTGCACTGGTACTTTGGCCCAGTTCCCGAGCTTGAGTTTCTGTCTATTTCCTCAGATATGGGTGCTGGGAAAGGGCAAATCTGAATCAAAGTTTAAAGCAAAAACAAAAGATAAATAAGCAAAACTTTCTTGTAACTTGAATTTGTGGCTCTTCAGACTGTTAAAATTTAGAATGTCCCCCCATCCTTTGTTTTTGTGGGTTGAATGTAGGATATCTCTTTATACATCTAACGTTGAATTTAGAATAGTCTTTTTGCCTTCACCACAAATCCTGGCTTAATAAAAAATAAAGTCTATCATGGTTTGTCCCAGATAATACTTTTAATGATTGCCGTTAAATTCTTGCTTTTGCGCTCCAACATACCTTATGTCAACTGAAGAACAATTTGTTATAGAGAGGAGATAATATGACAGTACAGACACTCCTCTTAGTAAAACTTACCAAGAAAAAAGTTTCATAAAGGAAGTTATCTGCCAGGCCAGTGTGGGTCAGTGGTTGCACATTGACCCAGGAACCAGGAGGTCACCAGATTGATTCCAGGTTAGGGTACATGCCCAGGTTACAAGCTCCATCCCCAGGAGGGGATGTGCAGGAGGCAACCAACCGATGTTTCTCTCTATCCCTCTCCCCTCCTCTCTCTCTAAACCTTCCCCCTCAAACAATAAAACATATTATTTTTTAAAAAGAAATTATCATATAAAACATTGTTCACCCTATATTTTTGTATAATTGATATCATAGTACCACAGGATGGCTCTCCCATCAACAGGGAACTCTGATGATAGCAATAATAATAGGTATCTTTAATTTGAACTTTATAGGAATAAAGCTCTTTACAAATTTTTTACAAATTTATTTTCATTTAACTAATGTTTAATTAGAACTTTACAGTTTCCAGAGATAATTTCACAAAAATCATCTCAGAACTGCATTTTTAATATACATAGCTCTATCTACCAAATTCACATTTATGCTTGAAATTGAAAACAAATGTCTTGAATCCTAACATTTAATTTTGTGTCCTTACACAAAACAATGTACAATGCCTTGGTGTAAATAAAACAATATTTCTTTGATTCTTTCATCTTTCATATGCCAAGGTTGTGGGTTCTATCCCTGGTCAGGGCACGTACAAGAATCAACCAATGAATAAATGAGTAGAACAGCAAATTGATATCTCTCTCTCTCTCTCTCTCTCTCTCTCTCTCTCTCTCTCTCTCTCTCTCTAAAATCCAATAAATAAAATTTTAAAAATAAATGCAATAAGAAGCAGAGTTCAAATAAGTCAAAATGGACTCTACTTTCTCAAATTCAGAAACTGAATCTATAGAAGCCTATAAAAGAGATTCAATATCTGACAATTTACACTAAGTTACCCCTTTCCTCTCACTTCCAATTCTCACTCATCACTGTTGCCTAATCCTTTTGTTATCAATTCCCCTCCATTCACAACATTCCTGTCCCTAGTCTCTTTACCCCTTGTCTCTCCACCCTTTCTCTTTTTTATCTCTCCCTCTTTGAGCTGAACTGCCTCATTTAGATGGGGTCAGGGAAAAGGATACCAAAATCATTTTAGCAATGAAAGGAGAGAAAACATTAGACAATATTCAAACTTCTGAAATGAAGTCAAAATTTGTCAATGTTTCTGAAATTGTGGCTTGTTTTAAAATTAACGTCAAAAGAAAACTCTCACCTTGCCAGGGAGAGGGGAATGTTGTGACACAATCGTCATCGCCTGTCAGTATAAGCTTTCCATGTTAAAAATGTATTTGTTGATGCAGTGATCATCTCAGTACTGCTATTTCCATTAGTATTATCACAAGCAGTTAATTTTTTAACAGGAATTTGGATTCATAAGTATAGATTAAATTGTCTTCTAATATATTGAATTATGACAGCATTAAAATGAGCTTTCTGTATGGAAGAAGAGCAGTAGAATAACGTTTCAAAGTTAACATTTATAAATGAAGCTAATATCTGTAACTGATGGAAACCATCACTTTCACATTTGCTGTGAAGCTTTTTAAACCTAACAGGGGAAGGTGGCTACAGATGCTGCTTTGTTTTATTTTGTCATCAAGACACATGAAGCTACCTTTTGCCTGTCATGTATTGAGCAATACAATTAGGACAGCAGAGTTTATACATTGCTCAGTGTACAGTATATTACGAGTTCCAATAGTTAGGCTGGGTGTGTGTGCACATGTGAGTATATGCACATTGGTATGTGAGTTTGCTTGCTTATCTCATCTGTTTATCATTCAGACACCAAATACCTGGCACTCCAAACGATCCAATATTCATGGAAAACTGAAGTTCAGGAATATATAATCCAATTAAGGAAAAGAAAATGACTTTGCAATTAACAAAATAGGATATGTGGTAAAAAAAAAAAAAAGAACGAAAGCAAAACCCTGGTATATGTTGTTAAAGATAAACGGGCATATTAAAAACTTTGAGTTTGTTTGAACATTTATAGTTTGGAACAGGACAGTGCCAAACCGGATGTGGTTAGGAGCACTCTTCCACGAATGGGAGCCACGGGAAAGACTTAAATAGAGAAAGTGAAGAAGCAAAGAGAGGAAATTATTTGATTGGCTATAGCTTAAAGCCCTAGTTGGCTCTCTATGATTGGTTGTCCTCAGCATTTTTGTTTGGTGACCTTGAGGCATTTACAGGCTTATATTTTGGTGTTTTTATGTAAGTAAGCTGACACAGCATTAAAGCCACCTAAGTCCAATGACCGACTTGTCAAATAAATTTAACAATGCTATTAAATTTTACTGGACCCTGATTAGCTACACTTTGCCACAAAGTTCACCACAATATTAAAGCTATTGAAGAAATGAAGTTAACACAGGCTGGCAGCAGTGGGTTGTCATGTGACTGTGCGCTAGACTCAATAGTCGAAAATGTTTCAGAGAATCTGTTTAGACTGCAAACAGATTATGAATGCTATAGTTGGCTATAATTGGTATTTTAAAGGAGTGTTCTTCTTCCTCCGTGCCTTCTGCCCAAATGGGAAATGTTTTGATTGAATTTCTGACAATTTTAAAGCAACTATTTTAATACTAATAGTGTTTGCTTTTTAAATAAACAAATAATCTAAAGACTGTTTCTCAGCCTGATGGTCATCCTCTTTCTCTTTCTAATTAGTAAATGTTGGAATGCCCCATGGTTCAATCCTTGGTCCTCTTCTGTTTTCTTTCTACACTTACTCCTTACATGATCCCGTCCAATCCTATGGTTTTAGTAATTTCTGTATTATCCAGAATGGGCTAAGCTATGCTACAATAACAACTACCGTATTTCAGGAGACTAAAAGAGCAAGGTTGATTTCTCATTCCTGCTATGTTGCTGTGAGTCAGCTGGAAGTTATACTATACGTCCTCATTTAGGGACCCAGACAGATGGAGCAGCCATCATCTGGAAAACTGTCGGAAGATAATGGCAGAAAAATAGAGTTCTTGAGGCCCTCATACTGCATTAAATGGTTCCACCTAAAATAGCTTCCTCTCAAAGCTATTTTCAAGGCCCTAACTAACCATAAGGGAGCTAAGAAATACCATTTTACCATATACCAGGGAAGCAGAGGACTGGAAATATCTGATAGCATACCATCTATTTCTTCCTAATGACTCTATAATTTCATTCTTCAGAGTAAACCTTTAAATAAAACACATATGTGTATATACAATTGCTAAATCCACATTCTAATTTGAAAGCTTAAGAGCATTTCAAATTCAACATATCTGAAGAAGAATGCTTGATTCCCCATGCCTCTTCCTCCAAAGCCCTTATCTTAGCAATCATTTACTATCAATTACCTATTTACTCAGTCACCAAAGCTTGAAGTTTTTATTTGTCTGTTCTCTTTCTTATAAATCACATATTCAATGTCAGGGCCAGGAAATCTTTCCCCTTACATCTTTAGTTGTGGTTGGGTGAATAATTCAAATGACATATAGGAAATTAACAGGAGACAATAAAATTTTAATACATGCACACAGGGAATTCACCTAAGCATAAAATTCCAAAGACAGTGAGGCAAAATTGGGTATATATATGTCATTTTGGACAAAGGAGAAAGTGGGGAGATGGGTTTTGGGGTTCAAATGGGGCAGGGAGCTGAGAAAGTGGCAAATTCCTGCTAGGCAACCCAGAAACAATGGGACACAGGGGAAGCCAGTTTAGAGGCTCCTGCTTGACTCTTTCTATTTAATGCTAAGGTGAATATTCTTAAGGTAATTATGATAAGGTTCCCTTCTTTAAGCAGGTTTTTTATCTGAATCTCTTTAAGAAAGAAAATAAAAGGAAAAAAAAAAAGCAAGCAAACAAACAAACAAACAAAAAAAACACCTCTTTCTGACTTGTTGGGTTTTGATTGATTTTAACTCAAAATAATCTGCAGGCCAGTGTGGCACATATGGGGAGACTCACTCAGCCTCCCCCACCAATCTTATCAAATTCCTGTATCTCAACCTTCACAATATTCAAAACCATCTATTTCTTACTACACCCTCTTTCAGCTATCTTGTCCAAACAACTAAATTCTGTTACTTGGGCCACTAAAATGTTCTCTTAATTGGTCTGCCTGTTTTTCCTAAAAAGTATAATCCACACAGCAAGTCATGTGACCTTTTTAAATTACAAAGATTATTCCATACTCTATATGACTCTCTTGGCTTCTAATCACATTTATATTAAATTTCATATGCCTTCCCATGGTCTCTAAGGCCCTCCACAATATGATGCATGCTGGAAATCTGTTAACCTCTCAGTGGCTAGAATGACTCATTTAGGGTGTATTTCTTATCATGACACACCCTCTTTCAAAGCGCTCTAATTATTTCCCATTGTACACTGAGAAAAAGTTCCAAGTTCTTCCTGTCATCTGTTCCCCAGCTCTCTCTACAACATCATCCTACCACTATCTTCTTTAACTTCTTTGTTGTATTCAAACTTTCCATGAACATCGTGACATTTGCCTTTGCTAACCATTGGCCTGGATCTCACTATGGTTGCTAATGAAATATCACCCATCGCAGAAACCTTTCTTCCCTGACTGCGCTCTAAACTAGCTCCTCTCTTCCTCCACACCACTCACTCCATTCCTTTACCCTGCTCCATTTTTCAAATGCAAAAACAAACAAACAAAAAAACATGGTTTTTAAGGAAGATTTGGGCAAAACAAGAGATCACGAGGAAAATAAAAGCTTTCATGCAATATTAAAGTATATATTAAATGTCATTTTGATTCCTCAATTTTATTCCTCATTAAGGGCCTTGCTGAGGCTGCCATAGATTCTTAGGCCTGTGATTTGGGTCCTTCTTCAATATGATTCATTCCCCCTCTTTTCTTTACTAGATTCTTCTGAAAAGAGCAGCCTTCTCTTATTGTCTCAGTGTTCTCTCATTCTATCCATGGACTATTCCTACGTATTTGTTCCACTCCCAGTTTGACTCACATTGCCCTGGTGAAAGTCAATGCCTATTGAATGGATAATTAAACTAGATTGGAAATGCTATAAAGTTCCTTTTTAACAAACACGTTTGCAAAAGGACAGGAACTTTTTTCTAATCAAATATAAGAGAACACATTTTAATCACAGCTACAGTGGTTTTCTCATAGACTTAAAGGGATATTTCCAGAAAAATCCAATTTGATTTGCATTCAAATTTCTTTTCCCTCAAGCTTATACTGCATAAACTTCAGTTTGGATTAATGTGATCTCCTTTACATAAAAGGCTTCTTCTTTTACATAACACTTCAAAATTATCATGCTATTAATAACCTCAAAATATGTTGATGAGAGTATGATGAGCACCAGAAACATTATATACAATTTGCAATAGATCTACATAGAGATGTTAGTAAATGAGACAGTGTGAACTTTGAAGACAACCGTAAAAGTAGTGAGGCATCAAGAAGAGTACTTCAAAGTCTTGAAATTAAAGTTATCAGGTTCAGTAATTTCCAAGATTATTTAACCATTTCAAATAATCACAGTATCACAGAACCAAATAGAAAAGATCTGAGGAACTAAGGAGTAATGGATGAAGTTACATCCTAAAGGAGTCAAGCTGTTAACCGTTAGGATTATTATATAGTTGAATGATTTGTTATGGTAGGTTTTATTGATTATGCAAAACACACTTATCAGGTGGTAACAGGTAGGTATTGAAAACATAGAAATTAATAACAGTCTTTAATCTTGTTTGAATAATATATTCATATTCTGTATACTATACTGTAAGTTTACAGATACCATATACTTACTATATATTTTCTTGGGAAGCCCAGATTTCTGTAGTATATACTGTATATTTGTTCATGAAGCCCAGTTATAAAAATCTGGGCTTTCCTAGAAAATATGTAGTATATGGTATTTGTAAGCTTAGTGGGCACCTTGTTTTAGTTGAGAAACCTAACAAGACAGTTAATAATAATAAGGAATGATGATGATGGTGATGATGATGATGATGATGATGATGATGATGATAGAAATAGCTAACCTTCATACCTCATCAGTACCTTTGTAGAATGTTTTGATATTTAAAAAGTTTATATGCTTGTGAAAATAATTTTATAAGCTGATCTCATACAAAACCCAACTTTAATGCAAAATCTGCTGTGGTTTTAGTTTCCTCTTTCATTACTTCTTACTGACAGTATGCCTCTATTAGGCTGTTCTGCAGAGTGGTTAATAATGAGGATACGGGAGCAAACCGCTTGAGTGTTTTGCCCCACCTCTACTACTTACTAGGATTTGACTTTGGGTAAATTACTTAGGCTCTCTGTGCTTTACTTTCCCCCTTTACATAGAAGAGATAATAATAGGACTTATCTCAGGGGCTAGTATATACAGGCAGTACTTTGGTTCCAGATCATCCTATCTAATAAAGAGGGAATATGCTAATTAACCATCACTCTGTCACAAAGATGGCTGCACCCACAGCTGAGGCCAAGTTCCCATAAGGAGCCTTAACAAGCAATCAGCAGGGACCTGAGGCTATGCCCTCCCCAGCCCCCATGGAGCTTGACAGGGGACCTCAGGCTGGCAGGACTTGATGGGGGACCTCAAGGTGCGCTTCCCATCCTGGTGCTGGGCTAGGGGACCTCAGGCTGCTCCCCCTGCCCCAGCGCCAGGCTGGGGGACCTCAGGCTGTGCCCCCCACCTGGTGGGGCTTGATGGGGACCTCAGGCCACACCCCCCACCCAGTGGGACTTGACAGGGGACCTCAAGGTGCGCTTCCCGTCCTGGTGCTGGGCTAGGGGACCTCAGGCCGCACCCCCACCCCAGGACCGAGCCAGGGGACCTGAGGCTGCGTCCCCTGCCTGGCGGGGCATGACAGGGGACCTCAAGGTGCACCCCCAGTGCTGGGTCAGGGGAACTCAGGCCGTGCCCCCCACCCAGGGGGGACCTGAGGCTGCACCCCCCTGCCAATGGGTCTTGACAGGGGACCTGAGGCTGTTTCCCCCTCCCGGTGTTGGGCCAGGGGACCTGAGGCTGCACCCCCCCCCCCACCTGGAGGGGCTTGACGGGGGACCTCAGGCCATGCCCCCCACCCAGCGGGGCTTGACAGGGGATCTCAGGCCATGTCCCACACCTGGCGGGGCTTGACGGGGGACCTCAAGGCACGCCCCCCCCCCCACCCTGGTCTGGGCTGGGGGACCTCAGGCCACACCCCCCATCCTGGTGCCAGGCCAGGGGACCTGAGGCTATGTCCCCTGCCTGGCAGGGCTTGACAAGGGTGGGACTGGCTAGGTCTGGATCTAGCCCAATGGAGGCGGGGGCTGGCCAGGTCTGGGTCTCACACGATTTTGAGGCTCATGTGGGTGAGTGTGACTCTGGTGCGCCCCAGACTCTGACAGGAGGAAGGTTTTCATATACATTGTACTAATTTTCTTTCATTTCTGACACTTCTATTATAGAGAAAGGGCAAATAGCAATATTAAATTATTTCCTCTAATTAATCCCCTTTTAATGTGCACGAATTTCGTGCACTGGGCCACTAGTAAGAATATAATTTATATAATATTTATTACCAAGGTATGCTATTCCCCTATTTTGGCTCTTTACATCAAATTAAAGTAAAGAAAAATACTAAGTTATCTGTCTAGGTAATAGTCATTTCTTCTATTCTCTCATTTTCCTCTTTTCTATAAAGTCATGTGGAATTACTATGAATTTTGGAAATTGTGATTTTTTTAAGGTTATAACAATGAACATTTTACTACTTTATCATATTAATGGACTTTTCGTATATATGCTGTCCCCTCATAATTTTTAGGACTTCTCACCATGGACAAAGTCATGTCCTCTGCTACAAGATATATGTATATTTTAAGTAAAACAAGACCTAAAACTTCAAAATTCAGGAGCACATTTCACTGATTTTAATATAAACATGAACATATTAAGAACATTTTACGTTTGAGGCCATGTTTTGGTCATCGTATATCATTGTACTTTTCAGGTGTTATTAAAAAGGCAGGAAAATACATTTCACAGGTAAAAAAAAAAAACAAAAAAAAAACAACAGGTGCACAGAGGTAGAGTGAGTCATCAGCTCATTTAGAAATTTGGTAACAAAGCTAGAACTAAAAGGAAAGGCTCCAAACTTTCAGCTCTCTGGTCTTTCTTACAGAGAGTAGTCAAATGTTACAATTGGAGTCTGGTTCTAATGTTAGCATATTTGTTGAAAAACAAGTACAATTGAAATTATTTTTTGAAATTTCTCCAAATTTCAAATAGATGATATAGCAAACTGAATTATGAGGCTGGCCAGCCTATAGGATTGGCAAAAAATAAAAAAAAAAATAAAAAATAGTTGTAAAACAAACACAGTGTGATACTTCAGTGAAATAGCATATGGAAGTTATGATAGACTGTCATGTATGGTAATATAATTCATTCACAATTAAGAGAGCCAAGTTTGGTATTGTACATCTCTTCCTTAGTTATAGTACTTATTATGGAAATAATTCTTTGACTTGTAAACCACCCTTTCCCCTACTTATAAGGATATTTTTTTATTGATTTTAGAGGTGACAGATACTTGCACTGACATAGACCTGGCTTTCTAAATCTTAACACCATTAACATTTTGGGCCAGCTGATTCTTGGTTTTGAGGTCTACCTTGTACACTTTGGAATTTTTAGCAGCAATTCTGGCCTCTACCCACTAGACTTCAGTAGCACCCCCCCCTTCCCAAGTTGCATGTACTCTGGGGGGACAAAATTGTCCTTGTTTGATAACCACTGGCCTAAACTAGCAATACAAAAATGTGGAGCTCAGTAGACTCTTAGAATCTGTTCTTTCATTTCCTATCACTTCAGTGAATCTGTGAGCCAATAAAATCATAGAATTGTGAAGGAATGTAGCTATCAAATAGGTTGTTGTACAGAAAATAAAATTAGAATGCATAGACCTTGCTCTCCTGGATGTTGAAATCGTGGAGAGGGGCAGAGAGAGAGAGAGAGAGAGAGATAATAAAATGATTGTTTCACTTGAAAAATTGTATTCATCAAAGGATTCAGTTACCATCTTCTGGCTTTTCCTAAATGAATTGTAGCTATTAATTTCTTTATAAAGGAAAAGCACTGTAATAAGACCAGGAGGGTGGTGTGGTCTAGACACTCAGAAACCCTGTGTAGAACTACAGAATATATGTTACCAGTTGTAGTAGGAGGACTGATGTCGATTAAGAGAATGTCTATTCTAGAATTTGAAAGGAAACTAAGCAATTGAGTGCTCAATCCAAGGGACCAGATCACTGCCTACTGTTTCCTCTTGGAGTGATTCCACATAATATTTGCACATTTTAATGATTTTGGATTTGACTCACCTAAATAATTCAAGACTAGAGCCAGCAATGCGAAAATATTTTCTCAAAATGAACAATGTAAGCCTATCATGTAGTTAAGAAAGAACATTTATAGTTAAGGCACATGTCTTCCTTTGTTGTTACATCGGTGTTTATTCTTCGAATTGTGCGAAAGATTTAATGCCACAGTTTTACATGCATAATACCAGACACCAGGGCTTCCTTGTTACTTCTGAACACAAAAAGTTACGAAATAAGATGTCTCTATTGTGCTATTTTCCCACTTGCCATTCTTCACTGACAAGAGTCAACAGAGCACTAAATGAATTGCAGCTATTAATTTCTTTATAAAGGAAAAGCACTGTAATAAGACCTGCACGGCTTTAGCATCTGGGGTTCCTGTTTTTCTTGATGTTCACATGCACACTCTCAAAATCCCTCATCTGGAAATGCTCATGAAAGAACTTTGAAAGCTATCACTACATTAAGAATAAAATATTTAAACCAGCCTGCTTTTTTATTTTTCTCTCATACACTGATTTCAACACAACTTCCCAGGTATCTACCTATGCCTCTAAGCTCTTGTACAACCGTTGACATGTTGAAATTAGATGAAATAATCATTCTTGTTTTTTTTAAAAAAAGTAAGACAACCTTTAGACAAAACATGATGCATTATATTGACATAATACATGTGGACATTAATTAAAGAGCAGCAGAATCCAGCAGAGAAGTTTGCCCTCCATCTGCTTGACTAGAGGTAATAACGACATTCTGTTAACCCAAACTGACAGATTTTCTAGGATTTGACTTCATCTCTGAAGTAGCTGCTCCTGGTATGAATAACCATATGTGTGACATCATCCATAGCATGCCATGTGGAGTAAAATTAACTGCTTATTTTTGTTTGTTTTACCATTATATCTTCCTCTTGAGCTCTGTGTTACATGTGGCCCTTTACACTTACTTGTTTACCGCCTGTGCACTTTTAGTACAAAGAACCTAGGCCCAGTGTGAAGCCCAGGTTCTGATTACTCATATTTGCCCAAAGGAAATTAAACAAAGCCACAGCGTATTCACACTGAGGAAAGAATTAAACAAGCAAAAGTGAAATACGGCATAGCAATCACTAGTGCTGTTATCCACGTTAAATATGAAAGCAGGAATATGTTAAAAACCGTCACGTATTCTGTACAAAAAAAGAAAAGAACTTACAGAATTTTCTAAATAATAAATTACTGGGATGAGGGATCTTGTCCCAGAACTGAAGCTTAAATCTTTGAATCTGTTCATATCCAGTCTATGCTAGTTAACCAAGGGAACTGCTTTCCTCTTCCATCTCATTACAGATCAAACATCAAAAGCTTTCTGCTAGACGCAGGCACCCAGGAGGCATTTTGCTTTGTCACAATACAGTATGCACAGCCTCCCTGATAGGAGCGCTAACTCTCTTGGTAGCCTTAAAAAACAACAGGGCAGTTATTTGTTGTGCTTCTTCCTCTCCTCCCCTGGAATTGTTGCTTTGTCTCATAAGTAATAGTCCTTCCAATTATCCAAGTTCCTCAAGTCCACAGAGCTGACCCCCAGGACTTAAGAACAGACTCACTGTTTAGAGTCATTAATCCGAGATTATAAACATGGAGGGAATTCATGAGAAAGGGATGAACTCGTGGTTCCTGAAGAAAGACAATGGCATGCAGTGTTTTCTCAGGGGCTTTGTGTGTGTGTGTGTGCGAGTGTGTGTGCGAGTGTGTGAGTGTGTGTGTGTGTATGTGTGTGTGTGTTTTAAATCCTTCCTCTTTCACGAGAGTATTTCCCTCCCCGCTGCCTTTTGACCTGCCATTATCCTCTGGCTTGTTCTTAGTTGGAGTGGTCAGCGCCACCTATTGCAGCGGGTATGTCAGAATGGCTTCGTTTTTCTCTGCATCTTGTCCTGGGCAGAGGATTCCAGAAGGCAACATCCTGATGGAGCAGTCTAAAAACTGGGCAGATCAGAGTTGCAAGCTTTTATCCGCAAGCCAATGCCCGAGTTTGATTGCAGATTGCTTACCATTCTTGTAAACCTGTGTGCTGATTTTTAAAATAGGAAATGACAGTGAAGCACCATTGGTGACTCTATCAGTCAGGACCACTGCGGTACATTCATGTTAATTTTCCTCGCACTTTGATTCTAGAGCTCATCTGGAAGGTTTTGATGCTCTGTGGGCTTTCTCTCTTCCTGGTTTCTATGAAGCTTTTTTTTCCTCTTTCAGGAGGAAAGGAAAAGCTGTATAAAAATAGATACCTATCTTCCATACAACTCTATTTTAAAGCTAATGTAGTAATTAGGAATCTTGAACTTTTTGTGTGTGTGTGAACTTGATTTGTATCCAAGTCTTTCATCTTCCCCAGAGATCTGATGAAATCTTCCGAGATCTTTTTGGAAGCTGAAGAGAAATAGTATCGTGGATCTGCATGATTTTGATACTACATCACATAGGAAATGAAAACATTCTTTTTGTTGCTGGAAATGGCTTTAGAACAGACAGCATGTTTCCACCTTGGTCTGGAACTCTGATGTCAGTGGGAGCTAAAATGTTCTCCTACCCATCCCCAACCTCTGCTGCTTTTGCTGCTTCCTCATAAAGATTATACATACACTTAACAAATGAAGAAAAGGAATTAGTGATGCTCGCTCATTTCCCATCTTCCCACAGATGGTGATAAATTCAAGTTCAGACTCCATTAAACCTGAGTAGAGCAACCCAGCAGGTGGCTGGACTAATGGAAAATCCTGGCTTTGGAATAATGGGAATTACAACCGACAGCTCTTCTACACCACAAAAAAGATGATGTATCCTTATTGACAGCGTCGCATTTGAGTCCAGAAGGCTGATCTGATAGTTCATTCCTGGCACAACGGAAGCTAAAAGCCCCCTGGGTGTTTTCTTGGCCACACCACTGTAATTTTTGTCATATGAACTTTCTATTACAATTCATTGTACAAATCTCATTTAGGTTGAAGAGAGCAAGGGAATGGAAGGGAGGGGAAAGAAAGAAGGGGACTTTATTTTGCCTACAGGCATACTTTTATTCTTTTTTCTTGGCTTAAAGGACAAATAAAGGTTGACACACAACAGTATTTTCAGCCAATTCAGTAATTGTAATGCTGACATACTTGGCCCAAGTTCTTTTAGCGATCCTAGAGAGCTCATCTGAGGGAGTTTCTCTTTAAAGGATGCATAGATTGCCCTGGAGGTGTGATGCCTGCTGTTCCACTAGAATTCTTGCAGGGATTCTTTATTTGTATGTGTGTGTGCTTTCTACTTTTCTCTTAGCTCCACCTTCCTTTTTAAACTCCAGCATGTTATTTGCAAAAAAAGATTTGGTCACAATGATCTAAAAAAAATCTACATGTTCAAATATTTAAAACCTGATATTTTCAATAAGCCTCCAAATCTCTGAAAATATAGCATAAAGTTATCAAAATATTTCATTGTATTCACCATCTGTCGGCACTCCAAAAATATATTAAGATTAATAATCATACTTTGTACTTCACTCAATATAGCATATTTCTTCTTGAGAACTGTTTGTACTTTATAAAACTGAACTGAGTCCTTGACACTTTATCTCACAAACACTCTGTGGTTAAAAAAAAAAAAAAAAAAAAAAAAAGGAGGTGGATATTAAAAATACAGGTAAAGGTGGGGGATGGGCTGGAAGAATGAACTTTTAATTCAGTGCAGAATTTTGTTTCTTCAGCCAACTAATCTCACTGACTTTTCATTTTGAAACCTGTTGAGTGGAAGGTTTGCTCTAACCAGTTAAAGAGCTTGGTCATCCTGCTTTTCATTGCCCACAGGTTCAAAGCTTAGAAATTGGTTTGTAACTGAAAAACACGCCTGCCAGCCTAGAAATGTGTGGCTCAAGAAAAGGGATTTTAGGGCATTGGAGTAAAGGAATACAGACCTGATTAGGCTATAACAGAGGGAACTTGTATTATTAGCATTGTATTAACAAGAATGAACTGGACATTGTCATAAATACCTCCCTGTAATAAATCGTGTGTGTGTGTGAAAGAGAGAGAGAGAAAGAGAGAGAGAGAGAGAGAGAGAGAGAGAGAGAGAGAGAGAGAGAGAGAGAAATATCTTTTAACACATTTTTATTTATTGAGTTCTCATTACTCATGGGTTTCATCATTTCTAATGAGCCTGTCTTTGCTTTGATGTTCTGAATTAAACAACTGTCCCAGTTATTTGTCTTATGTGGATCTCCCCAGCTGAAAGGCAATCCCTATCACATTGAAGAAGAGGCAAGTCACTGCCAGAGAGCTGCTCACAGTGGAGGTTGCATCAGGAAACAATCATTTGTACCGGAGCATGCTAGAGAAATAAAACACCAAGTCAAAAGACTTGGTAATAAAATATTGTTATCTTCAATTTTTTTTTTCATGTCAAAGCACTAACCACAATGCACAGTGTCAGACAAATCAAGAAAAAATCAGATGATGTCATTTTTTAAATGTAAGAAACTGTTAATTCAGTTCCCAATACATATTTTAGAGTCTACTATTGTTGCCTTTAGGAAACAGACATTGAAGACCTAAAATGCTTGATGATATGAAAAATTTAACAATTTGCATTTAACAATTATAGTAACTTTTATTGACTGCTTAGCATGTTCTGGTTTCTGTTCATTATATTAAGATATGCAATAGACTTTTAATATTCCCATTTTCCAGAAGAATAAATGAAGACTCTTAAATGTAGGTCCTTTTACAAAGATCACTTTTCTTGAACGGGGTATGCTGAACTTTAAATTCAGGACTGACTGGCTACAAAAACATTGTGTAAGGCAGTGTTTCTCTTAAATAAGCAATATTAGCATTACCTGAAAACTTGGTAGAAATGCAAGTTCTCAGGTCCAAATCTAGATTTGTTGAATTAAAAACTATGGAGGTTGGACCTAGAAATCTTTTTTTAAAAGCCCTCCAGGGTATTCTGGTGTGCACTAATGTTTAAGAACAGTTGTGTATTGGCAAGGATGTGAAAAAATGAAATAATTACACACTGATGGTGAGAATATAAATTGGTACAGCCATTTGGAAAACAGTGTGGAGGATCCTCAAAAAATAAAAAAAAATATAATTACCTGAGGATCCAGTAATCCCACTTTTGAGTTATATATACAAAGAAAATGAAATAAGTATTTAGTAGAGACATCGGCACTCCCATGTTTATTGCAGCATTATTCATAAGAGTAAAGATATAGAAACAACATTAGGCATATCCTTCGATGGAAGAACCGGTAAAGAAGATATGGATATTATTTAGCCATCAGATAAATGGAAATCCTACTATTTGCAACAACATGGATGAAGCTTGAGAGTATCTCTTTTTTTCTTTCAGCCAAGATTAATACCAAATCCAGAATAGAGAATGTTTGATTCTGGGGTACCAATATTTAGACTAAAAATCCATGATTTGTTCAAACACTTGTTCAATACTTTTATAGAAGAGTGGTTGTATATATTTTTTCACATTGTTTTATTTTTATAAATTTTGTTTTTCTAGCATTTATTTGTTATATTAGACCTAAGGTTAATAGCAAAAATATTTCTCTGCAGGTGGGGGTTAGGAAGGGATTGGTGCTAATTAAGACACTTATTCAAATCTTGAATCAATCCCTTGGTCTTCATTGTACCTGCTAACCCTTGAGACCTGTGGCTCACTCTGGTGCCACCTGGCCCACTGATCCTCAGATCCCTGCAGTCCCCTGAGGTTTTCTGGATAGAAGCTTTTCAGCACGTTTTATTCATCCACGTGCTCCTAGCTTCTTTCTGTCATGTAGTTGAACTCTTGCCTAACTGCACCCCTTGGCTCTTTTCACTATTATGATTTTATTCATTTATAGACTTTCATACTTTTATTTCAGTGGTACCTCTGGAAAGCAAAGCAGAAAATGGTGAGTCATCTGGAACAAGAATTGGAAAATCTGTGAATTCATTAATAATAAAGGAGAGGCAGCCATAGTATACTGAATACACAAGTCGGCTTTAATTCAGAAGAGGTGAGATCTTTTTCAATGATTTTGCAACTTACTATTTATACTTGGTCACTTAAAATAAAAATTATAGTAGTGGGTTTTTATAAACCTTAATTTGGGAGTATCAATAAAATAACTTTTTCAATAGTCTCAATATAATCAATCTCTCTAGCCTTTCTTAAACTTTAACTAGATGTGTGAGAAAGCTCTTAACTCTCTCTAGAGAGTCAAAAGAAAGATAAAACATTTTATGGTGAGGCTACCCAAAATATGCATCAATACCAATTATTCAATCATAAAATTACTTAAGTGGTAGCAATCAGCATTAATTAATGAAATTAAACTAGACTGAAATGGAAAATTAAGTATCGGTATTTCATATAAGATATGGTTTTGTCAAAGTTTTGTTTCTATTTTCTATGTCAGATGTGCACGCATGCACATGCATGTATGCAGACGTGTGTTTGTGTGTGTTTAAAACATTTTAATTGTGTTACAACATATTGTGCAACAAAAATAAAAAAATGTATTTCTTAATGTAGATTCTAGGTCATGACAAAAAGTTTGAAAAAATATTGCCTTGGTCTCTATAGTACCAAAGGAAGAGAAAAAGAGAATACATACTTATTGGTTGACTATTGCAGGTCCAACATGGTGCTCAATATATGTTATCTGATTGAAAACTCCCAATTCCCATAAAACCTTGATCCTAATTGTGAAGTAATCTTTAGCAGCTAAAGAATATGAAAGGAAATCAGATATATTGATAGATCCCCGTTTTAATGAAAATATTTTAAGTATGTTTTGCCTTTAAAAAAAGCCAAAGTATGTTCCTATTTTTCATGAACTCTCCTGTGCCTTACATGGCTATATCATGCATTTTTACCTTAAGAAACTTCGTTAGATATTTTTTCAAAAAATACTTGGGAAACCACTGAAATATTTAAGGGTAAGAATGACAACAAAGATGTATATTTTATAAATTGAATTTTGTAGCATTGTGGATAATGAAGTAGAAGAAGGTAGAAAGGGGAATGTAGACTAGTGAGAAAGTTATATGAATTCAGGATAGAGATGATAATGGTTTAAACTTGGTCAGTGGCAGTAGTGATATAAAATGAAAGGTGAATTATAGAGATTTTTGTTGGACAAAGCCTTGGAGAAGTAAGTATGGGAATCCCAAGTCTTTAGCAGTAGGGATAAGAATAATGAAGGGGTGGTGAGAATTTCCAGCAGGAAATTAGGAAAGGTTGAAATCTCATTAGTAAAAAGTTATCTAGAGAAATAGAATCAATAAGATATATAGATGATAAAAAGATAAATAGATAACTAGATAGATAATAGATAGATAGATGATAGATAGATAGATAGATAGATAGATAGATAGATAGATAGATAGATAGTAAGTATTTGGCTCACATAATTTTGGAGGCTGGAAAGTCTAAGATATTTCGGTAGGCAAGCAGGCTGAAACAGTTGATGTTGCAGTTCAAGTCTGAAGATAGTTTGGAGACAGAATTTCCTTTTTCTCGGGGAATCTCTGTCTGTTTTCTCTTCAAGACTTCTACTTATTGAGTTGAGGACCACCTGTGTTACAGAGGGTAATCTGCTTTATTCAACGTCTACTGATTTAAATGCTAATCTCATCTAAAAAATACCTTCACTGAGATACCCAGTCTTGTGTTTGACCAAATATCTGGGTACTGTGGCCTACCACATTGACACATAAAACTAACCATCACAAATTAGAAATACTGTTTATTATCAGGCAAGTAGAACTATGTTTTGCATAGAATAAGCACACAGTAAAGATAACTGTGATTATCAGTAGGTCATAGAAGGAATATAGGTTCCCTACTGAAGAGAAGTGATAAAAGATGGTGGTTATCATTGAAAGGGGAGTGCCAAGCACACACTGATTTTCTATACATCCATTTTTCCTAGCTTTTGTTTCCACTGATAATATTTTCTATGCTTATTTCAATGGTCAGTAACCAAAACAGGCAGAAAGCATGTAAAGCATGTAACCATTTTTTCCATGCTTTCTCTTCTCTCCCTTTTCAGTATGATTTAGAATAAACTCATCTTCTATGATAGTGACCAGCATGTAATCAGAATGACAAGAGACTTGAATTCCTCATAATCATACTCGAATTTTGACTGATTCCCTGTATTGAGAAGTGCAATTGAGATCAGTAGTCTCTTCAGGCTCGACATCTACACTAGCCAACTTCTGTGTCCTTTTATGTGCATAAGTCTAGAGTAAGAAGTTCTTAAATAGGAGACTTCCTGCTCCTGAGAAACTCAGAATCAAGGTCCCTCAGACCAAAAAAAAAAAAGAAATGTGTGTATTGAATGTTGTCAGAAAATATATAAATATCAAAGAGTAAAAGGAACTCACTGTGCCTTCACATAGAATCAGCTATATAAAAGAAACCATAAATGTGTTGTTCCTTTTAATTTTCAAGAAAAGAAAAACCTCATATTCAATAGAAAAAAAATTCACCAATCCTTCATAACAATTCCAGGAAAAGTCTGAATGTCATAAAAACATTCTTTTTATAATAATTCACACAGGCTCTAGAACCAGAAACCTCCCTCAGTTACTAACTCTATATTTTTGTTCATTACTCAATTCTTTGTACCTCACTTTCCTTGTCTATAAAATTGGGATAAAATAGAACTGAGAAAGAGAAAAGTATCTTCTATCAGTTTTGTAGCTAACTGGTTGCTAGGTCTGCACTCACAGCTAGGCCTACTGAACAAAACAGTATTAGTGGAAGGTTCTTAATACCTATTGCAAAACTCCTCAGGAGAGCTTTACCAATTATTGGCCTTCCAGCAATGAACATGACTTTTTTCTTGCTTATATTTAGTTGCTATATATCTCTAATTATATAATAACCAGAGGCCCAGTGTCCCTCAGCCAGCCTGCACACTCTCCAATCTGGGACCCCTTGGGGGCTGTCCCACTGCCAGTCTAGGCCCGATCCCTGCAGGCCTGGTCTCCCCCACTTGTCCTCCCCTGCTGGCCTGGTTCCCCCCAACTGCCCTCCCCTGCAGGCCTGGTCCCTCCCAACTGCCCTCCCCTGCCAGTCATCTTGTGACAATGTGGGTACAGCCATCTTGTGGTGGCCATCTTGTGACAATGTGGGGGCGACCATCTTGTGGCCATCTTGTGATGATGTGGGGGCAGCCATCTTCTGACGATGTGGGGGTGGCCATCTTGTGATGATGTGGGGGAGGCCATCTTGTGATGTGAGGGCATGAGGGTCAATTTGCATATTACCTCTTTATTATATAGGATAATGAAAAAAATATTTGCAATGAAAAACACAGTTGTTTGTATTTTGTTATTATTGGAAATTTGAACATTGTTTGACATGTTTACTTATTACATATTTCTTCTTTGATGATTTGCCTTATCATTATTTGCACACTTTTTCTGTGGTTGTTTTTATATTTACTCCTTATATATAGGGTTATTAACTCTTTGTCTGAAAGAGAGAGAGCAAATATTTGCCAGTTTCTATAAAATAATTCAACTTAAGTTATGTGAAAAAGATGAATAGATGGAACACAGAGGATTTTTAGGTTAGTGAAAATATTTTATATTATACTACAATGATAGATGCATGTCTTTATACATTTGTACAAAACCATAGTATGCATAACTATGGACTTTGGGAGATTATTTTACATCAATATAGGTTCACCAGTTGTAACAAATGTACCCTCTGGTGAAGAATGTTGAAAATGGGGAAGGCTATGCATGTGTGGGACAGAGAGTATATGGGAAATCTTTTTACTTTCCTCTCAATCTTGCTATTAAATTCAAAATGTTCTCAAAAATAATTATTAAAAGAACACAGACAGGGATAAAATAACTGCAAAACATATATTTGATATAATACTTATATCAAGAATATATTTTTAAAAATACAATAATAAGAAAACAACTGAATTTTTAAAAGATCCAAAAGATTTGACATTGCATCAAAGACAAGAGCTAACTGACAAAACCAGTACATGAAAAGATGCTCAACGTCGTCATTCATTAGGGAAATACAAATTACAACAGTGGGATTCCACTACACGTCTGTCAAAGTGGCTGACGAGGATGCAGCGCAACTGAAACCCATACATTGCCTATGGGGATGCAAAATAATGCAGTCACTTTGTCAAACAGTCTGGCAGTTTCTGATAAAAATAAAACATATACAACAAACATATTTAGGACTCACCAATCGTACTCCTAGTTATTTATGCAAGAGAAATGAAGATACATGTCCACACTAATGCCCGTACATGAGAGGTTACAGATACTTTAATCATAATTGTTAAAAACTGGATACAACCCAAATGCCCATTACTAGTGAGTGAATGGACAAACTGAAGTACCTCTATCCAGTGGAATGTTGCTTATGAATTTATCCAATAAATAAAAAGGAATAAACAAGTGAAAAGGCTAAGTGAAAGAAGTCCACACAAGAAGCCACATACTGTATGATCCCATTTTGGTAATATTTTTAGGTAACACAACCTTGAAGGGATAGAAATCAGATCAATAGATCCCAGGATCTGAAGGGAGAGAAAGAGGTTGATTCTGAAGAGTAACACAGGACTGTTTAGGGTGGTGAAAATGACATGTTGATCGTGGTCTTGGCTACGCACAGTATGTTTGTCAAAACTCATAGGACTTTGACTTTTAATGTATGCAAATTATCTCAATAAGTCTGACCTTTAGGAGAGCACAGATTTTGATTTAGTAAGACCTGGATTGGAATCTTGGCACAGGGGATACTGACTTTTGTAACCTTGCTGAATTTCTTCATGTTGCAATATTGGTATACCTCTCTTTATATTGGAAATGATAGTAGAGCATGCAATTTTTGGCACATAGCCTCCTTCTGAGTGTTAGTTATTATGCAAAGGATGTGGATGATCATTATCACAGAGGAGTGGGAAGTGGGAATGGGATAGAGGTAATGGGTACAAATGTAACTCTTTTCAAGGACAAACAGGAAAAACCCCATACACCCCACCACTTCCGAGGCCAAGCTTATCAAATAGATTCAAATGGAAGATTTTCACAGCTTACAGAAAGTAATTTTAAGTTTCATTGCCAACACAGGAAAAATATAAACTATAAATATATGTGTGTGTGTCATACACAGTTTGTTAATTGGAGTGTGAATGCAGTAGAAAGAGGGCATGAGTAATAGGTGGCTTAAGCCAAATTTAGTTTAGTCATAGCCTTGTTCTCTGCCAATATACCTCAAGCTTAAATGGTATCAGTGAAGTTGTTTCAGACATGAATTACTCTATAACATTATCCTTGTGCCAACTGGGCTGAAATCTGGAGGTATTTCATTTCTGCAGCCAGATAGGCAGTATCTTTTATGTTTTATTTATTTACCGCATCACTTAAGCCATACCTAACTTTATATGCACTTAAAAAGCTAAATTCACAATTTGTGAAGCAAGCTCATTCTGGAAAATAAGCAGTTTACAATATGAAATATATTTTTGTGTAGGGAAAGTTGTTGGAGATAGTATTAAACAGGCAGCCTCATGTAAGTTATTTAATTACTACATAGAACTATTAATAGTAATTAACCACTGTTTGTGACTCTTCATGGGAAAATTTGTTTCAAAATTGATTATGATGATAAATCTATCTCCTCACAGCACCTATGTAATGGCAAGCAGATCCTTATCCTTTTCCAGAATCTAATAACAGAAAAGAAATTCTATTTATTGATCACTATTCAAGAAACAGATTTGGGGTATAGATCTAGATTGTCTATTTTCCCAAATTCACATTTTTGTTACCACCTTTCTTTAATATACTTCTGTTTGTGAGAGGGGTAGAACATGTTTGAGGGGAGGTTATAATTGTTTTTAAAAGACTAAGGATTTAAATGTTTGAACACTATATATTTATAAATTAGCATTTAATAGCAATGAATTAAGAGTCTGAGTGCTTGTGGTATGCCTACTTTTGTCCATAAATCAGATAAATAACTTGACCTAAGGGTTAAGCAGTGGTTGGTTTGAAATTTCAGGTTAAGAACTGCTCATTGCAAATCAATCAAAAGTCAGCTCACACAGTTCTGAGGTTCTGATGCAACCCAATATAAAGATGTTATTCAAGGAGGGAGAGGAGGAGGAGGAGAAGAAATTATGCTGTGTGACCCAGACAAAATTATGTGTGAAAAGCTGACTCTATCTAATACGATGCCAAATAAGATGCAAAGGGGGTGGAGAAGAGTATAGATTTATAAAGACAACCATTCATCCAGATATTACCAAACATTGGTTGCTATAAAAAAAATTACTTGTCATGTCTTGTTGGGTACTGGGTATTCTGCACCATAATTTCACTCTGAGGAAGTTTAGAATGTCAAGCACCAAGCTTTTATTATCTAAATTCTTAAGAAGAGAGGAAGACTCTGCCAAGGATCAGCCTACATTTTTCAATTATTTTCAGTAGCTAGTTGCCTAATAATGGTTGTCAAGACATTAACCCAAAGGCTAAGTAGGAGATAAAATGCCATGTAGTGAGATTAAATAACAGATGGAATTTTTACACCTGATTCCTACAGATTATTTTTGAAATTCTTGTTTTTCTGAACTCTACTTTTTTCACATTGTCAGCATTTATAAGCAATTTTCTTCTTAACACCATTAACAAGTGGTGAACCGGTAGTTTTTTCATACTTATCCAAATAAATCTTATCCAAATAAAAATATATATTCTACCTTCTTTTTTTAAAAAAAAAAAAAAGATATATTTTTATTGATTTTAGAGAGAAAGGGAGAGGGAGATAAAAACATCAATGATGAGAGAAAATCATTGATTGGCTGTCTCCCGCATGCCCCTACTGGAGATCAAGCCCACAACCCAGGCATGTGCCCTTGCCAGAATCAAACTCTGGACCCTTGAGTCCACAGGCTGACGCTCTATCCACTGAGCCAAACTGGCTAGGGCTCTACCTCCTTAACAAAGATGTTTGATTATACAGATTTGCAATATAGTAAGGAAGGGAAACTTTTTGAGGACTATTGTGTAGTAATTACTTTATTAGAGGATAAAGATACTTTATTTCTGTGACTATGGTTAACATTAGTGATCTGAAATTTATTTGTGATTTAAAAGAAATTTTAACTACCAGATATTCAATATGGTAAGATTCATAAACATTTTTAATTACAGTCTGAATTCAGTTACCTAGCATTGTTAAAATTTTTAGTATCTGATAGGACTACTACCTCAAGGTCTATCACCAGAAGTTCAGCCTTTATGAAATCAAAATACTTATGGATTCTAGAATTGCAAAATTATAAAAATTTGAATCATGTGTTGTTTAACAATGTGAAATTACTAAAATATATAATATATACCATAAGTATGACATCTTTATTATGTAGAGTGATTATTAAGTGGCCAGTAGCTGATTCACCATTTTGCTTGTGTATATAGTACTCATTTAATGAATATTTGTTGAATGAACTCAGTACATTGAACAGACACTGATAAAACCATGTTAACACAGGATATCATTGTGGACCTTGTCAATGTCTCAGTAAACATTTCAAAGCAGTTAAAACTAGAGTATGTTACAAATGTGTATATAGATTGATAAATATATACATATGTATAAAGAAAGTATATAACGCTGTTAATAAACTTAGGTCCATACCTAAAAATAAATCAAAAAAAGTTTTGAAAAACAGGCTTTATGCCTGAGAGGAACTATACCAAGCTCTATATTTTCTATTTGGATAATAATATGGATCTAGTGAAATATCGGCTTTGTTCTGTGATTATTAAAGACTTGAATGGCTTTCATGAATAATGTCTACTTTATATAAGTTATAGTCTAAAATGTCCCCATTAGTAATTCCAAAAACCAAAGGACTAGCCAACAAATTATATTCATTGAGTGAGTACTAAAGGAAGAATAATATATGAGGCTCTTGAGAATCTTAGATTTAATTCTACCTATACCATTAGGGATATTTTCTCTTGTCAGGGACATGACAAATACAGGGAAATATGAAAAGGGGTTTATTTTGAAAAAATCCAAAGGAGTTGTTACAATGAAGCACTCAGTGCTAAAAAAAAAAAAAAAAAAAAAAAAAAAAAATTAAAACAAAGCATTCATCGGGGAATCAGAAAATGTGGATTTTGTCTGAGCTATGCTGATATCTAATTGTGTAACTTTGGCCATATCACTTAATCTTGTTGGCCCATAAGTTTTTCAACTCTAATATGTACAAGGTTATAGAAGGATTTGATGAGCCTAAACCCTGAGTCTAAATTCCAGTGGGTTTCTACAGAAAGTGATCAAGTCAGGGGAGTATGGAGGAACCTGAGTTCTGCTGGCAATGAAAGAAGTTAGCCGTCCAAAAAGTTGGGATGCAAGAAAGGCTGAGGTTCCACATGCCACACACTGTTTCCTGCTTCAAGGAAATCTACCTTCTATCACACAACCTGCCAGCTCAGTACTTTTGTTTTTTCTGATTCTTGTCCACAGGGCACTGCACTAGCTTGCTAGTTTGTATTTATTTGCTCAGAATAATCATGTTATATCCAGAGACTTAGAGTGGGGACCTAGGAAGTGGCAGCATTTCAGCTTCAAGAAGGAAGAGAATGAGGCTGAGCATTCTTGAGGAAGATTGCAAAATTACTTTCAGTTCGCATAGTGTATTTTCTAGTCTGAGATTTCTTTTAATGGAAAAAAAGTGATTTTTAAAAGGAAAAACTTGAATGTTTCCTAAAGCAACATTCAAAGCAATTAAATGGAGCTTTTTAAGCAACATGATCTTTTTCATTCTCACAATCTCCTCTTTAGCCTTAAGTAAAAACCAAAAGAGACCTTTGAAAAATGATGATTTTTTATATGTAATATGTGATCTTTTCATTTTTCTGCTGTTGTACGCTTTTGAGCTGGCTAACAACTATAGCTATGTAGCCAGAAGAAGGGCAGACTTGTCTTATATCCTGTGAAGAGGTGACTACCTGAAGTGTGAGAATGAAAGAAAGTATAAGAATTCTATGAAAGGTTTTACTACAGAGAATATGGGGCCAAGACCTTCATCTAACCCTGGATACACATTATTCTTAATAATGCATACAGGTATCTTTTTTTTTTTAAAGCTGACTTTAAGTAGTGAGCTTATAAAAATTGACAATATTTTATAGAAACAGATTTTTAAAAAAAAGCATAGTTCCGTTTCCTGTATTTTTCACAGTTCTTTAATTTGAGACATATCACTTTTATCTCGTCTTGCTTTAACACCAGATTTGGTTTAATTAAATTTATGTCAAATGAACACATGAAACGAGAGGAAAATCAGAAAGCCTGCAGTTGCCCATTAGTGAGTCAGTGACTGCAGTGAAAGGCTTTTGAAGCCTGGCTTACTGCCAGGACAAGCTTGCAATGATGCTCGGAGACACCCATGATGCTTTGAAGGGGAGGACTTAGCTGACCTGAGCCTGCTCAATGGAATCAGTCAAAATCCTCACGGGCTAGATGTAAAATCTATAAATCTTCTGTCTTCAACCATTTACCTGTCAAAGGAAAAGAGTAGGTGATATGAACCACAATCTGTATAGAAAACTAATTGTACTAGACCCATTTACTACTATTATTATTATCATTATCATTGTTATTGATTATGTGGGTGATTTCGTTTGTCTGTTTTGAAAGCAACATGCCAAGCTTTTTGAAAGGTAGTGCCAAACTGCCAATTTCTGGAGCTATTCTATCAAAACAGTCTTTAACTAAGGCTCTCCTAATTAAAACATCTGTCAACTGGTCAAATAATATATGTTGTTAGAGAATACAAAATGTATACTTTAGAAGCTAATAATTAGAGCTTTGCAGATGCCACTGTTAAAACACCTAAGTTGTTTTAAATTTATTTTTAAGTTAACTTTTATAAATGCAGCCCCAAATGTTTTGACACTCCTTTTATAATGCAAAGTAATTTACCACATCTTATATTGTTCCATATAGTATTTGGGGGTGCTTTTTTAGTGTTTGTGTTTTATACTAAAACATTTAATACATTCAGCCTCGTCACCTCTATGTAAAAATAAGTTTTACGAATCTACCAATCAAATATAATGTGTGTGTTTTTCTGTTTTCATGTTTAGACATTTTCTTAAGGGACATATATATATTTACATATATATATATTTACATATATAAGTACACATATATACATATATATTTACATATATATATTTATATATATATAAGTACATATATATACATATATATTTACATATGTAAGTACATATATATATATGTATATATATATATATAAAACTATGTTCACTTTGCTTATTAGAATCTGATCCAGAGGTTAATTTGCATTTTATATTTTCATATTTTAGACATTAAAGTCTTTATACAACTTTCAACAATAAAATAAGTAAATAATTATGTAGCAATAGGGTGAGCTGAATGTTAGTAAAGCATGACATAACAGCAAGCTTGATAAACATCTAGAAATGTCAGAGATCCAGTGTGTCCTGGTATATTCTAAAGTGTGTTCTAAAGAACTGGAATGCCAGAGTGAAGTTAGCTTTGATAGAATATTGTTTTGAGAAGAAAAAGTATTTCTGCCTAGAGCTTCACACAAGACAACATTTCTTGGCCAATAGCAAAGTTCTTGATTTTGTGGAATTTGTGAAATATGTCCAGCTGGGTTCTGCCACTTGCCTCTAGTAGATATTAGTAGCCTTTTAATTTTCACAAGATCAGATAAGATATGAAAATATTCAGTGTTTTCAAATTCCATAGAATATAGTGCAATCCTGGTAATATAAGAAAAAAGTGGATTTAATTTCATTCACATTAACTTTAATGAGGTTAAAAATGTAAGTTTATATTCAAATAATTCATTTCTTAAAAATCTGGCCTTTTTTGTGCTCAATATATATCTAATATTTAAAATATTAGGTAATATACCATCACTTTTTATCTCCAAATAAATTATGATTAAAAATGAAAAATTTCATTTTTATGAAAGAATCCTCATGTCTTCAATATTAATTCAAAATTCTTACTGCCGTATGTATTTTTCATTTTTAAAAACTTGTCAGTTTCTTTAAATTTTTTTTAGTGAAGGGTAAATTAGATGATCTGTTACTATACATGATTATGGTAATTGAGAAGAATCTGAAAATGCTCCATCCAGAGGTATTTAATAATAAAAGTTTTAGGAAATTGAACATATTTGTGAACATGGTAAGTGATAGTCTTGTTTGCTTGTTTTGGATTGGGTTAAGATACTGTTAGATGTCTGTGGGGTTTTTTTTTTTTTGTTTTTTTTTTTTAATTCATGAAGACTTTTCCAAAGGCTACGGGAGAGAAATGAGCAAGCATTCAAAACTATCCTAGAGACTGCTCAGAAATATTTATTCCCTCCTGCAAAATATTTTCCCAATAAGCTCTTTTAAACTAGAATACATAATGACCATAGTATGCAGGCAAATTTCCTTTTTTTTTTTTTTTCTATTTTGAATCATTCCAGTAATTGTGTAGTGCAGCTTTTCCCCCTGGCACTACCAACATAGCCTCTTTCTTCCACATTTTAAAACCAAATTGCCAGGAATGTCTGAAAGGCTGTTCTTCTGGAGGAAAAAAAAAAAAAGCACTTCAGGCCAAGCTTTTGCTAACACACCGAGCACATAGGAGATGAATTAGGGGCGTAACAGAATGCTGGGAGTACCTTTCACACTGGAATCAAAGGCATGCCATGAGGAGTCAACATTTTGCCTGAAGTTGCTCTCTCTGACTTTCCTGTTGCTTGTAATGAAGTCGCTAAAAGGACATTTGGGACAATTCCAGGCCAAGCAGAGCTATCTTAGATCCACCTAAAGAATCATAGCCAAAGAAAAAAATGATTCTGACAAATATCTCAATCCAGTTCTCTCTATTTGTCCTCGAAGAAGCTTGGTAGAAGACATGGCCCACTTTACTGGAAGCAGAATTTGAGGTTCAATCAGTTGTTCCTGACTGGTCTCCAATCAATTGCCGCTTGTTTAATTCTGCCTTCATTTTGATCCAGTTGATGCTAATTTAGGAGTGTGTGTTTCATGAGGATGCAAATTCCCAAGCTATGTGATTTTATTTATATCCTTAATTACTCAAAATGAAAGTTTTAGGATGAAATGAGAGTAAAAATCAGGAACAAACGTTTTAAAAATGATCTGAGAAGACCTTTACCCACATGCTACTGTCAATAGTAAGACTGACAGGAAGGTATTCGGTCAGAAACTTTTCTAGCTCAAAGAACTGATTAATACAGAAGCCCTGATATTCTGCTTATGTCAGTGCCTAGCTAAGTGCCTTCACATCACTTCCAAAAGAAAACTCCTCACAGTGCCATCTATTCATTTATATTCATGCATTGAGGCAATTAGGTCAATAAATAGATATGAAACATTGGGAGCATTGAAGAAGCTAAACTTTATCCCACCAATTTTGTCACATAACCAATCACATTCCTAGTTTTAGACAGACACTAAATTGTAAAGTCAACTCATAATTCTAGGCATCTTTTTAGGCAAAGAATAATTTAAAAAATCTTTTTATTGATTTCAGAGAGGAAGGGAGAGGGAGAGAGAGATAGAAACATCAATGGTGAGAATCATGGAACGACTGACTCTTGCACGCCCCCTCCGGGGGCTGAGCCTGCAAGCAGGCATGTGCCCTAACCGGGAATCAAACCGTGACCTCTTGTTTCATGGGTTGATGTTCAACCACTGAGCCACACCTGGGCTGCAAAGAATTTTTTTTTAAGAAATAAAGCATATGACCTGTTTTAATATTATCCTCAAAATTAATTAATTAAATTAATTAATTTCTATTTTGTCCCTTAGTTGACATTGAGAACACATGGTAAGTGGTAACAAAATGTATTTAAAATGTAATTTTTAAGAGACATGATTACCCTTCATTTAAAATACTAAATATTCAAGTTAATTAAGGTTGATTATTCATGCTCGAACTTAAAACTCAACTTGAAGGTAATATATTTTTCCATTATTGTAACTGTCCATAGGAGAGCCCATGTCACCTTTGCTGTTTAGAACAATAACTTATTTTAGCTGTTGTCAACATTGGAACCAAAATGCTTGGGGTCATATTTTAGAAATCTTGTTTTTGAATGCTGTCCTTCCAAATCCCCTGGTTCTGAGCAGATCATCACAGAATATTGAAATGTTCACAGCAAAGGGACACACAAGTTTGAAGGTTCCAGTCAAGCTGATTATACAAAGTGATAACACTAAGGTTATCAAAAGGGGGGATGATGTGCATTTTCACTGGCAAATGATAAAGATTCGGTTCAGCAGGGCAGCTGCAGTCCCAAGATCAGAGCCATTAGCGGGAGAAAGGATTTTGATTAACACCATTAACTTTGCACAGAAGCGAATTTGAAAGAAACAATAAGGGCAAATATGCCCAGTGCACATCTAAAATGTTAATTAATACACCTCTGGGAAGATGGGCACTTACATTTCAGTTACAGAGGTGCGGTGAATTCACAAACTTTGTTCAGCATTCACCCTTGCACAATAGTGGGGTGCAAAAAGGAGGGCGATGAAATCACTTACAGTTTGCAGTTCAGCTGTCATGCGGAAGTCTGCAGTAGGTGTGAGTAAAATATACTGTGAAGAATACGTGGCTCAGTATTATACAGCAAAATCGAACTTTGCAACTGCTTATGCATAATTAACTATCGGGGACTAGCCTGCTCTGGTGCACCACTTTATCCAGTAATAAAAAATTAAACTGAAAATACAGACTCCTAGGTAACTGTGGTCACAGTAAAACTCTGCCTTCCTTTGCCGGCTTATTATTTCCTGAAACTGTAGCTGACAGCTTCTATGAACACACAGTTTTGCATATATTTTGTTTATGTACAAGCCTTGGCATTTCAGTCACCTCCTGCTGAGACCCCTTCCTACCATATGCTTCTGTTTTTCTTCATTAGGTGATGTGATCCCTTTTGACTGTTGCATGCACGTGAAAGGACAGTGGGCTTGGGGGTGGGGAGGAAACCCTGCTTTAAGAGAATACACGTCAGTTGGCCTTCAGCTGCCTGGAGCTGATTGCCTCTGACAAGTGTTGCAGCGACTCTCGTAATGGATGTCTCTGCTTTAGCCGAGAAGAGGTGAAAAGGATGTGATTCCCAGTGAAAGAAAGCAACATGAACTATTATTTAATTACTGCCTAATACAAAACTCCTAGGAGTCCCTGTTGATTTAGCATTCTGGCTTCTTCCTTTCTTTATTAATGAACAATCTAGTCTTTTAATGCAGTACACGTTAAGTCACACCTGTTATTGATAGGGACTTTCCCAAATGAATAAGCAAATAATACATTTTACTATTCTAAGCAGGTATATTTCTGAAGTGCTTTCTAGTCTTAAGTATAGAAACTTTTCTATCATCCTGTAAAAAACAAACAAACAAACAAAAAACTTGCACTCATCTTACCCAGGTTTATGTCTTTCCCTAGTTTAGAATTTGGTGTGCTCTTTTTTGATTACTTTGCATATTGACCTTTTCAACTTTCTGGATTCTAAGAATCAATTAAAAACCTCTCCCTGCCTCCCCACTTCAGTTCTCACACCAATAGGAGTGAAGGAGACTTAGTTTTTGTTTTGTTTTTAAACCACATGCAGTTTCTGGATGTGTTGAAGCTAATATTTGCCAGCAATCCATCTTCTAACCAAAATTAATTGTCCTACTGGGGAACTGCAACTTCAAAATCTAGTGAAAGTAGTATACAAAACTATTATTCATAGTAAAATTACAGGAATTTTGCAATCAAATTGTTTCTATTTATTTCCTTTATTGGGAGTACATAGAGGCAAAAAATGGTCATGTGATGTTTTAGATTGAATTCTACTTACATAGTATATTGAAGTGACTTCATTGGAAATATATTAAACTAATTTAAATAGTAAGTTTCTATTCACATATTAAATACAAAATAATGATATTATATCATTCTCATTCAATACATAGCTTGCATGAATTATATTGAAGTTTCTTATATTTTCTTTTTTTTAGGGGGGGGCTACTACTTATATTTGCATTATCCAATTTTTGCTGAAGTTTTCTTCTTATAGTATCTATAAAATATAGTAGTTAATATTATTTAGGCAAATTCTTCAACTAATATTTCACAAAAGGACACATATTAACTTTGAGAAACACATGTGTTTGCACCAAAATCTCATGTAGAAAAGAAAATCTCTGTATTATTTAGTCCACATACTAAGCTCAATTACTTTTAGGTCATATTAATTTTAAGAACTTTTTAATTTTGTTATATCCATATGTAGCCAGATAAAACTTTGAAAATAGTGCTTTTGTTACAGGCAGCCTGACCCATTGGTTATCTGGTTTCAGTTTCATTTTAAAGGTAGCCAATTTACTTATTTGCATGTTGTCAGGAAACAGTTAATATGATGATGCTAAACTCTGATGTTTTTTATGATCTACATTTTTGTTTCCCTGAGGAATAATCACATTTATCTAATTTATTTAAGCATATATAATATAGAAACAGATACTCTACTAATGACAGCAATACGATTTTGCGTTAAAAGCTCACATTCAGAATTTTCCAAAGCTAAATCCTTGACCTTTTTTACAGATTCTAATGTTGGTCTTTATAGTCATGTAAAGAAATATTTTTATCCAGTGACTATCATTAATGTAGACCTCTGCTGATTTGTATAGAAAGAGCGTTAATTTTCCAATCGTGGTTGTGGATGCTATTGCCTTTATAATATTATGTTACTTTGGAGCAGAGTGTGAGTATATAATTTTATAAATGATCCATTTTTAAAATTTTACTTGTGTAGATACAAATCAAATATTGATAATCTTGGAGAAGGAAAGGTTGTTTATGTGTCAGTTTCAAAAGGAAATAGTAGTTATATCAAATTGAACAATTTGAGCTCTTAATGCCAATTAAACATTCTGATTCCTGATAAAAAGAATTTGATAGATTGAAACCAAATGTTACAGAGGGAGTAGAATTTGCCAAATATTGTGAAGGTAAAATATTATTTTCAACTGTGCTGTACAATAAGAGAATGCTTTATTTCTTTGGTATAAATAATATTACTATGTGGAAATTTACTCAAATAGCAGCACACAAATGCCCTCTTGTGTGGTTTCTCAAGAAAAAAAATTAAAAAGTTAATTGTGTTTTTAATGCAAAATCAGTTAAGCTTCAAATAGTTCCCAATGATAAGACATTAGTATTTCCTAGTTTTTTTCTTTTCAAGTCTTTATTTTTAAGGGGAAAAGCTAAAACCATATTAAAAGAAAAATAACTGTTTTCATTTCTAATTTGAAAATAATCTTTATATATAATGAGTAACTGGGAAATTTCATGCTTCTAGTGCAGCATAGAGCAAGCTGCTGATTAAATTTAAGAAGTAAACTCCATCAATAATAGGGCTTTCACAAAGCATTTTTAAAGGGTGGGCCTTTTTCCAAGATAAGTATCATACTATTAATTAGCGTGGTTCGGGAGCATGAGATAGAATATTTAAAGCTACTGCATTTGCTATATAACTGATCATCTTCTACTTTAAGGATTATTTTTGCATGATTTATGGGATTTTACATGTTTAAAGGAGAAGTGAATAATAAAATTTTTCTGAGGATGAATATAAAACTACCAAAATTTTACATCTTCGCTAATGCAGAAGCAAGTCCAGTGCTTATCTCCGTAAGTTCAAGGTTTCCCTTAGATGATTGGAAATGTTAATATTCCTTTTGCCTCTACCTTTTTTGTCTTTAATTAAAGAAACACAGATACACATAAAAAAAAAAAAAAGGGTTACTACAAGTACATTTAACCGGCTGTCTTTGGCCCTGAGGACCAACCCCTTAATTTTAATAACTACAGTTCTCATAAGGAAATCATTGCAGTAGAGCATCAAAATCTCTTATAAAGTAAAATATTAAAAATATGGTTTCTTTTATAATCCTTGAAAATGGCAATAAAATAAATGACACATAACATTTTAGGAAAACTGGTCACTTAAACTGAATTTTGAGACTAGGGAGAAAATTTCATGCACAGAGCTCAGAGCAAATTTTATAGTCATCATTGCTCAACTCAGTGTAATACCTGACATTATTTTAATTTCTTCAAAGAAAATTCAAACTTCTTTATAACCACCATATCAATAACTCAAACACTCCCTGAATTTGGGGGTTGGTGGAGAGATTAACCAAAGAACTTATATGCATCTATGCATAGCCCATGGACACAGACAATAGTGCAGTGAAGGCCTCGCATTAATGGAGGGACATCTGTAATACTTTCAACAATAAAGATACATTTTTAAAATATTAAATAATTACCCCCAATGGAAAAAACCCACCATATAAACAAAAGATGAAACAAAGATTTCCTGAATTCAAACATTTAACACTTGTCTAGTTATCAAAATATCTTTATGAAATTCACAAAAGTATCTATCATCTATGCAGAGATTTGTTGACAAAGAAAATTTTGTAACCTATGAATAGTAAATGAACATTTTACAAAGTAAAAATGTATTTTTTACTCTTACATCAGTTGGGTTTTGAGTAGCAGCTAAAATAAAATCTTAGGTTCCAAATTTCTATTTCAATTTGATCTAATAACCAGGACAAATACTACTGCCCAGAAATTCTCTGGCAGCTAAACAACATGCAGTGACTGTCCATGGGTGGCGGGGTTGTGGTCATTTTAAGAGAGACCTCATGCCATCAAACAGGCACTTTGCACAGCACCAACTGGCGTTCCATCTCTGAGTTTTCAGAGAGCAGCACTCATTGTGCATGGCTCTTAAACTGTTTGTGCTAAAGACTCAATCCGCAATCCAAAGGAAAACAGTTAAGGTTTACAAACTACTTTTCCTAATCAGTGAAAGTACAGGAGGTGGTATTCTTGCTTCATTTGTGGGTCCACTCTAACTCCAAACAGATCTGAAACCATTACAACACATGGCAGTTGGTTGATAGTGTGGAAAAACCTCATTTACTGACTGGCCAGACAGTTTTAAAACCTTCAGATTTTTCTAAGTCTACGTTATTAACTGTCTGACTGTAATCACATCTTCACCATAGGGAGCTTCAAAAGCTTTTCATTTGCATTGAATCAGTTGCCTTCCTCCCTGTCTTTTTTTCCCCCTGGAAATAAGCTTAAATAATTCAACAAACTACACACATGGCTAGTGATTATTGAACCATTCTGAAACACTTGAGGCAAATGGACCATTATGTGGTGGGAATTAAAACTTCCCTCCCAGCCACTGGGAGGGTATGTATTAATATATAGCAAATATTTGTCTCTGCAGCACTACTTCTGTACTCTCCATTCTCCTAAAATATGTGAAAAACACCTACAACTGGGCCATAAGTTTTATCCACCTGTGCTGGTTTTAGAGATTATTAGGTCAGATAAAGAGTCTTTTGGTGTACATACATATTCAACATTTCTTTGCCCAAATGTGGAGACTAAGTTACTTTAAAAGAAAATACAGCACTTTTAATAGTCACATTACAAACAAGTAATAAATGAACAAATTACAGTATTGTAGTTCTAAATCTTTACTGCACTCACATCATAATCTGATTAAGTATTTTGGACACTTGACTTACCCTTAATTATAAGCATTTATATATTTTTAGGTCTATATATAAAAGTATTTATGGATATTTTACATTTGTAGTCACATATGCTTTTGAATTATCCCAAATATTGACTAACATTTTGTAATTTATCTTGACATCTGTTTCTGTAGATATTTGGTGAATGAAAATAAAATTCCTGGGCATTTTCAGCCTAAGGTAGAAGCTAGAATTCTATGCTAGATTTTAACAAAGAAAAAATTAATTTCAAAAGACATAATTTTTATTGATAGAGTACTTATATTTATCTAAGCAGATAGGAATTAAAAACAATGAATAAAAGCCTAGAAATCACATATTTTCATGCCAATAATAAATTTTCAATGTACAATATCATAAAACATTGAGTAAAAAATTTATTGGGCATAGAATTGTTGTTTTCTTTACTACATTAACTTTGAAGTCTTAAAGAATGAGTCATACTTCACTACATAAGACCAATTCAAATAATTTTTATTAAAGCGCTAGCTATTAGATATTGTATGTGTCCTTACATTCCCCAAAGTCAAGGGTGTGCCTATGCTAACAATTTTGTAGAAATATCATTTATGATCATATATCTATCTGTTGCCTCTGTATGACCAGAAATCTAATCTGAAACCTTATATGTATACATAGATAGATATACATATACAGTGTATACAGTAACTTCTACTTTTATGATTGTTTTAGTATTTATATGGTTTTCCCAGGCACAATACCAGCTCCAGCACACCACAGAAAAGGGCAAAGGGGGGCACATGGCTTGAAAGTATGAAGAGCAAACATGGCTTACCATAGGAAACATGATTTAGATAGTCTTCTCTGAGAGTCACTGTGGTTTCCTGCTTCAACAGTGCTTGGCCCACCCAGCGCTCAACCCCCATTTTTGGCAGCCACCCAGATCCGGCCTTCTGCCCGCTCCTCACAGTCCCTCGGAGTGTCCCTAGGCCCTCACCACTGCATTCACCTCCCAGGTGCACCAGAACTACCACTAGGCTCTCAGAGGCCGCCATCAACCACCAGATCCACCTGGGGCTTTATGTTTCCTAATCTACCTGTCGGTGTCTTACTACTTTGACCATGATGATGTGGCTTTGAAGAACTTTGCCAAATATTTTCTTCACCAATCTCATGAAGAGAGAGAATATGCTGAGAAACTTATGAAGCTGCAGAACCAATGATGTGGCCAAATCTTCCTTCAGGATATTAAGAAACCAAAAGGTGACAACTGGGAAAATTGGCTCAATACAATGGAGTATACATTACTCTTGGGAAAAAGTGTGGATCAGTCACTACTGGAATTGCACAAACTGGCCACTGATAAAAGTGACCCTCATTTGTGTGACTTCATTGAGACTCACCTCCTGAATAAGCCAGTGAAATACATTAAAGATTTGGATAACCAGATAACCAACTTCAGGGGCCCCTGAAATTGTCATGGTAGAGAACTCTTTTACAAGCACACCCTGGAAGACAATGAAGAGAGCTAAGCCTCAGGTTGGCTTCCCATAGCAATGGAGGTGACTTCCCTGGTCCCCAAACCAATATGCATGTTGGAGTCCCCTTTATTTTTTCTATAACTTGTACCAAATCATCCATTTAAGTTCTTTCATTTGTATCATTCCTTCAAATAAAGTAATATGGTACCACCACCACCACCCCTCCGCCCAAAAAAGAAACTTATTATTTGAACTGATCTTCTTTGGGAGACTGTAAACTCCTTTTCTGACAAAGTGTTTAACTGAGGCTGTGCAGATATTTGATGAGTACACTAACAAACTAAAAAACACATCAGAAGAATGTTGTTGATTTTTACCCCACACAACTGTTTATGAATCTGTGATATTTAAAGATGCCATTAAGTACTTTCACATTTGTTTCTAAGATAAAGTTTCAGATATTATAAACTCAGGGGAATAAGGCATATATTTGTTAATTTCAAAACTTATACAAAAGTCAGCAAAATGCTAATTTTATTATCCTTGCCCAAAGATATGTTTATTGATTTAGAGAGAGAGAGGAAGGGGAAGAGGGAGAGAGGGAGAGAGAAAGAAATGTGAGAGAAAAAATCTATCTGTTGCCTCCCGTATGACCAGTAATCTAATCTGAAACCTTTTGATGTATGGGCGATACTCCAACCAACTGAGCCTCTGGGCCAAGGCAACAAAATACTAATTTGATAGTAGACTTCTAAACATCGATATATTAGAATTTTTCAAAAAAGCCCTTAGTTTTACAAATGTCTTTGCATTTACTTCTCATTTTATCTTAGGTTGACTCTCCTTCAAGGTATTGAAATTGCATCCATTTCCATTTTTTGCAAGTATGTTTTTGATATGAAAGGTTTTGATTGTAAAATCAAAGGATATACTTGGAGGTGATGTTTTATACTTGCTTGCCTGTGGCTTTCTGAGAGAAAACATGCCAGAAAAACTCCCTAAACATCCTCAAAATGTGGGAGGACCTTAATATGTCATTGATCTATAGAATTCCTTTCTTATGTAACTGAAGAAGAAAAATGTATTAGAATCAATTTCCTCTTAGAAATCTCACTCTACAAGATGAAAAATAAACCAACAAATTGTATAAAAACTAGTTATTATCATGTTGAAATATTAAAATGAGAATAGCTCTTGGCTGATTCTGTTGGTTGACTACCAAACAGCTCATTTCAAAACTTTCAAAACTGCACTTTTATCATGGTAGCCTTGCACGTTAACCTAAGCCAAAGTGTAATGGGAAAAAAATCTTCTCCTGGTGTTCTAGGAAAGGAACAAAAGACAGTCTCTTTCAGATGTTCAGATTGATAAGCATGAGATTCTTTGGGCTGATCCAGTTATGCTATGATTATGAAAGTGCAAGATAAGAACCAATATTTCCAGGATAGAAGAGCCTAAAGATAGAAAGAAACTGGATGCTGGATGATGCTATTGAATTACTGGTTTAATCATCC
Organism: Plecotus auritus; assembly: GCF_963455305.1. Lineage (NCBI taxonomy): Eukaryota > Metazoa > Chordata > Mammalia > Chiroptera > Vespertilionidae > Plecotus > Plecotus auritus. Next base: position 143,687,734 of record NC_137776.1, on the reverse strand, counting down.
CTGGAACCATGCTGCTTTTGGACTTCTTTGTGTAAAATAAAAATGAAGGCTACATAAAGACTTTTGCAGACAAATAAAACCTGAGAAAATTCGTTGCTAGCAGACTAGCATGACAAGAAATGTCAGAAAAGTTCTGCAAGCAGGAGCATGAAACCAGCTGAAAGTTGGATATAAACAAGAAGTGAAATTATCAGGATTTGTGAAATAAGAATTACTATTACTTTGTTCATTGTTTTTAATTTATATAAAAGATGATTAATTTTTCTAAAGCAATATAAGTGTATTCCTTGTTTTATAATATATCCTATCTAATAAAAGATTAATATGCAAATTAACCATCACTCTATTACACTCACAAGCCAAACCCATGAGCCACGCCCACAAGCCAATCAGGAGCGAGTATGCAAATTAACCCAACCAAGATGGCTACGGCCACAGAGAGAACAGGAGGGAGGCTTGGGTTTCCCCGGTGATGGAGGAAGCCAAGCTTTTGCAGCCCTGGCCTGCACTGGCCTCCACTTAAGGCTACAAAATTTCAATTATAGAAGATACATAAATCCCAACAGAAATGGCTGCTGCCATGGAGCGAGCAGAAGGCTTGGCTCCGCTCCAGGCTACAAAGTTTCAATTGTAGAAGATAAATAAATCCCAGATACCAGGGCCTCCGCTTGGGTCACCAGGGTGCATGGCCGGCCTGCAAACTACCACAGGCCCCTCACCCAGGCCGCCACAAGCCCCAAGGGAACCCCACCCTGATCCGGGACACCCTTCAGGGCTAACCAGCTGGCCCCCACCCATGCACCAGGCCTCTATCCTATCTAATAAAAGAGTAATATGCAGATTGACCATCACTCCAACACACAAGATGGCTGCCCCCATGTGGTAAAAGATCCTGCCCCCATGTAGACATAAGATGGCCACCACAAGATGGCCAGCAGGGGAGGGCAGTTGGGAGGAACCAGGCCTGCAAGAGAGGGCAGTTGTGGGCGATCAGGCCAGCATGGGAGGGTATCTGGGAGGGACCAGGCCTGCAAGGGAGGGCAGTTGGGGGCAAACAGGCTGGCAGGGGAGCAGATAGGCATCAATCAGGCTGGCAGGGTAGTGGTTAGGGGGTGATCAGGCTGGCAGGCAGAAGCGGTTAGGGGCAATCAGGAAGGCAGGCAGGCAAGCAGTTAGGAGCCAGCAGTCCTGGATTGTGAGAGGGCAGTCGGACATCCCTTGAGGGGTCCCAGATTGGAAAGGGTGCAGGCTGGGCTGAGGGACACCCTCCCTCTGTGCACAAATTTCGTGCACTGGACCTCTAGTTTAGAAATAATAGCAAAGGATAGGAGGGAAGAAATTAAAGTGTAATATTGTAATGTTCTTATACTACATGTGAAAAGTGGAAGAATATTATTTGAAGATCGACCTTGATAAGTTAAAGATGTATGTTATAACCTTTAAGCAACCACTGAAAAATTAAAAAGAGGTAGTAATAACAAATAAGACAATCATGTAATCATTTAAAAATGCTCAAGAAGCCCTAACCAGTTTGGCTCAGTGGATAGAGCGTTGGCCTGCAGACTGAAAGGTCCCAGGTCCAATTCTGGTCAAGGGTATGTACCTTGGTTGCGGGCACATCCTCAGTAGGAGGTGTGCAGGAGGCAACTGATCGATGTTTCTCTCTCATTGATGTTTCTAACTCTCTATCCCTCTCCCTTCCTCTCTGTAAAAAATCAATAAAATATATTTTTTAAAATAAATAAATAAATAAATAAATAAATAAAAATGCTCAAGTAACCCAAAAGTAAAAGATGAAGAAAAAGGGAATAGAAAAAAATCAGACAAGCAAAATACTACTAGCAAAATGATAGCTTTAAATCAAACCATATCAATAATTGCATTAAGTATACATGACCTAAATACCCCAATTAAAAGGCAAAGATTAATAGATATGATAAAACTGCAAGACTCACTTACGTATGTTTATAATAAACCTACTTTAAATGTAAAAAACATGGATACATTAAAAATTAAAGGATACAAAGAAGTTCTATCATGAAAATTCTAATCAAAAGATCGTTGGAGTGGGTATATTAATATTACAGAATGTTAACATCAAAACAAATTATATTGCTCTAACCGGTATAACTCAGTGGGTAGAGCATTGGCCTACAGACTGAAGGGTCCTGGGTTTGATTCTGGTCAAGGGCATGTACCTTGGGTGCGGGCACATCCCCAGTAGGAGGTGTGCAGGAGGCAGCTGATCGATGATCTCTCATCAATGTTTCTAGCTCTCTATCCCTCTCTCTTCCTCTCTGTAAAAAATTCAATAAAATATATTTTGAAAAAACACACAAATAATATTAGCAGGGATGAAGAAAAACACCCTATCTAATAAAAGAGTAATATGCAAATTAACCATCACTCCATTACACCCACAAGCCACTCCCACCAGCCAATCAGGAGCGAGTATGCAAATTAACCCAACCAAGATGGCTGCGGCCACGGAGAGAGCAGGAAGGAGGCTTGGGTTTCCCCGGCGATGGAGGGAGCCAAGCTTTCCGCGTGCCCTTGCCGGCCTAGGCCTCCACTCTAGGCTACAAAGTTTCAATTATACAAGATAAATAAATCCCAACAAAAATGGCAGCAGCCATGGAGCTGGAGAGACCAGGAGGCTAGGGTTGCCCCCGGCGATGGAGGAAGCCAAGCTTCTGCAGCCCTGGCCTGCCTTGGCCTCCGCTTAAGGCTACAAAGTTTCAATTGTAGAAGATAAATAAATCCCAGATACCAGGGCCTCCGCTTGGGTCGCCAGGGTGCATGGCTGGCCTGCAAACCACCACAGGCCTCTCACCCAGGCCGCCCCAAACCCCAAGGAACCCCCACCCTGATCCGGGACACCCTTCAGGGCAAACCAGCTGGCCCCCACCCATGCACCAGGCCTCTATCCTATCTAATAAAAGAGTAATATGCAGATTGACCATCACTCCAACACACAAGATGGCTGCCCCATGTGGTCAAAGATCCTGCCCCCATGTGGACACAAGATGGACACCACAAGATGGCCAGCAGCGGAGGGCAGTTGGGAGTGACCAGGCCTGCAAGGAAGGGCAGTTAGGGGTGACCAGGCCTGCAGGGGAGGGTAGTTAGGGGCAAACAGGCTGGCAGGGGAGGGCAGTTAGGGGCAAACAGGCTGGCAGGGGAGCAGTTAGGCTTCAATCAGGCTGGCAGGGTAGTGGTTAGGGGGTGATCAGGCTGGCAGGCAGAAGCAGTTGGGGCAATCAGGAAGTCAGGCAGGCAAGCAGTTGGGAGCCAGCAGTCCTGGATTGTGAGAAGGATGTCTGACTGCCTGGGCAGTCGAACATCCCTCGAGGGTTCCCTGACTAGAGAGGGTGCAGGCTGGGCTGAGGGACACCCTCCCTCCGTGCACGAATTTCATGCACCGGGCCTTTAGTTGCATAATAATAAAAGATCAATTCTTCTAGAACAGCCATGGGCAAACTACGGCCTGCAGGCCAGATCCGGCCCGTTCGACTCTTCTATCTGGCCTGCGGAGCCGAAAGAGCAGAGGGTTCTCTTGCTCTCCCCTCCGCTCCTTTACTTTGAATTTATATTAGTTCACACAAACACTCCATCCATGCTTTTGTTCCGGCCCTCCGGTCCAGTTTAAGAACCCATTGTGGCCCTTGAGTCAAAAAGTTTGCCCACCCCTGATCTAGAAGATATAACAATTCTCAATGTATAATACAATAATAAAATTTTAATTTTTCACACAATGTGTCCTAAGAACAATCTTGTTTGGGAAGTAGTTCTTTGCTTCAAAAGTATTATTTATCCCCCAAGAAATCATATCATCCACCACATCCACTAACATAAGAAAATAGCTTATAATTGCTAAAATATTTCTAAAATATAAATAATATTAGTGACTATTGAGAGTGCTTCCTTCCCCAGTTTGATACTCTTGAGAACAGAAAGTAATCAGGGTCATATATTTCAGAATACTTTGGTACAGAGATGGGTCCTGAATTTGCTTCTTAGAACATGAAACCTGAAAATGTAGAATTAACAAAATTTAATCTGAAAAATATGGTGAATTAAGCAATCATTCATATTCAATTAAAAAAATCTGTTTGGTAGGCATTAGATTTGGCAGGATTTCTTTCCCTTACACATTTCTTCTCCTATTCAAATAAATACTCAAATTTTAGCTTGGGATATTGTATATGCAGTTTCATAAAGAAGAGTTAATCAGATTAAAAGTGAAATCAGCCTGGTTAATTACTTTTTAAAAGTAAAACAGGTTTGAATTAGTCTATGTCAGTTTTTGCAGCTTTACTTTTTGCTATTATCTTTTCAACTGGATTTTATTACATCTCCAGTTTTAATATTAAGACACCTTTCAAATCTTCACAGCACATCAGAGCATAGTTATTTTTTTAAAAAAAACCTACAATTAGTCCGACTGGTTTGGTTGAGCATCATCCTATGAACCAGGAGGTCACAGTTTGATTCCCAGTCAGGGCACATGCCAACTTATGGGTTCTATCCCCAGTGTGGGAAGTGCAGGAGGCAGCTGATTGATGATTCTCTCTCATCATTGATGTTTCTATCTCACTCTCCCTCTCTGAAATCAATAAAAAAAATATTTTTAAACAGTAAATAAAATATAACCCAATAATTAAAACATCTTCTCTACAAATATTTCATGTGCCTTTGAATGATTTGCTCTTCATGACTGAAATATTAAACAATTTGTTCTAAATTGCTCAAAATCTGAACCATGGTTATTGACAAACACAATCACTTTTTCAGTACTCCCTTATATACTCTATTAAATGGTAAACATTAATTATGCTTTAAAATATTAATTATACATGAACATGTATAAATAGAATATATTATATTTCTTTTCAAAACCAAATATAAAATATGTCATGCAAGAAACTTTCATTTATTTAGTTGGTCAGTTAACATATATTTAGTGAATTTGTGCAAGCTACTGTCCCAAACACAGGGGTACACAAGGCTGTAAGAACCCACATTGGTTCCTGCCCAAGGAAAGTTATTAGAGGAAACAGTATGCCCTTCACAACACAGGAAAATTTGAGCTTTGCAAAGTGCTATGGAAAAGGTACATAGTACAAAGAGTGCCTATAAAAGGAAGTAATAGTTTATGTGAGATCTGGAGAATGAGTCAGAATAACTAGATGAAAAGGGACAGAAGAAAGGTCCAGGTAAACACATCAGAGTATGCAAAATGCTCTTTGGAGAGAAGGAACATAAAACATAAAGGAACCAAGGAAAAATCAGTTTGATTGAAATTCAGAGAGTAAAAGAATGTGGTAGAAGACATAGCTGGAGAGATGGGTTGGGCCAGAGACCCTGATAGTTACTATAGTCCCTGTAAAATGTTTTTTTTTTTTTTTAATATCAACAGCAATGGGAAGGAAAAATAGTTTAATTTAGGGAACAAAATGATAAAAGTTATGTTTGAGATGATTCTTACAGCATTGAAGAATGGAATTGGTCATAATTCATTTGGGTACTAATTGGCAATTTTGGCACGTACAATTATAAGACAGTCCCCAAAGTCCTCACTCTCTTACATATACACCCTGTGTAATCCCCTCTCCTTGAATAAAGGTAAAATTTATGAATATGATGGTATTTACCCCCCATGATTGGGTTATGTTCTATGGCAAAGGTGAAGGTATTTTGCAGATATAACTAAGGTCTCTCATCAGTTAACTTTGAAATCAATAAAGGAGAGATTATCCCAGGCCTGACCTAATGAGGGTCCTTTTAAAAAGTCCTTTTTTTTTCTTTTATATATATTTTTATTAAGGTATTATATGTGTACATATCTTACCATTGCCCCCCCCACCCCATTCCCATACATGTCCTCACACCCCAATGTTTTGCATCCGTTGGTTACTCTTATATGCATGTATATAAGTCCTTCGGTTGATCTCTTATTTCCCCCACCTCTCCCTAACCTTCCCGCTGTAATTTGACAGTCTGTTTGATGCTTTAATGCCTCTGTATCTATCTTTTTGTTCATCAGTTTATGTTTTTTATTATCCACAAATGAGTGAGATCATGTGGTATTTTTCTTTCATTGATTGGCTTATTATTTTTTAAAAATATATTTTATTGATATTTTTACAGAGAGGAAGGGAGAGGGATAGAGAGCTAGAAACATGGATGAGAGAGAAACATCGATCAGCTGCCTCCTGCACACCACCCACCGGGGATGTGCCCGCAACCAAGGTATATGCCCTTGACTGGAATCGAACCCAGAACCATTCAGTCCACAGGCCGACGCTCTATCCACTGAGCCAAACCGGTTTTGGCTTGGCTTATTTCACTTAGCATAATGTTCTCTAATTCCATCCAGGTGCCTACAAATGGTAATAATTCCTCCTTTTTTATGGCAGCATAGTATTCCATTATGTAGATGTACCATAGTTTTCTGATCCAGTCATCTACTGATGGGCTCCTAGGCTGTTTCCAAATCTTAGCTATTATAATTTGTGCTGCTATGAACATAGGGGTGCATATATCCTTTCTGATTGGTATTTCTAGTTTCTTAGGATATATTCCTAGGAGTGGGATTACTGGGTCAAATGGGAGTTCCATTTTCAGTTTTTTGAGGAAACTCCATCCTGTTCTCCACAGTGGCTGCACCAGTCTGCATTCCCACCAGCAGTGCACGGGGGTTCCTTTTTCTCCGCATCCTCACTAACACTTGTCCTTTGTTGATTTGTTGATGATAGCCATTCTGACAGGAGTGAAATGGTATTGCATTGTTTTGATTTGCATCTCTCGGATAATTAGTGACCTTGAGCATGTTTTCATGTGTCTCTTGGCCTTCCTTCTGTCTTCTTTCGAAAAGATTCTATTTAGGTCCGTTGCCCATTTATTTATTGGATCATTTATCTTCCTTTTATTAAGTTGTATAAGCTGCCTGTAGATGTTGGAGATTAAACCTTTATCAGTGATAACATTTGCAAATATGTTCTCCCATACAGTGGGGTTTCTTGTTGTTTTGTTGATAGTTTCTTTTGCTGTGCAAAAGCTTTTTATTTTGATGTAGTCCCATTTGTTTATTTTCTCTTTGGCTTCCATTGCCCTAGGGGCAGTATCAGTAAAGAAGTTCTTTCGGCATGTCTGAGATTTTGCTGTCTGTGGATTCCTCTAGTATTTTTATGGTTTCCCGTCTTATGTTTAAGTCCTGTATCCATTTTGAGTTTATTTTTGTGTATGGTGTAAGTTGGTGATCTAGTTTCATTTTTTTGCATGTATCTGTCCAATTTTCCCAACACCATTTATTGAAGAGACTGTCTTGACTCCATTGTATGTTCATGCCTCCTTTGTCAAAATAAATAAATAAATAAATAAATAAATAAATAAATAAATAAATAAATAAAAAGTCCTTTAAAAAAGGGTCAGTATTTTCCTGAGAGAAGAGATTCAAAGTAGGAAACATTATCCTGCTGGCTTTGAAGAAACAAACATCCATATTGTGAACTGCCCATGGATATAAGCACATATCAAGAACCTGAGGGTCAGCTCTAGGGACTGAGAGCATTCATTCCCTGACCAACAGCTAAGGAGATAAGAGAGTCCTCCTTCCTATAATTACAAGGAATTGAATTCTGCCAGCAACCTGAATAAGGTTAGAATAAGACCCTGAGATCCAGATGTGAATACAGCCTTACCAACACCTTGTGAGACACTGAACAGAGAACCTATAAGAAACACATATGGCTACAAGATGCTAAATTTGTGGTAATTTTTTACATAGCATAGAAAACTAAAACAATTTCTCAATAGACCATGTGAAAAATGATGGAAACATGGTCTAAGGCAGCCTTGGGCAAACTACGGCCCGCGGGCCAGATCCGGCTGTTCTATCCGGTTCTCTTGCTCTCCCCTCCGCTCCTTTACTTTGAATTTATATTAGTTCACACAAACACTCCATCCATGCTTTTGTTCCAGCCCTCCGGTCCAGTTTAAGAACCCATTGTGGCCCTCGAGTCAAAAAGTTTGCCCACCCCAGGACTGAGGTGATAGTGTTAGAGTTAGAATGAGATAATTTTGAGAGAGATTAAGAAAATAGAATCATGGCTATTATAAATAACGCTGCAGTGAACTTAGAGGTGCATATATTCTTTCCAATTCATGTTTTGGGTTTCTTCTGACATATTCCCAGAAGTGGAATCGCTAGGTCATAAGGCAGTTCCATTTTTAATTTTTGAGGTGACTCCATGCTACTTTCCTCAGTGGCTGCACCAAACTGCATTCCTACCAACAGGGCACGATGGTTTCCTTTTCTCTACATCCTTTTCAACACACTTGTTTGTTGATTTTTTATGATAGCCATTCTGACATGTGTGAGGTGATATCTCATTGTGGTTTTGATTTGTATTTCTCTGATGATTAGTGACGTTGAGCGTCCTTTCATATGTCTATTGGCTATCAGAATGTCCTCTATGGAGAAGTGTCTATTCAGACAATTATTTAAAAAAAAATCTTTATTGTAAATTTAACTGGCTTTAACTATTCATGGTTCATATGTTTAGGAAGTGAATAGTAAAATAATGGAATAGATTGCTAAAAAAAATGGAAGATATTACTTGAAGAATATATTATGTAGAATGACTGATCTACATAAAATTTTGTAAATATTGTAAAAATTTTCAAATGGCTGTAGTTTCAGTATAAACTGGCACATAGCAGGTAGGGATATACATAGTAGATGTTCAATAAATCTTTAGTAAATAAATGAAGTAGAGACTATTGTGTAGATTATTATTATTTCAAAATAACCATTTTAATATTTAAACAATTACCATATTACATTGAATTATGTGGCAAAATTTAAAAATACAACATGATTCAGGTGTTCTTTAAGCATTAATTTGTCCTTCAGCATAGCAGGAAACTGAAACAAAATAAACAAAAACAGTGAAAAAACAGAATCATTTCATACCTTTAATAACTGTTGAGTTAGAAGTTACACTCTTCTCATGTTGCATACAGAATAATTAGAGTGTTAAGCAATTTGAGTTTGCTAGACAGTGTAAGTGGGTAAATCAGAACAATAATTCATAGGGCACAAGGGCTACCAAATTAGTTATTCAGCAAATGCTCCTTTTATAGAACCCTGGGGGTCTGATTTCTCATTTTTTATTTATTTTCTGTGTGCACCTGTTTAGCTGTTAGAATTCCTCCCTCCCCTGTTACAGCCTCTTGCTCCATTTCACATTTCTTGAGGAATGCACACACAGCAATACTGTAAATTAAAGAAGTGCAAAGGAGAAGAGGAAAAAGAAGAATTTTCAAAAGAGAGAAGGGTGAAAGGGACACTAGAGATGAAGAACATAACGTGATTTTACCCTACATTGCTGTAAAAAAAAATTCCTTTCAGAAAAATGCCATTTTTTTAAATAAATATGTTCTGACAAATTTAAGTTTTTTTAAAAAAAAAATAGAGTTTAACATGTGATTACTATTGAGCAAATATATAGTAATAATCTATTCTACTGTCTTCTAAATCTCTTGCAATAACTTTTCCTGTGCCATAAGCAATGAGTCATATTCCCTGTGCTCTAACGTGTGACATTTGCATTGTAAAAGTAGGTTATGGTATGCAATTGACTCACTTTTTTTCCCTTGTGACATCAACAAAGTACTTGATGGGAAGTTATTTTGATCTGTTTCATCAACAAAGTTGCTACAACACCATCCTATGACCTAGAATAATGCTAGCCCCAGAAATCCTCTGGACAAAAGGAAGTAAAATAAGCCTACTGGTCAACCAGAGTCTAATAAAACTCTTATATTTTTCTCTGGGTACAAAATAGAAGGTCTAGAAATACTGACCTGGGTAAACATCCTGGAGTGCCTTCAAATTTTTATTTCTCTAAAGCCACATTCCCTACTTAATAATTTATTACTTAGAAGTTATCTTCTTTCCCATTCTATTTCTCTTCTCAAAGCATAATGGAAAATTGGCTTTAATTAACATTGTATTTGGAGGTCTGAGAGTCTTGCCCAGTTCAATAACCAAGCAGACATCATTTTAAAAAGTTTTCCATTATCTATATATGGTATTATAGCAATTAAGAATGAATAAATAATAAGTGGTAATGAACCATTTAATAACTATATAAATTATATCAATTTTTACTTATTACTTCTTGGTCTTGAGTTGATTTGACAGCAAGTTTATCAAGAATCAAATTTGTTTTTATAATTAGATAGAATTTTTAATGTCATCAATCCTATACTCATCATAAGCAGTTGCCTTAATAAATCAGTTTTGTTTCTTTAATTCATAAGTTGATTTTTGTTGCAAATTCTGTATTATATTCTACCAACATTCTTTGTGTTATCTTTATTCAAAGGAACAGGGAACATGGCATCCTGAAAATGAAGTACATGCTTCATTTGATCCAACATTGCACTTTACTTTTAGGGATTTTTTGTTGTATTTAAAGAATACATTACTTATTATACTTCATTAAAAACTGACATTTATTTTATGAAATAAAATTTATTTTTTTATTTTTTTAAAAACACTTGATCAAGTAAGCACTTTTATTTAGGTAACTGAAATAATCGTTATGGTAAAATTATAGAACTATGAAAAATTGACAATTCTAGACTCCAAAAAGGTAATGATTATGTTTGGTTCATCTAACAATGACAAAATTTCTCTGATTTAAAGATTTTAAAGGATTTCCTCAACACAGTTCTTGGCATATTGTAAGTACTAAATGAACATTTTAAATATTTAGTAGATTTTCAGTGAGAAGTACTCAAGTTTGTAGGGAGCATAACTTTCAGTGTTTTTTTCTTTTTACAGAGCTGTGTAGAGTAAATTAAACAAATTACTTAATCTTTCATACATCAGTTTTGTCATGTACAAAATAGTGTTTAAAATAATAGTAGTAAATCACTCATTAAATACACATACACATGCACATTCTAGTATAATAAAAGATACTTTATGCTTTTTTTATGAGGACAGCCTGGTGGTTAATCAAATAAGCTCTCAATCCTAAGGACTAGCTCAAATTCCGTTTTAGCAACTTACTAAGTAACAGATATTGGGAGAGCTACCTGTATTAGTTTGTTCAAGCTGCTATAACAAAATACTACAGACTGGGTAGCTTATAAACAACATAAACTTATTTTTCACAGTACTGTAGCCTAGGATGGCCAAGATCCAGGCACTAGTATGGTCACACTTTGGTGAGGCTCCTCTTCCTGGTTCAGTACCATATTTCTGTGTCCTCACATGGTGAAGAGGGCTAGGGAGCTCTCTGGGTGTGTTTTACAACTAATCCCATCAACGAAGGCTCCACCCTTTTGGCCTAATCATCTCCCAAAGGCTCCACCTTTAATACTATCACGTTGGGCATGTGGATATCAACATGTGAATTTTGAGGTGTCACAAACATTCAGACCATAGCCCTACTTACATTTCAAACCACAGTTTATTTGTATGGTAATTGTATAATAATGTACTTACCTCATAGTGTTGTAAAAAGTCAACATGCACAAATGATGAAAACACAATATAATGCTTGGCACATTGTAAGCACTCAAATATTGTTTGTAATTATTAGAATATTTTTATGTCACATTGCTAAGTAATGCTTTTTGTTCTTAATATTTGTTCATTAATTGGTTTTTAGAAGCTTTGTCTTATTTACATTTTTTTTTTTGGCCAATTGTAAAGTGAAATGTTATTTCTCAGTCTGACCTCAGAAACACATGAAAGTAATCTAGGCCCTGGCCAGGTAGTTCAGATGATTAGAGAGTCAACTCATATGCCAAGGATGCAGGTTTGATTTCTGGTCAGGGCAGAAATGCATTCATTGGTTGCATAAATAAGTGGAGCAGCAAATCAATGTTTCTCTCCCCCCCCCCCTCTGTCTCCTCCCCCCTTCCTCTCTCTCTCTCTCTCTCTCTCAAATAAATAATAATAATTTGTAAAAAGAATGTAGTCTAATCATAATCAACCCAATGGCCTGAAACAACTCGCTCATGTTCCTGTTCTGGCATCTAAATATTTAAAATGAATGATATTTTCAGGATAAAGAGTTTTTGTTTGTGATGAAATCTAAAGTATACTTGCTGACACATGAGTAAGCCAAAGGGAGTGGGCATCATGGGCAGCCAGTGTACCAAGCAATCAGCTTGAATAAGCAGCGTGTACACTGGGGATGAAAAGCCTAGCTCCACTTCTAATAACTTGTGGGACATTTTTTAAGAAAATAAAGTTTTGTACTTTAAACAATACTTTGAAAAAGCCTCTGCAATTATGTCAATAGGGTTTTATCTTATAGTTATGAACAATAAAAAAACAAACTATAGTATATGTATCACTGAAAAGGAGCTTTTGTGAATATACAATTTACCTCAAGTATCACTTATTTGAAACCAATGGGTCTTAATAAGCAACAACTATATTGAACCTTTTGATTGTCCAAGGGGTTTTTACACCTGTTTTATCAAATGATAGCTTATTTGGCTGATGACTTCAAATTTGAAGCCTTGGAATAGACTTTTAAAAATATGACTCTTTAAATAAAGTGCAACTCAGGCAAATTAGTTTGCCATTCTTTCTAAAATGTTAAGTATTAGTATTGCAATATGATAAGATCTGATGCCTTTTGTGGGGAGGCTTAAATACCAGCTGCAGTATTGCTTTTTTATTTGTAGTGCTAGCCATTCATAATAATATACACTATTATGACACTATAAGTTTATTGGAAAATTGCTCTAAAGTTATATTTTCTATTTTTTTAAGTTAGTGAAGAAAAATGGAAAATAACCTTAATCCTAAATCTATGTTTTTCTCTTGCCTCATTCTCACACCAGCATCATAGCCTCCTAAGCCAGGCAACGCATCATGCCATTTATGGATTTGGACCCTAGAATAAGTATCAGAGAGAGAAGGATTCATGCAAACATGATATTGGGCTTTTAAATATTGGTAGACATAAGTTTATTGCTGCAATCTGAAATTTCCATTTGTTTTGCAGCCAAAATGAAAGTCTTCCATAATGACAAAGTATCAGAGCATTTGGAATCCACCATTGAGAACAAATCTTCACCATTCTTTAATGGTAAGAGAGCATTGGTTAAAGAATATTACTGGCTTAAGTTGAGTCTGTAACTCATAGTTGCTTTTCATCATTTTGTTAAGCCACGTGATATTAAAACAGTAATGTCTTTGGATCCTGAGAGGCTAGGAAACTTCGATTTCTATGAAAGGATAGCTTGTGATCTATACCAAGCTAAGCACTATGTAAACTGATTTTGAAAAAAAAGTAATCTCTACTACGAAAAATAAATAAAACAGAACAATCAAACTTTTGCAATAACCAAAGCGAAGTGAATAAAAATAGAAAACAAAACAGCCTAGGTAGACTGAGCACTTGCTTCAGAATTGGAAAATTTGGGTTCTAATCTCTGCCCTGATAAAAGCCTCCTCAGGACCTGAAGCAGGGGTTTAGATTGGATTATCGCTATAGGTTTTCTGGTAATAGGAAGGAAAGGAGGAAAGAAGGAGGGAGAGGTGGAGGGAGAGAAAGAAAAGGAAAGGAAAATATTAAAGGTCAAATTATCAGAATATTTGGTTACAGGGAAGAGCATAAATAATTTTGGACTACCAAAAGTAAACAAAGAAACAAAGGCAAAACAGAGAAATATAAAATCAACAAAATAACTGGTTTCTAATAAAAACAACAGACTCAAAAGAACACAACATATATGAAAAGAAAGAGTAAAGGTGCATGATTCTTAAGTATGATAAAACTGAGAAATTATTGAACTTTTTATTGTTGTTGTTTTCATTAGAAACTGTTATGTGATCCAAAATAGATGTATGGCTTGGTCATTGTAGGAAAGACATTTTAATGGTGTGTAATATTTAAACAACAAGGTGTAAATGAATTGCACGGAGTTGTATAGTCCCAGGTTAAAATACTCTCTGTCTAATTTCAGTGGGTCTCAATGTCTCACTACCCACCACCAGAAATAAGTGTTAAACAGAGGACATGGATGAGAAAAATGCTCAGCATAATGCACGGCTAAATTCAGGCAACAGTAAATATTAAAGCTCTATTAGTACCATTGCCAATTTTAAAAGCTGGCAATAAAACCATCTGGAAGTTAAATAATCTAAACAATGTTATTCACAAAGATCAATTTCATCTAAATTATGTGATAAATGGCCAATGAAAATATCCATAGTTTTAAAGGAAGTGAATAAAGGGAAGCATGGAAGTACAGAAATCTGTAATTTCCAGGTATACAGAGTAGACCAAAGAGAGAAGATACCTTATACAACTAGGGGAAAAATCTGCATTACTTAATAGAGCAGGGAACCAATTAAGAACAGTCCCCTCTCCAGTTTAATTAGGCTAACTACAGGTAAGGGAATCCTCTGATACAGGGAGGAGCATTAGGTGGTGAATTCTCACTGCATCTCTTTCATCTATGACCCCTCCACTGTGACAATGTTAAAGATATGTAGTGCTTGACTTTCACCCAGGATTGCCCTTTTAATGTGGAATTTAAATAAATTAACACTCTTACATTGCTAGAAAGTAAACTCCAGATGTACCCCAGTGCTATAATTTGAAGAACATATTACTTGGTCTCTTAATTATTTTGTCCAGATTACCACCCAATTATAGTATATTGACACATCTAATTTCAGCTTTAGTAAATTGTTATCTTGCAAAAATCTGTGTGGTATCTGCGGGTGAAAAAGGATATTCTACACACTAATCACACAGTGCCAGCATTAAGCTTTAAAATACTGCTGAAATATGAAATCAGAAGGTGAAAATAATAATTTTAGTTTTTTTCCTGTGGTTGTTTAGCTGCAATTTTGACTTATTCTTAATTTTCTTCATTGTCAGTGTTTCAAAAAGACACTCTAGATAAAAACTGGGTCTTGTACCCTAGCCCTCACATACTGATTTTAGTAATGAAGCAGTAATAAAATTACACAAGGGACAGGAAACCAAAATAAAAACAAAACAAAACAAAATGAGTCTGGTTAAAAACATATATAACTCATGAGTCAAAACAGACTCATTTTCTTTTATATATTCATGAATACGAAATATAAAATAACTAATTCTGCAAATTCAACTCAACCTGTTTAAATGAAAGCACAGTTGGTTAGGTTAGAAGATGAGTTATTTACCTGAAATAAGTAGAGATGGTAGTGTCAAGCAAATAAAACCTTAATATGTGGGAAGAATGCACCTTTTCTCTTTAGTAGTTCCAATGTACATTCAAGTTCTTAATTCATGTAGACTTTTCTTTTAAAGAATGATTTGAAAATCATTAATGCAACATATTTAATAAGAGGAAATTTTTTTGTAGATCTCTGAGTGGAATGCTGAAGTTATTGAGATTTCAGGGGTAGAAAAACAGGACATGGCAGGAATTGAGTTTTTGCTGTGGAAAACACCAACATGAAAGGTAAAAACTTTCAGGTCATGTTCTTGCTGATAGTCGGCTCTTTAAGTGACATTTAGTCTCTTTCGTTAGTGAATACAGCTGAAAAGAAATAATAAACTATATATCAAGACTGTTAGGGAAAAGGCTGCTACAGATTAATATTAAACAATATTCCATGTCATAACATATATATGCATGTATATATATGTATGTGTGTGTATCTTCTTAAAATAATCTATGTCTACAACTTTACCTATATCTATCTATTTCTCACCTTAAAACATCTCATTGGTTTTTGTGAGTATGCAATAAGGCAAAGATTATGATAATGCTAGCAAAGATAAAAACATGTGTCTTAGAATTTAGGTTTTTGGCCAAAACCGGTTTGGCTCAGTGGATAGAGCGTCGGCCTGCGGACTGGGAGGTCCCGGGTTCGATTCCGGTCAAGGGCATGTAACTTGGTTGCGGGCACATCCCCAGTAGGGGGTGTGCAAGAGGCAGCTGATCGATGTTTCTCTCTCACCGATGTTTCTGACTATCTATCCCTCTTCCTTCCTCTCTGTAAAAAATCAATAAAATATATTTAAAAAAAAAAAAGAATTTAGGTTTTTGTAAGTTAAATCAGAAGAGGGAACAAACATCAAACCTGCTCATTGGCTTCTGAAGGCTTATATTTTCATTTATCTATATAAATTGATACTCTCTTGGGCCCTTTTTTCTTTTAGCCACACTGCCAGAGGGAGCTTTGCCGTCCATAGCAGTTAGCATTTCACTGGTTAAATAATTTTTTTCACTGATTTCAGAAGAAAAAAACATATTTAGAATTAAATTGTGTGGTTTCTGTCTAAATATGAATTCACAATTCCTACATCAAGGTAATAAGCAATTACGATTTTATAATCTCTTCAATATTCTGTGAGCTGAATCTGAAATGGCTTTGTATGTAATAGTGCAATTAATGATACTCCATGGTTAGACATTAAAGATAATATAATAACATAAGTATTACTTCATGTAAGTATATTTTAAAGGCATTAATTGAAAGTAATTTAGCTTTTCATATTACTTTGCATGTGGAAAGCAATATTTTTGCCACCCATTCATAAATTCACTCAAGGAACATTTATCGAGCACCCACTCTGTGTACTTACAATATGCCAGGCATTTTGAAAGGATGCAGAAAATGTGAGACATGTTTAAGTCTCCCAAGAAAAAACAAAAATTTAGCATAATTTTATACATTATTCTGAGTAACCCAGAGCAAACTCAAGACCAAGATTTGTGTGGTTTGTCTTGTTATGTACAGTCAGTTATCTGGGGTTTTCTCTAGTGAATCCCAAATGGGAAATAAGAGATATATTCTCAATCGGATGCAATTGTCCAATTAACTCATCTAATGCAAATGTCGGAAGACCTCCAGCTTGAGCTATATTTAAACCACTTAAACACCCATTCATACACATTACTAGCAACATGCGTTGAGAACTTCTATTGCAAGAGAACAGTAATCTGTAAAACACTATAAATGAAATTTTGTTGAAAAAGTAATAAACGGATTTTCTTGCAATATTGTAATTATTGATAGCAAAATTGTTTTAATGGTGTAATGAGAAATGTAGAAGGGTAGTCATGCATCCAAACCACAAAAAACAAAAGATGAAAGTTCATTTGTAAAATAGAAAGAGAAGGGAAAATGTCTTACTGGGAAAGTCTACAGTCCTTTTGCACGGGATATTGCAAACATCATCATCTGTACTGAGTCATAATAATAAGCCTTTTAAATTTTAATAAAAAAACTTGAAGCCATAAAAACAACGTTCAACATTTAAGGAGCGTGGTAAATCAGATTGTATTCCTTTTGAAAAGGCTTCATGACGCAGTTGTTTATTCAGCAAAACAAAACTGTTCCTGTGTCCGTTGATGAGGCTGGCTTTGTGCTACACAGACTTCCGCGGGGCTGACTCCTGTTTGGAACCATTTCACACTAATTAGGAATAACAGAAAAGGCGGTGCTCGTAAGCACCACAGCTCTGGGCTTCTTTGAACAGCTCTCTCCCAAAATTAACTCGGTTGTAACCTTGCATGAATAATAGCTTTGCGGCAACAGTTTAGAGAAATATATTGTTAATAATTACCATCTTGCAGAGCAAAATGCAAGGACAAATTTTATATAACAGCACAAGGTGAAATAAATAGGTGAATTTGTAAAGCTTTGAAAGACACAGTTTGCAATTCAGTTTTGTTTCTAAGACTCATTTCATAATGATCTTGAAAAACATTAAAAAGAGGTAAGAAAAAAAACCAGTGGCAATAAAAATAGTTGTTTAAAAAGTATATTAAAAAATTAATTATTTATTGATACCAATTCTATAGAGTTAATTCTAAAGAGTTAACTATAGACAGACCGTTTCTTTTTCAAATAATACATATGAAGCAAAAGCATTTTTTAGTTTGAGACAAATAAATCACTAAATAAAAAACGAAGTGGAATTCATATTAATAAGCAGCCGAAATTTTACAAAGTTTCTGAAGTAAAATATGCTTTAGAATTCATGTAAGTTTGTGCATAGCCCAGAGATAGAAAAGAACACCTTTTTGAGAAAGAGAAATGTAAAGTTGAATCAAGGGCTTGACCTAGCATGGACAAAATATCCCATAAAGACAACAACAATAGCAAAAGGCAAGATAGACATCATCCTTTGGAACAAATAATTTATCCCATATGCATATTGGTTTCCCTTATGAAGCCAGGTTTCTAATGATAACTGTTTGGACTATTCATGGGACTATATACATTTTTCTATCCCCCAAAATGATCTTTCAATAAAAGAGATCTATAAAAGAAATTAAAATTGACAATATAATTAGAAACCCTGCACAGCAGCTTCAAATTAAAAGTCTTATTTGCTACTGTGTCAACTTTGAATGCAAGGCAGGTATAGAGAGAAGTTAGGTTCTGCTTGGTAATACAGCTATGAAACTGAAGAAGATGAACAGTATATATAGGCTGTTTGCCACAGAATCTTTCATCCTTTTAATAAAATATGTGTATGTGTGTTTTCATGACAACCAGCTTCAAGGTTCCTGATATACTAAAATGAAAAAGCATATCCTTGCTCTCAAGCAACATTCTTTGCTAAAAAAAAAAAAAAAAAAAAAAAGACAGCTAATTTAGATAGTGTACTGTGGGATCACAGGAGAGGTGAAGTCAGGAAGTGGAGGGAAAGCAGAATGACATTAGGAAAAGCTTCATAGAGAAAGTGAAACTTGAGATGAGTCTTGAGATATAAGAAGAGAGGAATTTGATATATACATGTATAAGTTATTTTAAAAACAGATGCATTCCATAGGAAATTTTTCAACAAAAGGACCACATGAGTAGGAGTTTATGAACAAGAAACAACAACAATAAAAATATTTGCTAAGGAAGAGGTATTGTATTTTTCTCCACATTTATTTCATACTGTCTACATTATCAAATTTCAAAATTTAATTCAGTGCTTTATACTAGTAGGAAAGCATACACAAATATATTGGAAGTTGGACCTGAATCACAAAAATAGATAAATGCATGCTAAACATAGGGCGATTTAAAAACTGGGAAAGTGCAAATGAAGGAAAATTTTGTTTTAACTAGGACTCAATGTGTTATTAAGAAAATGTAAAAATCAAGTCTATCAAGTAATTGAGGTATAAATGTATTTAAATATGCAAAGATAAAAATTTTAAAAAGATGAAGGAAAAGCCATTGGGGATAACCTTTTAGTACTCTCATAGGAACAGAGAGATCACAGTGGAGGTCAATATATGAGAAAAGAGATGAAACTATGTATTAGTCATTAAAATTACTGAAGTGGCCAGCCGGTGTAGTTCAGTGATTGAGTGTCAATCCATGAACCACGAGGTTGAGGTTCAGTTCCTGATCTGGGCACATGCCCAGGTTGCAGGCTCAATCCCCAGAAGGAGGCATGCAGGAGGCAGCCAGTATATGATTCTCTTTCATTATTGATATTTCGATCCCTCTCTTCCTCTCCCTTCTTCTCTCTGAAATCAATAAAAACATTTTTTTTTATTATTTTTATTGATTTTTTACAGAGAGGAAGGGAGATGGATAGAGAGTTAGAAACATCGGATGAGAGGGAAACGTCCATCAGCTGCCTCCTGCACACCCCCTACTGGGGATGTGCCAGCAACCAAGGTACATGCCCTTGACCGGAATCGAACCTGGGACCCTTCAGTCCGCAGGCCCATGCTCGATCCACTGAGCCAAACCGGCCTAGGGCAATAAAAACATATCTTAAAAAACAAAATTACCTAATTGGGGGGAAGGTGCATTCAAACATTAATATTGATAGAGTTTCATTCTAGAGATTCTAATTAATTTTGCCTAGAATGAGATCACAGCATTAATATCTTTTTCCTTTAAATCTTCCATGTGATTCTAATGTTTAGCCAGGATTGAGAACAAATTGACTGTAATTGTTATGTGCCCAAATCCTAAATATGTTAAGAGAAAATCTATTTTCCTAAAACAATAAAATTTATAAACCTTTAAATACATTTAAAGTGAATTTATTAAAAGCACTGAAAAATTACAAATGTCATTACTCCTTTTGTACCACTCTATTAAGATTAAAAAAAAAAGTTGAGCATAAGATATTAATACAGTGAAAGGGTTTCTTAGAGGTTAGTCTCTTGTTTCCTCTTTTTCTATGCAATTAATTCTTAAATAATGAATTTACAGTAAATGCTGCCTGGAACTTAACATTATTTAGACCAATTTCAACAACTTTTTAAAAGAAACAATGTTTCTATTAGCATACTTTACCCTCATATTCATCTAAAATTATAATTATGCTGGCAAGTTATTTGGATTGATGAATTTTAACCCAATTAAATGCTCCTGTTATGACAAGGAATTAAACCAAATGACGTACAACTCCTGGAACTCTAGATTTTGGGGGACTAAGAGTCTCCTTCAAGCTCTGGTATACAGAGAAAATCAACCAAGTAAAGGCCACAATTGAGGTTCATTAATACAGATTTGCAAATTTAAGGAAAGGAAACCCTTATCTTGACCTTAAACCTTAATAGCACATTGCACACTTATAAAACTAGGTCATAGCTTTTTAAAAGAATCCTACAGGTTTTTCTGCCATTTTAACAAGTCCATGATAATCCCATTCTTACACTAACGAAAGAGACAATGATTTGAAAATGCTGGAAGGCAGGTCAGTACATTTTAACACATTAAAACTGTCAAAAAAGTGTCTTCCAAACTTAGTACCAAATAAGTGAAGGGAAGGTCTACATTCGTTAGTATCCAAAAGTTAAGGCCATTCTTGGATGTTTGCTTAAGAAGGCAGAGTTGCCTGGTGGCAGGTTCAAAAACTCTAGAGGCAGATTCCCTGGGTTCAAATTTTGCCCTCTCTCTGACCGACATCCTAGGCAGAGAAGTTAGCAATTCACTCTCAGTTTCTTCACCTGTAAATTGGAGGTTATAAACACCACCTTCTTCACATAGCACAATTGTGTAAGAAATAACACATAGTATCCAGCACCAAAGCAATTAATATACACTGAGTGGCCAGATTATTATGATCTCTGAACGCATAATAATCTGGCCACTCAGTGTATAGCCTATATAATAAAAGTCTAATATGCAAATTGTCCCCTCAACCAGGAGTTCGACCAGCAGGCAGGCTGGCCAGCCACCCATGTCCCCGCCCCCTGGCCAGCTTTACTGTTATCACAACACTTTAAAATCTAACATGAATATAAAAATCTCATTTTATTAACATATTTCTAAATTAAAATATAGTTGCTAAGTATATTAATGATTTACCAATCAGTTGAGTAATTTCTGTTATTCTTAAATATTTTTATTGATCATGGTTAGTTCTAGCTGAAATCTAAGAGATTCTAATATAAAAATTAATACTATGAATAGTGTTTGATTCAAAAAAAGGTGCTAAATAATGACAAGGATGACAGTGATGATGATGATAATGATGATAATGAAGAAATGCCTTTTAGCTTCATGCTTTCATTCCAATGAAAACTTACATTGTCTTTCTCAACTTTTTCAATAAATTTTTTAAAAATATATTTTATTGATTTTTTACAAAGAGGAAGGGAGAGGGATAGAGAGTTAGAAACATTGATGAGAGAGAAACATCGATCAGCTGCCTCCTGCACACCTCCTACTGGGGATGTGCCCGCAACCAAGGTACATGCCCTTGACCGTAATCGAGCCTGGGACCCTTCAGTCCACAGGTTGACGTGCTATCCACTGAGCCAAACCGGTTAGGGCTAAACTTTATTTAATGGTGCTCTATAGATGTCCATAAATTTGTTTAACAGGAAAAATGAATTTCACAACTTATTCAAAGTTTAGACAATCCAAAACATACTTTTAAATATTTTTCATGGTTCTTCATAATCCTCTCCCACTGTTAGAAATCTTCCTGTGTTTTCTTCCTTTTTTTAAAAAAAAAATTTCTTCCGTATATACTTTCATGTTAATTGTGGTAGCCACTAAAGCCTCCACAGTCCTGGAATTAGCTCCTGTATGGGTAAATGTAACCACCTTTCATAATTAATTGCACAGTGATTAATGGATGACATTTCAATTAATGGAGAAGAGATCCGTGTGCCTGATTTTTTTTCAAATATGTTAAAACAATGTAAAATGATTTGTATAACTTTTTCACATTTACATAATATTTATTGTTTAATAGCTTAAGGCACATTAGAGATACAAAATTATGAAGTTCCCTTGTGCATTTTATGCGGCTTCCCCAATGATAATATCTTATGTAGCCATACTACACTGCAAATCTTTATTTTAAATGGACTTTTTAAAGGTTTTTTAAAATTTGGATTTAGCATATTGATCTTCAAAAGAATTTTTTAAAAGTGAAATCAGTTTATTGTTAACAAATTGATATTCTCCCCTAAAAGAGTATTTGTAAAGCTCCAAAATATATTTTGACACTATGTTTCTAATCTCTATGAATGCCTTAGTAATTAAAGTGTCAAGTACAGTCATAGAATGTGCTCTTTACTGTTTATGGAAGGCTAAAGAGTGTCTGAGAAGAACCAGTGTAATCTATTGATGATTAGCTCTGCCCATATGCCTATAACCTTGGAAATAATCCTACTATCAATGATGTGACATTATAATAGAGTTAACTCCAACATTTCCCAAATCTAAGGACTAAATAAATTGCCATGATAGACAAATACAAATTACTTCCTGTCTTGGTAGATTGCTGTGTTCTCTTACTACCCCCTCCTTAATATTTAATAATTTAAGAAAATATGTGAAATATGGGAAAGATTTATAAGAAAGACTTGGCATAGTCCAATAGCTCTATTCCTTATGTATTAAACCATTACATACGTATATGATTTTCAGAAATTAATGCAAAATCAAGGGATAATGACAAAAGCATGGGATTCGAGTGAAGCCTGATATTAAATTCCATTTTACGCTTATTAGTTGTATAACTTTGAGCATATAGCTAAATTTTATTGATCATTAGATCTGCCCTTTATAAAACTATTCTGCATTGTTATTGTCAAGATAAAATAAGGGATTGTATGTAAAGTACCTAGCTAGTACTATGGCTGCTAATGTGGAGGTACTACACAGCTCTGGGGGTTGAACAACATTACTCAGTCCCCACTACCACAGTCCTGGCTTATAGTTATGCCTTAAAAATTGAAGTAATAATAGGCATAACTATAATTAAAGATGATAATGTGGATAATAACGATATGTATCTTAATATACAGTATGCTTCACTAAGAACTTTTCAATAACTATGTAAAGATTTTATAATATCAGTACTTGGTTGAAGTATTGAAATGGTAAACTTAGGTCAAGTTGAGGACAGCAAAGGATAAATTCCTGTGGAGAAAACGAACTTGAACGGAGTGTTATTCTTTCTAACTCTGCAACTCAGGATAGCTGATAGTGATTTAAGCACAGGGGCATACATCAGAACAGGAGTTGGACACTAAGATTAGACTGAGTCTAAGAGAGATAGGTCATGAAGTCCCAAAGAAACTACGTTTAGGGCACTAGAGCCACTGGATACTAAAATTGGGGCAAAGCTCCAGGCAGTAGAAATTTAAAACTGCCAGGATTTAGTATAGTGAAACCAATCGCTTAATAGCTGTGAAGTCTTTAGGTTAAAAATTACCTTCTGTTTGAAGCAGAAGTAGTAGTCCAAAGCTATTGGCCATGCCACCAGGACATGAAGGAGCCTCAGGAAATAGTCTGAAATGGGACAGAAATGTGAACTATGGTTTCTATTCTCTGTACGTGATTCACCTTCATGCTAGGGAAATAAAAATTCCCTAACCATTAACTTCATTCCTAATTTAAAGTGTGGATAGATCAACACAATTCCATATGCCAACTAAGTAAAGGACCTGAAATATGTAAAATGAGTGTCCAAAGAATAGGTCCAACTTTTTGACAATGTAGGTAAACATGTTTTTCAGGTTGGGCCTAATTTAGTTCTTCCAATGTTTATGCATGGTACAATTTCATTGTGTTTATATTCAGCAATTTTTTTCAACATCTCTGTGAAATTATAAAAGTAATAAATAACTAATGGATAAACAAGATGTATGTACGAAGACTGCATATTTAAGTGGAAAATAGAAATTTCAATTCTGAAAAGAAGCTCAGTCTTGGGCTCATAAAAAGAACAAATACCGAATTCTAATAAAATATATATAATTTATCACAAGATTGTATGCCACTATTTATCATGTATCTATATTTGGGGGTATAACTATCAAAGACTTTAGTAATTTATCCATATAGTCCTTTTTTAAAAAAGAATCACATAAAATATAGATCAATTATTTTTCTGCTAACTCTATCAAATGCCTTGTCTGAGCTAATTATTTCCATCCCTTTACTGCACATTAGTTCATTATATCATTTGAAATCCAGTTTCTGCTGCAGAAATTATTTTAAGACCACTATTTCCCATTCTTTCTTGGCTGAATACATTTTGCTCAGAATAAAAGTCATAGAAAAAAGTCCTTGGCTGCATAAAAGTCCTTTGTTGGTGCTTTTGAACTCCCTGGTCATGGACTACAAAGAGTCCAGCGCTCTGCCTCTCACCCCTGTAGAACAGAAACGTTGCCTTTTGTGGATCTTGATATACAGGATACATTACTGAGTGTCTTTAAAAGCTTTGTGAACCTTGATGGAAATCAGAGGTGAAAATGACAGTTCAAATGTCTGGTCTGGGTTTAAGAGAGCCATGGTAATACATTTTTCTTCATAACAGATGCAGATAAAATAGTGAGAGTTGTTCTACCAGTAAAAGCAGGCTCAGACTTACGGTCACCACAATTTGTACTCCCCAAAGCTATAAGACAGTGGACTTGGAAAGCAGACTCAGTGCTAGGGGTGTGTTGCTAGGAGCAGAGAAACGTCTTTATACTTATCAGGATTGGATAAGGTTTGGATGTTTGGATCATCAATGTCTTTGAATTCCGCAATGAATTTTGGATTGAAGTCATCTATTCAAAAGGGTAGCTATGATTTAATTATGACTTAAATGGTTTCTGGTAATCTTGAAGATATGTTAATCATCAGTGCTTAAGCCAGCCCCTGCATCAAGATAGGTGCCCAACAAATGTCTGTTTCCTTGAAAGTGGGATTAGTTTGGAATTGTATGAGTCAGGGTTCACTCAGGGAAGCAGTGGTACATAGAGTATTAGGTGAATGGAGAATTTATTATAGGATTAGCCCTTCTCCAATATGTGAGAGAAGCTTGGGAAATGAAGGTTTGGAAGGAGGAAGTCATAAGATCAGAGAAAGAATCAATATTTATTTCTACTGAAGCCCTGCCATGTATGAATAAGTCAGAATTTACAGGGGAATCTGAGGAGCCTAGCACATCGAGCCTTCCAAAGGGGACTGCAAAGGAATATTCATTGAAAAATATCTGGTGAGCTATTTCCTATGTGCAGCTGCCACCTCTGTGGCTCCACAGGCAAGCATCTCTTGCCGGAACTGGGACCTTGGTAGTCAGCAGGGCATCAGTCCCAAAGATGAGCTAAAGGTACAGCAAATAAGTATGAGGGACTACTGGGCACCTCTTTGTCTGCATGTTACTCTAGATGACCCATAATTTCCCTCCACCTCCAAATCTCATATGATTTCCTCTGTTGGCCAACTCTAATCCTAAACCTTACAGGGAGGGTAATTCTGGAAAATGTAGCTTCCAAATTAAGTTGACAATAGCAAAATTCAGCCCACGTGTTTTCTTTCCAGGAGATATAAAAATGACTGTAAAACTATATATTAAAGTAATAAGAAAAGGAAAGCTGAAGAGTCTTCTGTATACCTTCTAGATGAACTAATAGTTTGTTCACCTGAAAAACGAACAAAACACAAGATATTATACTGTATCTCATTAAAGAGTGCTATGTATGCTGATAGAATATTTTGTTAGCATATCTTTGCCTACGACACTAAAAAATCTGTTTCACTCGGCCCTACAGGACACCTACTACACAAGGCAACATAGCAGTTCTACTTAATACATAGAAACAGACATAGGTAAGCAGCCAAAATGTGGAGGCAAAGAAAAAGGTCACAAATTAAAAACAAAACAAAACAAACAAACAAAAAAAAAACAAGAGAAGAAATATCCAGAAAAAGAACTAAAGTATGGCAAAAAATTGATCGGGGTGTAAGATAAATAAGAGTATTTTGTATTATTCTTTAAATTCTTCTAAGAACTTCCAATTATTTTAAATTAATTTTTAATTGTTTAAATGAGCAGGGAAATTATGGGATTTTTATTCTTAAAGATTCAAATTCATAACCTACTCTACAACATATGACTTAACCTTGTGCCTTTGAGCAAATTGCTCAATATAACTAAGCCCTAGTTTCTTACTTATAAATAACATGATAGTAGTACTTAACTTCTAGAGTTGTACAAAGAGGACTTTAAGAAATGTTTTTTAAATTCTTCACAAAATGCCTGGCAGTAAACACATAAGAAATGTCAGCCATGATTATTAAGTAACAATAATAATAATAAAGAGGCATTTGCTTATCCTAACTTAAATTCTACTATATATTTAGTGTGAGGCTTTAAGCAATTCTTAGAAATACTTCCTTAAAGACATACTCTCATAATTTATCATTGCAATAGCCATGTCAGCCAACATATGCCAGATTTAAAAGTAGGTTTGTCAGTTATTCATGAATGTTTGATTATTGGGTCAAAATCCACATTCATTTTTGATCATATCTCATTTCCTTCAATAAATGGGCCTCTGAGTATATGATTTTAGAAAAAGTGACTTATCCATATATCTGTGATTAATAAGTTGCCTTGGATTCATAATCTATGATACAAAATATTAATATTTCACATTTTAATTTATCTATGCATATGAAAATGGCCTAATTTGATATCCAAAATTTAACTGAAATAAAAATATGTTAATTATATATACTGACAAATAAATATGACTTTTATACTATGATACTGTCATATGCTGAAATAATAAAATTGAGTCTTATACTATTTAAATCAAAACAAGCACTGTTCTATTTAAAATGTGGGGAAATAAATTGCATGGACCATTAGCAATTGTACTTAAATAATTATAAACAAATTACTTTAGGGATTATAGCTTACTGAAGGATATTTTGATTTTATATAATACTAATGATTTTTAATGATGATGTTAATAGATTTATAATAAATATATAGTTTATAAGGTAGGAAAACACTATCTGTGGACTGACAGTGTATAATTATTTAAATATTATGATAGTAGAGAATTATTATAAGTATGATTTGAAAATGAAATTATTTCATTAGGTAATAACTTTATCAAAAAATTCAGATAATTTAATTATTGCTATGAATTGAAACCTAAAAAACTTGTTCATTTAATTATTAATTTTCCCTTTAGTCTCTTTAATTTTGGATATGTTCCTAGTGAAGGATTGTGTGTGTACAAATTCCTTCATACATTAATGTATTGACCTTTTTCTGATTATAACTGACATGTAAGTAGTGATGCAAAGGAGATAGAGCTTGGTTATGCTTCTAATACCCATTGATTTATTACTGAATGTTCCATAGGGATCATTTAATTTAGTACATTTGTTTAGAAGAACTTGTGGTATAGATGGTCAGATTACAGGTCCGGGTATCCAAGTAATTAATTGTATGGGCTTTTCTGAGGTCTTAGTTCACAAATTATTCTCCAAGTGACCATATCATTGATAACAAGTGATAATTTATTTACTGTATTTGCTTATCAATATTATAATTGAAGACAATCACAGCAAATGCTTTATAAATTATTGTGAGAATTACATTGTGAGAATTATTTAAGAATTAAAGCATCTTAAATAGTAATGACAATTTCTAGAAGATAATAAGTACTCAGTAAACATTAATAAAAACATTGAGGATGGTAATAATAATTGTGATGATGATGAATATTATACTATTCCAAGGCCTTAAATCTAGTTGATACATATCTGTCAACTATGGTAAGTTAATTCTTTGTACCCTAAGAGGGCATTGTATTAAAGAAACTTTGCTTCAAAATAAGAAAATCATGTTATTAAAATTGGTCATCTACACTAATAAAAGAGAAACATGCAAATTAACCATCACTCCGCTACGCCAAGTCACGCCCACCAGCTAATCAGAGCGAGTATGCAAATTAACCCATCAAAGATGGCGGGTAAATTAGCATATGCAGGCAGGGTGGGCAGTGCCATGGCCCGCCCCTGGGGGTCCAGGTCCATCGGGGCCAGGGGAAGCCTGGCGGGCATCACCAGACACCGCTGGCAAGGTACCAGTCCTTGGGAGGCAGGTTGGGCAGCACCAGACGCAACCTGCGGGGTCCGGGTCCATCACAGGCCCCGGGAGGGGCAGCGGCCTGCCTAGCCACGCCTGCGGGGCCCTGGGAACATTGCTGCCCCAGGGAGAAGTGGCTGGGCCTGCTTAGCCACTCCTGTGGGGCCCCGGGAACATCACAGGCATGGTGTTGCTGAGACCCAGACAGGGCCTCTGGCCACAGATTCACAGCTTCAAGGAGACTGACTCTACGAGGCCACCCGGTGGCCATGTGGCTGGGCCACAGGGTGCCCCTTCCAGATGTGACACAGAGAGGAGGTGCAGGAGGAAATCCAGAGAATGGGTTGTGGGGGTTCAAGACTCACTTCCTTTGGGCTTTGTCCTTCTTGGTCTTGGTTCTTTTCTTTTGGGCCTGGAGCCCAAGCACTGCCAGAGAGAGGGATGGATGAAGGCCAAATGTGGAAGAGGAGGCACGAGGCCTGACTGAGGGGCTGCCTGAGGGGTGGCTCCAGGGTGAGTGCCACAGCTTTTGCAAAGGCTGGCCAGGAGGCGGGTGTTTCAAGGGGCGCCGAGCAGCGCCTCACCATCCCTCTATGAGGACACCCCACACAGGTGCTGCCTTCGCCAGCAGGCTCTGGGCGACATCTGCAAATGCTACTGCAACCTCTAACATTCTCGGCAAAGAACTGACCCTGTGCTCCTCTGGGTACCAGGCTTGCTAGGAGTGTGCTGTCGCCAATGCCATAGATCAAAGGCAAAAACCTGGAGAGGCAGGGTGCACCAGAGGGGGCTGGGGCAGGGGACCTGCGGGCAGGGATCTGCCTCACCTGCAGAGGGAGAGGTTCTGCAGTGGCCCCAAGACGTGGGTGGGCCCGGCCAGGGATCAAGGGGCATGGAAGGACACCAGGGCGGAGGGGCAAGGACCCGCAGCCCTGAGGCGGGGGTTGAGGAGCGGTGCCACCTCAGTGGAGGGGTGCCACACTGCAGGGTACCGAACTGACTGACGTGTTTCAGAGAAGCTCCCAGTGCTAACTGGCGTGTCCCAGTGCCTTCACTGAGCTTTGATGGCCAATTGAGATACTATATTAGGAAAATGAGGGAAGAAGTGAGAACGAAAAGGAAGGGCGAACAACACAAAAGAAAGACTGGAAGGAACCTGTAAACCCATTGTCACTTAAATAGGGAATATAGTCAATAGGGTTGTAGTGATGGTATGATGGCAGGTGGGTACTGGAAATATCGGGGAACACTTTTTAAAGTATATGATTGTCTAACCACTATTCTATAACTAATATAAAACCTGAAACCAATACAAAATAATATTGAATGTAAAGAAATGAAAATTGGAGTGAAATTTTTATAAATTTCAAAGTTTAAATAAAGGCTGTAAAGGAAGGAAGGGGGAGAATAAAAATAGTGTTTTCATTTTACCACTTTATTGTCTTTTCAGTACATGAAAAAGACAGTTGTCTTTATATGGTGCTTTTATACTTTTCTAAGTCATTATCTCATTTTAATTTCAGGGCAACTTAAAGACAAGATAATTATTCCCTCCACTATTCAAAGAAAGGAAATCTTGGTGTCTGGTCCCAATGATTCAATTGTCAAGCCCTTATTGTAAAGCAGGGTTAGTAAAATTTTCTGTGAAGGGTCATGTCTATACTAATAAAAGCCTTGGGGGTGATCAAGCCAGCAGGGGAGGGTAGTTGGGGGCAATCAGGCTGGCAGAGGAGCAGTTAGGTGTCAATCAAGCCAGCAAGGGAGCAGTTAGGGGGCAATCAGGCAGGCAGGTGAGCGGTTAGGAGCCAGTGGTCCCAGATTGTGAGAGGGATGTCTGACTGCAGGTTTAGGTCCAATCCCGATGGGGCCTAAACCTGCAGTCGGACATCCCCTGAGGGGTCCCAGATTGGAGAGGGTGCAGGCTGGGCTGAGGGACACCCTCCCCAGTGCATGAATTTCGTGCACCGGGACTCTAGTATATACAATAAGGGTTTAACTCACAAATATGTGGTGTTGGTAAAATTTGAATAATTTGTTAATGAGCTGGCACTAAAGAAACAAAAGATGGTGTTAAGTAGGAATACTAAATTTCATCAAACTATGGTATACTCTCTACATAAAAAATATGAGAAGTGTTTAGGAAATAGTAGGCTATGTAACTATTTATGCATTCCATCACTTGTCTATGTAAAACATCTTGTTGGAAATACATTCTAGGAAATGCTCTCTAAGAAAGAAACCTTGTGTTCATTGGAATAAGTTATTCAACATAAATTTGGAATTCCAGTAATATATATTTTTGTGTGATTATATATTTATTATATTGAGTGGAAGCATTTTTATTTATATTCTAAAATTTTTATTTATAATTATTCATTAATAGAAGCTGAAAGTAATATTTATATTTGTCCTAATCTATAGTCACTAGTATGTAAAATAAAATTTTATTAGATATACTTATTTATCATTAGGCTCAATAAATATGAATGATTTTACTTTTCTTCATTCACTTGTACATAATTCTATTTTTTTAATTAGAAAAATTGAGTTTAATTTTTTAGTGTTAAATACTATCACTTTTTTAAAAATTACTTTTCTGAAGTTATAAACAACTCATTTAAAATTCTCATTACAATAAGTCCTAGGATTATATTAACCTTACTTTGTATTTAAATGAGTAGACTTTTTGAAAATGGAATTAAGATGTTTTAACTGTATCATGAAATTATTCATGGTTTGTATCAACCATTGCCAGCATCCAAATCAATTTATTATAAAGTCTATGTATATAAATTGGGTAATCAGAAATATAAAAGAAAAAGGCTTTGTAGGCCTAGATGAATAATTTCTATGATAACACATCAAAGACGCTAATAAACACATACTATTAGTGGCCTTCCTGGAGCAATTAGGGCAAGAGAATATTGGAAGTTTCCTAAAACTATCTGATCACAGAATTTGAGGAACTAAACAAGTTCCTTCAGCTATTGCCCATTAATTGAATGAAATCAGTGGGTGAGTCCTAGATCACCATAGTGACATGTCAAAAATCTGGAGAAGTCTAGAAAAAGAATAAACAGCTTTAGGATAGTTGAAGCCAATTCTGTTAAATATAAATATGTTAAATATGAGAACAAACATTTGCTTCATATACTCAACACCTATTAGTATAAAATAATCAAACCATTTCCTTTTATTTTCACTGTGCTTTTTATTGAAAACTTAATACAACCCTAAAGATATTCTTATTGTTTAATACAGTATAGAGTGCTATGAAAGCTCAATGTGAGTATCTAAACTGCAGTTTTTTAAAATGATTACTACATGCAGAGTAGCAGTTGTAATATTTCTATTTCCTATGCCATTAGTCTAGAAACAGTCAAGTTCCTGCTGACATTCTTATAAGAGATGTGGACAAACTGGAGGAAAGATCAAGATCCTCTTTGGTAAAACAAGGTGAGCATCCCCACACTGTTTAGTAGATGAGCAGCACTGTTTTGTATAGCTTGATAAAGAAAGGATCATAGAAGCACAAAGAAGTTTTGATCTCCAGATTCAAATCGTTAATTTTGCTGTATGCAATGTATTCTGCACATTTTAAACACAATGCCTTTGTATGAATCATAGACAATATCTGACTTTTAAGATAAATCAAATTGTATGAAATAGCAAAATAGGTTAGGTAAGCATCCCTTGTATCAACAAAGAATTTTACTTACATTTAAAGCTAATGTTTGGGTTGGAATACAGTGAACAAAACCTCCAAATCTACTTTAAAAAAAATCAATCTAGGTAACTTATAACATTAAGAAAAAATATACCAATAAGTTTGGTTATAAAACTCTTTATCCTCAGAAATACTTAACCATTCTAAGGACAATGCATGGAAACATTGCTGTATATTTAGGGGGGAAAAGTTTTTTGAGTAGGGAGAATCTCAGAATTTCTAATGATATTCCCAAGGGACTTTGGGACAAATAAGTTTGAGCTCTAATTTATCAGTTTTTATATGCATACTAGTGCCTCGGGGCATGGATTTGTGCACATTGAAAAGAAATTAATTAGAAGGTGGCTGGTGGGGTGAAACTGGGTGAGACTGACTGGACCCACAGTCCCTCCCACGCTGGCCACACCTGGGGCAGCGCCGTGGCTTGAAGGGTGTCTGTGGATTGAGCGGGGTCCCTCCAGCAGGTGGGGTTCCTCAGCCTGGCCTGCGGGGATTGGGCCGAAACTAGCTCTATGACATTCCTCAAGGGGTCCTGGATTGTGAGAGGGCGGTTCTCAGGTGACACACCCTGGAATCAGGCTCCCTCCTCTCTGATTCCAGGGTGCATCACCCGAGAACCGCCACTGCCAAGTCATCACAGCTCAGCAGCTCCTGTGTTGAACATCTGCCCCCTGGTGGTCAATGTGCATCATACCTACTGGCCGGTCAGGCGGTCAGATGGCCGCTTAGCCTTTTATATATATAGATACTAGGGGCCCAGTGCATAAATTCGTGCACCTTGAAAGGAACTGTTGCCCATGAAGCTGCGGTGGGCCCAAGGGCAGGTCTTGGCCCATCCTCTGCACCCCTGCCTGGCCCCTCCTGCCACAGCCTCTGGTCCCCGCTCCCACTGCTGCCACTCCCACACGCTGACAGCACCAGCCTCGCTTGTACCCACTGACGGCATGGAGCAATTGGGACCAGTGCCAGCAGCAGGTGTGTGTGGGGCCAGCACTTTCAGCAGGTACAAGCAGTGGCTGCTGCTCCAATTGCCCCTCAGGAGCAGAGGGAGGTGGAGAAGCCCTCAGGGGTGATCGGAGCTGGCAGCTGCCGCTCACACCTGCTGAAGGCGCTGAGCAATTGGGGCCGGCTCCAGGTGCCAGCTGTGGGTGTGAGCAGGGCCGGCACCAGCAGCAGTTGCGAGCACCGGGTGGGACCACGGCATGCAGGAGCAAAGAATTTTCAGTAACCAACAGAGGCTCGCCCCAATGACAGTGACTGGTGCCCCACCTTGGCCTGGCGCCCCCTCTCACCTGCTCCACCACAGCCGATGACTGCCATGTTCTGTGCTCTGCTGCCTGCTACCGATGCCCGCCATGTTCCACGTGCACCCCCTGATGATCAGCACACATCATAGCAACTGGTTGTTCGGTTGTTCCACTGGTCTATTTGCATATTAGGGTTTTGTATATATAGCTATTTTAAAGTTGCTGTTGTTACATGCCAACAAAAAGGTCCTATATAATGGCTTCCTAATGCATCCATATTTCTATTCTATTTTCTGAATCTGGTTTAAAATTAACTGTGGGAGGGAGGAATCTGTCACTTTGGCTTCCTTTAGTGATTTAATGTATGAGTCTTGCTGCTTGCTCCCCCTGCCCTCCCTTATTTACATGTCCCTTTCTTATAATCTCCATTATTGTCTTTTACATTAATCTGTCTAATAATAGAGGAATATGCAAATTAGCTGGGATGCTGTAACATCACTATCGAACAGCAGGGACCTGAGGCTGCATGGTGCCTGGCCGGAACGAGGGACCTCAGGCTGCGCCCCCCACCCCGCGGGGCTTGACGGGGACCTCAGGCCGCGTCCTTTGCCTGGCGGGGCTTGACGGGGGAATCTCAGGCCATGCCCCCAGGCCTGGCGCCAGGCCAGGAGACCTCATGCCATGTCCCCCGTCCCCGTGCCAGGCCAGGGGACCTCAGGCTGCGACCCCCGCCTGACGGGGCTTGACAGGGGACCTCAGGCCATCCCCCCCTGCCCTGGCGCCAGGCTAGGGGACCTGAGGCTGCGCCCCCCACCCAGAGGGGCTTGATGGGGGTATGGCTGGCTGGGTCTGAGTCTTTCCCAATGGGGGTGGTGCTGGGTGGGGCTGGGTCTCCTGCGTTTTCAAAGTGCATGCAGGAGGTAGGCAGGGACTTGACTCTAGGTCCCACGAAACAACCCCAGACTCTGACAGGAGGGAGATTTTCATATACATTTTACTAATTTTCTTTCATCTCTGATACTTCTATTGCAGAGAAAGGGCAAATAGCAATATTAAAATATTCCCTCTAATTAATTCCCTTTTAATGTGCATGAATTTCATGCACCAGGCAACTAGTATAGTATAAAATTTTAGTAGCAACATAACCTTTGAAAATTCAATAAAATAAAATAAAAATTTCCAGTTGTGAAAATAAAATAAAAATTTCCAGTAATAACTGTCAACTATCCAAGGATTTTTTTAAAACTTTGGTGAATTATCCTCAATGTGTTTTCTCAAGTCATATAGTACTATAAGATTGGGAAGACACTGTTTGTGTAATCCTGCATCCTGCTTATCGGTGTCTTTATTTTCATTTCATATTTCATTTCAATGCTGTAACAATGCTTTGAAAATATTTTCTATGGTTGCAAAATTATCCTTTTTGCTATTGTCATAATGTAATGTTTTCTATTTCTTGCATTAAGTTACTTTCAGTATATTTTGCTATAGCAAGTAGTAGCTGACAAACATCTTTATCCATAAATCTTCCAACGTTTTCTTAAAGGATGGTGCTAGACATAAAATTAGTCAATTAAAAGAAATGGAGTTTGATCAATGAATGAAGCAAACTTCCAATAGAGATAATGTGTTAAGTAAACCATCATAGTGGGGTTTCTCCATTGCTAACCCTTTGTCAATATTTCTGTTACTGTGTTCTGGACCACCTTCTATTTTTCTTAACCTCTTCCTAGAAATGAGATGCTTAAAACAAAATTCTGTATTCTAAAAGACCAGTGACATAATAAATACAAAGTCTTGCTTTGACTCTAAGAATAATGTAAATCGTGCATTTCTAAACAACTAGACTTTGTGATATCTTGACTTAAATGATATTTTGGTTGCTTCTTGAATAGCAACTTTGGAGGGCATCTTGCCATTTGGCCTAGGATTTTTCCCCAATGACTTTTTCAAGTTGGATAAATCAAAATAAAAATTTGACCATATATCAAACTTCTTTGTGCTCATTATTGCTTTCCAGTTTGGGGAAAATATGCAGTATTTCCCAACCTCTTCCCATCATTAAGGAGCTTGTTTAAAAGAACTGGACCCACCACTAACCCTTGTAGCAGTTCTCTAGATACCTATACCCTCCTAGGAAAACTGTCCTTTATTATGAGCCCTTTTATGTGATACTTCAACCAATTTTTACTCTAAGTAAAGTGTTCATATCCAAGCTAATTTGAACTAATTCTTTGAGTAAAATTTTATAAGATATGCCATCCTTTTGCCTTGCTGAAATCAAGATATACCACATCTATTGCTGCTTTCATCTATTAATCTCAGAACTTGATCCACACACACACAAAAAGCAATTAAATTTGCCTGGCATGATTTTTTTCTATGTAAAATTATACTGCTTGCTTTTCATAATTCATTTATCCTCTAGATATCTTCCAATATTTATCTTGGGATTTACTTTACTAAGAGTTGAGATGATGGCTATTTGCCTTTTAAAAAAACACAGCCTTGTTTGCTCATAGCTTTTCTCTTTTATAGTCTTCAGTTACCTGTGAAAATAAACAAAGCTGCATTCATCATTGGGAAGCAAGTTCACTGAAAATATGGCACACAAATCAATACTTTTTAAAAATTTTCAACATTCTGGTTTCTATGGTGGCAAACAAAATTGTTGATTTCTAAAATGACCATGTCTTTCTTGTGTTTAATAAGGTCTTCTTTACATGCTAATTGCTTCAACCTCCTACTTGTGCTGTACTTTTTATTTTCTTTTGTTAAAGATGATTTTAGAAAGCAGGTCAATAGCCTAGTCATTTCAAAGTCTTTGTGGATTTCATTATATTCTCCTCATTAGTTAGTATATATGTAATTGTTTTTGTAAACCCCTTTGGATATTATTAACATACTCTTTTATTTTTTAAAATACTTTTTTTCTGAGATTTACTAAAAAACTTATCTCATTATTTGCATTTTTAAAAATGTATATTCTATTGATCTTCTACTGCTATCGTTTTTCTTCATTTCTAACTTCATCTCTGAAATAACATTATTTATGTTTGTCATTGGTATACTTAATTCACAGCATTTGGAAATATTATATCTGTTCTTGAATCCATTAATTTTTATTTTCTCTAAGTCTCTAAACATTTTCAAAATGAGTCAAATACAGCCCTCTTGTACACAATCCCCATTTCCAGACAGGCAGAGTTAAGATTGGCTGATTTTAAATCCAAAAGTGGGGTAAGGTTAAAAAAAAGTTGAACAGTTAAGAACTTATTCCAAGATTCTTAAAGAGTGAATACGGGCTAGGTCTTATAAAGTACACTTGGAATAAAGAGGGTGGAGTAGTTGTTAAAGGTTTTAAATAGTCCTTGGCAACTGAGAATATTCAGGAAGCTGGGTTTCCTTCTCCTTGCTGACATTTCTCCTTTCATAATTTCTCCTATCCTACAGTAAGCTAAATCAATACTTTTCGAAATTATTAGGCACATTAATTACCTGGAGATATTGTTAAAATCAGAATCTGACTCAGTAGGTCTCTGAGCCAGAGATTCTGCATAACTAACAAGCCACTCTACTATGCCTGTGCTGGTGATACTGATTCTCAGGTCCCACATTGAGTAGCAAGTGACTAAATGACTAACCAGAATCTCTGAGGAAGGACTCCAACCTGCATTCACTCTAAGAAAAGAATACTTAGAAAACCATTGAAAATGAAAGTATGCCTGCTTTTTATTCCTAAAGAATGTAACAGAATGACATATACATGATATGTAGATATGAGTGATAATATTTTAGTGTCATTCTTAACAAATGACATATTTGCACCCAAAGTACAACATTTCTACCAGCAACAATTCATTTACTTATAGAGGCTTCAGACACTGGATAGAATTTTCAAATTATTCCAAGAAGGTTGCCATCTGAATATAGGATCTGTCAAGTTAGATGTTCAATTATGTTAGTTCAATGGAGAAATTTATTTCTCACATAGTAATGATTGAAGCCTGGTTAGGGTTGTGTTATGAATGGTGAATATAATGTTTTTTTTAACCAACTTATTGAGGCATGATTGACATATAAAAATTGAACATATTGAATGTTTACAACTCCATGAGTTTTAGGATATAATAATGAAACCATGAAACCACCACCACCATGAAAGCCATAAAATGTCATCACCTTCTAAAGTTTCCTGTTGCCATTATTATTATTATTATTAATGTATAAGAACACAATGTAAGTTCTACCCTCTTAGCAAATTTTAAGCATATAATTCAATATTGTTAACTGTCGGCACCCCCAGCGCCTGGCAACCAACACACTACTGTTTCTTTAAGTTCAACATTTTTAGATTCTACATATGAGTTCATGCATTATTTATCTTTCTCTGTCTGACTTATTTCACTTGCCCTACATTTTCTTGCATATTGTCATAAATGGCAGGATTTTCTTCTTTGTTTATGGCTGAATAGTATTCTTTTGTATATATAAACTACATTTTCTTTATCCATTCATCTGTGGATGGATACTTTTTTCACTTCTGCTATTGTCAAATTTTGCTTTCTCTCATATTTCTTTGATTAGTCTTGATAGGCATTTATAAATTTTATTTATCTTTTTCAAAAATCAAGTTGACTCTATTTTACTTATTGCTCATTAGCTTTCCTTTTTTTTTGGGGGGGGGGGAGGTCTCCTTAATATTTTATGGTGTAATGACATCATCAAGAAGGCAACATAGCTTGTTCCCAATTTCACTCCTCCAACTAACAACTAACAACTACTCACAGACATGGCACCATAGTGAAAATCCCAGAACTCAGAGGTGAGGCCAAAGCACCCTCTTGGACTACAGATGCCAAGAAGGACCACATTAGAAGGGAAAGGGGAAGAGCTGCACTCTGATTGCATCACCCCTCCCCAGGCCAGCACAGTGCTGCTCTGAGATGGCACACCCAGGCCTAAGGATTCTTCAGGAGGAAAAAGAGAGGCCATGGTGGACATCCAGCTTCCCCACTATTGCAGGACACTTCCCAGGAAGCTACCTTGGGTTGGACCCGACAGGCAGGGATGGATCACAGGAACAATCTGGGGGGCTTGACTATTGAGGATCAAATTGAGACAGAGAAGTAGGGTGGAGCTTACAACGACCAGTGCTCAGGTTGGCAAACCATAGTTCTCCTTGCAGAGGTGCAGCAGTTTTGCCCATCTGCAGAGCTGGGATCCACCAATATTGAATATCCCTTTCTGGCAATAATAAGCAAAAATAAATAAGTGGGCCTGTATCAACTAAAAAGCTTCTACACAGAAAAAGAAATGATCCACAAAATGATAAGGCAACCTACATCATCATGTCAATTATGTTACAATAATGCTGGGGGGAAAATAAATATATATTTTTTCCTTTGCAATTTTGGCTTTACTTTGCTCTTTTGAGGTGAATGCTATGTTTACTGATTTTAAATATATCTATATTTAAAGTCTATATTTTCCTCAGCAGTGTTTTAAATGCATCCACCATAGTTTGCTATGCTGTGTTTTTATTAATATTTAGTTAAAAATATTTTCTAATATTCATTATTAGTTTTTCTTTGATTTATAGGTTATTTACTAGTGTATTGTTTAGTTTCCAAAGAGTTGGAGATTGTTAATTTTCTTTATTGAATATTAGTGAAAATTTATTATCAGCATATTACTGTACATGAGTACAACCACTTTGAATTTATTGAGGCTTTTAAAGCTACAACATGGTCTATTTTGATAAAAAATTCAATGTGTACATTAAAATAATATACACTTTGATTTTTTGGGGTGTATTATTATGTAAATGTGAAGTTGGTCAACTTAGTTAATACTCTTTTTTGTTTACTTTGTATGTGGTTCTCATGTTTTGTTTTATTTTGATTTTGATTATGAAAAAGAAGCACTGAAATCTCTAATTATGATTTTAGATATATCTATTTATTTTAGTTTTTTCTATTTTTGCTTTATATACTTTGAAACTACTTATTGGTTATGCACAGTTAAGATTGTTATTTCTTCTTGATAAATTATCCTCCTTTGCACCAGGAAATACATCTTCAGTAATACTTATCATCTGAAGTCTACTTTGTTTCATAGTAATATAGTTACATCTTCTTTCTCATTAGAATTTGCATGGTATATTTAGTCCTCTGTTATAAATAGCAGCACATATTTGAGTTTCTTTTTCATCTAGTATTATAGTTTCTGTCATTTAATTGGAGGGTGTAGTTAAAAGAGCATTTGGTTTATTGCTAAGGTTGCTATTTATTTCTGTTATTCTTTTTTGCATATGTACTTTCCTGCCTCAT
The DNA here is from genome assembly GCF_963455305.1 of Plecotus auritus. Taxonomy (NCBI): domain Eukaryota; kingdom Metazoa; phylum Chordata; class Mammalia; order Chiroptera; family Vespertilionidae; genus Plecotus; species Plecotus auritus. Next base: position 143,648,073 of record NC_137776.1, on the reverse strand, counting down.
TTTGAATTAATCAAAATATTTTAATATTCTTTTTTACCTCTGATAATATTATAGCTGTATATTTTTTCTTAATTTTAATAAATTACTGTAGGTATTATTACCATACTAGAGGCCCGGTGCACGAAATTCGTGCACGGGGGTGGGGGAGTGTCCCTCAGCCCAGCCTGCACCCTCTCCAATCAGGGACCCCTCGAGGGATGTCCGACTGCCCGTTTAGGCCCGATCCCCCCGGGATCGGGCCTAAACAGGCAGTCGGACATCCCTCTCACAATCCAGGACTGATGGCTCCCAACAGCTCGCCTGCTTGCCTTCCTAATTGCCCCTAACCGCTTCTGCCTGCCAGCCTGATCACCCCCTAACCACTCCCCTGCCAGCCTGATTGATACCTAACTGCTCCCCTGCCAGCCTGTTTGCCTCTAACTGCCTTCCCCTGCAGGCCTGGTCACTCCTAACTGCCCTCCCCTGCAGGCCTGGTACCCCCCAACTGCTCTCCCTTGTAGGCTTGGGTCCCCCCCAACTGCCCTTCCCTGCAGACCCGGTCACCCCCAACTTTCCTCCTCTGCTGGCCTGGTCCCTCCCAACTGCCCTCCCCTGCTGGCCTGATCACCCACAACTGCCCTCCCTTGCAGGCCTGGTCCCTCCCAACTGCCCTCCCCTGCTGGCCATCTTGTGGTGGCCATCTTATGTCTACGTGGGGGCAGGATCTTTGACCACATGGGGGCAGCCATCTTGTGTGTTGGAGTGATGGTCAATCTGCATATTACTCTTTTATTAGATAGGATAGAGGCCTGGTGCATGGGTGGGGGCCAGCTGGTTTGTCCTGAAGGGTGTCCTGGATCAGGGTGGGGGTTCCCTTGGGGCGTGGGGTGGCCTGGGTGAGGGGCCTGTGGTGGTTTGCAGGCCGGCCACACCCCCCGGCAACCCAAGCAGAGGCCCTGGTATCTGGGGTTTATTTATCTTCTACAATTGAAACTTTGTAGCCTGGAGTGGAGCCAAGCCTTCTGCTCACTCCGTGGCAGCAGCCATTTCTGTTGGGATTTATTTATCTTCTATAATTGAAACTTTGTAGCATTGAGTGGAGGCCTGGGCCGGCAAGGGCAGGCGGAAAGCTTGGCTTCCTCCATCACCGGGGGCAACCCTAGCCTCCTGCTCTTTCCAGCTCTGTGGCTGCCACCATTTCTGTTTGGGTTTATGTACCTTCTATCATTGAAACTTTGTATCCTTGAGTGGAGGCCTAGGCCGGCAAGGGCAGGCAGAAAGCTTGGCTTCCTCCATCGCTGGGGAAACCCAAGCCTCCCTCCTGCTCTCTGTGGCTGCAGCCATCTTGGTTGGGTTTATTTGCATATTCCCTTCTGATTGGCTGATGGGCATGGCTGGTGTGCGTGGCTGTAGCAGAGGTATGGTCAATTTGCATATTACTCTTTTATTAGATGGGATTGTTCTTAACTTTTCACAGTTATTGAAATTATCTTTATTTCATCTATATTATTAAAGCATATTTTCACTCAGTATAGAATTCTAGGTTTACCTCTTTTTCTTTTAGTGTTATAATTATGACATTGCATTGTCTATGTGTTGCAATTTTTTTTCTGATGAAATATCAGCTGTCATTCTAATTATTTTCTCCTCAATAGAATGGGTATTTGTTTTTCTTATTGCTCTTAATGTTTTTATCTTTTAAAAAACTCTCTCTTTATTATTAGTTTGACTATGATATGCCTGGGTATAGGCTTCTTTTTATACCTCACTTAGGGTTTGCTGGAACTTGTGGATCTCTGTACTGTTACCTTTCTCCTATTGTAGAAAAAAATTGAGCCATTTTTTCTTCAAACATTTCTTATACACATTCTCTCTCTACTCTCTGGTACTCCAGTTCCTTGTATGTTAGAAAATTTGATATTTTCTTCCATGTCACAGGCTCCTTTTTCAATTTTAATTTTTGTTATTTTTTCACTCTATACTTTAAATTACATAAATTATATTCTGCTTTCTTGAACTCACAATCAATTATTCCGCTATATGTTCTGTGACTAGAAACTGCTAATGAATTCTTTATTTCACTTATTATAGTTTTCAATTCTAGAATTATCGTATGCTTCTTCCATAAGGGTTTTATTTCCCTGCTTAAATTATTCCAACATTTACATCTTAATTAGTGCACCATTTAACATATTTAATAATGGTTATTATAATGTTTTATTCCATTAATTTCAACACTTGATTCATCTGTGGTCTCCTGTTGGCAATTGTATTCTTTTGAATATGCATCCCATTTTCTTGCTTCTCACATGTCTAATATTTTTTCTTACTTTTTGTGAGACATTATGAATTATACATTGCAGATTTGCAGCATGTTCTTTTTCTCTGTGTTGAATTGTGTCTGGCAGATGGTGAAATTATTGGCAGATCACTGTAATTTTTGTCAATGCTTTTTTTTTAGGCATTCTTAAGGCAGACCTTAAGAAAGATTTAAAATGTTTTATTAAATTGAAGACTGTACATACCACTTTTCCTTTAAATCTTTGAGATGGCATTTTATATCTTTTAATAAAATTTACAAAAAAAATGTGCAGAAATTACACACATCATAGAAAGTACATGTGTCAGTTGAAAAATAGTGACCCACAAACCACCTTCCTTTATTTCAGATGTCAGTAAAACTTTCTCTGCAAAGGGCAAGGTAAAATACTTTCGACTTTGCAGGACATATTGTCTCTCTCACAACTACCCAGCTCTGCCATTACAGCATGAAAGCAGTCATAGACAATCATGTAAATAAATGAGTGTGGCTGTTTCCTAATAAAACTTTACATATTTACAAACATTGAAATTTAAATTTTATATGGTTTTTCACAGGTCACAAAATATTCTTATTTTAATACTTTTCAACCATTTAAAACATAAAAACAATTCTTGGATTGAATTTCATACAAAACTAGCAGTGGGCAGACCGGATCATAATTTGTCAACCACTGTTCTATATTTAGTAAAAAAAAATAATAATAATAATATTTTTAATTGATTTCAGAGATAGAAAAAGAGAAGGAGAAAGAAAAATATCGATTGGCTGCCTCCTGCAAGCCTCCTACTGGGGATCAAGCCTGCAACCCAGGCATGTGCCCTGACTGGGAATCAAACTATGACTTCCTGGTTCATAGGTCAATGCTCAGTCACTGAGCCACACCAGCTAGGCAATAAAGTTTTTTTCTTGAAAGATATGGGTTTCAGAACTTTGGACTGATTAAGGAAGATGATATGACCATGAGGTAGCAGTAGCATATACAAGCTTTACTTAATCCACACTGACAGGTTTGCATGCAGGGAAGTCCCTCACAGCAGGAGAGCCTAGAGGCACACGCCCTATGGGGGGGGGGGCAATTTTATTTATTTTTTATTTTTAAGGGGAGCAATTTGAGAATGAGTTATTAACCATGAAGTTTTGGCATTTCTTATGGTTCTAGGGGCCTCAGATACAGTATACAAATATATATTGTGACATATTTATGCATTTCAGTTCTCTATTATATGTTTTGAAACTTTATTTGCTATTTTTTCATATCACTTCATATTATTATTTTTTAACAATTTCTTAGTGATTTTTTCCTCAGCACTTCAACTGTCCTTTTGTTCTTTTATTTTTCTCTTTCATGGATGCCATGTTCTTTGGAAGCTTGTTTAGACCAAGTTAATGGCCTTTTAGGCTTTCTCCAGGTGAATAGGAGTTCACTTTTTGAATAATCTATAATAATAAAAGCATAATATGCTAATTAGACTTGATATCCTTCCGAACATCCTTCCAGATGACCGTCTGGACGAAGCCAGGGCTGTGAGAGAAGCCCGGGTCCCAGGTGCCAGAGGGAAGCCAGTGCCGGCAGCCAAGGGAAGGAAGGCCTACTCTTGCACAGATTTCGTGCATTGGGCCTCTAGTAAGAATTATAAGTCATGTCAGGATTTTAGAGATGCTTAGGTGGGGCATGGCCCAAAAAAGGTTGGGAACCACTGGCCTGGAGGACACAGCATTGGGGCCACCATCCAAAGGGGCGGAGAGGGAAAGCCGTGCTGTGAGACAGGGAGATGGGAGAGGAGAACAACCTGTCTAGATGATGTCACTCAGTTGCCCAGTGGAGAACCTCTGGATCAAGAGAGCTCTAAATAGCGGTTGGGTTTCTTTTTCCCTTTCTTTTATTTTTTTTAATGGGTGAGGGTTTTATCTGTGGCTGTCATCTGTTGGGTTCAGTTTCCAGGGGTATGCAAAGTAGGCAGGTGGCTAAACATCTGTTTTTTTTTTTGAGGCTATATTTAAAATAGTTGGATGTGTAAAAATTTGAGTTTGGCTCCAGCAGGCTTTTGAGCTAACAGGTCTCTGCCGCTTAGAAGCAATAAATAAGATAGGACCAATATAGAGGCCATTTTTGGCTCACTCATATCACATTCTTCCAACAACATGAAGATATAAAATTTCTCTTATAATAAATTAACACAGAAAATGTATTTTATCCACCTTCATATCGTAGCACCTCTTACCAGGCCTATTCCTACTGTTTACAGGATGTGGGGAAGGTATACAAATGGAGGCTTTTTATTGCAGTCTCTTTCCCTTCTCTTTCCGCTTCAAGTCTTTGTCTTTCGTTACCTTGCCTGTATGTGTGAGGACTGTGGAGACTCCAAAATTCACATCCAGGCTTTTTCACAGTAACTACCCTCCCGACAGCTCTGACTTGGCCACCCTTCAGGACTACGTGATTCTATGGGTTTGAAAAGATTGTTTGGACAGAAATTCAGGCTTCTGGATACCCAGATTATGGTCTAGAATGGGGAGGGACAGACTCCTTAGCCCTTTACATACTAAGAAAGGGTCCCCTTCTTCCTATGTATAGGGACAGCACTATCTCTTAGAGAATTTGCACACAGACACCTGAAAAAATATGCTTATTATTTTTTTTATCCTCAACCGAGGATTTTTTTTTTTTTTTTAGAGAGAGAGAGAGAGAGTGGAGGGAAGGGGGGGGGCGGAGAGACATCAATGTAAGACATATCAATTGGTTGCCTCCTGCATGCACCCTGACCAGGGCTGGGGATCCAGCATGCAACCAAGAGGGAATTGAACCTGTGACCCTTCAGTCCACAGTCTGATACTCTAACCACTGAGATAAACTGGCCAGGGCAATAAATAATTATTACATGAACAAATATGTTGATGATCAAGGGAATGAAGAAGTACATGAAACTGGTTCTGTAAAGCATCATAAAAAAATAAAGTTTAACAATTAATGGGTATGGGGCCTGTGAGATACAGGTATATGGCTTTCTTTCCTCTGCAGCGATAGTGCTGGCATTCTCTGGTGATGAAAGTCACATAGGATAAATTAATGGTCCATCATCTCATTGTAAATCACAACTTCCAGAGTGCTATATTAAGAAATTGATCCCTCCATCCTGAAATTTCTCTCTAATAGGTATAAATCATCATTTCTTTGTCTATCATAGTCTCCCAGCATTATGTATATGTTTACAGGTTATTGTTATTCAATAATTCTGTCTTCAGCATACAGGACTAAAGGATTAAAGATCTTAAGAGATGAAGACTAAAGATCAATGTTAACACAATTGATTTTTCACTTTGCAATACTTGTCTGTGAAAGAGTGAAACATTTTACTGGGGAATAAGCTAGACATTCTTGATTGGGAAAATGCTTCCACTAAAATAGCAGTTTGTACTTTGAAGGGGCTTTGGGAGGAGAGGCACAGAGTTTACTTTTAGGCAACTATTTCAGAGGAAATCAAAACTTGGATTTTGTGTCTGGGAAGGTATGGGTACATAGAGAGTTTCTTTATGAGTCTTTAAATTGGAGTTTCAAAATTTCTGGGGAAATGGTATTTTGCGAATATAAGGTTGGAAGTTTCATTGGCTCTCTGAGGCCTCCTATTGACTAGTAAAAAGGGAATTTAAGTTTTAGCAGAGTTGAGCTATTTGGAAGATCTATTAATGAAAGACTCACCAGCAAGAGAGGAACAGGAGTAAGATTCAGTAGTCGACAATGAGGGAGCAACGCCAGAAGGGTGAAGTGATAAGAGCACAAGCAGGAGAGGTCATGAGAATAACAGTGGGCCTTTGTGACAGGGAATAAACTCAAAACTGAGAGTATTTGCTATGCTAATACTGTGCTGAGAGCTACATGTGCCATTTTATCCCCCATCCGTTCTGTAAAATATGGATGTTAGATTCACTTTAAAACTGAGTAAATGGATACTCAATAAGATTATATAATGTGTTCAGGATTATTCAAACAGATCTGACTCAAAAATCTTACACCTTCAGTTGTGCCAAGAGAGGGAATTTTGGTATATTCGACAGAAGCACATCTGTTTTTGTTTTGTTTTGTCTTTTTCCTGTTCTTAAGCCATATTGCTGGGCCTGCCGTGATTCAGAGCTTCAGATAGTGACGCTAGGAGCCTGGAAATCCTCCACACTTTGTTCTCACATTTCAATATGGTGAATGCCATTGGTCACTCTCCAAGCAACTGCGGATCTGAAGTAGGCCAAGATGTGAGCCACCCTCGTGTTGAGGACTTTGACATTTCCATTCAGTCCTTTCTAAAGTTGTATGTTTACCATGTTCTTCAGGCTCATTGTGTCCCCCCTCCTTGATATTTTTCTCTTCTGTTTCTACGCCAGTTTTCTAATTTTCATTGTAATAATGACGATAATCAGCCTTAAATGTGTATCCTGCTTGCAACGTCTGAAGAACTTTAGTACACCTAACATTTCATCCGTGTATAAGAGCAGCTGTTTTTAAACCCATTATGCAAAGGGAGAAAATGAAGCTCAGAAAGGTTGACTTGTCCAAAGTCACCCAAATAGGAAGTGGCAGAACCAGACTGATCCTGCTTTTCCTGATTCCCACTACACACTGCTGCCTTTTCATGCACCTGAGTTTTAAATCAGGCCCTTCAGAGTTCCTTAATCCCAGTGAAGACATTCAAGACTGGAAGTGACTGAAACACCCTGAATCATCTGAGCCACCTTCATACACTCAGTGGGATTAAAAGCAAAACAAAAAGAACAAAATCATACTTCTTTCTAGTGTATAATAGCCAGATGGAAGTCTCAAATTTCTTAAAGCAAATTTAGAGACTCTTTGCCGAGGCCCAGTCTAACCTCTCTCAATTGATATTGAATGGCCACAAGTTATTCTGGTGGGCAGAAATTTCCTGAGGAAAAATAATATTTTTAAAGAGTTTCTTTTTGAGAACATTTTAAGTTATTTGGGAAATCATTTCGTGTGGATTTTACATTAGAGGCCAACAAAAATTGCTCAGCTTTTTCATTTCTAACATATGATGGAAGTCAATTCCTGACTGTCCTCTCAGGTTCAAGGTGGTTTATAAAATTGAATGTCAGTAATAAAGTCAGCAATTCACTATTCCAGAAGCTAACCAAAAGCCAACCACAGCAATCTACCCTGAAGCCAATACAAACAATTGTGTATGTAGAACTTTCTTCATGCTGTTTCACAAATTCTTTTTTTAAAAAAATTACTTAGGATTAATCATTGCCTTCTCCACTGATTCTCAATGATCTTCTTTGTAACCAAATTTTCCCCAAGATTATAGGAAAAAAGAAATGAAGTTAACACCACAATCAAATCATATAATTCAATTTGGTGCTGTAATCATTTTTATACTTAATTTAAAAGTTTATTATATTGTGCATATTTTATCTCACATTGTATATGTAATTCATCTCAACTAGTCCCTTTGTGTCTTTCTAAACCTGAGTTATAACAAACATTTACACTGTCAGGGAAGGAAGTTACCTGACCCAGGTACACTCAACTGTTGGCTGCAGGCAGGAGACTTGCCCACTGCCTCTCATCTTTCTCTCTTAAATGGTCCCTGATCACTATATGTGCATGTTTGAGTGTCTCAGTATTTACAAATTTTTTTTTTTTTTTGTAAATCGTAATATGCACATAATTATAAATTATTATTGTCATCGCCTGTGTTTGCCTAGTTCCAGACCTGAAATTTAAAATCAGGTTACATTAATAGTAATCCTCTTTCTTTTCCAAGATAGCAAGCAGCCCTCACTATTTATAGGAGTGCAGCAACTGGCAACACCCTACATGTCCTAACAAACATGAATTCTCAGCTATCCATTTGGGGCTGAGGGAGGAGGTAGTGACAAATATTTGCACTATGACTACCATACACCACGAATTTTACCAAGCACAGGAGATACATAGACTGAGCCCATGCTGTCTTGGAAAATGAAAAAAATAGACTTGCAATAAAATGGAGTGTTATAAGCAATATGGCAGGGAAGAGCCTTTAGGAGGAAGAGCAGTCAGCCTAGGCTAGGGTGTCAGAGGAGTTATCAAAAGTGATGCCGAAGTTGGGATCAGAATGATGACCTGTGAGGAACGATAGAGAGCATGCTCCAGGCAGAAGAAAAAAGTTCTAGCACACTTAAAACTCCCCCAAAAGCACAGAGCCTTAAACATATCCACTATTAAATTATGTCCTACTTTATTCTCCTTAGATGATACCTGCTGGAGGTCCGACTTGCTTGACAAACTGCAATGAGGACAAATTGCTTTCCCTTTTCAAGATTTATAGTTCACCACCACTACCCGCCACTGTTAACAGGCAATACCAATTTCTATGCTGCTCTAATGCTCCCAACCCCTCCAGGTGTCACATTGTGTTTTGTGCAGAAAATGAGAGGTCTAGCAAGAAAGTCATTAACATGAAATCATGACATTGTCAGGATCATCTGGTTCTACTTTGATAAAAACTACATTAAGCTCCTGATAATGTAAAACTCAGCAGTGTTTGAATGATCATCTACATTCTGATTTTTCTCTCCCTTCTGAAAATAGCTCACCTGACACTTCTCACCCATGTCTCTTCTTCATATGTAGATATCAGGAGAGAGAGAATTTAATAAGTAAACATTAAAATATTTGAGATTTTTTGAAAGCTAGACAAGGTTACTCTTTGAAGTAAAATGAATTTATATTGATATTATTCCTTTAAGTATATACTTGTGCTGAGTTTTAGTATTCTATATAATAAAAGCCTAATATGCTAAGTGTCCAACCACTCATTCTACCTTTTGACCAGTCGTGGTGATGTGCACTGACCACCAGGGGGAAGACGCTCCGACCGGTAGGTTTAGCTTGCTGCTGGGGTCCGGCATATCACGACTGGGCAAGACGGACAGGACACTCCCTGGAGCCAACCCCCGTAGTCCCTCCCCAGCCTCTAAAATATTTCTTCTAATTAATTTCCTTTCAATGTGCACAAATCCGTGCCCCGGGCCTCTAGTTAATAATATATAGTTCAAAAATTTGCAGTGTGATATATGAGTACATAATTGTCTATTAAAAAGTATGCATTTACATTGACCTTATATTTTGTATTCTTGAAAAAAAGTCTATAAATAGCAGTGTCTTACTTTTTTAGTAAGAAAATATTTTTGGAATTGATACTTCTAGGCTAATAAATGTTATCAACACCAAAATGATATAGCATGATACTCACAAATAATCTGATGCTTGTGTTTCTAAAAGACGTTGCTTAATTTATGACTTGTTCTGAATGAAGGCCAGTACACAGGCAGCCCACCTAAATAAAGAGTTTCTGAGATTTAAAGCTCATACTATTTCTTATAGGCTTGGTTTGCCTGCCATTTATAATTTCCATTTATTGCTTCCTTAATTGCCTGGGCATGACCTTATATTTTGTAACCTTTTCCTTTTTCTCTTTAGGGCTTTAAATGATTTGCACATATCATCTTTAATTGACACCTCAGTGTGACATCAGCAAAATAGAAAAGATGGATAGCACAATCCACAAAGCATTATCCTTGCAACTACATTTCTAATACTTTGGAAAACAAATTAGCAGGACATACTGGGTTTAAGCTTTTCTTGGCAACCTTTTCTAGGAGGGTGATGCTAGTACTCAAATTGGCTAGTACATGAAATCAATAAACACAGATTTTCACCTTCTACCCAAAATTCAGCAAATGAGGTTCACACAGGGAACACTTCTGTATGTGTGTTTTGATAGTAAGAGGTGAGAGTAGAGTTGGAAAAGTATAACCCATCTTATATCTTGGAGGTCATTGAAATTGAGAGTCAATATTATAATCATGTACTTTTAGATCTCCTAGCAAACTTAGAGATCACGAGATTAGTCCTCGCTTGGTATAGAGCCTAATATCATGTCAGCATCACAGAGTTTCTAATAGTAGTTGGGACAACTCAGGTATTCCAATTTCAACTCTGAATTTTCTACTATATGAAGTTCTTTGTTATAAGAGACAGGTACTGAATGATTAAACTGTTTCATGGTATGAAATTGGGAGAAGGGGAGGCAGTTCCAGTTCTCAGACAAATAAGAGACTCCTTTTTTATCCCTTGTTTCCTACTTATCTGATGCCTAAATCCCATCAACTATAGAATTCATGTGTAGTCATCCAAGTTATACTTGAATACCTCTCTGGTGATGGAGAATGTAGTATTTTGGAAACATGCATTCATCTGACTTAAACCAAATCAATCCCCTTACCAGTTCTTTCCTTGCAGAAATAGACTTGTAGATTACATAGTAAATTAAAATTATGGTTTTAAACTTTCCAACTGTTGAGTATGGCAATTGCATTAGGCACTTTATTGGTCTTGCATGATAGCCTTGAAATATATAATATTTATGGAAGTATTTAATAGTATTAATAGAAAATTGGATCTATAGTCAATGTTCTTTTCCAATAGTGCATTGTTAGTTACCTTTAGTAGTTTTGAACCCTGTAGTATTTTTTTCAATATAAGAAACATTCAAGAGTCTTATTTACTTTCCAGTAAAACAGTCATTTATCTTGAACTATTCAATAGTAAAATAAGACATTCTACAGAAAGTACAGATGGATGAGTGATAAGTGCTAGCATGAATGAAAACAACTCAAGGCAAAAATGGAGAAGCCATCCATAATAGGGAAGGATGTTTATGGAACAGAATCAATGACCTTGTATTTAATTCTGTGTCAGAAAGAGAAGTATTCTTAGCAGAGGCTTCAACCACAAACCATCTTTTGTTTACTGTCACTGCTAAACTTTCTATGGATTAGAGGTCATATTTAACTTTGAGTGAATCAGATTTCACCCTTTAATTGATATTAATGTGTACAGTATCTTAAATACAAAACCTTCTAGTACTTTCTAATATTACTCTTCATGGAACTATTATTTTTATTTTTATTTATTTAATTTAAATTCTTTATTGTTTAAAGTATTGAGTCTCCTTTTCCCCCCATTGACCTCCCCCCGGCCACCCCCACCCCCCCACCCCCACCCCAGCACAGGCCCTCACCCCCTACTGTCTGTGTCCATTGGTTATGCTCATATGGATGCATACAAGTCCTTTGGTTGATCTCTTACCCCCTCATCCTCCCCCCACCCCCTGCCTTCCCTCATAGGTTGGACAGTCTGATGGATGCTTCTATGTCTCTGGTTCTATTTTTGTTCATCAGTTTATGTTATTCATTATATTCCACAAATGAGTGAGATCATGTGATATTTATCTTTCTTTGACTGGCTTCCAATTTATTGTTTTCTATGTCTAAACAGGAAAATGCACATGTATGTCCTTTCCATATGTGTGTATGACCTTATGTGTATATGTGATAATACATAGTACTTCAATAGCATTAATTCACTATACTGTGTGATGCACTACAATGGTCTTGTTTTTTAAGGAATTAGAAAAGAAATCCATCATACCTCATACAAGCAAATTAAAAAATAGAAATTAAACAGGACCCCCCCCCTCAAATAAAGCAATAGAATGTGTAAGTATGTTGACAAGAAAAGCCAATTTACAGCTACCTGTATTTTTGCATGCCAAAAATAAAGGTCGAGTAAAAACACTCATGATTAATCCCTGTAGTGTACTGGGACTGACTTATACCAGCTTACAAGAGACAATTGTTAAATTCTCAGAAATATTGGAAGCTGGCTGTTAAATACAGCCATTATTTAAAAGTAAATTGCTTCTCTTGTTTATAATGGCCATTCTAACAGAAGTGAGGTGGTATTTCATTGTAGTTCTGATTTGCATTTGCTTAATAGCTTGGGCAGTTGAGCATTTTTTCATATATCTGTTGGCCATTTGTATGCCTTCTTGGAAGAAGTGTCTGTTCAGATTCTCTGCCCATTTTTGAATTGAATTGTTTGTTTGTTTTATTGTTGAGTTGTATGAGTTCTTTATATATTTTGGATATTATCCCTTATCATAGCTGTTGTTTGCAAATATCTTCTCCAATTTGGCTGGTTGCCTTTTTTTCTGTTGTTGGCAGTTTCTTTTGCTGTGCGGAAGCTTTGTAGTTTGATATAATCCATTCATTTATTTTTGCTTTTACTTTCCTTACCTTTGCTGTCAAATTTATAAGTCCTCTCTAAGACCAAGGGCCATAAGTTTAGTCTTATGTTTTCTTCTGTGTAATTCATTATTTCAGGTCTTACATTTAGGTCTTTGATCCATTTTGAGTACAAGTGTTGGAGAGGTGGAGAGTATAAGTGTGGAGAAAAAAGAACCCTCATTCACAGCTGATGGGAATGTAAACTGGTATAGCCACTATAGTAAACAGTATAGAGGTTCCTCAAAAAAATTAAGAATACCGCCGGAACCGGTTTGGCTCAGTGGATAGAGCGTCGGCCTGCGGACTGAAGGGTCCCGGGTTCGATTCCGGTCAAGGGCATGTACCTTGGTTGCGGGCACATCCCCCGTGGGGGGTGTGCAGGAGGCAGCTGGTCAATGTTTCTCTCTCATCGATGTTTCTAGCTCTCTATCCCTCTCCCTTCCTCTCTGTGAAATATCAATAAAATATATTAAAAAAAAAAAAAAAAAAGAATACTGTTACCATATGACCCAGAAACCCATCTTCTGGATACATACCTGAAAAATTTGAAAACATCCATTTGTAAAGATATATGCAGCCCTACACTCATTGCAGCGTTGTTCACAGGCAAAGACATGGAAACAACTGAAATGTCCTTCTATAGATAATTGGATAAAGTAGATGTGACACATCTATATATATAAAAGGCTAAGTGTCCATCCATCCAACCAGTAGCTATGACATGCACTGAACACCAGGAGGCAGTCACTCAACACAGGAGTTGCCATGACACACGCTGGCCATCTATATATATTAAAGCCTAAGCGACCAAACGACTGGTCGACCAGTTGCTATGATGTGCACTGACCACCAGGGGCCAGATGCTCAACGCAGGAGCTGCCCCCAGGTGGTCAATGCACTCCCACAGCAGGAGTGCTGCTCAGCTGACTGTCCCGTCCTAGCGGCCCACCAGCCCAGTGGCAGCCACTGACTCCCTCAGTAGTTCTGCAGGTCCAATCTCCAGAGAATGGGCCAGGCACCGAGAATGGACCAGTGCCACCGGCATGATCCCAACAGTGCTGCCAGCCACCTGGAAGTCAGCCTCAGGCACCGCAGCCACTTCCCCTCCCTAGAGGCTTTGCAAGGAAGAAAGGATATAAAAGTGGCCGCCAGGTGGTTTCCAACAACTGACTCGAACATCAGCAGGACGAATCTGGATCCCAGGCCAACAAGGGTGTCCCACCACCCACCTGGAGGGCCAATCGCATCCCTGCCTCTCCCCACCCCCTCGGGACAGCCGCCAGATGCGGGGCTCATGGCTGATGAGCACCACTGCGGCAGCATGAGCCCGTGGCAGGCACAGTGGGGCCAGGATGAATGGGAGCAGCAGGCAGGAGTGGCAGGCGGCATTGGACTGTCAGTATTGGCCTGATCCCCGCAGGCCACACCGAGGGACCCCACCTGTGCACAAATTCGTGCACCGGGCCTCTAGTCCTATATAATAAAGTGGTAGTATGCAAATTGACCATCACTCCAACAAACAGGATGGCTGCCCCCATGTGGTCAAAGATGGTCAGCAGGGGAGGGCAGTTGTGGGCAATCAGGCCAGCAGGGGAGGGCAGTTGGGAGGGACCAGCCCTGCAGGGGAGGGCAGTTAGGGGTGACCAGGCCAGCAGGGGAGGGCAGTTGGGGGCAACCAGGCCTGCAGGGGAGGGCAGTTAGGGGTGACCAAGCCAACAGGGGAGGGCAGTTAGGGGCAATTGGGCCAGCAGGAGAGCAGTTAGGCATCGATCAGGCTGGCAGGCAGAAGCAGTTAGGGGCAATCAGGCAGGCAAGCAGGCGAGCAGTTGGAGGCCAGTAGTCCTAAATTGTGAGAGGGATCCCAGATTGGAGAGGGTGCAGGCTGGGCTGAGGGATACCCCTCCCGCCCCCATGCATGAATTTCATGCACTGGGCCTCTAGTATATATATAATGGAATAATAGACATAAGAAAACATAAAATACTGCCATTTGCAACAATATGGGTGGATCTTGAGAATATCATGCTAAGCAAAATAAATCAAAGTAAAAAACCATATGATTTCACTCATATGTGGGGTACAAAACTGAAAGCAATAAATTAATAATAAAAAACAAACAAACAAAAACTCACAGACAACAATAGGGTGTTTACCAGAAGGAAAAAGGTATGGGGATGGGAGTTGTGAAGAGTAGACAGGGTCAAGAGTATGGTGACAGAAGATTTGGCTTTGGGTGGTGGGCATACAATGTATTATACAGATGATGTATCATAGAATTTTACATTTGAACCTATATAATTTTATTAAGCAATGTCATCCTAGTAAATTTAATAAAAAAATTAACTAAGAAACTTACAAAATAACGTATTAAAAACAAAGGTAATAAATGCTAAAAACTCATAATTTCTTAGTTATTTTTGCTACATTTTACTATTAGTGATGTGCTTGAAATAATTTATGTCTATTATACCTGCATGGTTGAAATACTATTTAGAGGTGTGCAATTGCACCTCTTTCACTGACCTGAATTGGTACCTTGGATGAGATATTTATAGCACAGAATCAACTAAAACTAGAATGCAGGTTTTGTGGGGTTTTGTTTTTTTTTTGGTGTTTTTTTTTAATCTCTGCCTTTCCAGAAGTGTCTGCTGCTAAATGTTTACCAGAACACTACTGCTTAACTCAGGACATAGATGAAATGTAGCATAGTGGACCACAACAAAGACCTCTGAATCTGCCCTTGCCCATTACTATCTATGTTGTCTTGTACAAATTCTTAACATTGAGTGGCCTCAGTCTCATCATCCTTTTTTTTTTTTTCATCACCAAAAAGGATTTATTCAGGAAAAAGGAAGGATTGCAACTCAGAACTTACAGACTTGATGAGCTACATGCATTTTCACAGTCTCATCATCTTTAAAATGGTTTGCAAATAACCCTTAAGTACTTAGCACTATACCTAGATCTGAAGTTGAAGTGACCAGTAAATGCTAATTGTAATCACTATCAACCATGAGATGTAGCAATGAATTATAGAATGGGCTGTAATAGATTTAGTTTTATATTCAAGAGATTTGGCAAAATAGACAAATCATGTTTTTCGTAACTTAGTTATTTCTTTATATAGAATTCTATGCCTTAGCAACGAAAGTATAGGGAGAAGTCAGTAGCATTCTGAAAACAATTATAGATAGTAGGGTTTTTATACTTGTAGAAAATTTATATTTGCTTTCCTAATATTTGATCCTTTATTTATAATTACATCTTTTACTATTGCAAACACCTTGTGTAAACCATTTAAATATATGGTATTGATTTAACCAACTATCCAGCATGATTCAGTGTCAAGTTTTTGGCACCAGGACTTCATAGAACTAAAGTTTCATATTGATTCTGTTTAAACTTACTGCATTTACCAGGGCAAAACATCTATCTACCCTGGCCTTCAACTTTCTCAATTTTATTTTTTTAAATTAATTTCTAAAAATGTTTAAATTACAGTTTACATTATTATTTTGTTTTAGTTTCAGGTCTACAGCATAGTGGTTAGACAATAATATACTTTACAAAGCGTTCCCCCTGATATTTACAGTGCCCAACCAGCACTATACACAGTTATATTGTTACCTATATTCCATTGTTATTATTACATTGTTACCTATATTCCCTATGTTGTACTATACATTCCATGATTATTTCATAACTATCATTTTTATTTCTTAATCCCTTCACCTTTTTCACTCAGATCCCCCATTCTCCTCCTCTCTGGCAAACATCAATCTATTCTTTGTCTATGAGTCTGTTTTAATTTTATTTACATTGTTCTTTAGATTCCATATATAAATGAAATCATGTGGTATCTGACTTTTTCTGATTTTATTTCACTAAACATAATGGACATCTAGGTCCATCCATGCTGTTGCAAATGGTAATATTTCATTCTTTATGTCCAACTAATATTCCATTGTATATCTTTACCACAGCTTTTTTATTTACTCATCTATTGATGGGCACTCGAGTTGCTTCCATAGCTTGGCTTTTGTAAATAATGCTGCAAAAAACAAACAAACAACAGCAACAACACAAAATAAAACATAGGGGTGCATATATCCTTTTTAATTAGTGTTTTTGGTTTTCTTTGAATATATACCCAGAAGTGGAATCTCTGAGTCATAGGCAATACAATTTTTAATTTTTTGAGCAGCCTCCATATGGTTTTCCACAGTGGCTGTACCAATCTGCATTTCTGCCAAAAGCGCATGAGGATTATCTTTTTTCCACATCATTACCAATGCCTGTTATTTATTGATTTATTGATAGCCATTCTAACAGGTGTGAGATGATATCTCATTGTGGTTTTAATTTGCTATCTCTCTGATAATAGTGATGTTGAGCATTTTTTTCATGTCTACAGGCCTTCTGTATGTCCTCTTTGGAAAAGTGTCTGTTTAGGTCCTTTGCTTGTTTTATTTTTGTTGTTGTTGTTTTTAATATATTTTATGGATTTTTTTTTTTTTTTTTACAGAGTGGAAGGGAGAGGGAGAGAGTTAGAAACATCAATGAGAGAGAAACATCAATCAGCTGCCTCCTGCACACCCCCTACTGGGGATGTGCCCACAACCAAGGTACATGCCCTTGACCAGAATCGAACCTGGGACCCTTGAGTTTGCAGGCCGACGCTCTATCCACTGAGCCAAACCGGTTAGGGCCCTATGCTCATTTTTTAATTGAATTATTTGTGTGCTTTTGGTGTTGAGTTGTATAGGTTTTTTATAAATTTTGGATAGCCACAGCAATCTTGAGGAAGAAGAACAAAGTTGGAGGAATCACACTACCTTATATAAAACTATACTATAAGACCATAGTAATCAAAACAGCATGGTACTGGCATAAAAACAAACATATAGATCAATGGAACAGAATAAAGTGCACAGATAAAACCACAGCTATAGGGTCAATTAATATTTGACAAAGGATGCAAGAACATACAATGGGGAAAGACAGTCTATTCAATAAATGGTGTTGGGAATAATGGACAGATACATGTAAAACAATGAAACTAGACCACCAACATAACACCATATACAAGAATAAACTCAAAATAGATAAAAGACTTAAATATAAGTCATGAAACCATAAAAATCCTAGAAGAAAACATAGGTAGTAAAATTTCAGACATGTCTTTTAGTAATATTTTTTTACTGAAAGGAAAACAAAGGAAAAATTAAACAAATGTGACTACATCAAACTAAAAAGTTTTTGCACAGCAAAGGAAACCATCAACAAAATGAAAAGAAAACCAACTGAATGAGAGAAATTCACCAATGATACATCTGATAAGGAGTTAATATCCAAAATTTCCTCAACTTTAAATTGAAGATATTGTATAAGGTTGGATTAACAGCTGAACTTGAATCAGTTTTTTTAAAATAACAGCTTTATTGAGATATTAGGGGCCCAGTGCATGAATTCATGCACCTTGAAAGGAACTGTGGGCCATGAGGCTACAGTGGGCACAGGGGCGGGTCTTGGCCCATCCTCTGTTCTCCCGCCTAGCCCCTCCCGCTATGGCCCGGGTCCCCTGACAGCCGTCATGCTCCCGCCACTGCTCCCATGTGCTGATGGCGCCAGCCCCGCTCACACTCGCTGATGGCGCAGTGATTAGAGCCAGCTCCAGCAGTGGGTGCAAGCAGAGCCAGTGCTGTTAGCGGGTGCGAGTGGTGGCTGCTGCCCTGATCGCCCCTCAGGATCAGGGGGAGGTAGAGAAACCCTCAGGGGCAATCGGGGCTGGCAGCTGCGACCCGCACCCGCTGACGGTGCCGAGTGATTGGGACTGGAGCCGGGCGCTGGCAGTGAGTGTGAGCAGCAGTACTGGCACTAGCTGTGCGTATGAGTGGGGCCAGCGCTGTCAGTGGGTGTGAGCGAGGCCATCGCCATCAGCAGGTGTGAGAGGTGGCTGCCAGCCCCGATGGCCCCTCAGGAGCAGGAGGAGGTGGAGAAGCCCTGAGGGGCGATCGGGGCTGGTGCTGGGCACCAGCAGCGGGTGCAAGTGGTGGCTCCAGTGCCGGCAGCAGGTGCGAGCCGGGCCAGCACTGGCAGTAGGTGCAAGCGCCGGACAGGACTGTAGTGCACAGGAGCAAAGAATTTTCAGTAACCACCAGAGGTTTGCCACAATGACAGCGACTGAGCCCTGGCACGCCCCCCTGGTGGTCAGTGAAGGTCATAGTGACCGGTTTGTTCGGTTGTTCTGCAGTTCGGTCTATTTGCATATTAGGGTTTTATATCCTATCTAATAAGAGAAACATGCAAATTGACCATACCTCCGCTACACCCACAAGCCACGCCCACCAGCCAATCAGGAGTGAGTATGCAAATTAACCCAACAAAGATGGCGGTTATTTTGCATATTCAGGCACAGAGTGAAGACTGAAGACAGCGTAGAAGGAAGCTAAGCGCTGCAGAAGGGAGCGAAGCTACGGGGAAGCAAGCGGGGTGGCGGAGAAGGGAGGGAAGCAGGCAGGGCAGAAGAGATGGCTGCAGGAAGCCCTATTCTTGCAGGAATCTTCCTGCAACGGGCCTCTACTATGTAGATAATTCACATACTATAAAATCCACCCTTTTAAAATATACGATTCAGTGGTTTTTATTATATTCAGAGTTGTACAATCTAATTTTAAGACCTTTTCTTTTCTTTTTTTAAAGACATGCTCAGCTCAACTTTTCCATCAGCTACTGACAAATACTCAGGCATATGCTGAACACTTTAAAGAAAGTGTCTTGGTGACTGGACCCAGACACCTATAAGAAGGTGGGTATTCTGGTCAGAAGGTAGAATCTCCAAAGTGTATGCTGCTGCTCTTCCCAGATGGTCCAGAACCCCTGCTCCCTGCTGCCTGCCACTGGGCAAGGGAGGGGGGCATCAGGAGGTCAGGGACTGAATGTTCTTGAGCATCTCTTCAAAGGCCTGTGGGGATGGTGCCTCCGCATTCTGGAAGGTGGCCTGGACTCTGCTGTACAGGTTGAAGAATTTCTCCTCCAGCCAGATGAACCCGAAGTGGTCCTCATCGAACAGGATGAAGACCCCAGGGATGCGCTCGAGGTTGATAAAGCCATGGTGGGCAATGAGGCCCATGCCATAGAAACACATCCTGCAGGTTCGGGGGTAGTCCTCGTTACATGAGCTCACGCCCACAGGCAGAACAAACTGGACAGGCTGTTCCTGCAAAGCTGCAGGCCCGGACTCCCTGACCTCAGTGGGTGGCCCGACATTGGGCTGGGCAGGACTCTGCCAGCCATGGCCCTCACTGTCCCCAGTCCTGTCTTCTTGCTGCTGCTGCTCCAGGCTCACCTGCTCATGAACCTCCAGGACAATGTGGGAGAGATTGTTGAAGTTGCCGAGGTTCTGGACAACAGGCAGCTGGATGCGCTGCATGAGGTTGATCTCTATTGTCTGCTGCCCGGCAGGGATGTTGGGGTCACCCGTGATCTTTGTGGCCCTGGCATGCCTCCCATGGAAGCTGAGCATGGCAATCTCTAGGCCATGGGCATTGTAGTTGCCTTGGAAGAGGCCTGGCCTGATGAGGTCGTCTGGGTGGCTGGGCGGGAGGTAGATGCGGTGGTAGGTCAGGCAGTTGTCATACTGACTATAGATGAACTTCATCAGGATGAACTCCTCCCAGTGCTCCTGGAAAATGTCCTCCAGCGTCCGCCCCCATTCTTCTCTCAGCCACACTCGGAATTCCTCTTGCCTCCCGCCAGACATCCTGTGGTGGTCCGTCTGGTTGCACTTCGTGGAGAACTCGTCCTTCAGCACCTGCATGTGGCCGCTGTGGGGCCCTCTGTGGCCGTACATGCACTCCACCGAGGCCGATTTCCTCTCCGTCAGGTGAATTCTAAACGACGCCTTGACTTGCATTGGGTCATCCACATGCGGGTAATGGGGAGGCAGGTACCTCCAACCAATAATGCACAAGCCGTCCACCACTACACTCAGCAGTCCTCCATAGTGCCCAATGTCTGGCTGCCACAATCCCAAAATGTGTCTGTAAGAGTGGCGCAGCTTTGCATAGACTTCCCGACAAGACACACCCATGATCTCCAGGTTCTGCAAGTTTTCACCAACGCCATACTCCTCCGGGCAGCGCCGCCTACAGATGCTGTCGGTGCGCAGGATGCTATGGAACTTGGTGCAGGCCTGCGCCAGGCTGGGCGGGTCGGTGCCAGGGAGCGAGGTGAAGATCTCCACCAGCAGCTCTGGAGGCAGGTCCTGCAGCGAGCAGCTCCGGGTTGGCGCGGGTCTCACAATTCCAACACTCCCAGCACTGAAGAGCGCCTCCGTGTCCGCCTCGACGTGCTTCTCTTCCCGGTGCGGGTCCGGCTCGCTGTTGGCCACAGCCTTCTCGGCTGGGCCCCGTTGCTGCTGGCGACACCGGCATCCCCGCCAAGGGCCTACGCTGCAGAGGCAAGCGCACTCCTCCAGGTCTGAGTCTGCTGCTGCCAGGCTGAGCTGGCCTCGCCCCACCGAGAGCCCAGACACGCCCCCAGGGCCCAGCCACGCCCCCTTCGAGAGGGCCAATGGTAGGACTTTTTCAACACTCCAGAAAGAAACCCACACCCCTTAGCAGAAACTTCTCTTTCCCAGCGTCCCCTCCCTGTCCTCCCACACTAGCCCCAGGCAGACACTCATCTGCGTTCTGTGTGGGTATGCCTATGGTGGACATTTCACATAAATGCAGTCATAATTTTGTGACTGGTCTTTTGTGACTGGCTTTTTTCCCTTAACATTTTCAAGTTTTATATGTTATATCATGTACTAGTACTTCATTTCTTCATATTGCCGAATAATATTTTAGTGCATGGGTATACCACATTTTGTTTACCTATTCATCAGTTGGTGAATATTTGTGTTCTTTCCACTTTTTGGCTGTTATGAATAGTGCTGCTATGAACATTGTGTTCAAGTTTTTGTGTGAACATGTTTCCATTCCTCATGGGTATATACCTAGAAGTGGAACTTCTCGGTCATATGTTAACTCCATGCTTAACATGTTGAGGAACTGCCAAAATGTTTTCCAAAGTGGCTCTACCATTTTACATTCCCACCAGCAATGTACGAGGGTTCCAATTTCTCTACATTTCTTATTAATACTTTTTTAAAAATATATATTATAGCCATCCTAGTGAGTGGTATTTTATTATGGTTTAGAGCAGAGTTCTTGACTGTAGTCTGACATGTCCTTGAACTCCGTAAGGGAAATCTCTTCCATTCTCAACCTTCACCCAGCCCCTGCCAAATCTCTCAGACCCCTGGTGTTAACGGGCTCCTGCCTGTGAGCAAGAATGGGCTCATGTTTTTCACTTTCAGTTGGCCTCAGTTCTTCATTTTCAGTGGCCTCAGTTCTTCACTTTCAGTTGACGAACCTTGCTAGTTTCTTGGGTGAATGGATGTCCTGTCTGAATTTCACACGATGGACTGGGAATCAGAAACATGGCAAAATGAGACTTTTAATAACACTCTCCAGAGCGGGTGCCCGTTTTACAGGAAAAACTTGAATCTGTTTTTTAGTAAATCCTCCATAGGACTGTGCCATATGCAATTATAATAGTGCATGAAATGAGGAACTGACCATATATGTCTACTCCCCCTCCAAGCCAAAATTCAAGAAAAGATATAAAAAAGTAAATATATATTAAAAAGTAATGGGCCCTAGCTGGTTTGGCTCAATGGATAGAGTGTCAGCCTGCGGACTGAAGGGTCCCAGGTTCGATTCCGGCCCAGGGCACATGCCCAGGTTGCAAGATCGATCCCCAGTAGGGGGCATGCAGGAGACAGCCAACCAATGATTCTCTCGCATCATTGATGTTTCTATCTCTCTCTCCCTCTTCCTTCTTCTCTAAAATCAATAAAATATATATTTTTTAAAAAGTAATGGGAAATTCCAAAAGCGACATCAGCTAGGAGAAATTTAGAGGGATTCTCACAAGATAGAAAACAGATGGGGACAGTAATTGGACCAGAGACTATCATAGACAAAAACATTCAGAGGTGTGGATGAAAGGGGCCACATGCTAACTTGACAAGCTCAGGGGAGGCCTGTGTGGCGGTCTTGCAAACTATAAGACCTAAAGTAACCACACGGATGGTCTGAAATTAAACTTTAACTAAAAACAGTTATGGTGTGTAGTTACGTCCTAGCCCAGTATCTTCCCTGACAAGGTTAACTTTTACCTTAACTAAGCCTATCTATCTCTTTGCACCTATAATAACATATCCATGAAATGTCTGGATAACTTGTAACTTCCCTTCTTCCGGACCCCTTGTGGCACAACCTAATAATGTGTCTGGGTGCCAGGACAGATACCACAAATTCC
Source organism: Plecotus auritus (assembly GCF_963455305.1). Lineage (NCBI taxonomy): Eukaryota > Metazoa > Chordata > Mammalia > Chiroptera > Vespertilionidae > Plecotus > Plecotus auritus. The sequence goes on along the minus strand of NC_137776.1, from coordinate 143,625,278 downwards.
TTCATTGTTATCATGTTGATTGTTCCTGCACTCACCTAAGTATGTGTCTATCATTTTACTTTTTATCCAATCCCAGGGGTTCCCCTCCTTTGCTTTCTCCCGCCTCTAGTCAATCACCAATGGATTTCATGTAATCCACCTATGTCCTTCCTTTGATTGCAATGTATAAATACAAATGTAACTCGCCATTCTTCCGAGCATTATCTCAATCCTTTGAGGTTCTGCTTCCCTGCAATTGTCCACAGATTGGCTCAAATAAGCTCGCAAAATTTTTTTACAAGTTTGAATGTTTTTATGTTAACAGAAGTAAACTGCACAGATGAGAACACAAAGCTTATAATAAATAAAAGTTTGTAATGAACAACATGCTCAAAAGCAAACATAGAAATGCACTCTAGAGACTTCATTCCAAACAACTGGACTGTTGGCATTCCCCTTCCTCTGAGAACTGTGTGCAGCTAAATGTTTAAGGCTGAAGCTCTCAGCATTATCCATTCATTCATTCATTCATTCAATCATTTATTATGTTATTTTTTAATGAGGGAGTCTGAGGTCAGTCAGTCATTTTTTCAGGCATCTCCCTGTTGCTGGTGGGCAGTGAATGTTTTGTGTTTTTGTATGTGTGACACTACCTTATTTCTCACTCCAGTTTGAATGACACTAATGATATATATGCTCTATCCAGATTCAAAGTTATTTTTCCTCAGAACATTGAGAAATTTGGCTTTTCATCTTTATATACTTGAGTTGCCAGTAAGTGACAGATCAATCTGATTCTTGTCCCTTTGTAGCTCTTCTCTCCTCTTTTGAAAGCTTTTAGGATTTTCTGCTACTCTTGTTCTTAGTTTTCATCACCCGTATTTTTCTACCAGTGAGATTTTTTATTCTATTTAATCCTTAGTGACTAGTTTTAGTATGACTAAGGTTTTTCTCCAATTCTGGTATACTATGGTAGTTTCTACTATTTCTTTAAATATTTTTTCTCCTCCATTTGTTTAATTTCTCTCCTTATAGAATGTCTCTTAATATTCAAGATAGTGATGTAGGAAGATCCTATGGAACAATTTTCTCTGAAAAAAAAAACAACAAAAAACTAAAGGTTGGCTGAGGGACAACTACACATCAGGCGAGCTAGAAGAAAACCACATCAAGAGGGTAGGAGAGGCTGGGACACATCTCTCCACAAACCTCACACCTGGCCCTGCATGTGACCCACGTGATCAAGCGAGAACTCAAAACCCAGCGCTTATCCCTGAGGAGCAAAGGGTTTGAACTTCACACTGGGCACCCCACCTTTTAAGACCAGCACCTGAAAGATGAACCCGCAAAACATGTAGCTTTGAGTCCTAAGACCCACAAAACTTCAGGGACCTGAGAAACTGCTCACAAGTTCTTACTCACCTGCCCCCAGGGCCCGGCTCAGAGGCAACTGATTGCAGCCAGACCCTTCAGTGAAAGAGGCGCATTTGCTTATAGCAGTGGTCGGCAAACTCATTAGTCAACAGAGCCAAATATCAACAGTACAACGATGGAAATTTCTTTTGAGAGCCACATTTTTTAAACTTAAACTTCTTCTAACGCCACTTCTTCAAAATAGACTCGCCCAGGCCGTGGAAGTGGCTCCTCCACAAAATAGTGGAAGAGCCACACTCAAGGGGCCAAAGAGCCGCATGTGGCTTGCGAGCCGCGGTTTGCCGACTACTGGTTTATAGTAAAGCTTCTGATTTTTCACACGCACCTAGGAGTCTGCTGGAACACTCTCCAGGCATGGAGACTGGTGGGTGCCTTGTTCACTCTCTTCCTCTACCTTGCTTTTTTTGTTTGTTTGTTTTTAATCCTAAACTCCTCCCCTTACCTCTCTCCCCTCCCCATCTCTGCAGATACCTTCTAGAAGCTCCCTCTCTGCCTCGTGTACCCAGCAGGTGCCATCCTTGCATTCTCCCTATGCTGCGCTCCAGAGCAGTGGTGTCTCCCAGAGGGAGTGTTTAGGCCCCTCTGGTGCCCGGATCTTTGCAGCTGCCAAACAGGAGCCACCTGTTGATCATCTAGCTTTAATGGCCAGGGGAGCGTGCATTCCTGGGTCCCATGGGACTGTAACAAGGGAAGAGACAGTTGTTGGCCGACGGAAGCACACCCCCAGTCTCTCTGTGAAAGAGGCGCATTGCTTGTCTTGGAGCAGGCCTGAGGGGTAGTCTTCAGGGCTGGCACACCCTAGGGGGCTTCTTGCTGCCATCAGGGAGCAGAGGCCGGGGGACCCCTCTCTGTGCTATCCCTCTGCCTGGCTACAGCTCACCGGTGTCTCCCGGAAGTGAGCTGATACACTCTTCTGGGGATCTGATATTTTCCAGTGCCACCCAGGGGACACGTCCAGACCGCCTGGCTCTGGTGGCCAGCAGGGCTTCCGGCGGGAGGTCCCACAGAGCTGGATGGATGTGTTTGCATACCGGGAAAACTGTCTGAGGGCCTGGCTTCCAGGCAGCCTGCATCTGGGTGTGGACTGAGATCAGCCCCTTTGCGTCACTGACTGTTCTTGTCACACCTTCAATTACCAGGAGCGACTGAAAATGAAATAAGCTGCTTGGACAATCACAAAGCTTAAGAGACCAAGAGCTGAGGTAGGGTTCAAGGACGAGTTTCATCTCCTTCACAAAGCCACTCCTTCAAGACTGGGAGACATGGTTGTCTCATCTAATGCACAGAAACCAACAGAGAGTCAAGCAAAATGAAGAAACAAAGGAATATGTTACAAATGAGGGAAAAAGATAAAACCTCAGAATGTCTTGTAAGTAAGCATTAGAATTTATTACCTACCATATTTCTTAGCTTTAATTTTAGACATTTTTATTGTTGAAAATAACCAATTGTTGGGAGAAAAACATGCCCTTGCTTCTTTTTTTCCCTTTCTATTGCCTGTGTGTGCATTTTGTGTAAAAAAAAAAAAATGATGTTGCATTTCAGCAAATGTTTTTTTGCAGTTATTAAGATAATTATATGATTTTCAATTTTTAGCCTAAGGCAGTGAAATGCATTGGTTGATTTTTTAATGTCAAATTAAGCTGATAACCAAATTTATCTTTCTATTTACCTATCTATTTATACTCACACACACAATTCAGATTTAGTTGACTAATATATCACTTAATCATTGTACATCTTAGTGCATGAGTGAGTGAATTTAGACAATTTTTATTTTAAATTTTATATTTGACAGATTTTTGTATCAAGGATATGCAGGCCTCACAAGGCCTCACCTCCTATCCCCATACCTTGGGTATAAGGTTTCAACATATGAATTGGGCAGAAGGCAAAAATATTTAGGCCCTAGCAAATATACATATTCTGTAACCCAGCATCTTAGTATTAATAACTTATTACCAGGAATACGCACAAATACATAATAACAAAGTTTTTATCCCAATACTGTTCAATAGACAATTACATAATATTCAGCCACTTAAATATGTTCTTAAAGGCTAAATATAAAAAACCCATTTTTATATACAGGATTAACAAAAGGGAAAAAAACTAGTAGAATTTCATTGCATGCAGATGCATGCATGTGTATATACACATATGTGAGTATACATATGTGTATATATGCTTTTGTAATATAAAGATCATAGGGAAATATTGCTAATAGGAATTTTAACATGGTGGTAAGATTAAGAGTGACAATGTTTATTTTATTTACCAGTATTTTGCATATTTTCTATTAGAATATATTTTTATAATAACAATTATAAAGCACTATTATGAAATACAGAGCATAGAATAATGTAGTAAGAGTTTAAGTGAAAATTTTAATTCTGCTATGATTGTAGCAGTCTAGAAATTGCATATGCATATGAAAAATATCTTCCTAAAGTATGGAGAAAAATTAAAAGTTAATTAAATATGATTTTCAATAAGCTGCCATTTTTTTTGTTATGAAAACAGTTGCTTTTCATTTTAAGAAGTAAAATAAAAGCACAAACTTCACTAACAGAAACTGTGGAGACAGTCCCAGCAACAGAAAAGGAAATTGTATAGAACCCGTATAATCCAACTTCAAATACAAAGTTTCTCACTGCACATATCCAGTTGTGTCTGTCAGATACAAACTGTTACTGCTATCCTTAGCCAACAAGTAAATCCCTGATAAATGAGCATGCCAGAGGGTGCCCCTTCAGTCATCTTCGGCTCAGCCCTGCCATTAATCTTAGGAAAGACTTTTCTGTGATCTTGCAACCCTACTCAGATGTCGTGACCTTGGGCTATAGGCTCTGACATTGAACTAAGAACAAGGAAATGAGATTTCCTCATTGACTCTGACTTCAGGCTGACAACTTTTGTGAATTATTTCACCTGCTGCTATGTCACAAGTTCTTTTCTGTCATAAGCACTCCACATACATACACAGACGTAAACACACCCAGATAATTATGGGCATACAATGAGTCAAAGACTTGGGAAATAGGCATAGAATGAAACAGTCCTCTTTGGCTACTTTTGTGCTTTTGACCAGCAATTTCCAATAGTGTGCTGTAAGAATTTTTAAAATATACAATACCTGACTATTTAGTCAGAGGCACAGACCTTTTTTCCCTTAGATTACCATATAAAAAATGATAACAGTCAATATAACAATAGCTGTTTAGTGTGAATGCTCTGTCTTGAAACATAAACATATAGGTCATAAAACAGAGTAGCCTCTTATTGGTCATGTCGCATAATAAAATTGCATCTGATTTGTTAATTCTTGGTACCAGAAATCCTTATATATAAGTATAGGCACCTGATTATTTTAAAAGTCACTTTGGAGCAAAAAGGATAAGTAATTTCTATTATTATTTTAATCAACCAAAATTATACCTATTTTTTGTCATATTGGCAAAAAATATGTTTTCGGTGTGCAACAGAATTTTAGTAATTAGTTTATATGTACTATGAAATGAAAAAGGTTGAAAATCACTGCTTTTGATCTTTGTTTTGAGAGATGGTGGTGTGAAATTAGACTACTTCTAACTCAATTCAAAATTTGAATGTTAAAATGAAAAAAGGGCTTATTTATGGATTTCCAGTTTATCCTCAGAATTAGAAGCAATACATTCTAATTTTTCAGTAGAAAATAGCTGAGAAGAAATGTAGCTCATCATTGCATTCTATACCTTTCTTATCTGGTCAAAAATGATTTAAAAAAATTTCACAAAACTAAACACCTTCTTTGATGACCCCAAAAAAAGATACCCCCATTGGCTTTCCAGTTCCTACTCTTCAGTCTTTTGTGTAATTCCTTCTCTAAATGTTTGATTTATGTGTCAACAGGTTTAAGCTGTGGTACTCCATTATTTAGTCAAACATTAGTGTCGGTGTTGCTTTTCAGTACTTTATGGATGTGGTTAACAAAACAATCAGTTGACTTTAAGTAGAAGCAGTTACTTTCAACAATCTGGGTGGGCCTCATCTAATCGGTTGAAGGCTTCAAGACTAAAAACGAAGATTTCCCAGAGAAGAGATTCTGCTGAAGACTAGAGTTTCAGCTCCTAATGAGTTTCCAGCTTGCTAGCCTGCCCTGTAGGTTTCATACCTGCCACGTTCTACAATCATGTGAGTCAGGTCTTTAAAGTAAATTTCTTCTCTTTATCCTATTGGTTCTGTCTCTCTGAAGAACTCTGACTGGCATGTGTATGGATAGATAGATAGATAGATAGATAGATAGATAGATGGATATACTTCATTGTTTTTAATGATAGCATTCTAGCACATAAAGCATACACAGTGTCCATGTCTTTTTAAAACTAATTAATAGTATGATTTAGACACTGTTTCATTTATCAGAAGGTACAAATGTTCAGTGACCATGGCGTATACAATAATTTAATTGAGTATGGAAGAAACTGTAAGTTTACTAGATATTCCAGCTTCTAATTTTCAATGTTAAATCCTAATTATGATTTAACTAGTCTAATGTGGAGTTGGAAGTATTGTGATGTTATGTTTAAAGTCATAAAATAGCTAACATGGAATAATTTAGGGTTAATGATGTTCTCTGGGTTTCAACTTCCCCAGAATAAAGTAGAACCCAGGGGTTCTTCCAGTCAAAACCTCATTTTTCCCCTCTCTGATGACCTAGCTTTGAACTATCTCCCAGAAGTTGTCTGGCCCAAAGGGTATTTTTTGCTTCGCAAATGTTTGCTTTGGCTTGCAGAAGTTTCTATTTTATTCACAAGATATATACTCATATGCTGTTGAGATCTAGCATAAGGCTATGTGGATATCATTTCTATCTTTTCCCCCAGTATTGTTATTCAAGAGATAAAACTCATTTTCATAAGATATTATTTTAAGATTAGAGAAGTGTATTACAATTGGAATAAAAAAATAAAATCAAAATAATTTGGGGGAATTAGGAAGTGCATTGTTCAAGGAATGGAGCATAAGATGGTAATACTTAAGGCTTGAGAAAGTAACATAAATGTTAAGAAACAAAATTAAATAGAATAAGTTTTAAATTTATAGATATACATCTTCCAAGATGTAAATTTATTATTATAACTTGCGACTAGAACTCTCATATCATGGATGCAGTGTTCTGATTACATTTTATGTTTCTTATCAAGAGATCCCATTTTATATTTTAATTTTAGAGTCAAAATGACTGCCATATGTGAAATATGCTTTCTTGAGTATTCTGAATTTCATTTGTTATAAAAAGGCAATACAAAATTGAACAAAATGTGCATGCTAGAGGTCATCCATCCACCCTGGGCACAAGATGGGATCCTTGAGCTCTCTCTATTATGGTTTGGTGATGATAGCAATGTGAGGCAGACCAATTCTCCTTGTTTGAAAACCTCAAACCTGGTCTTAGTTCTGTAACTCTCCCTTGGCAGTGTGAATTCTACTTGTGAATCCAAAGTAGAGAGTGGATTAGTAAGTAATTAGTAAGTATAAGTATAAATTCCCAAGTGTGAAAATTAGAGCTAGAAGGGGTTTTTTGCAAGGGGTTGAGGGAGGCATTGCCTATAAGGAGGCAAAATCAGTCAAGAAGTCAAATGGGAAGGTAAAAATGCACATCATATCTGAAAGATAAAACATGGCTTTAAAAGGAGAAAATAATAGTTTGTGGACAAGACATGAGAGAATAGAAGGCTTACATTGTATAGTTGTTTTGATGGTTCAGAAAACTGTGAACAAACTAAAAGTTGATCAGTTGTCCAATACTAGTGGGAAGGTGAGGTGAACAGTAGTGCTTCAAAGATCTGTACAAAAATACTCTTTCCTGTTCCTCCTATTTAATCTGTCTCAAACTTAAAAAGTAAAACTTACAAAAATTTTTCAATGTATTTCCAAAATACCATGTTTCACATAGTGTCTGGAATATGAGTTATTCATAAATAATTGTTGAGTGAATTTTCATTAAAGTGTGAATGACTTATAACCAAATTCCATGGGGACTTATAAAACTAAAGAGAATGAGAGGTGTTAGAGAAGAGCTAAAGGTCTAACACCATTTGAGTCTATTCTCCTACATGATGGAAGCTCAGGCAGAAACAGATAGCCAGTATTTATTTTGAGGTGAGAGATCATAAATTCACTTATTCAGCCAAGAGGTAATTAATAAGGCACTGCACCCTGACCCAACCAAGCCAATATCATTTACTGTCAGAAAATAACACAAGAACACTCTAGAGAATAAGGATTCTGGATCACTTTGATTGCTTGTCATTTCCTTATTTCACTATTTATCTATTTATGAAGATAAATAATGAAATAATGAATTGGTATTCAAATTTATCATATATACCTCCATGCCCCTTCCACTATACCATGTCACTCTTATATGTTCAAAGAACAGAACAGAGAAAAGTATCGAATGCTTTTGCCATATGTCAAGGAGTTTCTCTTTAACATTCTGAGAACAGTCATTGTATTGGACACCATTTACATACACTTTAGAGCTTAGTAATGTGACTCAGAGGAAGCTATTCATGCCAAAAAATAATAGAAAATTAGCAGACAAATACTCAAGTAAATGAGAATTGTCCATGGAGCTACCATATTTCCAGGGCTCTGTGAGATGATAGGAGAAAATTATTGGGCTTTATGTTATTAGATACTAGAGGCCCGGTGCACCATGCACTGGGCCTCTAGTATACAATAAAAAGGGCTCAGATAATAGTAAACCAAATGACTAAAAACCAGTATTTGAGTGAGGAGGTGTGATAAAGCTTAGCCTCAATAACACACCATGAAGCTGCTAGAATTGCTTTATCTCATGCAAGATCTCTAAAAGAAATATATACACGTTAATATTAACAATTCTCCATCCACACATGCATATAAATATCAAAAGAATAATAATTTTTCAAAATTCTTATAAAATAGTGGGCCCTATTACAACAGGAAATAACAGGAGAGAAACAGAAAAATATTTAATTATAATCCAGAAAAAAAGGGCACTCAATGCCTAAATAACAGATCCATCTAATATAAATTAAGGTATATGCTCAATGATTTGTGCATTTATAAGTAGTTTTTATCATCCACTATATGTCATTCAGTCCGCTTACCTGGTGGTGGGATATTAAAATGCATTAGTATGGTCCTGGACTTAAAGCTTTCAGATGCGAGCCAAGGCACAGTTTGAAAAAAAAAAATCAAACAGGCAACAAAATTAAACAAGACATCTAGCCACAATAAAAAGAGGAGACATATATGAAATATCCACAGGGAAATGCATGTTGAGGAACAATTGGTACTAGTAACTTCCTGTAAGAACTACATCAGGGGCTGGCATTAAAAAAAAAAAAAAAAAAAAAAAAAAAAGAAAGTAACTTAGGCAGGAAAGTGGTACTTGATCCAATGAGCTGTAAAGTATCAGGAACACAGGCAAGGATTTTGTCATTAGGCTACTCATATTTGAAAAGAGAATTATTAGGAAAGAAAGAATAACTGACAAGTTTATGGCTATGGATTAAGAATCAGAGAAATTAAGTAAATAAGACATTATGTCAAAATCAGAAGTAACAGAGATAGAATGTTATAACCCAGTGCCATAGTTTAATAAAGGCCTCCTTTAATCTTGGACTGGAGTCATGTCCATCAACTTCATATACCCTCGCATACACATAGAATTCCTCTTCTAAACATAAGTGTTTTTATGTCCATGTATATATTAATGGTTATATTAGTACTTTCTGTAAAATCTGGAAACAACCCATGGTCATCAACATGGAATAAATTAGTTGCATTATATTCATTCAACCAAATATTATGATATTTTCCTTGAAATTTATGTTGTTGCTTCTATAGTAATTTCCATAGCTAAGATTCAAAACCGAGTCAGTCTTGTTTCCATCCTGAGCTTTGAGCCATCACTACACAAGATTTCTGAAAGCATCCTCAATCCATGTCCTGATTCTGAGGAACACTAAACAAAATCTTTCTGTGTCTCCATCCAGCCTCTATCACTGCACAATGACAACCAGACTGAATCAATAAACTCAATCCTGAAAGACTACATCCCATGCTATACTTCGATGTCTTTCACAAAATTCCTGGTGTATATATGGATAGAAGTATTTGTTAACTGCCCTCTCCCACCAGAATCTACAACTTTTTGGCAAATTATTTGTTTCAACTACTTTCGTATTTACCCACAGTGGCTGGAAGTAAAAGAAAAGCTACATGTAATACAAAATCTTATCCCATCTAAATGTCTGTCCTGTCTCTGATTCTTTAAGTAAACCCAAAATATGTAGGCAATTAATTCAAAAAGTAAAAGTTGGATATTTCCGGTTGATTATAAAATTTTCTTGACTTGCCTTGGTTTCTCTGTATCTGCTCTGTTCCAGAATCTTTTGTCTATCATTCAACCTCTACCCCAGTAGCTTTACTATTGCTACAGTTCTTTTTTAAAAAAATATTTTTATTGATTTCAGAGAGGAAGAGAGAGGGAGAGAGAGATAGAAACATCAATGATGAGAGAGAATCATTGATCAGCTGCCTCCTGCATGCTGTGTACTGGGGATCGAGCCTGCAATCTGGGCATGTGCCCTTAACTGGAATTGAACCCAGGACCTGTTAGTCTGCAGGCCAATGCTCTATCAACTGAGCCAAACCAGCTAGGACTGCTACAGTTCTTTTATAGCTCACACTTGCTTCTGATATTAGGTAAGAAACTATAGGAATAGAAAAAAAAAATTAGATCATTGACTTCCATTACACTATCTTCTTCACACTTACATTTTGACCTTTCAAACTATTTCATGAACATTCTCTCTTGGATCAACATTTAACCAGAATATGAGCCATGAGATTTCTTTAGGATGTTGGGTGCTCTGTCTCAGAGAAAAATTTCAGAGGGTCTTACCAAGTAGTGCATCAGCCTCAAGACTATAGATTCTCTGGATTCATTCAGTGGGTTTGGTGATCACCTTAGAATGGGTTGGTACAGTTTCTTGGGCATTTATGGCATCTTCAGGGTTGAAAACTCACATTTTAAAAAGAAATATTTAAATATGATCAGGAATCATAGATGCTTTTCTCAAGTTATTTTACCTACTAGTATTTTCTGACTGGTGTTGCCTGCCAAAAAGATACAACTAGTGCCCTAAGATTTGATAATACTTAATAGCATCTCTCAATGCTACTCTTGTTGATGATGTTTATTATACAAATGAAATGCTTTATCTTTGACTATAGGTTTGGGTCTAGATTACTTTAAATTGGCAGTCCCAAGTCATATCAAGCCTCTCAACTTTCATTTTGAGGTTCTTTGCAACAGACTCAATATTATCTTTGTACTTCTCTGGTGTTTAATTGAGGAGATGATGTCTAACTTTTCATTTGCTTTTCAAATGTTAACATGACACAAAAGATGTATTTCATAATCAGACATCACCCAGGGAGACAAGATGGATCAACCATTGTGCTCTAAAACCATTCTCTACTGCCACCCAACTCTCATTGCCACCATCACAAACTCAGAGACCTGCATGAGTTCGGAGGTTGCCAATACTCAGAAGCAATACACAATTTTAATATATACAACGGAGACATTAAAATTGTTAAAGATTTTGCTTACCTTATTTCAATCATCAATTCAAATGGATACTATAAGAAGGCTGAGACTTGGAAGGGCAGCAAAGAAGAATTAAGAAGGATCACCAAGAACATGACGTGTCATTAGATACCAAAACTAAGATCACCCACACCCTTGCATACACAATTACTATGAACAGATGCGAAAGTTGGACATTGAAAAAAAGCTGATAGAAAAATAATGGTTTAATTGAAATATGGTGTTGGAGGAGAGCTCTACAGATACCCTGAACTATCAGAAAGATGAACAAGTGGATCCTAGAGCAAATTAAACCTAAAACATGCCTAGAAGCAAAAATGACAAAATTGAAGCTGTCCTACTTTAGGTACATCACAGAAGGCAAGGGTCTTTAGAATAGACAATAGTGCTGGGGAAAATAGAAGGCAGCAGGAGAAGAGAAAAACAAAATATGAGAAGCTATAGGCATTAGTCTATAGGAGCTGAGCAGGGTTGCTGAGGAGAAGACAGTGTGGACATTGTGGACATCACTCATTCATCATATTGCCATTCATCATATTGCAGGAGTTGGTGCCAATTCAACAGTATGTAACACACACACACCCTTGCCTTATGATTACTCAATCAGACCCTCAGAATGAGATACTAAGTAATTGAAAATTTAAAGTCTCCAGTATTCTGTACAGATACATACAACAACAGAAACATGTATCAAACTATTTTATTAAGCGCAATATAATTTAAATAAATTTAAAAATATACATATATATGTAAGTAACTCTCAATTTTTTTAGTAAAACTCATATCAAAAGAAATCTAACAGAGTAGGTGCCTATGTTGATGTGTTGGTAATGGGCCTAGGAATCAGATATAAAGGGGAGAAGTGACATAAAATAAAATAACAGAGAAATCTTGCATGATTTGTCATTTGCATTAAAGACTCATTATTCACAAAAACCATATCCTACTGAACACAAAGGAAAACTGTATCTTCCAGACTCCATGCAAGTACCTTGGAACCATCTGAGTGTTCCCTGGACAATAGAATGTGGTCGAAGTAAAACACAGCACTTTTAGGCCTGATCATTACACCCTATGCACTACCACTCTCTTGTTCTCTTGCTAATTCAGCAGCATCAAAAGATGAAAAATCCTGGATACTTGAGTCATCAGTCAGAGAAAAGGCACCATGTAGAGTTTGCCTGACTTACACTAATGTGACATGGTGAGAAATAATCATTCAGGATGCTGAGCTAATGAAATGTTGTGTTCTTAGAGTGGCTTGCTCTAATCACTCCAACAGAATGATGATGGGTTGCCATGAAATAAAGAATATGATTAATAAAATTTCTGCTTCTGTGGAGGAAAAGTAGAAAAAAGGATAGAAGAGAAAAAAATGTGTCACCTACCAGTATAAGTCTTTTACCATGCCACCACGAAAACCAATGTTCAAATGCATTATTGTATAAGCAAAAATCAGAGAAGACAACTCCATTTAAAAGAGGACAAGTTCAAATTTTGGTCATGTTGGGATAACTGGAACCAGAAGTTCCCTTGCAATGTTGAAAACTGGATAACATTAATGAAAGAGTTGTTTTCAGAGATTAGAAAACACAGCACAGGAGTGTGGACATCTAAGGCAAGCAAAAATGAGGTTAGAGCTATGGTTACCTTATTTTCTGTCTGCAAGCACTTTCAGGATCATGACACTGGCAGGAAATAACTGAGGGGAACAGTGTTGTCTTGGGGGACTGAGAAATCAGAAATTGTTGTTGGGGAATATGGGATAGCCACAAATAATATAAAAAAACCCCAAAATGTATTATTTTATATAATTAATAATGAATACAAATACAATTGATAAAGAACACATATAATATATACAAGTAATAAAATAAACTTCAATTTTTACCTCAAAAAAACAAATTGAAAATAGATCACAAACGTAAATATAAACCTCAAACTCTAAAACTTTTAGAAAGGGAGGGGAAAATCTATAAACTGATGAACAAAATAGGTCCAGAGGCATGGATACATGGAACAGATTAACAAATCTCAGTGAGGAGGGGATGGTGAGAGATTAACCAAAGATCACATATGCAAAACCCATGGATATAGACAATGGCATGGAGAAGGCCTGGGGTGGCGGAGGGCTGAGTGAAGGGGGGCTAAAAGAGGAAACGTGGGGGACGTCTGTAATACTTACAACAATAAAAAAAGGGGGGGAATAAACTATTGATTTTCAATCAGGCAGAAATTTCTTAAATAGGATGAAGAACACACAGAGTTGGACTTCAGATTTCTAGATCAACATGTATAAGAAGCTTGGAAGTTGCTACTGCACCCTAAGAAGTTAAAGTGAACAAACTGAAAACTCATCTCTTCTTAGGTCTGTAGGAGACGTGAGGTCACAGGGAAAGCCATTGTCCCCCAGATTGGAGAGCCAGGTGAATACAGAGAATTACCAACACAGAAATCCACCAGCAGAAAACTGCAGGAACAGTTAAGTAGGGAAACCTGAACTATCATCAATGACTTTCTGGAAGCTCAGTGTGGACAAGTTTGAGGGGCAAAAACTCCAGGGGGATCCAGTCATATGTGTGATCCCAGACTTTTTGTGAATTTTCTCTTGAAGCTCTACCAGGTTATTACAGTGACTGTTGGAGAAAAATCTCCTCCTGCTTCTGATGAGGGCAAGGAAGAGGAACCATTTGCAGCATTCCAGTGCATTTTGTTCTTAACAAGGTCTACCCTCAGGAGAAACAGTCTAACCACAGCCTAATCCTCTTGGGGTTTTAACAAAACCTAACTGACCATCCTATCCCACCTGGTAATGTAAATTTCTGTCCCTCCATAAGATTGTGCTGGAACAGAAAGACATTTGCCATGTTTTTGTTAATATGCAAATTCATTCAACAAATATTTATTGTGCATCTAATATGTGCCAGGTACTGTTTTGTATGAGGGTATAGCAGCAAAGAGACTGGCCTCATAAATCATATATTCTAGTGTACAAGAGAGATGGCAAGTAAGCAAATAAGCAAATGCATTATATAATTTTAGGTATTAAACATTTTAATGAGGAAAAATAAATTAATGCATGAATAATGTATTAATGCATGACAGGAATTATTATGCAGGTTTTTTTATGTAAGTGAACTGTTTCCATGGTATTTAATAAGCCTACTATGGAAATGAAGCTGCACATAGGCAAAATTCCATGTGGAGAGTTAAAATATAAAGTGGTTAAGTAAAAACAAAACCCTGAAATGAATAAGCTATTGGTGTAGATTGGATTAACTATGTGATTTTGCTGTTTAGACATCTAGTTATGGTGTCTTGAAATGCACTTACTCAGTGATGCATTGAAATCTTAGAGAGTTATACACTGAGTGGCCAGATTATTATGACCACCTGACATTTGTAGGCAAATTAGCCGTACACTGCATCGTATGGGATATGGAAGCCGAAGGCCTGTTTGAACACCTTTGCTGTCTGCAGTCACCAAGATAAAACGTCTCCAATTCACACAGGAACACAAGGATTGGACAGTCAAGCATTGGAAAAAAAGTCATGTGGTCCGATGAATCACGTTTCCAGTTGCATCACGCAGATGGCAGAGTGAGAATTTCACAGAAACAGCATGAAAGCATGCACCCCACATGCATGAGTACAACCATTCAAGCTGGTGGGGGCAGTGTTATGGTTTGGGGCATGTTTTCCTGGCATGATTTGGGCCCTTTAATTTGTGTGGAACAATGTCTGAATAGCACAACATACCTAAGTATTGTTGCTTATCAAGTTCATCCTATCATGTTGATGGCGTATCCCAATGGAAATGGCTTCTTCCAACAAGACAATGCGCCATGCCATGGTGCTCGTATTGTACAGGAATGGTTTCAAGAACATGAGGGAGACTTTACCTTGCTTAGTTGGCCCCCACAATCACCAGATCTCAAGCCAATTGAGCATTTGTGGGACGAAGTTTAAAGAGCCATCAGGCAGCTGGTTCCACAACCATCAAATCTCACAGAACTGGACAGTGCTATTCATCAGGCTTGGTGTCAGATTCCTCGCATCACCTCTCAACATCTCGTGGAGTCAATTCCAAGAAGAATCGCTGCAGAATTGAAGGCAAAAGGTGGCCCAACAAAGTACTGATGGGGTGGTCATAATAATCTGGCCACTCAGTGTATAGTGCCTTCAAAGGTGAGGCCATCACACAGATAGACAGACAACAGTGAGATGATTTGTAAGTCAAGTATGTTGGTGCAGTGATGACAAAAATCTAAGTTTTCCTATCCTTTAATGCACACACACACACACACACACACACACAGAGAATTTTGATGAGTCACATGTATGAAATTACCAATAAAAAAGATCCAGTGATGAGATTCAGTGAAAAGGTTTGTTTTTGCTCTTGGGACTTACAAAGTTCTATGAATAATAAACCTGGGGTCTATGTTAATTAAATTTTAAAAATGCATCTATTTTCAAAGTATAAAAGGAAATGAATGAGTTATGAAACAAATGAATCAATTAAAAACCTAATAAGCACTTACTGGACAACTAATTTATGTAAGACACCAGGTAAAGCATATTTGCATATATTATCTCAGTTAATATTATAAATAGGAGAAAAAGGGAAAATAACAGCATCTATCAGTGACATATGTGATTTTTTTTGTGAATTAAATATTTCATTTATTGTTTTTCAGGGATAAAATGAAGACACAGTCTGGATGTTTGTAAGTGATATTTTTTATTCCTACTAATTAGAAGAATGCGAGCATGGGCTACAATTGTTAGTTCCAGAAGTTTGCTTTGAGTTCTCTCAAACTTTTCCTTTTTACTGGATCTTCTATTTTATTGAATAAATAACAGATTTTTATCTTGAAAAACCTGAAGTTACAAAAAAAGATAACATACAATATCAATTGGAAGGATGGAAAATGAAAACACTGTGAATCTTTACTGTTAACTTGGACATAACTTCAAAATCATATAACCCTCAAGACAAACTTTAGAGACTGGGTCAAGTCTGAGTATACTGTGCAGAATTTTGGCTGCAGATATGAAGGGTAAAATATTTGTCTCCATGGGGATAGATCCATTACAGCACTTTTCAAAATGTCAAGATTACATGTGAAAAGTAGTCGTAATTTTCTCCCATTTTATAAAGATAATTCCGTTTGTACTTCACACATAAAAATCTGTGACAATGAAAATCTGCCTTCACACTATTAGGATAATAGGTCCAACCTAACATGGCTTAGAATGCAGTGTATTTTTTTTTTAATCTCCAGATTTCTGGGAAGTAAAAACATAGTGTTCTTGATGGTTTGGTAATATACATTTTGACCACCTCCTCAGTTTTGTAGGATGTCATGGTTTGTTTAAAAAATGTTGGAAATGAGAATATATAGAAAAGGAAAGTACAGTCCTATATGTTTGCCTTCAGTATCACAGAAAACATTGTGTTTTCTGGGTTAAAATATTGAAAATAATTGATACCAGTCTAATTTTACTAGATGAAACATTTACTTTGTGTGTATTTGATATGCTTAAAGTTTCTCCTGAGTATATTTGTAGTGGGAATGGAGCTAACTAAGCTTTGCTATATACATATTAAACTATTAAACCACCAAACTTTAATGTGGTACAACTGTTAAAAATATTAGTAGCTATTTGGAAGTTGATTTTATCAGAAAAGAATGATAAATGTTTTATAAGAAAGAATGATAAATACAAAATAAAATTCTCAAAGAATTTTAAAGAAAAATTTTAAATTTCAATTTTATTTATTAGAAATCTTAAATATTTTTAAGAGTAAGTATATTTAAGGAAGTTCTGGTAGATGGCCAATTGTAAAATGATCAACAACTAGAATCATTAAACTAAGATTTCTATTGTCATGCTAGAAATCAAGAAGATATACGGACAAGATTTAAGTAAATTTGCAGATGTTGACAGCAGACAGGTCTGCTGCATGGGTAGGAGCCAGCTGGTTTGCCCTGAAGGGTGTCCCGGATCACAGTGGGGGTTCCCGTGGGGCAGCCTGGGCGAAGGGCCTGTAGTGGTTTGCAGGCCGGCCACGCCCCCCGGCGACCCAAGCGGAGGTGCTGGTACCTGGGATTTATTTATCTTCTATAATTGAAACTTTGTAGCCTTAAGCAGAAGACAAGGCAGGCCAGGGCTGTAGAAGCTTGGCTTCCTCCATCGCCGGGGGCAACCCTAGCCTCCTGCTCTCTCCAGCTCTGTGGCTGCTGCCATTTCTGTTGGGATTTATTTATCTCCTATAATTGAAACTTTGTAGCCTGGAGTGGAGGCCTGGGCCAGCAAGGGCAGGCGGAAAGCTTGGCTTCCTCCATTGCCAGGGAAACCCAAACCTCCCTCCTGCTCTCTGTGGCTGCAGCCATCTTGGTTGGGTTTATTTGCATATTTGCTCCTGATTGGCTGGTGGGCGTGGCTTGTGAGTGTAGCAGAGGTTTGGTCAATTTGCATATTACTCTTTTTTGAGATAGGATACAGAGTAGTTCCACTACCTCATAATCCTCTGTGCTTTACCTGTTTATCCCTCTCTACTATCAAATTTCTGACAATCACTGATCTTTTTACTTTTTTCATAATTTTGCCTCTTCCAAAGACCATATAGTTGAAACCCTACAGTATGTAGCCTTTTCAGATTGGCTTCTTTGATTAAGCACTATGCATTTAAGTTTTTTCCATGTCTTCTCATGACTTGATAACTCAATGATTTTTACTACTGAATAATTTTCCATTGTCTGGATGATTCATAGTTTATTTACCCATTCACCTACTGAAGGATAGCTTGGTTGCCATTGAGTTTGGCAATTATCAGTAAAACTACTATACACATTTGTGTGTAGGTATTTCTCTGGATATTATTTTAAATGCCATTGAAAAAATACCAAGATTCTCTAAAGAATCTTTAACATTTCTTATAAGGCAGGCCTTCTGGAAACTAATTCCTTTAATATTTATCTTTGAAAGTCTTTCACTTTTGAAAGATAATTATTAGGGTATAGAATTATAGGTTGGTGCCTTTTTTCTCTCAACACTTTAAAAGCAGGCATACCTTTGAGGTATTGTGGGTTTGGTTCCAGACCACTGCAATAAAGCAATTATTGCAGTAAAGCAAGTCACATGATTACTTTTTGTTTGTTTCTTAGTGCATATAAAAGTTCTGTTTGCACCATATTGTAGTCAGTTAAGTGCAATAGCATTTTGTCTTAATAAATGTAAATTCCTCAATTTAAAAATACTTGATTGCTAAAAAATAATAACCACCATCTAAGTCTTTGAATAGTAATCTCTGCTGGGTGAAGGTGTTGCCTCAATTTTGATGGCTGCTGACTTATCAGGGTAGTGGTTGCTTAAGGTTGGGGTGGCTGTGGCAATTTTTTAAAATAAGACAACAACTAAGTATGCCACATCAATTGACTCTTTCACAAACAATTTCTCTGCATCATGCAATGCTGTTTGATGGTATTTAACCCACAATCGAACTTTCAAAATTGGAGTCAATCCTCTCAAACCCTGCCACAGCCTAGTCAACTCCTTTATATAATATTAAAAATCCTTTGCTGGCATTTCAACCATCTTCACAGTATCTTCATCACAAGTAGATTCCATCTCAAAAAGCAACATATATATAAAAAGCAACTCCTCATTCACTAAACTTCTATCATGAGATTAGAGCAATGCAGTCACTTCATAAGGCTCCACTTCTAATTCCAGTTCTCTTGATTTTTCCACTTCATATTCATTTCCTTCCTCCACTGAAGTCTTGATCCCTTCAAAGTCATCCATGAACATTGGCATCAACTTCTCCTAAACTCTTGTTAATGTTGAACCATGATTCATGATTGTTCTTTATGGTATCCTGAATGGTTAATCCTTTCCAGAAGGTTTTCAATTTACTTTGCCCAGATGCATCAGAGGAATCACTATCTATGGCAGCTGTAACCTTACAAAAGGTGTTTCTTAAATAATAAGACTTTAGAGTTGAAATTACTCCTTGACTTAAGGGTTGCAGGAATGGAAACAATATTAATCACCTTGTGCATCTCAATTAGAGTTTTTGGGTGAGCAGGTGTGTTGTCCATGAGCAATAATATTTTGAAAGGAACCTTTTTTTCTGGGCAGTAGGATGAAACACTGAGCTTAGAATATTTAGTAAACCATGTTGTAGACAGATTTCTGACATCTAGGCTTTGTTGTTCCACTTATAGAACACAGACAGAGTAGTTTTAGTATAATTTTTAAGGACCCTAGTATTTTCTGAATGGTAAATGAGCATTTGGCTTCAGCATAAAGTCTCCAGGTGCATTAGTCTCTAACAAGAGAGTTAGCCTGTCCTTTGAAACTTTGAAGCAAGGCAATCTGTTGCATTCTAGCTATGAAAATCATAGATGGCATTTCTCCCAATATATGGCTATTTTGTCTACACTGAAAATCTGTTTCTTAGTGTAGCCACCTTCATTAATTATCTTAGCTGGATCTTCTTGCTGCAGTTTCTACATCAGCACTGCTGATTCACCTTGCACTCTTATGAAGGTTACTTCTTTTCCTAAACCCCATGGACTAATCTCTACTAGCTTCAAACTTTCTTTCTGTAGCTTCCTCACCTCTCTAAGCCTTCACACAATTGAACAAAGTTAGGGACTTACTCTGGATTAGTGTTTGGTTTAAGGGAATATTGTGGCTGGTTTGATATTTTATCCGTAGAGCAATAGACTTCCTCCATATTAACAATAAAGCTCTTTGCTCTCTTATTATTCATGTGATCACTCGAGTAGCATTTTTAATTTCTCTCAAGGATTTTTTCTTTGTATTTATAACTTGGCCGTTTGGGGCAAGAGGCATAGCTTTTGGTCTATCTCAGCTTTCGACGTAACATTCTCACAAAGCCAAATTATTTCTAGCTTTTGATTTAAGGTGAGAAACATGTGACTCTTCCTTTCACTTGAGCATTTAGAGGCCCTTGTAGGGTTATTCACTGACCAAATTTCAATATTGTTTTGTCTCAGGGAATAAAGAGGCCTGAGGAAGGGGAGAGACAGGGAAATGGCTAGTTGGTGGAGCAGCCAGAACACACTAACATTTATCAATTCAGTTTTCTGGTTCATATGAGCATGGTTCATGGCACCCCACAATAATTACAATAGTAACATCCATGATTGCTAGTTACAGATAACCATAAAAATATAATAAAAATTAACAAGTTTTAAATATTGTGATAATTACAAAAATATGACATAGAGACACAAAGTGAGCAAATGATGTTGGACAATAGTGCCAATAAATTTGCTTGACACACAGTTGCCACAAACTTTCAATTTGTAAAAAATGTACAAAATGCACTATCTGCAAAGTGCAGTAAAAGAAAGTTCAATAAATGAGATATGTCGGTATTTTACTCCTCTCTTTTATTGGAATGATTCTGATAAGTTGAGTGTAATTCTTATCTTTACTCCTCTGTAGGTAAATCTTTCAAGAGTTAAAGAAATAGATCTGATTTTTCTTGTAGTTTGAATATGACATACCTAGATGTAGTTTTTTGGCATTTATCCTGCTTCATGTTTCTTGAGCTTCATAGATCTGTGATTAGTGTCTGACATTAACTTGGGGAAGTTCTAAGTCATTATTGTTTCAAATATTACTTCTGTTTCTCCTTTCTACTCCTTGTTTTTCTATTACTTCATCATATTCATTAAAATCATTAGAATGATTTTTATCTCTAGCAGTTGTTTTGGTTTTTCCTTAGGTTTTCATCTCCCTGGTTACATTGCCCATCTTTTCTTGCATGCTACTTACTTTATCCATAGAGCCCTTAGCATATTAATTATAGTTGTTTTCAATTCCAGGTCTGATAATTCCAACAACATCCCTGCCATGTCTGGTTCTAATGTTTACTCTGTCTTTTCAATTTGTGTGTGTGTTTTTTTTATTTTTGCCTCTTAGTATGTCTTACCATTTTTCTCTTTATAGTTAGTTGTACATGATGTAGCAGGTAAAAGGAACTGCTGTAAATAGGTCTTTAATAATGTGGTGGTAAGATATGGGGCAGGGGAAATGCTCTAAAGTCCCGTGATTAGGTCCTGGTCTCTCAGTGAGGCTATGCCTCTGGACTACGAACTTCACACGTGTTTCTGGGTTTTTTTTCTCACCCCTTAGGAGGAGAGGATGGCTAGAGTGAGCTGCATTGGGGTATTTCCCTTGACCAGATTGATTTGCTCTGATAATATGCCCACAGCCCCTTAGGCTATAGTTAATAGTGTCCCCTTCGGTCAGGCCTTGTTAACAAGAACAGTGTTCTGTGTATTTCAACATGATTCCTCCCCCAACTTTGTCCATCAGCATGAGGGGAATTTGCTCTAATACGTACTGTGGGATTCTGTTCAATTGCACAAAACTGGGGGGATCTCCTATGACTATTACCCTAGAGATTTTAACTTTATGTCTGTCCACACTGAACCTCTAGCAATTCCTCAATTACAGTTCAGATTTTCCTGCTGTGGCAGGGGTTCCCCTGGCTATTCTGCACCTGCCTCTCTGCTCTGGCAATTGGGACTTACCTGTCTCTCCAGCTTTGACAACCGTGGTTTACCCGGTATCCTCCCCTTTCGTATGGGTTCAAGAAGATTTGTTGATTTTCAGTCAGTTTGGTGTTTTATTTGTTGGTAGAACTTAGTGGCAACTTGCAAACTCCTTACCTGCGAACCTGGAAACCAGAAGTCCACTTAGTTTCTTGTATAGAATAATTTCAGAAATATAAAAATCCACTGTAAGTTTGTAAAGATTATAGAGAGCCACTATTAAGTGCTTGAATGACTATTTCATGAGTCATATAAGACAAATTAACTAAGATGCTAAATTTCCATCAAGCTTTCTTGCACTTTCACCAGGAAAATTACATTGCTATATAATATATTTAATAAAAATATTAGATACATTCCCTGTAAGATCTCAAATAAGACAACGATGCTGTTATACTAATGATGAATAACCTTTCACTGGAGGTTTTGGCTAGCATCTATAATAATAAAAGCATAATATGCTAATTAGGCCAAACAACCTTCTGGACAACCTTCCGGACGACCATGTTATGACACCCACTGGTGCCAGGCCAGCCAAGGCGGGTGTGATGCGATTGGTCGGGGGTCCGGCCATCGCTCCATGATCACCCCAAAGAGAGAGGCCCAGGCCACCGACTGGAGGGCTGCGGTGGGTGGGCAGGGCCTCCCTCTGCGAGGGAAGCCCAGGTCCCGGGTGCCAGAGGGAAGCTGGTGCCAGCAGCTGGGGAAAGGAAGGCCTATTCTTGCATGAATTTCGTGCATCAGGCCTCTAGTTATAAGACAGGAAAACAACACTTACCAAAACAAGGGTCTCTGCATCATTGTGACTGCTCAGAATGCTTTCAGGTGTCTAAGGAAGAAGTTGCTCTGTGACTTCTCTGTGCTCGATGTCTGAGAGCCAGGGTAAAGGAGACCATAGGATATTCCATGGCATCTGCAAATAAACAGACTCACTTTCTTCTTAATGACATACTCAAGAGTTTTGAGAAGGTACCACTTTGTCTTGCAACTTTTTCTTTTTAAAATTTGTGAATATGTAATGCTTATTACATTTGCATACTTCAAAATTCATCATGATACAAATGTCAACAACTCTTAACCTGCCTAAGAATACAGCATCTTCAGCCCATTGAAAAGGACCTTACCCCACTAGAGGCAATTTTAAAGTCAGAAAATCATAAGGAATCACAACCAGACCTGATTCATAGGATATTGCTGTTATAAGCTTGACCTACTTGATTGTATGCTCTAAGCAGACAGGGGCTGTTTAGTATTCTATCCTGTACATTCTTTCTTTTAAAACTAAACAGTATCCTGAATGTCACAATGCTAACACCATTTCTTTTATTCTTAATTACATATATTAGTATCAAACAATAGGTGGATGGTAGAACTAAGAAAAGAGTGCTTTTCAGACTACACATCACTTGGCTGCTTGACAAGTGGAAAACTACAGAAAAGTTTATCCATCAAATATTTGCATTCTAATTTTAGCTCTCAAGCAATCCAATGCATAAATGTGGAACAAAGAATTTTCTTTATGTGGAGCTTTGTTTACTTGCATTTTCCACTGGTAACGTAAGAGAAATCTGCCAAATTTACAGCACCTACAGTGAAGTTGTACACATAATACATTTTATTAAAGGAAATATAAATATATTTTTAAAATATAGAATAATTTCAGGATGGCTTAAATGCATAACAAGTAGGAAAATATGCAATATATTATACATATGTATAAAGATTATATATACATGCATATGAACTGGTTTCAATAAAAAGTACCCACATGTGTGTGAATGTATATATAGAAGAATAAATTCCTAGGAGGAAAGCAAATTGGTTCTAAATAAAACAGTTACAAAGTTCAATGAAAGACTCTTCAAAGTAATAAAAATAAAAAACTACACAACAATTTATATGGCTAGGCGTATAAGATTACCACCAAAGGTAGGAAGGCTGCTAGTACATAACTGTGTCATAAATAAAAATGAAGTTTCAGAACAGAAGTGCAGCTTATTCAAACATTGAAAGCAATGGGCGTACTAAAACTCTATTAGCACATGGAAACAATTGCACTACTTTTTATCTGAATATATGCTCCACTGATTTTTACTTTTTGTTTTTATTTTTTAAATTATTATTTAAAATGAAGTTTTTAGAGTATAAGTTCAGGCATGGGGAATGTTAGTATTAGCTTTTCCTTTACAGTAATGTGTAAGGTCACATATATTAATAATCTGTTTTTGAACAGATTCCTTTTCTTAAGAGTTTTGAGAAGGTACCACTTTTTTTTGCAATTTTTTCTTTCTAATATTTCTGAAAATATAATACATTTGCATGCTTCAAAACTCATCGTGCTATAAACAGGTAACACACAACAGCAAGTTCACAACTTTTATTGAACCCATTTGAGTACTTAGGCTGCAAGGCAGCCAATTGATCCAAACGTCTAAGACTAGAGCCTACAGGGAAACACAAGATATGAGCAGTGGCTTACCTGGGCGGGATGGAGCTGGGCAGGAAGGCTTCAGCTGGAGTTATTAGCAAATGGGTGGAGGTTGAATGTGCACTGGCAAAGTGTGAAGGCCCTGAAACTGCAAATACTGGAGAGCCTGCCAACTGAGGACTCAGAACATTTGGATTTATTTCTGAGAAAGTCTCCGCTGTGTTGCAGGACCAGAATGGGGGAACAGCAGCTGCCAGGGAGGGTCACAGAGTTTATCTGTCTTTCCTACAAACCTGTAAAACCATCACCCTTGCAGGTAGGGTGGGGAGAGATCAGCACACGGGCACTTTTAGAGCAATGGTGAGAACCCATTGCCGCTAGGGAAAGGAAACAAGAAAAAAGAAACTTCAACCCTGGAGGAAGGGCATAAGGATGTACTGGACTCAGAACTACAAAACTAGCTGTTGGACTGAGAATGAGGGACATAGTGCCTAAGACAAAGACTTAATCAGAACAATAGAGAACAACCAAACCTGCGACCCTCCTACCCCCACCACCAATGCACACACTTCCGGAAAGGTAGCATCCAACAACAAGGAATTTGCAAAAGACAGATCTTCACTGAGGCTCAGTATAAAGGGATGATTAAAAGGTTAGTTGTGGAGTAGGCATTGAAATAGAAAGCCCTTTTACAGCCTCCACCTTAAACACACGATATACAACCAGAAGACTGAAACCAGTGGTACACTGAGAGTAACCATAGCAACAACAAACCTGAAAACCAGGTTTAATAGGTTAAATAAATTGCTCTCCACAAAGTCCTATAAGAAGAAAAGCATGCCCATTTCCAAGCATAAAAATTATTTACCTTAATTTATTTTGTCTCACACAATATGTTCATTTTTCAAGAATAAATTAGGAAGAAGGCATACAAAAAAGGCAAGGAAGAAAAAGTGCATTCCTAAGAAACAGCAATCATTAGAACCAAACTCAAATATAATATCAATGTTGGATGGATCTGAGAGGAAATTTAAAATAACTATAATATGTTAAAAGCTCTAAAGGAAAAAGTAGACAATATATAAGATAGGTGGTTAAATTTAGCAGAAATATAGAAATTATAAGAAAGATTCCAATGGAAACACCAAAATGCATTGACAGAGATGAAGAATATCTTCAATGAACTGGGTACAGCCAAGGAAGGAATCCATATATGCAAAGAAAGGTCTAAAGAAATCACCCACGATAGAATGCAGACTGTGACAAGGAACCAGCAAATGAATGAAAGAAACACACTGAAGGGAGTGAGGCAGAAAAAGCCAAGCCAAGAACTCTGGAAAACAAGGTTCTGACTGGATGATATAAGGATTGAGACAAAAATAACTGTAGAAAAACACTAGTCTAATTGGTAAACTTGTTTTATACGTTCGTATGGGACCTATTACCATGTTGTTTATTATGAATACTAGGCTTGAACAATAAATAAATTGTAGATAATGTGAGTCAGACTTCATACTTTTGAACAAAGAAGGGGAATCTTTCAAAAGGATAGAGAAGTCAAACTTAAAAAGAGCTCCCAGTAACCAGACTCTCAATAACCAAAATACTTTGCATAACAAAATAAATAATAATAGAATTTGGATTACAACCCAAAAATAAAATAACTATCTATGAATCTGATTACTTTAGGTTTTACCAACATGTAAAGTGGTTAGAAACCACTACTTCTATCCTTACAACAAGAAAAAAGCCAAATCAGCTGAAAATCAATGACTTTTTTAAACCCATCAGAAAAATGAGGTCACAGGACAAGCTGCATTCCCCAAATCCACAGAATCAGGTGCATCTGGAGAGAGAGCGCCTCTGATATTTGATTACTTGGAGCAGAAACTGCCAGTGAGGATCACTTATCTAGTGAGGACTGGGAATTGCCAGAGGTCATGTATAGACTAGGGAAGGTGAGAAGCTCCTAGAGGCAGCTGTAAGAGGAGACCCCCATGGTTTCTGAGGCTTTTCCTCTAGCCACACCACCAGGTTTTCATTGGAAGATCTGAGAAAGCTCCCCAAGTTGCCCTGACAGGGAGAAGGGAAAAGGGATTCATTGTGAAAAGCTCCTAGACCCTTCTCTCTAATAAAGTCTTAATCTCCAGGGTGAAAGACATCACCCGAGGGCAATTCTGAAACTTTATCTCAGTTTAGGGAAAGGAAATGCTCTCCACTTTAGCCTGATCCTGACTTCCCATTTCACTTAAGAAGGGAAAAGATAGTCAAAAGGAAGAGAGCTTTAAGAAAATATACTGTAGCCCTGCCCAATCATTGGCTGAGCGTCAACCTATGAACCAGGAGGTCACAGTTCAATTCCTGGTCAGGGAACATACTTGGGGTTTTGGGTTTCATCCCCAGTAGGAGGTGTGCAGGAGGCAGCCGATCAATGATTCTCTCTCATCATTAATATTTCTCTCTCTCTCCGTCTCCCTTCTCTGAAATCAATAAAAATGTTTTAAAGATATATATATATACCCTAGAAAACTTTTAATTGAAGTCTTCGTGATTCATTCTCATAATTGCTTGGAATTCTATTGTTTGGATACACCACAGTTTATTTCAACAGACCTCTATTTTTGGACTCTTAGGTGTCTCTAATCTTTTTTTTTTAATATATTTTATTGATTTTTTTATAGAGAGGAAGAGAGAGGGATAGAGAGTTAGAAACATCGATGAGAGAGAAACATCGATCAGCTGCCTCCTGCACACCCCCCACTGGGGATGTGCTCGCAACCAAGGTATGTGCCCTTGACTGAAATCGAACCTGGGACCCTTCAGTCCGCAGGCCGACGCTCTATCCACTGAGCCAAACCGGTTTCGGCTCTAATCTTTGGTAAATAAAAATAATATGCTGTGAATAGCTTTGTACATTACATATATTATCTCATGTATGGGCCAGTGTTAATTTGGGATAGATTTCTGGAATTAGGACTGTTGTATCAAAGAGCAAATATAGCTTTAATTGTGATAGTTTCACATTCTCTTGCAGAATGGTAGGATCATTTTTCATTCCCACCATCAATATAATAGAGCACCTATGTATCCACAGCCTCACTGTGGGAATCCTAAAGTTTTCAAAATGTTACTATTTTTCTAATAGCATCATGATGTTATCATTCTTTCTACACCTAAGTAAAATGAGTCCTAAAGAGACTGTCTTTCTCATATAAATAACTAGTATCATTTAGAGATGAGTCCATTAGGAGGTAATCTTGCTCCTATGGAATAAAGTGAACCAGGGCAGCACGTTACATACACAAACTGAGCAAATACTTACATCAGATTGCTTGATAGACAGAAACTGTGCCCGTTTGATATCAAATAATCATTCTAAATTATTTACTTTCTTGTTCTTTTTATTTATTTCTGTTATTAACAGATCTATTTTTATATTTATGTAGACACTTCAGCTTGAATGTATACTTAGATACATATCATCACAATTTTAGAGTCCATAACTCAAAAGTGGCAAAATTAAACTCCCGTCGAAGTCTAGATAGTGATTACCTGTGGTGGAGTTGTAAGTGGCAGAGTGAACCAGAGAGCTTCTGGGATGCTGGTTATGTTCTGTTATGTGTTGGTTATGTATCTATGCATTGTGCACTTTTTCTATACATATCATATAATTCAGTAAAATGTGTAAAAAATATTTCATGCCTTAAGCCTCTACCAGGCAGTTTAATTGAACACCAGTCTGTGTCCATGTTCTTCCTTCTATCTTAGTGAGGAATAAGAGCATGTTCTCATTCTTTTTTCTCTATAGCCAAATGTTGGGACAAGAATAAAACTTATTCTACATATTTTGATGTGAATTAATGTCATTTAAAAAATGTTTTATTGATTTTAGAGAGAGGAAGGGAGAGGGAGGGAGAGAGAGAGAGAGAGAAACATTGATGTGAGAGAGAAACATCAATTGGTTCCCTCCCTCCCATATGCCCCCAACAGGGGATTGAACTCACAATCTAGGTATGTGCCCTGACCAGGAATCAAATAAGTGACATTTTGCTGCACGAGTCAATGCTTAACCAACTGAGCCACACCAGCGTGTACAGAAATGTCTCTCTCTCTCTCTCTCTTTTTTTTTTTTTGTCATTTTTAATATCAAGTCAAGCAGTGAAAATTAACCATTGTTGATTCCAGGATGGCATTAGAATACCAATTTGATGCAGGAAAGTGGTGTAAAGGTCTGTGGGCTTTCATTCATCTGGGTAACTGCAGACATGCTCATGGTTCTTTGAAAGCAGGCTCCCAACTGAGCTTGTGCAAAAAACTTTTTGCCTGGACTTAGAACTTCAGTTCCAACCTCCCTAAGTGCACCATCTAGCCAATCCTCTCTAAGTTTGGGAATTTTCTCAGTGTGTTGCCCAGTGTATTAGTTAGGGTTCTCCAGAGAAACAGAACTAATAGGCTAGATAGAGACAGAGACAGAGACATGTTTATTGTAAGAATTTGCTGACACAGTTATGGAGGCTGAGAAGTCTCCTGACTTGCTCTTTGCAAGTTGGAGAACCAGGAAAGCTCAAGTCCAAAGTCCTGAGAACCAGTAGGTAAAGAACCAGGAGTACTTAAGTCCAAGAGCAGAGAAGATGGATGTTCCAGGTCAAACAGAGAACAAATTTGCCTTCCTTCTACCTTTTTATTTTATTTAGGCCCTGGGAGATTAGATGAGGCCCACCTACATTGATGAGGGCAAGCTCTTCTACTCAGTCCACCAATTAAGTGTGAATCTCTTCCAGAAACACCTTCACAGACACACCCAGAAACAATGTTTTACCCTCTCTCTGTGCACCCCTTAGCCCAGTCAAGTTGACACATAAAACTAACCATCACACCCAGGTAGTGGTCTGGGCCCTTTATTTTTTTCAGGACTAGGGGACCTTTTCCTCCTTTGCAGTCTTGGAAAATACCACCAGCTCTCTTGCTGAGTTTGTCCCCCTGCCCACTCTAACTCCAAAGCCTCATAATTCTCTCCTCATACTTCCTGCCAACAAGACTCCATTGAACATAAAAAATAAAGAGCTAAATACCAGGAAGGGAACATGTCTTAAAGGGACACTACAAAGCCATCCAACTCCCCATACAAAGACATTTAAAAAAGTGTTTTAGAGAAAGTGAAAAGGAAAATATACAATTAGAGAATTTAAAAAACAACAAATAAATATTTCAATAAACTACACTGCCATATTTTTTCCAAATAATCTAACTCTTATTTCAAGTACTATGTGAGACTCCCCAAAAGGCATAAACTTAACCATTCTTGTGGTCCTTAAATTATCAAGATGGGGGATATTTTATTTATCAGGAAACCTCTGAAAGGTTGTTGTTTTAGTGACTGGGAAGAACACTTTTATAAGCTTCCTTTTGGGGAGAAGGTAGAGAGCAATGATCAAAACCTCAAATGCCATCATATAATAGCAAGAAGCTAACTTCAAGGAAAATTAAATTCAGTTACCTCTAGGGAATGTGTTTTATTAGGAGCCAAAGTAGTGGTTGCCCTTAACTTGATTAAATATTAATCAATGATGCTTCAGAACACAAGGTAAAAAGCAGTCATATGCATATGTAAAAAATTGTTTACATATCCTTTTCTGGCAACTAAAGATAAAGCCTCCCTTTCTCATAATGCTTTACTAAGTTGTCATTTAACATTTTAGAAATATTGTAATTTAAACTTTTAAAAAATACATTTTATATCATTATAGTAACCTAAGTTGTATCTGTAAATATTTTAGTGCAGTCACTATAATTATTTAACAGCATTTAAAGTCATGATTTAAGGCTGGTTTTCTATATATGTATTTGTTTAAGTGTTGAAAATACAATAAAAAATCATAATTAGTTTCATAAATGCTGAAGAGAACTATTAGATTTTCTGATAGGGAAATCAGATACTCAAGGTTTTCCTTTATGCTTCCTCACTCTCCCTATTTTGTTTGTTTTTTCTCCAGGTGTTGTTTTTTTTGTTGTTGTTGTTGTTTTTTAATGGTTGGAGGAGTGAGGAGAGCAGGCATAGTGGAGAGGGAGTAAAGTGTGTGTGCGAAGGGAGAGACTTCATTGTACAGAAAGGTCATTAACTGTGATGCAAACGCCAATGTTTCCATGGAAACCTCTGTCCACTACAGAATATACTAGAGCAATTTTTGAACCATTTGTCCATTTGATTAATTATGTCTTTGTGCCGAAGGCAGCTTGGCTTGATTGTCTCATCATGTATTAGAGAAGCTACTGCTCTAACAAATGGGCCTATTGTTTTGGGCCTATTCATCTTGGTGCATCCCTGCAAGCTGACAGACATTTCAACAAAATGACTGTCCCTTAATGAGCTGCAGCCTGTCAGAATTGTTTAGGACTTCATGGGAGGCACAGACCATGGTCATGACAGCCTCAGTTATTATGACAATGAGTGGGATGTCTATAAAAGAGCCTATGCAAATACAATGATCCCCATTTTGATATAACGTAGTTGCTTTCTAATTATCAAACTTACATATATTATAGTCATAATTTTGTTCCAACATAAGCAATAAAGTTTTCTGACAACTAAGTTACCATGATTACCAAATCAAAAAGAGTAAATCATTCTTCATAATTTGATAGGATTGTTCTTCGTTTCTAATTATCTGAAAAATAGTAGTAATGCATTTATGGGAACTGGTTAATGGAAGCAAAAACCAACGTTTTTGTTATATTCTGATAGTGTTCATGTTGAGTTTTTAGCACTCCAAATGAATGCAAGCTAATTTTACTTGAACTAATGTTCCTAAGAAAAACAGACACACACACGCACACACACACACACACACACACACACACACACACACACACACAAAAAAAAAAAAAACTTGAGGAAGACCCATAATATTTAAAGAAAATAAATATATTTTTAGTAAATGGTACAAATACAACATTTTTCTGGCTCTCTAGTACATATAATATGGTAGAATAATAAACTGCTCTGGTTTGAGACTATGCACCTGTTGATTTCTCTGGAGACTTGGAAGTATTATTACCCCAATGCCCAAGCATCTTTTATAGAGATCAGTACTTAATAATATGTGTTTTCCTATCTGTACTAAATTGTAATAATTCTCTTAAAAAGAAAGAACGTATTGGCAATTTTGATTTCATGTTTGCTCAAAGCAAGAGTAGATTCTCCCTCAGAACAGATGAATGTACTTTCTAAGAGGGATGGTGTGCCAGTCACAGCCAGAGTCAATACGCCTGAAACATCCCCTTTGCCAAAAGTTAATTATGACACTTAAGAAATGCCTCCTACACATTTTTAAATTGTATATTTCAGTTTGGCTTCTATAACTCTTCTCTGCAGGGAAGACTCATGGAGCATCACTGTATGGGATTTGTGCTTTAACTATTTCTCTATACAGAATCAATAATTAAGTTGTGTCCGTAAATTCACAGATGGAAATCACCACTCTGTAGCTACCAGCAGCCACACTTAATCAGTTAATAACAGGGGATTAAACTTAATTCAGATTAATTTGTATTAGTATAGAGTTTGTAAATCAATTGCTTTCATATTAATTTACATGTCGTCTAGACATGACATCATGTTGATTCTTTGTGTGGTTCAACTACTGATTACAGACTTTAAGGGTAACAGATGCAAACTTTTTGTTTAAAGCTCTAAACATAAATCAAGGCTAGAGTGGTGATCCAGTTTGCTTCAGGATAATATAAGTTTGGTAGAAAACTATATATTAAAATCTGGAATAGAATAAATTTAACCTGTTTAACACTGAAAATGTCTTCTGATAAAGATGAAGAGAGATAGATTTAATTGATGTTGAGATAAAATTTTTAAAAATTAAAGTCCCCAAAACTCCATTGCTGTGTAAGAGACTAAAACACTATTAAAATTATTATTACTTACAGATTTCAGTTGCATTTCTATATGTTCCATTCAGGGTCTATACTTTACATAATAGAGTTAACTGTTCTGTGAAAAGTATTTAATTCTGATAATTCATTTCATTCAAATATCTCTTAACTTCTTAAACTTTAATGGTCTTAATTCTGAAATACAGTAGAGAGTTGTAATAAAAAGTAAACCAACTAAAATAAATATGAAACACCATCAAAATTCATTTACCAGAACCTACTAAAGAAGCCCAACCCTTAAATCTCAGTTTTTCTTATTTGGCTTCTATGTGGATTTTAAGATGGGCATATCCAATAGAGTTAATCATTATTTTCACCTTTACCTCTTCTGAGTTGGTTTAGAAAATGAGCTTTGCCATTTTCAGGATATATGTTACAGTTACCTGGTTTCTTTAAGTCGATGTCAGTTATATATAATGCATTTTATAAACCCATTTTTATTTATTGGAATATCTATTTTCTCCCTACAAAAATAGTATTATTTATGTGCATGCTGGAAAGTCATTGCAAAAAAAAAAAAAAAAGGACTCAGTGCTATGTCAAAATATTCTCTATTCTTGGGTGGATGAGAAAGGGAAAATGCCAATACAGTGCTACCTTTGTTACATCTAGTTTATATTATCCTTAAAGCCTGGCATTATTTCAACTCTGCTAAGTAATCCTATTGTTTTCTGTAATCTATATAGAAGACTGCTCCTACCACTAAACTTATGGATATTTTCATATTCATGAAACTATCATTTCATGTTAATAAGCATGAATAGCAAAAGCATTATTCTCTTTATATATCTATACACTACCGGTGATACCCACTATCACCTTTGCCCTGGAGTAACTCTTAATTTGGGAGAGCTTACATGAAATTTCATTTTCAATATATCGTTTTAAAAATCTGAAAATAATTTTAAACTTAAAATTTAAACTTAAAGTAATTTCCCTTTTAGCACTGCATTAGTTGTGACCCACAACATTTAATATGTTGTATATTCATTCAGTTCAATGCATTTTTATGTCCTTTAAAACTCCTTATTCAACTCATGGATTATTTAAAAATGTGTGATTTAATTTAAAGATTTTGGAGATTCTCTTGTTAATTTTCTGTTATTGATTTCTAGTCTGATTCCATTGTGATCAGAAAGCACATTCTGTATAATTGTAAGTTTTAAAATTTGTTGAGGTTAATTTTATGGCCTAACATGGTATATCTGTACTTACCATGGCATATGTTCTATGGGCACTTGAAAAGAATGTATTTTCTACTGTCATTGTGTGAAATGTTCTATAAATGTTCATTAGATCCTGTTGATTAATGGTATTGGTAAGCTCTTCTAAAGAATTGCTGGTTTTCTAGGTGGAGTTGAGAAAGAGATGTTGAGGTCTGCAATTATAACTGTGAATTTGTTTATTTTTCCTTTCAGTTCTCTCAAGTTTTGCTTCACATATTTTGAAGCTTAATAACAGTTTGGTACATCTACAATTATGATGGCTATGTCTTCTTGGTGGAATGAATTAACCCTTTTATCATTATATATAATGTTCTTCTTTGTCTCTCATAATTTTCTTTGCTCTAAAGTATATTTTATCTACATGAATATTACCACTTTTGCTTTCCTTTGATAAATGTTTTCACTGAATGATTTTATTCCATCATTTTACTTTCAACCAGTCTATACTATTACATCTGAAGTGACACACAAGGGCAGCGAGGGTTCTTTTCTGCTGATGGACTGACTGGGCAGGCGTTCCAGGTCCACACGTGGGTCCACTGACATTGTGGTGAGATAACCTCATTACAACTGGGCAATGATAACCATTTCTATTCTCCTTTAGGCCTCTTTTGGCACTATTCTCGTGGAGAAGGCAAGGCGACCTCTTTGTTACTACTCAGCAAGGTGGAAAATCCCAACTTCCTATTGGGTGTTCTCTGCGTCATCCCAGTGGAGGTGTTGAGGTGCCTCATTACAGCCTTACAAGTGTGGAGGTCCAGACTGCTCACTCAGTCTATGGGTGTGGTGGGAGCAAAGCCCCAACTTTTTGTTTGTTTGTTTGTTTGTTTCGTTTTTTGTGGTGTTTGGCTGGAGTAAAGTGATCATTTCCATCTTTCAGTCTACTTACGTTTCTTTCATATTTACTATCCAGTTGTACGTAGCAGGAAGAATAGAGAAAAGTTTTTCTACTTCATCTACCAACTGGAACTCTCTGGGCACATGTTAAAGAACATAAGACAAAAAACATCATTTGTTGAATTTTTAAATATTCTAACCGTAGATAAATTTGTCAATATAAATTATACTTGGATGTCTCCAGAATCCCAGTCAATATTTATTATGTCTTAACAAGAAAAGATTTTCTTTGGTAGATATTTAATAATGGACATTTATAATACTAAATTATTTGTGTTAGTCAAGTAATCCCAAATTTGAGTGGTTTACAATAGCACTTATGTGACTCTTACAAACTGGTCTTTAGGTAAGCTATGGTTCTACTTAAGGCTGTGTGTCAGACTCAGGTTTTCTGATTTGGGACTGTGGGTCTGTTCCTCATGTTTTCTCATTCTGGAACCAAAGCTCAAGGAGCTACCTCTCTGAGCATCTGCTATTATTTCATGGCAAGGGCAGGAATAAGAAACTCACTGGTATATGTAATGACTATTAAAGCACCTGCCCAGAACTAGTACATTCTCTCTTTTGTTAATATTTTATTGGCCAAAGCAAGTCTCTTGGCCAAACCTTAAGTCAAGTGAGTGCAGAAGTATATTTCTTCCTTAGGAAACAGACATGTTACATGGCAAAGGGCACTGATATATAACCTTTTTTTAAAAGAGGGAGGGAATAGCCCTAACTGTTTTGGCTCAATGTATAGAGCCTTGGCCTGCGGACTGAAAGGTCCCAGGTTCGATTCCAGTCAAGGGCATGTACATTGGTTGAGTGCACATCCCAAGTGGGAGGTGTGCAGGAGGCAGCTGATCGATGTTTCTAACTCTCTATCCCTCTCCCTTCCTCTCTGTAAAAAATCAATAAAATATATTTTTTTAAAAAGAGGGAGGGAATATATGTGAAATTTTTACATCCTATCTAATAAAAGATTAATATGCAAATTAACCATCACTCCGCTACACCCACAAGCCATGCCCACCAGCCAAGCCCACCAGCCAATCAGGAGCAAATATGCAAATAAACCCAACCAAGATGGCTACCACCACAGGGAGCAGGAGGGTGGCTTGGGTTTCCCTGGTAATGGAGGAAGCCAAGCTTTCCACCTGCCCTTGCCGGCCTAGGCCTCCACTCAAGGCTACAAAGTTTCAATGATAGAAGATACATAAACCCAAACAGAAATGGCGGTAGCCACGGAACTGGAAAGAGCAGGAGACTAGGGTTGCCCCGGCGATGGAGGAAGCCAAGCTTTCCGCACACCCTGGCCGGCCCAGGCCTCCGCTTAAGGCTACAAAGTTTCAATTATAGAAGATAAATAAATCCCAACAGAAATGGCTGCCACCACGGAGCAAGCAGAAGGCTTGGCTCCGCTCTAGGCTACAAAGTTTCAATTGTAGAAGATAAATAAACCCCAGATACCAGGGCCTCCACTTGGGTCACCGGGGGGCGTGGCCTGCCTGCAAACCACCACAGGCCCCTTGCCCAGGCTGCCCCACGCCCCAAGGGAATCCCCACCCTGATCCGGGACATCCTTCAGGGCAAACCAGCTGGCCCCCACCTGTGCACCAGGCCTCTATCCTATCTAATAAAAGAGTAATATGCAGATTGACCATCACTCCAACACACAAGATGGCTGCCCCCATGTGGTAAAAGATCCTGCCCCCATGTGGACACAAGATGGCCGCCACAAGATGGCCAGCAGGGGAGGGCCATTGGGAGGGACCAGGCCTGCAAGGGAGGGCAGTTGGGGGTGATCAGGCCAGCAGAGGAGGGAAGTTGGGGGCAAACAGGCT
Organism: Plecotus auritus; assembly: GCF_963455305.1. NCBI lineage: Eukaryota > Metazoa > Chordata > Mammalia > Chiroptera > Vespertilionidae > Plecotus > Plecotus auritus. The sequence goes on along the minus strand of NC_137776.1, from coordinate 143,589,291 downwards.
TGCAGAGAAAGGCAGTTGGGAGGGACCCAGGCCTGCAGGGGAGAGCAGTTCGGGGGGACCAGACCTGCAGGGGAGGGCAGTTAGGGGTGACCAGGCCTGCAGGGGAGGGGAATTGGGGGGGACCCAGGCATTCAGGGGAGAGCAGTTGGTGGGGACAAGGCCTGCAGGGGAGGGCAGTTAGGGGAAAACAGGCTGGCAGGGGAGCAGTTAAGCATCAATCAAGCTGGCAGGGGAGTGGTTAGGGGGTGATCAGGCTGGCAGGTAGAAGGGGTTAGGGGCAATCAGGAAGGCAGGCAGGCAAGCAGTTGGGAGCCAGCAGTCCTGGATTAAGCCCAGTGGGATCAGGCTTAAACGGGCAGTCGGACATCCCTCGAGGGGTCCCAGATTGGAGAGGGTGCAGGCTGGGCTGAGGGACACACACCCCCGTGCACGGATTTTGTGCACTGGGCCTCTACTTGTACAATAATGAGGAAATACTCAGGCTCTAATATGTTAATTGAGAAGAAACCCAAATATATTAAAAAGTACAGACTGTAAAAATATATTTTATATTAAAGATACAAATCGCACCTAGGCAAAAAATAGCTCTATAGTGCATTGTGAAATTTTTCATATATGCTTTAAAAGAATAACTAGTAATTACTGGCCAGATGGCTCAGTTGGTTGAGCATCATCCAAGAGGTTGTTTGATTCTGGGTCAGGGCACATACCTGGGTTGTGGGATCGATCCCCAGTCAGGGAGCATACGGAAGGTAACTGATTAATGTTTCTCTCTCACATCAATGTTTCTCTCTCTCTGAGCATATCCTCAGGTGAGAATTTTTTTTAAAAAAAGAACTAGTAATTACTTTAAATTAAGTTTGTGTCAAGTAGGTAATCTGAAATCTATATTAGTTATCAACTTAATTTTTAAAATAAATATTATAACAGTTATCTTCAGGTCAGTATTTTTCAGCCTACTAATGTTTTACTCTGCATTCCTAAATTTCCATTAGAATATAGGTATATCTATCAAGACAGAGATACATCTAGATATATTTATATATCCCATGGTTTTATGAAGTCTTATATTAAGGCTAGACACAGAATAATTCACAAAATGATAACAAGAGAAAAAAAGAATTTTTAGGCAGCTGGAGAGAGAAAAAAAATTAGAAAGATAGTGTTCTCTACTGCAAACTATTTTAAGTAAAGAATCTGGGGCAAAATTTTACATGGATTCTTCTTTCTAAATGAAAGAATTGATTCTTATCCCCACAAATTCAATAGTGAGCTCATATTATTTCCACATAAAGAATTCCAGCATAAAGGAAGTATAGTGAATATAAATTAGTCTGTATTGCTTACCTTTGTTTAGTTACGTATCTTGCTATTTTGTGATAATTGCATACGGATTATACTAGTTATCTAGCCTGATACACAATCAACTTAAATAAATGGAACCTAATATTACTTGATGCTTTTTGTATACAAAGCCCTGTATACAGTAATTGAAAAGAAACGTGGAAATAATCTGATTCCATTGTTCTTCCTAAAAGACTTCCATCCTTAACATCTTGTTTTTAAAAACTACTGATAGTGAGATACTTTTTAACACCTATGACTATGGGAAAGAGCTTGCACTGAATTGAAATGCGCCTTGCTCTAATTCATATCTAATAGTGATTATAATTATAATAATTATTTTTCTAATTTCTAGCAGGAAATCATAAATTGGAATAGTAGACCCTCAAAATGACCTAACTAATTTATGTACTGTTTAAGTAATTTAATAGAGAAGATGAGACAAATGTCCATGTCCAAACAGAAAAAAATCCGAGTTAATACACTGTGTCTACACTGGAGATATAGGAGAGAGTATATAATTTGGGGAGAGGGGAATATAAGGGACAGAGGAAACAAAAATAGAGGGATGGGCAAAAATAGATTTACAGTTATAATATAAATAATATAATAATTAATAAATAATAATGTATGAATACACTCGTACATGTACACACAACTGTAAAGCTACTGTTATCCACCCCTGTATTATTTTTAGGGTGGATTTGACATGGGCTTTAAATTTCAGGTGCAATTCTAGCAGTAAAATGTGGAAGATAAGTAAAAAGAAGTAAGAGTATAAGTGAAAGGTATTAAAGTGAATGTGTAATTATGCTAGGAGAAGGAGGAGCTAAGACTTAACAGGGAGACTGGGTCCCTGTATTAGTCTGCTCAGGCTGCATAACAAAATACCACTGATTGGATGGCTTCAACAACAAAAAATTTATTTTCTCATAGTTCTGAAGGCTAGAAATACAAAATTCAAGGTGCCATCAGAGCTGGTTTCTGATGATGCCTCTCTTCCTGGCTTGTTGGTGTCTGCCTCTTACTGTGTCCACATATCACCTTTCCTCTGTATGCACATGGAGAGAGAGGAAAGAAAGCTCTGGTGTCTACCTCTCTATAAGGGCACAGTTTTCTAAGATTTGGGCCCCAATATTATATCATTTAACTTAATTACCCCCTTAAAGGTCTTATCTCTAAATACAGCCACATTTAGTTTCGAATTTCAACATATGAATTTTGAAGGACCACATTTCAGTCCCCAAGTGGACAACATTCAAAACAAACTGAAAATTTTGGACTTAATTCAATTAGAATGAGGAAGCCATTGATGCAAGAACCTAGATTAGGAGAATGACATCTACTAGTAAAGTTTTCATTAAAGTGGGTAGAACTTCTTGATTACCTCCCTGTAAGTCTAGAACCAAGCATGACATAACCTATTGCAAAGATTCAAAAATAATGATAGTACAAATATCTATGGAGGGTCATTTGAGGCCAAGAAGTAAATGGATCCCAAAGAAATCTTTATTTGTGACAATATAAATACAAAGAAACCACATTTATTTAAACTCAATCACTCATTCCAATAAAAACATTTGGTATCCTATCTAATAAAGAGGAAATATGCTAATTGACCATCATGCCCTCACAAAGATGGTGGTGCCCACAGCCAATAAGGAAGAAATATGCTAATTGACTATCACGCCCTCAAAGATGGCGGTGCCCACAGCCACAAGATGGTGGTGCCCAGTCCCCTCAGCCCCGGTGGGGTGGCAGGTGCCTGGCTGCTCTGCACGCCTGCCTCCAGAGTCCCCCAGTCCCCTCAGTCCCTCAGATGCCCAGGGCTGGCCCGAGGCACAGGCAAGCCTTGGATGGCAGCTGCCCAGCCACCCAGGGCCAGCCCAAGGCACAGTTGAGCCTTGGATGGCAGCTTCCCAGTTTGCACAGGGCCACCTAAGACTCAGGTAACCAGGGCCGGCTGAGCCTTGTGCTGTTGGCAGTGGCAGCAGCAGAAGTGTGATGGGGGCGTCGCCTTCCCCTGATCGCTGGGTCACCTCCTGCCCCTGAGGACTCCCAGACTGTGAGAGGAGGCAGGACGGGCTGAGGGACCCCTGCCTCCAATGCATGAATTTTCATGCACCAGGCCTCTAGTAATAAGATATATCCCTATACAAATCTAAGCTGTAGTTCTACATGTCTGCATGAAATGAGTCTCTTAAAAATATTGAAGCTAAATAGTCCATGTGAACTACACATGTTTTATTTTAACATTACTATGAAAATGTAGATACAAAAGTTTCTGCCTTCAATGGGTGAATATAATTTTATTTTTTTATGCTCACCTGAGGGTATATTTATTGAGGGACGGAGGGAGGGAGGGAGGGAGGGAGGGAGGGAGGGAGTGAAGGAAGGAGGGAAAAAAAGAGGGAGGAAGGGGGAGAGAGAGAGAAACATAGATGTGAGAGAGAAACATCAATTTGTTGCCTCCTCTATGCACCCTGACTAGGAGTGGAACCCACAATCTAGGAATGTGCCCTGATTGGGAATTGAACCCACAACTTTTGGTGTACCAGATGACATTCCAACCAATTGAGCCAGGGTGGGTGAATACAATTTTAGAGTTTTTCTTTTTTTTACTACTTTATAAATTACTAAGAGCTTTTGTCATTTCATTTATTTTTAGCTAGAAAAATTTAGACATGATTTATGGAGATTTAAAATAAGGCAATATGAAATAGAAAGCTAAAAACACAATCTCATTAATTCACAACTTAAAAATTATGCCACCAAAATGGGAAAATATTTTGGGATTTTTCCTCATAATTTCCAATATTGCCTATATAATCTAAATTCATCACATAATTAAATATTTTCTGGCTTTATTTTTGTCAACTCAGTGCTTATGCTTTTTTAACTCTTGTTTAATTGGGTATGTTTTCCTACCTATTGCAACATACAGACTACTAAGACCTGTTTCCATCATTCCTATCAAAGTTTATTAAAGAAAATGCAAAAGTAATTCAAACTAGTCATGATTTTTAAAAACCCTAAAAAGAATTTTTCTGTAATTTGTAATTTCATACTGAATGTTAAGATGTAGCAAAAGATATTTTGTCATGTGTGAAAATAAGGCATCTGATTTCTGAGTACCACATGCAAGGAACATTAATTATATCAACAAAGATGCAAAAGATTCATTTGACTCTCAGGTAAGGGGATAACATAATGTATGCTCACCATCATTTATCTCTTGTGGTTGGCTTCCAAAAGACAATATTACATTGAATAGTAAAGAAATCTCATTTGAATGAAAATGGATAACAAGTTTATTATGGAAATATATAGTTGCAGTATCTTCCAAATAATAAATTAGAACATTTGGTGAGAAGGCATGTATCAAGGGAAGATTATATTTTTAAACTTAAGCCATCTCTTTATATTCTCTGAGGTTTTTATACCTTCAATTTGTTTGCATAGCAAGGAAAGGATGATGATAATTCTTTATCAGGCGGAAGAGAACTTGTCACAGAGAGCGTAAGTATGCCTAGGCTGAATTATATTGAAAGAGTGTTGAGAATTTGCCTTCAGACCTAGGAAGTCACTTGCTTTTTTATTTTGTTTTGGGGGATAATTCATGGGGGAAAGGGAGATGTGCAGAAACAGAAGGGGAAAACATTGACATACCAGCAACTGAAGAAAGAATAAGGGCTGTTCGACTCAATTGAAGAAAGAATAAAGGCTGTTCGTCTCAGTCACTATGTCAAGTAGCATCACCCGATTGCAGTTTTCTGCTCCATTCTGGAAAAGTAAGGCTAGTAGAAAGATAGAATTTATTTTCTGAAAAAATTAAGGCTAATAGAAAGGTAGGATTTATTTTCACCATAAATTAGATTTGAAAAAGTTACTAGACTTTTGACCTGATAAAATCCAGGGGAGAGAAAGGGAGTCTTTCTTGAATGGAATCCAAAGAATTTCGTAATTTCTTATTCTTGATTTGACTCCTCTTAATTTCCACTAGCAGAAGACTCCCAGGAACACACCTTTGGTTAAAAAAACAAAAACAAAAAAATAGGACATTATTACCTGCTGCAACAAAAGAGACCACACACCCTAGGGAATCACGGGGTACTTCAAAAGAATGAGGGTAAAATTAGGGAAAGAGTGCTTCTAGGGTTTGGGGGGCTGGAGTCACAGGCTGACCAGAGGAGTGACTTATTAGATTGTATATCCTAGGGAGTTGCTGGAACCCTCAGAGGTCTTTATCTTTACGATTTATGAATTCATGTGGAATCACTGTTGCTCAGGTTGCGTGTGGTCTTATCAAAGCCACATGGGTCTAAATAAACTGGTGCTAAAAGAATGAGAGTTTAAATGGTGTATGATAAACATCGTAATTTTCTCTGACACTATTTTGTGATTCAGGGTACATGTTGCCAGTGGTGATTTCTGTTTTAATTTTCATTTATTCTTTCATGGCCTCTCTGCTAGCAATGTTTATTCCCCCTACGACTGACAAAACTTATAACTGAGAGCAAGTCATTAAAATTCCCTTAAGTGAATGTTTTCATTTGTAAAATAAAAATGTTGGAGTTGATGTTCAAGAAACTCCTTGTACTTCTATGTTTGAAATACTGAAACACAGAGACTAACTCTTAAACATCTGTCTTTAACATAAAAGAGAGGCTGAATATTGTATCATCTCAGCTTTAACTATCAGCATCTAAAATAGTGTAAATGTGATTTTTAATTATAAAGCAATAGAAAATGCCATATTCTTATTTTCCAAATACTAATTAAATTTTGAAAAGAAATTGCAATATGAAATCATAGTCGCTTTCCAACATGATGAATTTCATATTAAGAGCATTCATTAAATTAGACAAATAATGGTTATAATGAAACTTGATTCAAATGAATACCGATCACCTTTGTTAGATATCAAAAGAATCAAGGCAACCACAAATGAAATAGAAAACAGGCAGGCACATTGTTTTACTAGCTGTCTTAGTCTGCTCAGAAAACACCACAGACTGGATGGCTTAAACAAAGACTTTTATTTTCTCACAGTTCTGGTGGCTGGGAGTTCTGGCAGCATTCCCTTTCTGCTCAGAGCTCTCTTCCTGGCTTGCATGTGGCCATCTTCTTTCTACATCCTTAAAGTTGAAGAGACAGCCGTGGGCAAACTACGGCCCGCGGGCCGGATCCGGCCCGTTCGGCTGTTTTATCCGGCCCCTGGAGCCGAAAGAGCGGAGGGTTCTCTTGCTCTCCCCTCCGCTCCTTTACTTTGAATTTATATTAGTTCACACAAACACTCCATCCATGCTTTTGTTCCAGCCCTCCGGTCCAGTTTAAGAACCCATTGTGGCCCTCGAGTCAAAAAGTTTGCCCACCCCTGGTAGTATCTCTTTCTTTTCTTATAAAGGTACCATTCCTATTGGCTTAGGGTCCAACCTTTATCATCTCCTTATAGGCCCTATCTCCAAATGCAGTCACATGGGAAGTTAAGAGTTCAACATAGGAATTTTGGGGAATACATTCAGTTGAGCACAAGTAAACTCCAAGTAAATATTTATCTTCAACAAAACGTTACACTGTATAAAGAATATAAATGTTGTGTTACTTGTATCTCATGAAAAAAATAAATCAACATAAAATAGAGGGAATTCTATTGTCTTGTTAGTGCAACCCTTTCTCCTTCTAATGCTCTTGCTTATGGAATTATTGTCTATTTTAAGTAGTTCTAATTTTCATGTGATTCCAAATTCATTTGGAAATAGATATAGATTTGGAGTTCTTTAATGCTAATCATGTGGTTATGTTGTCCACTCTGAGGAGAGTGAGAAATTCCTTGAACTGGACTGGTAAAATTTGCTTCTCCTCTGTGTCACTCCCACCTCTGACCTCTTTAGAGATTATCTTGGTAGGATGCCTGATGGGGTTGGCTTTCAGTGATGTGACCGTCAGCACTTCCTTAAACATGGACATAAAAAGAATCAGCTTCTAGTAGTTTAAAGTGCAGTCAAGCAAACTACCAAAAAAAAAAAAAAAAAAAAAAAAAGACAGTTTAACTTTAAAAGCAATTTTACCCACAACTTCAAGTTTTCCTTAGGAAACTGATCACAGCCTAATTTAAATGAACAAATTTCTGGATCATTCATTACCAATTAGCTAAGCATTAGCTACAAAGAGTTTCGTGGCTTTCATCCTATTTCATATAATGTAAAGGCTCCATTATGAGATGATATGAATAGCTAACTTAATTTCCAAAACTATTATTTCATTTATTTTATTCAATATTGTTGGACTTGTTTATAATGAGCTTTGAAAAAAGTCTAGTTTATTGCTTCTGCATACAACTTTATTTTAAAAAATAACCTAATTTATGATACAGTCTATTAATTTAATTTTGAGTCCATTTTAACATCATACATGGAAATCCTCTAAATACTAATACATCTTTCTACTTGATACAAAATAGGCTAAAAAAAGAACTTTTAATTTCCACTGCTATAGCAAAGACTATATTTTACCTTATGCTTATTTTTCCTTCCTTGTAAGTGGAATTATAAGCATTGTCTTAGCATGGACACATTTCTCTCATCCCTCCCTCTCTTTTTTCTGATTGTAGGAGCCCATCCTCCTTCTTATCCCCCTCTCCCTCAGATAACCCAATATTAACAACTTAGTATGTGTCATATGTATTTTCTCTACATTTTAATAATCTTTTATAGACCATATATATTAATATGTGTGCATACAGAGTCGAGTTTTTGTTACTGTTTTTATTTTTTTCATATTTTCATTGAACAGCTCTACAATAGGTATTTTTATATGTAAGCGCTTACAAATTGCTACATTTGCTTCTACAGATTAGCTTTCTAGGAAAGCTTTTTAAAAATTTTAGTAGATATTAATCAGATTTCATTTTACATAATAATATACTGAGATCTTGGGAACAGAAGCTAAACAAGATTAAATCACATTAACAGGTGAATTTCTTTTTTCCAAGTGTGTTAGTCATTTGGATTTGCTCTTGGTACATTGTGTATTCATATCTTTTTGTTGACTTTTATGCTGTATGTTTTGTCTTTTTTGGTCAGTTTGTAAAAGCTTTTTGTGTGTTACCAGAATAAACTCATTGCCTACTATTTGCACTACCATTTCCGCAGATATATCATATGTCTATTGAACTTATGCCCTAGGTTTTTGCCATACAAATGGTTTAAATTTCATTTAGTAAACTCTGAGTCTCTAGATCTCTTTGTTTGTAATATTGTATATTAACTAGCACAATATACTAGTAATGTACATTCTACTATTGTACATTAATCTAGATTTTCTTACAGTATTCAATTACTTAATTCAACTAGTATTAATTTTCATAAATACTATAAGACAGGGATCCTTTTTCCCCAGGTTGATGCATTGCTGTTTCAGCTCTGCTCATTAATAACCCATTCTTTTCTCATTGAATTCATTTACCATAGTAACTTAATTATTTTTATAAAGTATTCAATATAACATAGATACAAAAAAACACAATGTTTAAAAAAGTTTTTGAAGTATTTGTTTGAAATTTCTTGTCTTTTAATGTACTAATGCAAATTGGTAAGTATGGACTTGAGACTCATATATTCTATCTTCTTGCTCTATGAATGCAGTATGTTTAGTTGAGAACATAGATATGGCCTTAGATATAAACATATATACCGATTTATTTGTGTTTGTGTAATATACTTTATATATTTCCATGTCTCCCAAGGGTAGGCAAAAATGAGCTCTGTGACATTTGGGGCTCATGTACAATGTGTGCACTTACTGCTAGTATTTCTTTGGGTATAACAGGAAGAAAGAGCACCCAGGAAGTCTGTGTGTGTCACACATAAAAGCCTGCACTTAGAATTTAGATAATCTACCTTTGAATCTATGCTGTGCCACTTAACAAGGTGTGTGATGTTAGGTTCCTCAACTGCATTACACCTGAATTTTCTCATCAGGAAAAAAAAAGAGAGCAATAACAATAGCCATATCATTTACATATTGAATAAATGTTCTTGTGTTAAAAATTTAATGTAGTGTCTGGCTCCTATGAGTTATTCAGTATATTTAATTTTTCTCCCATCTGTTCCAGAGTATATTAACTATAGCAATGATATGGAAATGGCCAGAATTACCCCTTCCTTTCCATTTAATCTTAACTAAACATACTAGCTAGGGATAAAACTAGGCTTTATAATGTATATATTTTTAATTACAAATAAATATACCCCCAAATACAAAACCAGAAAACATGCATTCTTATCTCCCTTCTGTGACTAACACTTCTTGTATGATTTTGGAAAACTCATCTGACCTTATACATATTTTGCAATTCTGTTTTAAAATGGGGGGGGGGGAAATATCATAATTCATATCCCAAAGGTAGCAGGATTTTCTTAAGGTCCCTTCAAAAATTCAGATGCTTAAAATCAATATAAAGCATTTTTCTAAACTTATACAAATTTCAAAAGAAAGCTTTCTACACATTTATTTCTTATTGTATTTTAAAAAGGCTACATCATCCAAGAAGAGGTATTCTTGTGTTAAACATTCATAAAAACCAGTAATTTCTATACTGCCTGTGGTACATCAGCCATAAGGAAATACAATATTATTAACATGAGAAAATTAAAATAAGCAAAAAGCACATTTTAAAATGTAGATTAGTTTATTTGATTGCACAATCTACACTCAGAACACATCAAACCTGCAAACTGACAAGTGAGTTTACAAAGTAATATTAGCTGTGTTCCAGTGACATGTAATTTTGATAAAGTAAGCGATTAAGTTTTTCATACTTACTGGAAGGGAAGCTGTTCTGAAAATAATGAGTGGAATCATTGTAATTGTCACACATAAATTATTTTGTTTATAGTAAAATGCAGTTGAAGCAAGATAAGGCTGAATCAGTTGCTAACATATGTTCTTGCATCTCTTGGGCAGTCACTTCTGGAGGGTGATTAGCAAACTGGAATGTTTTAATTTGAATTGGCCAAGTTTCTAAAATTGGCTCATGAACATATGCGGTCAAATGATGAGACAGTCTTCTGAGAATCAAGAATCATGTATTCCAGTTCAGTTTTAGCTTGTGTCTTAAAGTTGCAAATCCTATCTGCAGTTCGCATTTTTCCGGAAGAATTATCTAAACAAGACTGGGGTGAATAAGCACTCTGATCAATGTTCTTTTGTTGGCATTGTAAGAAAAACAATTTGTGGAGAAAAGGTACAGATTGAGAGACATGATATTTGGCCTTATTTTGCTTTGTCTAGCTATGTGAATAATTTACACTTCAACTCTCCTATGATTTAATGATTGGACAATCTGTTTGGACCCCTCAGCTCCTCATTTTATCACCTCTAAACTGAGGAAACATATTTTAGGACTATGGAAATCAAATAAATGTAACATGCTTAGCATAGTACCTAACACATAGTAATTTCTCAAAAAAGGTTAAAAGTTTGTATCAATAGCAGCCACTTAATAAATATCAATGCTCTTTACAACCCGTTACCTAATCCCCCAAATTACATCCCTTTTCTTCACATATTATATTTAAAAGTATATCAGTATCCTCTAAACCTACTAGTTACTACATATGGTGGTACTTTACTTTTTGCAATAATCTTATTTTTAAAAAATATATTTTTATTGATTTCAGAGAGGAAAGGAGAAGGAGGAGAGAGAGAAACATCAATGATGAGAGAAAATCATTGATTGGCTGTCTCCTGCATGCCCCTCACTAGGGATCAAGCCCACAAATCAGGCATGTACCCTGATGGAGAATCGAACTATGACCTCCTGGTTTATAGGTAGATGTTCAACTACTGAGCAACACCAGCTGGGCAATAATCTCAGTATTTTAAAGGAACCCAAGAATGTCTGAAGGATACCAAAATTCTACTAATTAAATTAGGAGAGAACCATGAACTAAAGAAGAAAGGAATCTATAAAGATTAAAGGAATACATGTTAAACAAAAAAAATCAGAGGTTGAAACGAACTGTTTTTCAACCGATAAGATGGCTTTTATTAAAAATGAAGCAGTTGTTAACTATTTTGTCCCATGTATATATTTTTATATCTAAGGGCTCAAAAATATCCCACTTAACAAGTATGAACATAGATTTCTGGTAAGTTGTTTTTTAACTTGATTTGGATGAGGTGGAGATTGAAATAGATGACAAAGAAAATTGTGGATTTTTTTAGTCTAATTCTATAATTGAGAAGAAAATCTATCAATATAGATACAACTAGAGGCCTGGTGCATGAAATTCATGCACGGGGGAGAGGTGTCCCTCAGCCCAGCCTGCACCCTCTCCAATCTGGGACCCCTCTCACAATTCAGGACTGCTGGCTCCCAACTGCTCGCCTGCCTTCCTTCCTGATTGCCCCTAACCACTTCTGCCTGCCAGCTTGATCACCACCTAACCACTCCCATGCCAGCCTGATTGATGCCTAACTGCTCCCTTGCCAGCCTGTTTTCCCCTAACTGCCCTCCCCTGCAGGCCTGGTCACCCCTAACTGCCCTCCCCTACAGGCCTGGTCCCCCCCAACTGCTCTCCCCTGCAGGCCTGGGTCCCTCCCAACTGCCTTTCCCTGCAGGCCTGGTTGCCCCCAACTTCCCTCCTCTGCCAGCTTGGTCACCCCTAACTGCCCTCCCTTGCAGGCCTGGTCCTTCCCAACTGCCCTCCCCTGCTGGCCATCTTGTGGTGACCATCTTGTGTCCACATTGGGGCAGGATCTTTGACCAATGGGGGCAGCCACCTTGTGTGTTGGAGTGATGGTCAATCTGCATATTACTCTTTTATTAGATAGGATAGAGGCCTGGTGCATGGGTGGGGGCCAGCTGGTTTGCCTTGAAGGGTGTCCCGGATCAGGGTAGGGGTTCCCTTGGGGAGTGGGGCAGCCTGGGCGAGGGGCCTGTGGTGGTTTGCAGGCCGGCCATGCCCCCCGGTGACCCAAGCGGAGGCCCTGGTATCTGGGGTTTATTTATTTTCTACAATTGAAACTTTGTAGCCTGGAGCAGAGCCAAGCCTTCTGCTTGCTCCATGGTGGCAGCCATTTCTTTGGGGATTTATGTATCTTCTATATTTGAAACTTTGTAGCCTTAAGCGGAGGCCTGGGCCAGCCAGGGTGTGCAGAAAGCTTAGCTTCCTCCATCGCCGGGGGCAACCCTAGCCTCCTGCTCTTTCTAGCTCCGTGGCTACCACCATTTCTGTTTGGGTTTATGTATCTTCTATCATTGAAACTTTGTAGCCTTGAGTGGAGGCCTAGGCCGGCAAGGGCAGGCGGAAAGCTTGGCTTCCTCCATTGCCGGGGAAACCCAAGCCTCCCTCCTGCTCTCTGTGGTGGTAGCCATCTTGGTTGGGTTTATTTGCATATTCCCTCCTGATTGACTGGTGGGTGTGGCTGGTGGGCATGGCTTGTGGGTGTAGGGGAATGATGGTTAATTTGCATATTACTCTTTTATTAGATAGGATGATTTCCCCAAGTAGTTAAAAAATGCTGCTTTGACTCTGTTTTAAAAATGAAACTAATAAACTAAAAAACCTAAATAGTCTTGTTGGTCATTGCTATCCTAAATAGTTTTGTTTAAAAAGTTTCTAGGGTTTTCTATCTTAAGATGCAGGATGGGAGAATTAGTATATTCAGATCCCTTATTCCACCAAAAGTCTTTTAGAATCACACAAAATATACCCCCTAAAATTAAAAGAACAAAACCTTATGTGTTTCATAATGAAGAAAGGAAGTAAGCCCTGAAGTAAAATGTTTGAGAAAATGCTGAATACAAATAATACGTTGGACTGATAGAAAACAGAACAGAGGTAAAGAAAATATAAACAATGACTACTCACAGCAGCACTTGATGATAGCATTTATGTCATCAGAATTAATCTATCAAAATGAAGGTGTGAGGGCCTGAGATTAAGGTATACTAATCTGCATCTGAGTATTCAGGTGCTGAGGAACAAGGAAAAAACATCATGCAGATCACTTCATATACCTGTTGCCTCAGTTTCCAGGGAATAATTATTGTATCTACCTCTGGGTTTATACTTATTATAAGTGAGTTAATAGGCATAAAGTATTTATTGTTGTTGTTATTATTATCTTAGATAAAGGTATTTTCCTGCTGTTTTCAAGCAGTTAATATTTTGGCCAACTTACAGGCTTTTTTAAAAATTTCTTTATTGATTAAGGTATCACATATTTGTCCTCATCCCCCCATTCCCATCCCAAACCCCTCCCTACGCATGCCCCACCCCCCTGTTGTCCATGACCACTGGTTAGGCTTATATGCATCTACACAAGTCCTTTGGTTGATCTCTCCCCCTTGCCCCCACCCTCCCCTACCTTCCCTCTGAGGTTTGACAGTCTGATCAATGCTTCCCTGTCTCCGGATCTGTTTTTGTTCATCAGTTTATGTTGCTCATCATTTCCCCTAGATGAGCGAGATCATGTGATACTAGTAATACCCTTATAAGAACCGAAAATGAGACAAGCAGTAATGATTATGCTGAGAGGCAAATGAATCAGTCTGTAGTGAGTTTCTTTATGGGCCAACAGTTCTTTGAGACCCAATTTCAATGTCAAACAGTTCCTTATGTGTACATGTCAGCAATGATATTTCAGTTCTGGATGGTGGACAAATGGTGGTAATGCAGGTCCGACCCTCTCTGGTTTGGTCCTGGGCAACCTTACAAGCTTTTTAAAAATCATTTTACTGGAAATGGTCAGAAAATTTAGCTCTTAAAATATATATTTCATTATTTATTTAATTAATTCTTTATTATGGAAAGTCTTACATATGTCTCCTTTTTCCCCCATTAACCTCTCCTAGCCTGCCCTGCCCCACAGCACAGGCCCTCACCCCCCCTATTGTCTGTGTCCATTGGTTATGCTTATATGCAGGCATGTAAGTCCTTTGGTTGATCTCTTACCCCTGTCTCTCCCCTCCCCTGCCTTTCCTCTGATGTTTAATGGTCTGTTTGATGCTTTCATGTCTCTGTCTTTTTCATTATTTAAGTTTCATTTCCTAATATAGGAATATTATTAAATTTTATAAATTACCTTGTACTTATTAAAAATTTATATTATTGGACTAATGGTCAAAATGGTGGCATAGGTAAATGCAGTACTTGGGTCCTCCTACAATACATCAAAATTATAACTACGCTACAGAACAACTATCATTCAGAACTGCCTAAAATGTAGCTGAATGGAAATCTTACAACTAAGTATATAAAGAAGAAGCCACACTGAGACTGGTAGGAGAGGCAGAGACATGGAATGGGGCTGGGCCCATACCCAGGTGGATATAAATCAGGAGGGATATTCCAACTGATGGAGGTCCCCCTTGTGGAGGCAGCCCCACACCAGGCTCTGCAACCCAGGGTTCCAGTGCTAGGAAGAGAAATCCCCATGACTTCGGTCTATAAAAATCAGTGGGGATTATGGCTGTATGAAATGGGCACTGCTGGAGTCAGACACGTCATCTTAAAGGGCCTGCACACAGACTTACTTGGACTCACTCCCCCTGAGTTTCAGAGCTGGGGCGGCACCTTGAAAGACACCAGGAATATATGGCATCAGGACGAGAGTTGGAAGGGCAGCTTTCTTCCAGGAGAAAGTGCTGGCAGAGGCTTTCCTGGGTCCTTTTTCACAGAGCCAGCAGGGTGCACCAGATCTGAGTTTCCATCAACCTGCCTAACACTGTTTTTCCCGCCCTGGTGATTCCCTGAGACCCCACCCCGGCAACTGGCAGATCCACCCAAGCGGTTGCCAGTGGCTTTTCCATATGAATGGCCTGCTTGGCTCAGGCAGCATCTGGCCTTGGCATGCTGTGTACCTCTTGCTAAATGGCCCCAGAGCTGGCACTAGCAGCAGCAGACCTTGGTTTGCCGTTTGGCCTCTCCTAGCCATCTCTAAGCCCAGCACAAGTAACAGCCATCCGCAGATCACTTTGTAGCTCCTGCAAGAGGGGCACTGGCTAGAACACAGGTGTTGGCTGACCTTAGCCTGTACTTCCTTGGAAGCTCCAAAGACAGCACAACTGGTGAACAGCTTCAGACCAGGAAAAAGCACCGCCCAACCAACTCTACAAGTAACACACTCAGTGGGCACTCACTGCAGTAAGTCTTGCTTTATGGGTGGGCCCCTGCATAGCTGATCCTCCATGGTGGTTGAAGCTGGTCCTTGTAGATGATTGACCTGAGGGTAAATCCCTCCCATTGACTTGCCAACAGCAATCAAGACTCAACTACTACTGGAAGATGTACACAGCCCATATTGGGTGGGGGGTGGGGGTGTGTTGCACCTGGAATACCCAATTCAGGTGAATAAGGAGTCTGTGCCACTGAACCCTAAAGGACACCTACTACTAGTATATTAGGCCACTCTACCAAACCTGGGAAATATGACAACTCTACCTTATGTGCAGAACACAGGGAGTTTGCCAAAATAAGGAGACAAACATGTCCCAAATGAAAGGACAGAACAAAACTTCAGAAAAAACAACAACAACATAATCTATTATATGCACTGGTTATAAGGATGCTCAATGCATTTATGGGAAGAGTAGATGAACTTAGAGAAAACTTCAACAACATAAAAAAAAAGACATGGAAACAATAAAAAAAACAGTCAGAAATGAAGGACACACTAACTGAAATGAATAATTTACAGGGATCAATAGTAGAATAGATAAAACTGAGACTCAAAAGTTATTTAAAAGGTAAGAAGCAGAAAACACCCAGTTAGTAGCAGCAGGCCTTGGTTTGCAGTTAGAACAGAAAAAAAGAAAAAAAGAATCCAAAAAAGATAAGGATAGTGTAAGAAGCCTTTGGGACAACTTCAAAAGCATATCAACATTTGTATCATGACGGTGCTAGAAGCAGAAGAGAGAGCAAGAAACTGAAAACCTATTTGAAAAAACAATGATAGAAAATCCCTTAACTTGGTGAAGGAAATAGAAATACCTAAAACAAAATGGTACAAAACATCTTATAATAAAACTAGAGTCCTGGAGCATGGATTTGTGCACATTGAAAGGAAATTAATTAGAAGAAATATTTTAATATCGCTATTCGCCACCCTTTCTCTCTAATAGAAGTGTCAACCAAATTCACAATCGACAATAACAGATTGAAACACATGTGCGATTGGCGCCAGTGAGAACTCTATATGAATCGCGCATGTGCAAGTCAACTTAGCCTTTTATAGTTATAGAATAAACTTGCTTAATTAGACCTGCTTTCTGATTTAGCTAAACTTTTCCCAGCCCAGTGAAGCACCTCAAATTCTCTTTCAGGTACTTGTCAGCAACACAGCAGTAAATATCAACACAAAGCAGATTATTATTGTAGATCACAGAGGGAGAAGAAAGGGTAAAATATTTAACTATAGCAGTGTTTGACTATATTCTGCTCAGTGAGAAAACCTGAAGTCATTTTCAAGTTCTACCATTTCTTCTTTTCAGTAGGGTCAAGTTTCTAAACTTTCTAAATCTCCATTTTACAGCTAATGAAAATAGAATTCTACTGAGTCTCCTATCTACCTACTCCAGGACTTCTGTGAAGATCAAACGAGATGAGGCACGGGAAAAAGCTTCACAAACATTTGGTTGAACCGTAAAATGTTTGCACCTGGCTGTAAAGCAAGTCAGGTTCCTGGGTTGAAGAAACTCCAAGGAGGCTACTTGCTAGGGAGAGGAGGCTAGTTGCTAGGGAGAGGAAGCCGGGAGTTGCTACATGGCATCATTACCCGGTGCTCACATTCACATTTCTGAGCTGGGCTAGGCTGTGGGCCACATTTTGTGCCATGGGGTCTCGGCATCATAGGCTGTGATTTGGTGGGCTATCGCTCCAGAGTGGTGGGCCTGTGTCCCACTTGGGGGAAGCCGAGTGTTGGTTTGTCAGTGCCAGGTCCGTGGTGCTGTTTATTTTTAATGGCCAGTATGCGTCATGGCACCTCTTGCGTTGAGTGTCTGCCCCCTGGTGGTCAGTGTGCATCATAGCTACCAGTTGGAGGGAAGGACACTTAGTCTTTTATATATATAGTTGATCAAATAATACATAGAAATATATTAAAATAATGCTAACATAAGACAAGAGTAGAATTTTAGTAAGAAATAATTTATAGGGATAAAGACTGAAATCATATTAGAATAAAATGGGTAATCACTTGAAAAGATGTAACCATGAATGTGTGAATCTAAAAATGTATACTAAAATTATATTATAAAGACTAATAAAATGATAAAAACATACAAGAAAATTTTGTTTAACATATACCTATTAAACATTCAATTTCAATTAGATGGAAATAAAAATACAAGGATGTTTTATATTATAATAGTTCTGTATTCTTAAAGGTCATAATAAGTCTGTTCTCTTTAAATGATTCAAAATTAGAGTACGTTTATCAATAAAGACATTTTTAGATGAATACAGTGTAATAGTATGAAATAATATGTTCTTATTTCTAAAAATTTCCATATTATGTAAAAAACACCAAAGGTTATGATATATAGAAAAAATGTTTCTTGCAAGGATAGAAAATGTTTTAGAGGCTAGAGAACCTCACACTCATGCTAATTAAGTTATTTCTCAAGCAGAAATTTCAATTGGATATTTTTTTAAATTATAAAGCTTAGAACTGTAAGCCAAGAATATTTTATGTATAAAAATGGAAAAAATAACCTTTAAATTTCCTGAGCTAATTTTGGACACTATGTAGATAATGGTCAGATTAAATAAGTTTATTGATCATTTTTATTATATAAAAAGTATGGTAATAAAAGTACAATAGAAAAATGAAAAAAAATACTAAATCAGGACAACCTGCAGCAAATATTTACAACTACTCAACAATAAATAATGTTGTATGTTTAAGGATATAACTTGTCAGACTGAACAATTGCATGTCATTGTTTTCTATATGATACCAATTTTTTCTATTGGAAAAAATATGTCAATTCTTTAAAACATTGAAAAATAAACAGCGCAATCTTGTGAGCCCTGAGATATAAGGGAAACAAGCCAACAAACAAGCTGAGCCCTGGAAATGACTTGATTTTTTCACCTGGAAGAACATTCTGAACCATGGGAATATGAAGACAATCTCAAGGAGAGGATGAGTGTCTCAATAGTTTGTGTAAATACAGAGCAGAGTTTGCAAATGGCTCTCCAAACTCACAAGGGCTAGGGCGTATTTGAGTTCAATGCTGCAGTGAGGTGTTCTCGCTGATGAATCAGAGTATTCAGCAAAGATCTAAGAAGAGCCGTGAATTTGTATTGGGGCTAAATTACACTAGAATAAATGTTATCCAAGAACTTCCATAAACAAGTTTTAAAACAGTTCTGGAAAGAGTCAAAATTATCTTTCTGCCTATGCCACAGTCAATAATAGAAATAAGATAACATCCTATAAATTACTCAATTAAGCCAAAGGAAGACAGCTAAAAGGGAAAGAAAGAACAGATGGTGAAAATAGAAAACAACAAGCAAAATAGTAGGCTTAGATGCAAACATTTCAATAATTGCATTAAAAATAAGCTACTTAACATCCTATTTAAATTAAATACTTTATTGGTAAGAAATAAACTTTAAATATAAGTATACAGATGATAATGTATATTATATTAAAAGCAAACATGGAAAATGCCATTAATACAAACACTAATCAAAAAAGCTGAGCCAAAACCAGTTTGGCTCAGTGGATAGAGCGTCGGCCTGCAGACTGAAGGGTCCCGGGTTCGATTCCGGTCAAGGACATGTACCTTGGTTGCGGGCACATCTCCAGTAGGAGGTGTGCAGGAGGCAGCTGATCGATGTTTCTCTCTCATCGATGTTTCTAACTCTCTATCCCTCTCCCTTCCTCTCTGTAAAATATCAATAAAATATATTTAAAAAAAAAAAAGCTGAATTTAATATATATTGATAATAGGCAATATAAAGTAACAGGAGTAATTACCAGGGAGGAAAAAAATGACTATTCTTAATTATAAAGAATCAATTTATCTTAGAGGAAAGGCAGGGAGGTGGGTAGATGGGTGGATGGGAAGAGATCAACCAAAGAACTTGTATGCATATATGCATAACCCATGGACACAGACAATAGGGTGGTGAAGGCCTGGGGGGAGGTTGTAGGCTAGAAGGGGTCAATGGGGATAAAAAGGGGACTTATGTAATACTTTCAACAATCTACACTAATAAAAGAGAAAGATGCAAATCAACCATACCTTTGCGACACCCACCAGCCAATCAGGAGTGAGTATGCAAATTAACCCAACAAAGATGGTGGGTTGATTTGCATACACAGGTGCTAGAGGCTGGGGGCCAGGATGCTTGCGTTGTCACCATGGCGACAATGCAGGCGTTCCACACAGCCCCAGCCTCACAGCCCCAGCCGCTCCGGGTCTCTGGGCAGCGTGGGAAGGTGGAAATGCCTCTGGGTCAGAGCGAAGGCGGTTCTGGCAGCCAGGGGAAGGAAGGCCCATTCTTGCATGAATCTTCGTGCATCAGGCCTCTAGTAAAGAATAAAAATAAGCCAAAACCGGTTTGGCTCAGTGGATAGAGCGTCGGCCTGCGGACTGAGGGGTCCCGGGTTCGATTCCGGTCAAGGGCATGTACATTGGTTGCGGGCACATCCCCAGTGGGGGGTGTGCAGGAGGCAGCTGGTCGATGTTTCTCTCTCATCGATGTTTCTAGCTCTCTACCCCTCTTCCTTCCTCTCTGTAAAATATCAATAAAATATATTTTTTAAAAAAAAGAATAAAAATAAAAAGAAGACATGGCAATTCTAAAGGTGTCTGCATCTGATTAGAGCTTCAGAATACATGAAGCAAAAACATATTGAAAAAAGAGATAGAAGCATTCACAATTATACTTTGAGAATTCAACACTCATCTCTCAATAATTAATGGAACAAGCAGAAAAGCTTGAAGTAAATAGACCAAAAATTCATTCAACCTACTTGACCTAATTGGCATTTATTGAACACAATGCCCAGTAACAGGAGAATACACGGTGCACAAGAAATAGTCATTGAGATAAACCGTATGGGTGACCATAAAACAAGTCTCAGTAAATTTTTAAGAAATGGCTCCTGTGGAGTATTTCCTTTGAATAAAACAGAATTAAACTAGGGACCAGTAATTGAAAAATATTAAGTATCTGAAATGTAAACAGCATAATTCTAAATAAAGCATGTGTCTTTTCAACAAATTGACCTGAAGCAATTAGATATCCATAAGGAGGAAAACAAACCTCAACTCTTATCTTGTCTCTCTCTCTTCTCCATCTCTCTTACACACACACACACACACACACACACACACACACACACACACACAATCAAGCAAAGGGGAAAATCTGTTAGGCTAAAATTTCTTGAAATAACACAAAAGCATGTAAAATAAAGGAGAAAATAATATTTAATTGAGTTTATCATTTAGGAAATTAAAATTAAAAAGTGTTCGCCCAAGGACTTAACACACAAATGTTCATATCACCTCTGTTCATTATAGCCATAATTTGAAAGTAATACAGTTATCTGTTGATAGTGCATCCATACTTTTGACCACTATCAGCAAAAAGAAAGTGTAAACTACCTTTTATCTACAATAACATGGATGAATGTCAAAAACATTATGCTGCGCAAATGAAACTGGCAGAAAAGAATACACATTGTATGAATCAATTTATATGAAACTCTAGTTAATGCCAAATTAATTCACAATGACAGCAAGTAGATTTTGTATTGTCTAGGGCTGGTATTGGGATAGAGATTGCCTGCATAGGAGAAAGAAGGAACTTTTGGAGAAATGAAGGTGTTCAATATCATATGTATGAGGACAGTTGAATAGCTCTATACCTTTATTAAAATTCAGATAAGTGCTGTCTTTCTGAAGCAATTTGGGGGATATTTTACCTACATTAGTTCTCAATAATTAGCTATGTCTGTTCTCTGTGTTGTTAAGGTTCTTGTGTTTTCTGAATGAGCTCTGTACTCTATAAAATTCTATGCTAAATTTTCTTTTTATAACCATACAGACACTTCATTTCTTTAAGAAGCATCTGACCTCCAAAAAGTTTAAAAACCCACCTATAGTGATATATGAAACACATTCCTCATATTTTTTTTTAAAAAAATGGCATCTTTATATTTTATGTTCATCCGTATACTGTCAGGTAAACTATTGCCCTGCTAATAGCCTCCCACACTAGTGGTTACTTACCTATCTTTCATTTACTTAACCTAACAAATGCCTGTTATTAACACTTCTTGTATTTTCTTTTTTTAATCCTCACCAGAGGATATTTTTCCATTGATTTTTAGGAGAGTGGAAGAGAGAGGAAAAGACAGAGAGAGATATCGATGTGAGAAAAAACACATCAATTGGTTGCCTCTTGCAGGAGCCCTGACTAGGGCCCAGGCTTAGGAGGAGCCTGCAACCAGGGTATATGTCCTTGACCAGAATCCAGCCCGGGACCCTTTGCTCCACAGGCTGACGCTCTGTCCACTGAGCCAAACTTCTCATATTTTCTATGTGTAATTAATAATGCTGAACAAGTTAGGAAAAAAGTCATGACCTTTTTTGTTCCAGAATAGTTGTGTAATAAGCTACAATGTATTTTTCCCCTCTGAACCCCACTTTTTTCATTTGCCTAACCCCAAAGTATCTTCAAGTATCTATGAATCTGTCTTTTCTTTTTCATTTAAATGACACATAAAGTAAAACATTAACAGAATAGAATATACATATTGGCTCCTATATTGACTATCATTCTATATAGCGACTGTTATTCTTTCTTCTTTTAATGAACCATCTTGATCTCAGTATTCACAAAACACAAGATGTTTTATCTATTATTACCTCATTACCGGTAACTATATGGTGGATACTCTAAGTCATCTGTCTGTAAAATGATCATAAACTTTCCACATGAAAGTCACAGTAAAATGTATATATGCAATGATGAAAAAAATAAATATATTTTAGTTTCTGTTCTGATTTTTCTCTATGTTTTTCTCTCATGTTCCTAATGAATTAGTTTCCTCATTAATGATTATTTAAAAAAAAACACAACAAAAGATTTGTGGAACATGCCTATATTCTATAAAAGTAAGATATTACTCAACATTTTGAAAAAAAATCAAGAAATGCAATTGCATTTATTTAACTCTTATCTAACAATGTAAGATGTCCCTATTATTAATGAAAAGAATCACTTTTATTTTGGGAGGGGGTAGATGGGCATGCATTTTCATTATCTAGAGATACTTTCCTTTAGATTTTTTTTAAAAGAAAAATGACATTTATATATCATTCTAAATTCTTCAGAGGATTATTTCATTCCCCAGGATATCAGGTGTTCATCAACTCTGACATTTGGAGAAATTGCAGCATCTCTTGAAAAAATAAAAAATACTAAAGAATTTTACCAAATAAAACGAAAGGATGAGTGTAGGAATTCAAAAATTACTAATAACATTTTACTTTCTATACTTTGAAGAGGTTCAGTCTAAGTCATAAGTTTTCCAAATGTATACTTTCTGAGGCCTAGTGGCCTGGAACATAGAAAATTAAAGGTCAAATTCTGGAATATTTTCTCAAGAAAATACTCTATATCCAAAATTCCAGTAACTTTCAGTAACACAAGAAGGGTACCCTCTCATGCAAGGAACAAAAGCATTGAGCCTTCAGCACATTCGATACAAAATTCTCAACACTCTCCTTCTGTTTGATCCAGTTCAATACTTACAGGGAACATTTTTATTAGCATCTCAGGAATGCTGTTATTGGAAAGGTATTATATCAGATGAATTCATTACAGCTCCCAGATTTAATATACATCTTGTATATTAATGTATTAGCACAGTGTCTTGTAATCTTTTGTCTCTTGTGAACTTGATCAATGTGAGTTAGCCTCTTTCAGGCTTTGGGATATTTGTCACCTTTAAGACATTCATAAGACTAAAATATCCTATCTAATAAAAGAGTAATATGCAAATTGACCATACCTCCCCTACACCCACAAGCCACACCCACCAACCAATCAGGAACAAGTATGCAAATTAACCCAACCAAGATGGCTGCGGCCACGGAGAGAGCAGGAGGCTTTCCTGGCAATGGAGGAAGCCAAGCTTTCCACCTGCCCTGGCCTGCCTTGGCCTCCACTTAAGGCTACAAAGTTTCAATTATAGAAGATAAATAAATCCCAACAAAAATGGCGGCAGCCACGGAGCTGGAGAGAGCAAGAGGCTTGAGTTGCCCCCAGCGATGGAGGAAGCCAAGTTTCCGCAGCCCTGGCCAGCCTTGGCCTCCACTTAAGGCTACAAAGTTTCAATTATAGAAGATAAATAAATCCCAACAAAAATGGCTGCGGCCACGGAGTGAGCAGGAGGCTTGGCTCTGCTCAAGGCTACAAAGTTTCAATTATAGAAGATAAATAAATCCCAGATACCAGGGCCTCCACTTGGGTCGCCAGGGGGCATGGCTAGCCTGCAAACCACCACAGGCCCCTTGCCCAGGCCACCCCACACCCCAAGGGAACCCCCACCCTGATCCTGGACACCCTTCAGGGCAAACCAGCCAGCCCCCACCCATGCACCAGGCCTCTATTCTATCTAATCCTCCTATCTAATAAAAGAATAATATGCAAATTGAGCATCGCTCCAACACACAAGATGGCTGCCCCCATGTGGACACAAGATGGCCAGCAGGGGAGGGCAGTTGGGAGGGACCAGGCCTGCAAGGGAGGGCAGTTGGGGGAGACCCAGGCCTGCAGGGGAGAGCAGTTGGGGGGGACCAGGCCTGCAGGGGAGGGCAGTCGGGGGGTGACCAGGCCTGCAGGGGAGGGCAGTTAGGGGCAAACAGGTTGGCAGGGGAGCAGTTAGCCATCAATCAGGCTGGCAGGGGAGTGGTTAGGGGTTGATCAGTTTGGCAGGCAGAAGTGGTTGGTTAGGGGCAATCAGGAAGGCAGGCAGGCAAGCAGTTGGGAGCCAGCAGTCCTGGATTGTGAGAAGGATGTCTGACTGCCCGTTTAGACCTGATCCTACCTGATCCAGCAGTCCCAGATTGGGGAGGGTGCAGGTTGGGCTGAGGGACACACAACCCTGTACACGAATTTTGTGCACCGGGCCTCTAGTCTTATTTTAAGCAACTATGTGTTTTGGCTACCTCTCCTTGTTTCCCACTTTCTAACTAATGGTCCTTTACTCAATTCTCTTTAGAAAGTTAACAATATATAACCTAAGGAAATATTTAGTTGAAGTTTGGAACTTACATATATATAGCATTTCTCAACTCTGCTTTAGCTTGTTCTACTTACAAAGGGGAATGATCTTATGAATGGTTCTAAAGAGTGTAAGTGTACTTCCAAGGAGACTAGAAATTACATGAGCCATTCTTGCTGTTGAGACAGGTGAAATCATATTTATCCCTTAAAATGTATATTATTTTTCCAGCTGTCCAGAAAAATATATGATTTAAAGACATTTAATTGGCATTTGTTTTATTGGTCAACTCACTAGGAGGACAGGGACCCAATTTTTGAGATAAAAATAATCTATTGAAGAAATATAGTTTTTTCAATAAGATTTTTAGGGCAGTGTTTAACAGAACATAGATTTTTTTTTTTTTTTTTTAATGTCTGAATTAGAGACTCTTGGAAAAGGAATTTATAGTGGAAATGCTGACACAACTTTAGCTCCTGGATGGTAGTGTGAACTGGCTGCTATAATAATTAAGCAATTAGGCATGACAGAGAGTATGAGTTTCTGGAGATAATCATACCCCTGGGGCATTGCAAGTCATGATCCAAAGATAAGTGTTTTTAAACTCCCAAGGGTGTGATTATCAGATGATAACCACACCCTCCAGAGAAAACTTATGACTCATAAAAAATCTTTACTATAAAAGAAAAAATGATTATGCTGCTGTATGCAGATGAAGCTGGCCATGGAGACCGCTATGTGTTTGTCACAAATTAATTAAGAATTGCAAAAAAAGTACACCACCCTAATGATTTTGGGCATTGATCTCAGAGACTGGGTTTTTTTCTCATTATTGTTGAAATATAGAGATGAAGAAAACACTTTCTACTTCTCAACTTCAGGAAGAAATGAGTGATTAATTAACCGAACCACAAAGATCATATTGCCAAGCCTTTGTATTGACTGGGTCTTACCAAGTGTATACTAAAACAGAATCTTTCATTACCTAAATTACTCACTTTGAAGTAACTTGGTCTCTTTAAAATAATGAGCATCTTTATATAAGAGTTGTTTTTATCTTAGCATTCATTTATTCATTTATTCATCTCACTCCAATTCCTAATAAGCACATACAAAGCAACTATGCTGAAGCTATAAAGAAGTTAAAGACCCATGTTCTGATTATGGAATACAGGCACAATAAGTAAGTATTATAATACAGTGAGGAAAGTGGCATCTTGGTGGTAACTAAAATGTGCTAAAGAAGCAAAGAGGAAAGTGAGCTTCATAGAGGGGAGAATGTTTGATCTGGATAATAATTATAATAGCTATTACTTGCTGAGCATTTACTAAGTGTTGGGCATTGTGCTGAGCATTTTACTTTCATAATATCATTTTAACCCTCACAATCATGTTAAAGTAGATGGTATTTTTCTCGTGTACAGATGCAGAAATAATATTCAGGGTGGTTATGTGCCAAAGTTCAAGGTCAGATAGCTAGTCAAAGACATGCTAGTCCATGAACCAGGAGGCCATGGTCCATATAGGTTGTGGGCTCTATCCCTAGTAAGGGGCGTGCAGGAGGCAGCCAATCATTGATTCTCTCTCATCATTGATGTTTCTATCTGTCTTTCCTCTCCCTTCCTCTCTCTGAAATCAATAAAAATATACATTTTACTTTTTTTTTAAAGACATGCTAGAACTAGTAAAATTGGGTTGCTTCCAGAACATGTACTCTTAACCAATAGGCTCTATTGCAAAATATAGTTTAAGTTTCATCCTTGTTTATGTCAGAGTCCCACATAAGATGAAGCATTACAGGAAGAAGAAGCAGCAGTGCAAAATGGGGCGAGACTCATAAAGGCATAGCATATTTGTTGACCATTCTCTGCAGCTGGAAGTCTTGATTCATAGGTGGAGAGAGTGATGGGAGAGGCTGGAATATTCTTGCATTAAGTTTGGTCCAAGTCACAGAGAAGCTTCAATTCTTTGCTTAGCAATTTGCAAGTCTGTCCTGAACAAACCTATTGAGGTCAGTCACTCTGGTCAGCAGGCAGTAAGGACTTTTAGCTACCAAGGTCAGAAACATTTTCTATAGGAATCCATATGATAACCACAGTCATTATAAAAAGACTAGAAGCCTGATGCACCAAGATTGGTGCCAGAATGGGCCTTCCTTTCCCTGGCTGCCGGCACCGCTTTCACTCTGGCCAGAGCCGCCTTTTTGCCTTCCTATACTGCTCAGAGGCCCAGAGCGGCTGGGGGTGGGGCGGAATGCCTGCATCATCACCATGGCGATGACGCAAGCGTCCTGCCCCCGGCCGCTTGGTGGCCGTGTATGCAAATTAACCCACCATCTTTGTTGGGTTAATTTGCATACTCACTCCTGATTGGCTGCTGGGCATCACGAAGGTACAGCCAATTAGCATTGTTTGTCTATTATTAGGTAAGATATGAATCAGAAAGGCCTAGTATTTGACCTCTTTAAAAATAATTTCTGATTGTAATTTTGCAAAGCCCATGTTTGAAATCTTTAAAATTT
This sequence comes from Plecotus auritus, assembly GCF_963455305.1. NCBI lineage: Eukaryota > Metazoa > Chordata > Mammalia > Chiroptera > Vespertilionidae > Plecotus > Plecotus auritus. Next base: position 143,562,161 of record NC_137776.1, on the reverse strand, counting down.
TCAAAGGAGGGAGAAGCAGTGGGAAAACAAAATTAATTTTTATTTGAAACTAAACATAAATTGCATCACACATTGGGAACATGGAAATTTCTGCTCTAGGACCCTGTGAAAACTAGGCTTGTAGCCATGTTGAGAACTACAGAAATCAGCATAGAAAGAATGTGAGTATAAATAAGCAAGGACTGGTATGTATTTGCAAAGTATCAGAATCTCTCAGATATAAAGCTGTGTAACCCAAGGGATCTGCCATTGAGGAGTTTGTGATGTAGGGGAGAGACAAAACATGAAGAGTTTGTCTGGCAAAATACCAGGATAATTGAAAGAATCATATATTATTACTATCCCCTGGTGTAGATAGAAAGCTGGTCTTTGGGTTTTGGGAGTAGTAATAGTAAACACAGTAGAAATCATTTACTTGATGTCTAAAATGGGCCTTCACATACTATAAGTTAAACAACACAGTGTTTTAAAGTCAATCTTGCCCACCCCTGTATTTAGTGCAAAGCACATAATAGGAAAACTGTTCTTTTTTTTTTTTTTAGGTGATATTAGGAAAACTTGAGAAATAGTGCATATTCAAAGGAATTTCAAATTCCTTCAAATTGTTCAATTAAAATAAGATTTTTCTTATCTACTTTTCTAATTGGAAGTTGCTGGGGTTCTTTTCCCAGCCTTACAAAGGATTCAGCATTCTGGAGAAAGGGGCTACGCGTAGATGATTAAAGAGTCCAGAGACGAAAGATAATTTTGAAAGGCATTGGGGGTCAGAGGATCTTCAACTGAAGGAGCTAAAGACTCTTACCTTGACCAAGGACCCATGCTTTTATTAAACACAATTTGCCCTAAGGCAGTGGTCGGCAAACTCATTAGTCAACAGAGCAGCAAACCGCGGCTCGAGAGGCGCATGTGGCTCGCGAGGTGCATGTGGCTTGCGAGCCGCAGTTTGCTGACCACTGCGGGCAAGGTGGAAATAATAAACTTCAGAGGGTAGGGTTACAGAAGCATTGTCAGTTTGGGGAATAGCTTACAGCTGTTCAGGTATTTGACCAACAGGAGGCAATAAAATGCCCTCAACTGTCTGGCAGTTAACAATCCTATTCAGGTTTGGGGGAAGTGCCGTTTAGCCCTTTCCAACAGGTAAACTACATTTGACTCAACCCTGTTGAGCTCCCCAAGCTTCACCAACCTTTCGTGAAACTCTTGTAATTATTACATGCTGGAATTGGTTCCCGGCAGGAAGTTAGAAAAAGATAAATGTTTATGGACTCTGACCTTGCATATCTTTTTAATTTGCCCAAGTCCAGATAAAATGTAAGCATGATATTATATACTTTCTGAGACTCAGAAATAAATAGTTTTAAAAAGAGAATTAAGGAAGCCTGAAAAAAATGGGGATTAAATGTTTTGTAACTATTTCTCTCAATAACTACTAGGATACAAATACATTTGTTTTCTTAGTAGTTTAAAGTCAGTGGATAGAAGTAGATGATGTCAAACATGTAATATAGGTTGTGTAAATAAAAGAAAAACCCTCTTCTAGAAGGAGTACTTTTAGGACATTTAAACCATGTAAGTGATTTGAATGTAAATAAGTGGTTTCTGGAGGCTAGGGGGGAAGAAGCCTGGGAAGTGGCTGCTGATGAGAAGAGGGTTTCTTTATGGATTGATGGAATTATTTTGGAATTAGATAATGGTGATGATTGTATGACCTTATAAATAAACTAAGAAAATACTTAATTGTACACTTTAAAATGGTACACTTTATGTAAAGGTATGTTAAATATGTATCAATTTGCTAAATAATATGAAAAAGTCAAATATTATAAAAAACTCAGATATGAAAGGCAGGACAAGTCCCAGGGACAGAATTTTGGAGCTGGAATCAATAAAGATAACTTACCAAAAAAATTAATTCAGTTCATGAACCTAATGCATTGAAGAAATACAATTAATATTTATGGCTACTCATGATTAAAGGACAACTACTCAAAGTGACCACATTTTCCAAAACAATATTAGAAAAAGAGGGTAGTCTAGCAAATTACAATTCAATAATTGCCCTGGTTCTTTATGTGCAATATGATATCATACTACAATTTAGATATACAGCTGTTAAAACTGGGATATCCAGATGTCAAGTACTTAAGAACACAGCAAGACAGAATATTTAGACCACAACTATTCTGGGTTATTCAAAGTTATAGATTCATATGTCTCAGTTAGAATTCTTCTTTGGCTGAAAGTAACTGTAACTAAATACAGCAAAAGCAAGCAACCAAAGGAAGAAAATACTAGTAAAAATATGAAAGAGCAATCTTAAAGGGGAAGCTGAAAAATCCAGCCTCCGGAAAGAGCCATTGACCATCTCTTAGTCTTGGAGAAGGTAAAAAATTATTGGGATTGATAATAACCACCTTGAATGTTTATAATGGAAGAGTTATTTGCCAAGGAACTCTTACCAAATGACTGGGAACAGGAAACAAATCATCCAAAACAACCCATGTCTAACAGAGCCACCCATCTTCAAATAGCTCACCATAACCTGTTAGCAAAGAAGAGCTAACCCCCTTGCATGCAAATTCTGGCTCTTCCTTGCATAAGTGATGTCACCTTGGATAAGTTATTTAACTTCTTTGTACTTAAATTTTTCTCATTTGTGAAATTGGGGTAATAATATTACCCAACTCTTAGAGTTGAAATTTAGTGCAATATCAGATACACAGTAAAGAATTTAAATTTGTTAGTTGTTATTATCATTTATATGACTAATATACATAATACATATGTTGCATATATATGTTCATTACAAAGTATGTAGATGAAAGTTTAGAACATTGTGGAATAGGTATTTCTTATCAGTAGATGATAATAAAACAGTGATGTAATTATATTCCTTTAAAAAGAACAATAATTTTTCCTTAAATCAAATTGATCTCCTCAATTTATGCAAATTAGCCAGCTATTCTTGTAGTTCTATAGAGAAGAAATATTTGAAGTTACTCTTTTTTAGAAGGCCTTAATTCAAAGTATTTACCTTATTATTTTTGAGTTATGTTGATTTAGTTCAGTAAACAATCTTCATAGCATCAGCATTTACACAGTAATTTATATCACAAAGAATGCCACACATATCTGTATCATACATTACAAGATTTAGTTAGGGCTTATGTTAGCCTAGTAACAATAGGAATCCATAATTTCACTAGAGTCATTAATCATTACTACTCTTTTAGCAATAAACTTGACAGAATGGATTGTCATATAGGAGTCAGTTTCATTAAATAAACAACACAAAAAGTAAGAATAACACAGTAGACCACCTGTATTTTTCAGTAAATTTATTTAGTTGACTTGTCCTTTGTACTAGTAAGTGCAGTGGAATCCTTATTTCTGTTCTTGAAAAAAATAGTCTCCTTTGGTGGCTTCCAAATTCTTAGCCACAGCTGAAGATTTTAAGTGTCCTTTCAGAAACAAAATCAAAACCTGTCTCTAGATTTCGAAGACTAATAAAAATATGGCCATATCCTCAGTCTCCCACTGTACCCACAGAAAGCACCTCCAGCTACTGTCTCCTGTCCATTCAGAGAGGCAGCATTTGGAGGAGCTGCATGGGGTGATTTGCATTGAGTTACTTGCACCACTTAGGGTGCAGTCATGCAAGCAGAACCACCATGAATATTCTAGAATAAGGAATTTATTATAAAAAATTGTACACTAGCTGGTTTGGCTCAGTGGATAGAGTGTTGGCCCTGGAACTGAAGGGCCCGGGGTTTGATTCCAGTTCAGGGCACGTACCTCAATTGCAGCCTTCATCCCCCAGCACTGGTCGGGGGGCCTATGGAATGCAACTAATTGATGTGTCTCTCATGCATCAGTGTTTCTCTCTCTCTGTCTCTCCCACTATCTTCCACTCTCTCTAATAATCAATGGAAAAATATCCTTGGGTGAAAAAAAATCATGTCTTACACAAACAAAAATCAAAGGAAATCCACTCACTAGCCCCAGCACAGGAGAATGAAATGAAGCAGAATAAATCCAGGGGGAAATGGATTTACCCAAACACTTATACAAAAATTAAACTTCAGTAGTTGAAAAATGCTACATTTATTCCAGAAGTAAAGCTTGATTTTAAAATAGATGCCAGAAGCTCTAAAAAACAATGATAACCAAAAATTTTTTAAACATTGGTTATTAATGGGTGGTGACTAAAATTCAAATCTGAATATATCATCTAAATTTTGACACCAGATATAAATCTGAGGAATGAATTCTTTTCTAATCTTCACTAGTTTACAGACAAAAATAGAGAGATATAATGGTAATATGACTCTGGCTCTTGATAACATCTGGAGTCATTCCCATGGCCCCACACAAAGTTTGACGTTCTTCTGTTGGCTCTCACGTGTGTTTACAAAGTCAGCTTCCACCAGGGGCTGCTGAACCTTGCTGGTTATACACCGGACTTTGTTGTGATTCACTAGCATTGGCCATCTTCCTGTAGGCATCTGGGGAGACTGCCACATCCAATGGACTCCCACAGTTGCTGACAGAAGACCTGAAAGAAGCCACTGAGATATTCAGTTGCTATAAAGCGAGGTGAAAAAATGTTCCTCACTCCCATTTTGTCTATTGTGTTATGTTCTCTGAAAGTGGCTCCCAAGCAGAGACAACTGTGTTCTCACAGTTTCTTATGAAAACATGTCTTTCTGCTCTATCTGTAGTTCTCCTCTGTAGTCCTCAGATGCCAAAATAAGGGGGTGGATTTGGGAACAGACCACATAATGTACTCTTCATTCTATGCTCATCTTTCTCTTGGCAACCCCTCTGCTAACAATGTTTAATTCTGTCAAGCAGCACAATCCAGTAGAAATGGAATATAAGGTATAGATATGGTTTTAAATTTAAGTTTTTGAATTGTTAACTTTTCCCTAGAAATGTAAAGAGAAATAGATGAAATAAATTCAATAATACCTTATTTAACACATTCTACTCAAAGTATTATTTTAGCTTTTAAAATATAAAAATTACCAATGCTCTATTTCAAACTTTTTGTACTAAATTTTTGAAACCCAGTGTCTGTTTTATACTTACAGCACACCTCAATTTGGACTAGCCACATTTCAAGTGATCAGTAGTGACACATATTGGTGCCATACTGGATGGTGCAGCTCTAAAGAGCCAGGAACCCCATGCTCAAACAATTTTACTTTCTCATCAAAACTACTCTTTATGTAGATTGAAATAGCTGAATTTCTTGGGAAATATCAGCAAATGATTATCACTTAATGTAACTTTTATTCTTCAGATAAATGACATTTCACTTTCTTGCTCTTATATACCTTTGATATACATTATTAACATTAATATATTAAATTCCAGAGTCATAGGGCAAAGAAATCTTTAGCTATAGGAAGTAGCTGGGTGCCTGTGTGGTTTTGTTTGAAGGATAAGAATCTAAAGTTCTTCCTACTCAATTTTCTTGTCCACAAATAAGTTCCAAGTGATGATGTCTACGGGTGCTAAAACATTACTTCAAAATCAGAAAATGGCCCCACTAACCCATCTCACAATGTGAATGCCTAAGCTTTGTGGACACCTAAGCTTCATTGTTAGACATTTATATCTTACTCTGTATAGTATTTAATCACTCATTTAAATTCCCAATCTTGTGGCTGAGAACTATTTTCTTCTATAAAGAGTGTTCAAAGATGAAAAAGAATTATAAATTAAACTAGAGGCCCGTTGCACAAAGATTCATGCAAGAATAGGCCTTCCTTACCCTGCCTGCTGGCACCGGTTTTCCTCTGGCACCCGGGACCCAGGCCTTCACTCTGGCCGCTGCCTTCCACCTTTGCTCTGGTGGGAGCCTTCAACGTTCGCTCTGGCCAGAGCGCCGCTCCTGTAGCTCCCTCCGCCCCCCCTGCTCCCCCTCATAGCAGGCATCCTGCCCCACCCGGCTGCTCAGCGCCTGCAAATTAACCAGCCATCTTTGTTGGGTTAATTTGCATACTCCTGATTGGTTGGTGGGCATCATGGAGGTATGGTTAATTTGCATATTTCTCTTTTATTTGTGTAGATGATAAAGTGAGGCCTTTAAAATCACACTTTTAACACCACGTTACAACTATGCCTATCGCCATGCTGAATATTAACCATTTATTGTCTCAAAAGTAATGACCATCCCCTTGTGTGTACGTTGCAAAAGGTAGAATGAGGGGAAGGTATGAATTCAAAGACAGAACTATAGACTTTACAATTAGTGATTCTTACAGAGACATATATTTGGCTTTTTATCCTTCATACTTTTTTAAAGGAGGATGAAATCCCTGCCTTTGGCCATTTAACACTTGCTTGAAGCACTATGTGGAAGAATTTATGGAAAGAGGCACAGATGCCTTCCCTGGCCATATGATCTGGACCTTTAAATTCAATCTAGAGAAATAAACATCCAGAGAAGTTTAATGCATTTCCTACTCATTTGTTTTACTTGCCTCATGCAAAAGTAAAGAATAAATAAGACTTACACTGCCAGCTCTTTCTAAACTGAGGAGCAGTGTATATTGCTATTTGCATCTTTGCAGGGTGACTTACGGGTCACTAAGCAGCAGGAAAGAGTGCCCACCTCAGCAGAAGGGAACGCAGACGCTAGGTAGCCTTGTAGAAGTGCAGCTGGGTGGTCAGGACATTGGCCAGTAATTACTAGCCAGTGCAAAAGAATGAATTCTAAATGCGGGGATGAAAAGACCAAGGCCTTGGGGATTGGGTTTTCAGACACAATTAACATAATTTGAGAGACAGGTTTGGTTTGGCTAAAATACAAGAAGAGACATATTTCTAAGCTTTTGCTGTATGAACCTTAAAATGTCTGCAAAAACACTTGGATGCATTTTCTCCCAGTTTCTTCACAGCTGCAGTGTGCTATTATTGTTATTGTTAATAATAACAACAGTACTGTTTCCCACAATGCCTTTCTCCTGGAGTCTTAAGAATATCAGGGAAAAGCATCCAAATTCTATGAATAACATTTACCTAATAAGCATTACAAAATGTCAAATTAGTGAAAAAGAATTAAGGTGTTAGCTTGTGATAGGAAACAAGGGAGAAATAGATGATTTTTAACAAAGCAAAATGAAAATAGCAAAAGGATAAATTATTTGTTAATAGCTAGTAAACATAGAAGACAAATCCACACTCCTTTGGCCAAGCTTTTCTGGAAAAACTTGACCATGTTACCAGGTAGTTCTATTTGAAAGCATCACATATGACCTTTTCAAATTAAAATATGTAACTTTTAATTTTCTCCTAATTTAAGCTGTAAATTCAGACTAAGTGTTAAAGGCACTATAACCCTAAGGTAAACTGAGAGGAAATCGAATGCTATAACTACAGACATGCAGATAAAACAGATCTAAAACAAGATAAAACAGAATGAAAGATAATAGTCCTTTGAAGAAAGTCATTCCCTGGCCATCTGAGATTGACTATTGGGGTACTACCTGCTTTTGTCCTTGTCTTAATTTTTAGAGTTATGAGGTTGTTCTGGATGATAATAGATGACATTTATTGGATGGATACTCTATGATAGGCACTTTTCTAAGCATTTTACATGGGTTTTTAAATCACTATCACTGCCTCATGAGGTAAGTGACATTATTATCCTCCATTTTTTCAGATGAGAAAAGACAGGCACTAAAATTTTAAATGACTTAAAACATGACATCACATGGCTAGCAAGCTGAACAGCTAGAATTTAAATCTAAACAGTCTGACTCCAGGCCCCATTTTTTAACCATTACATTATATGATGAAAGTTTAACAGGAAGTTGCCAGGAACTGAAGAAACAGAGATAGTTTGCTGTAACTTTTTACAAATATTGTAATAGAGAAAACAAGTTAAAAAAGTCTATCCTAATTTCTGTCTCAAAGAAGTAAAACTCTATATACTATCAGGATCAAGTGACATTCCATTTTCCTTCCTCTGTACACACCTTTTAACAGTGTTTGCTCCTTCTTTTCCATCTACCTTGAATCCTACTTCACATCACATTCTGACTACATTCCAATGAACTCTTGGCATCATCCAATTATGTTGAGTCACAGTAAGTCCTTAGGGTAAAGTGAACATATCATACTTCCTTTAAAAATTAAAACAATGTTTTCCAAAACCAAGTAGAAACTAATAATGTGAAAATCTTGCAGAAATATCTATATTAAGAGGATTAAGTACTCTGATTTCAAATGAGAGCACAGCTCAAATGAGGTTTGCCCAAGTATCAGACAGTTTGATGCAGCCTGCATCAATTTATTTTCACAATTCTAAATCGTCTTGTTGTCAGGCTGAAATAATTATCAACTAAGAAATAAGAAGAGTCTAATAGAAGTTTGGAACTCTCACAATCAATACTGGTTGGCATAAAGTCCCACTGGGAAACAATGAAAAATGTACTTGCTGGGTTTCTAACAATAGGTCAGGTTACTGCCATGGCATTTCTGACTAATGCAGGTGCTTCTGAATTGTGCATTGAAATATATGCTGTTCTTCCTGTAGGGCAGTTGTTTTTGTTTCTGTTTTCTCAACATTATTTGGAAAGAAGAATAGGAATTAAAATTAACAGCTTGCAGCCTATGTTTTGACTTTCTTCTCCTAGGTAAGCTTCTTCACTTACAATAATTAAAATGAATGGGCTGCTTTCTTATTGAACCAAGATTTTCTTGTTGGTCCTACAACATAGAAATATAATACAAGAAATCAAGGTAGGAAGAGTTAGGGGTAAATAAATATCTTCCAAGTTTACTCAAAAGTACCTAGAAGTTATGGTTAAATATTTATATAGACAATGTTAGAATCCGCCTGTCTACATCATGTGAATATTAACTACTCCAAACTCTTGGGGTTCACTCTTGTCTGTTTCAGAAATATTCACAGGCTGAAAGAAAATGGGTCAGTAAGGCAATAAATGGCTTGAAAGAGTTCTTACTTTTTCTTCAGGCAATGTGGAGTCGCTAAAGGATTTTTAACAGGGGAGTTTTAGTCCTAAGTTAGTTTTGGAAAATTCCCTTTGGTGGAAGATGAATTGGAGAAAGTTGAGGCTAACAGCATGGGAACAGGTTAGGATCCAGTTGTAGTATTAGTCCAGTCATTCTCGGGGGGATGGGGGGTGGGGAGAGGGGCCTGATGTCAAGATCTAGAGACATTTGTGATTTTCACAATGGAGGCAGGGGTGCTAATGGCATCTGCTGGGTAGATGCCAGAGATGCTTCTAAACATACTAAACATATACAGGACAGCTGCCACCACAGGGAATTATTTGGCCCTAAATCTCCATGGTGTTGAATCTTTGAAAAACATAATAAAGGGCTGACCTAAAGAAGTGAATGTAGAAACAAATATTTTTAGATAAAATTAATCAAACTCAGTATCTAAATGATGTCAGTGAGATAAATCAATAGGTCTTATAATAGGTATTAGGCATGGTTATTGCAAGATTCGTGTGGATAAATGGTACTTATGTGCAAAAGAGCAAGAAAATATGGAAATGTTGTTTCAAAAAATGATAGGCTTGAAACAGGACATTGAATTTGAGGTGCCTGTGAGACATCTCATCTGCTTCCCATTAAATTTTAGAAGTCTGAAAATCTGAATAAATGTCTGTTTTGAAGATACAGACTAGGAAGAAATTAACAGGTGGCAGTTGGAGTTGTGGGAATAGATAAGGTGCCAATGAGAAAGGGTGTGGGAGTGGAAAGATTAAAAGTATTAAGGAAGGATGCATGGAAAGGCATGGCTAGAGACTGAGGAGACATCTTTGGAAATCTAGAATGGTCATGTATTCAGTTTGCACAACTCTGCAAGCCATGAATAGCCTCAACTTCGAGCATGGATGGACTTCCTAAGTCCTTGCATTTTTAATAATTATTAATCACATAATTTCCCCTTTATGTGAAAAGGGGAAACAGGGATGTATTTAGAATTGCTATCACATAGACATTTAAAAATAAATAAATAACTATCCAAGAGAAATGAATGTGAACATCCTTTAATACATGAAAACACTTGCTACAAGAAACCTCAGCAACAACTTCTAGCTGGCAATAAAAATTGTTTGATTAATTATTATTTGTGACATAATACTTGATAAAGTTTCATGATTGAATGTTAGGTTTTAGTAACTTTTTAAAAAAATCCAGCACTGTTTTTGAGAATGCTCACTTGCTCTAAGAGAAATCTCTATGCATTATTGCATAAAAGATAAGTCTGGTAGAGTACTCAGATACTATTCTGTAATTCTGACCAAAATTAATTTCCAGCTGCTTTACTAAAATATTCAGAAAGTAAATAAGGATAGCATAACAACTCTTGAATGAACATATTCATAATTGAAATAATATCATGGTAAATGATTGATCTCAATCTGTAAGAAATAAACACAAGTTGTCTTTATCTTCGGTCACAGATATTATTCTCTATTTTTTGTAACCATCTGTCATTCCTGAATGTATTTCTTAACAAGTCATGCCGTGATACTTATTACCCATAAATAGGTTAGAATTATTATATATAACTCAGATAAAAAAATAATATGCATTAAAAATTTTTGGCATCACACTCTAATACATATTTTATATGCCCACTCCTGCTTCCAGATTCTAAAATGTGAGTTTAAACAAATGAGTTAGATCTTTGTTTATGATCATGATAATTCCATCATCTTTGTCATTGATGAGTCTGTTTTTATTGTCTGATTTTACCCTGGTAATGGATCCCGTTCTTCTTGCCTCTTTGCATTCTTGTTAATGTGTTATTGGATGCCAATAATATTTTATTTATTGCATATCTGGGGTAGTTTTTTTATTTCAAAGAACACTGAGATTTATTTAGCAGGCAGTTAAACAGTTTGTGGATCTCCCCAATAATTGTTGAGGCTTATTTTTGTTTATGGTGGTTGTTCTGTTATAGCTTTCATCTAGGGCTACTTTAATCCTAAAGTATTACTTTTCAGGGGTCTGTACTGAATGCCCTGAGTGTTCAACAAGTTCTCTCCAGTCTACTTTGCTGTAACTTGTGTGTCACTGTGGCCTTTGGAGGCTCTGGTTATTGTTCAGCAAGTACATGTGTGGTGATTCTCTTTCAACCGGGTGGAATTTCATGTCACACTCGTGCAGATCACTGTTCCTCTGCAGATTCCTGGAGCTATCTCTCAGTCTCTCTTCTCTTTTCATACTCTGCCCCACAAATTCCAGCCACCTCAGCCTCCCTAAGCTCTGACTTCTATGATCTCATTTCAGGAAGACCGATATTCTCTGCCCGGGAGCCCCTTCTTGGGTCATGATCCAAAATATGCCTCCCAGCAGAAAGCTGGGAAAATCATGGTGCCTGTCTTGTTAATATCCTTTTTATGTGGATAACAGCCCTGGGCTGCCTGTTTCCAGTGTCTGAGAACAACTCCTTCCTATATTTTAAGCAGTTTTCTAGTTGTTTGTGGTAGGAGGGGATGTCCAGGACCGGTTACTCTCACAGTGAGAAACCAAATTTAGATTTACTTTTTAGGAACTTACTATGGAACAGAAATAAAATAAAAATAAAATGGAAAATTTCTGGATACAATTGAAAAGAATAGCAGCTATAAGATACCATTTAATGGTTTTATGAATGATCTTATGAAAAATAATATATACAATGATATGTTCAGCTTTATCTGCGTCACTACAATTTTCCAGCGAATGACATGCTCTGCTGACAGGGAGAAAGGATAGCACTGTTTTGCTTTCACTCTAAATAGCCTTACATGATGTCCTGATTGTTCTCGCTCTCTGTCTTCCTCTCTTTGGCTATTTTCAAGAAGACATTCAATATAATCATTTTTCACTTCATATGTAGCTGGGAGAGGGGTGTGAAGAAAGATTCATTAAGGTAATGAAGGCTTTGACAACCACTAACACTTAAATTTGAGAAAAACAGTTAAGTCATAGTAGCAGGACCATGGGTAGCAATTCTAGTCTTTGTAACTCACCTGTTCCCTGAAAACTGTAGTCACATAAAGATTGAATGTCTTCCTTGTAGATGTCTGCTCCATTGCTCACCTACCAACAACATGTGAAAGCGGGACCATGGTAATAATCATAGTTTCATGTTTGTAGTTTTTCATTAAAAAAAATAATAATAAGGCAGATGCCTAGATACTGGAATCTGAATTTAAAATAGAGAAGAATCAGCAGAAATTCTTCCTTGATAGAGTATTCAGGCAGCTTAATTTCTTTGCCTACCACTGGGGTTTAAGTAGCATAAGTTCTATAAGTTTGATAACTACGAAAAGGAAATTTTATTTTCTCTTTCACTTGCATTTTCATTTAGGGCAGTTGTTTTGAACCCTGGCTACACATTAGAATCACTTGAGGATCTTTTTAACTATACTTATACCCTGACCTTTCTCTCTTGGAAATTCTCATTTAATTTAACTAGGTGAGGCTCAGGTACAGTTTTTGTTTTTGTCCTTGTTTTAATCCTCAGGTGATTCTAAAAATAACATAGAGTTGAGAGCCACCCAGATTGTGTCCCATGAATCAGTAACACTAGCATCAACTGGGAGCTTTTCTGAAATTCAAAATCTCAGGCCACACCCAAGATCTACTGAGTCAGCATATGTATTTTAACACTATTCCCAGATGATTCACATACACATTTAAGTTTTATAACATCCTTTAGTTGATAAAGACATATTTCTTAGCTTCAAGGAATTCTGCATGTAAATGGTAGAGCATATTTAAACCTGTGATAATCCCAAATTAGGCCTAACGTTAGAATCACACACTCTTTTTAAAAAAGGTAAATTCCTATACAACATGCAGTATTCCAATACAATCCTGGTCATTCAGCTCCTCCAAGCATAAAGCTTGGGTATCTATATGTTTATTTTATGTTCCAGGCTCTGAAAATTAGAGAAGTTTGGGAAATAAAGTAAAACTTTCAAACATTTTGCCTCTATCAAAAGTCCTAACCAGGCAAAGAAACAAGTTTTGTCACAAAAGTAATAAATGGTAGGTAGATGTATTTTCTTACACAGAAATCGAGGCTATTGTGACAAAAACAATTTGATATAAATTTCACATTTCTTGTTAAAATAAGTGTAATGCTTTAGGGTTTTTTTGTTTGTTTGTTTGTTTCTGTTTGTTTGTTTTGCTGTGCCAACAATGAGGAAAAATAGATGTACCCGGCCCTTTAAAGGTTTTGTCAGTCTGGAATTTTAGGCCACATCTCTGAAATGCAGGGGGCAGTCTAATAGAGGCCATGGAGTGACATGGAATCCAGACAGGAAACTGAAAGAAAGTTGACAGATGTAGCAAGTGTGCAAATGGTGTAGCGCTGAATAGGCTGTTTTTTATAAAAAAAAAAGAAAAAGAGAACATTTCGAAACTAGTTAAGTTAGTTATGAGACTTGAAGTAGGTCAAAAAGTTCTGAGTATTTGTGAATACTTTTAACACTGTGGAGACTATAAAAAATGTATCCCATGGTTAAATCTCAGGTATCTGAATCATGGAGTTTGAGAAAATGCCTGGCTGACTAGATTGGGGTAGATGAAAATATACCAAAACGGACAGACTTTTCCCCATAGAAATAAAAGTTTTTATAAATGTGTTTAACATTTCTTTTTAAACTATACATTTACAAATGGCGAGAGGCCATGAAAATTCTGCTTTGTTATATTTCCATATTCGATGTCCCCTGGCAGAAATCATGACATTGGAATTAAGGAAACCTGGAATTGAGTTCCTATGCCATTTGTCAGATCACTTAACCTTTCTAAGACTCACTCTTCTCATCGATAAAATGGAAATAACTGTACCTCTCTTTTTAGGACAACCATATGTCTGATACTTTCACTTGCAAACAACAATCTGAGGATTATAGTAAAACCTTTAGCTAAAATATCAAAATAATTGTAAGGGCTTCAAAATTTAATGGAGTTACATATCACAGATAAATGTTACTAAATTGGTTCCTAAGGTAATAAAAAATTAGATACTACAGTCTGGTGAGATGACACTATAGTAAGGTCACAAGCACATTAACCCCATGAAACTTGGCAGACTGTGAAAGAAATACAATTAGGGCATATTAGGGTAATATATAAAAAGAGACAGATTAGCACTTTGTTGGATTTTTAAGCTGCTGAGCCTATATATATATAGTCTCCACAGTAGCATATTTTGTTTGATATGAATTGATTCACTCAATCATCAGTTCAACAAATGCTTTTTGAGGCCATATATATCAGACACTATCCAGGATGTGAAAGATTCAGCCAGAATGACATTTAGGTACAAAGAACAAGCAGCAAATGAACAAACATGATCTATAATAATAAAAGCATAATATGTTAACTACACCGGACATCCTTCTGGATGACCTTCTACTAAGCAGGGGCTGCGAGGGAAGCCCAGGTCCCAGGGGCCAGAGGGAAGCTGGTGCCGGCAGCCTGCGAAAGGAAGGCCTACTTTTACACAAATTTCATGCATCGGGCCTCTAGTATTGTAAAATAATAACATCATATGATGTATCATATATCACTGCAGATTGTGTTAGGAAATAAACAAGGTGAAGGAAACAAACAAGGTGACTATCTAGTGAGTAACTAGTAGTGTCATCATAGGTGGGACTCTTCAGGGAGATATTTTTGAGCCAGTAGCATTTGAACTTCTCTAATCTGAAGGTTGACACTATGTCAGCCATGAAGATGGGTGCCAAGATAGTATTCTTAGGTGAGAGTTGAAGAATAGTGAAGTGAGAATACAGGGAAGAATAAGGTTGGATAATTAAAATAGAGACCCATTATGCAGCAGGATCTTGTAGGCTATGGAAAGTAGTTTATATATATATATATTTTTAATATATTTTATTGATACTTTACAGAGAGGAAGGGAGAGGGATAGAGAGCTAGAAACATAGATGAGAGAGAAACATCGATCAGCTGCCTCCTGCACACCTCCCACTGGGGATGTGCTGGCAACCAAGGTACATGCCCTTGACTGGAATCGAACCCGGGACCCTTCAGTCCACAGGCTGACGCTCTATCCACTGAGCCAAACCGGTTTTGGCAGTAGTTTATATTTTTATCGAAAATCAATGGGAAGCCACTGAAGTGTTCTAAGTGGAAGAAAAGCAATATGTATAAAGCAAAAGACTGGACACAATCCAAAGGTCTATAACTAGGTGACTGTTACAATAAATTATGGTAAATCCACAAAATGGATGCTATGTAGCTCCAAAAAAGGAGGAGAAACACCTCTATCATGGCTATGGTGTAATATCTAGCCTATGCCATGAACTGAACACAGTGAGCGGAGAAAAATGTGTATGGTATGCTATCATTCATCTTCAAGAAGGGGGAAAAACACAAACACAAGCATGCACACCAATGTGCCTATGTTGAAAACTAATTTTAAAAACAGAGTACTTACAAAGGGAAGAGGAGACTAGGGTGAAGGAGACTGGGTCGGAAGTGAGACTTCTCTGAGCTGCACTTATTCTGTAGTTTTGATTTTGGACTGAGGTAAATGTTTTTATAATAATACAACAAAACAAATGTAGGCAGAAAGAAATCCTTAATTCAAAACAAAATAAAATGAACTGCATATCGGGGGGCTAAACTTCATAAACAGATAATACATCAAGTGACTTTATACTCAATCTTCGTCAAAAGGCCAAGAAGCAGTTACATGGGGTGATGGTAAAGCTTGGTAATTTGTACATCTCCAGTGGAATATAGCCTAGGGACAACAATACTGCAGTAATCATGTTGTTATTCTAGTTGTGTTTCTGTATGTCTACACTTGACAAATTAATTAATACACGTGCATACCCACACTTATTAGGATGAGCAAAAAGTACTGTTATTAGGATCCAAGATTTTCATCTCAAGAGAAAAGATATGCCAATATAAAACTAATGAAGTCAAATTAGTATTGGAGTTGGAAATCTGAATATGAACTCATGGTGTATTTTATCTTCAGTATATTTCTAAGATCTATTCAATGAGAAAGTCTAGAAATGTTGAGCAACAAAATAGCTATGAGCATCACTAGCACTTAAATTAAGGTCTTTAAATAACATTTTCCATTTAAAGGAACCATAGTTTTTATAAAACTTGCCACTTCCAGGTGTGGACAAAATGTTCAAGCAAAGCATAGAGGGTCTTACTTATTATACCAGAAAGAGTGGAAGCATTTGGTCATGTCATCAAAGCTCAGGATTCAATTGGAAGTGGGTCAACTGTCCATAAAAGGGGCAATTTGAACAACCGCGATAATAATAATTGCAAAGGATACATATTTAAAATAGTTTAAATATGTTAAAAATTCTATTATTTCATAAAAATACCCAATAAGAAAGAAAACATATCAATCACCTTGAAAGATGCTAACAAACCAATCCCACATTTTTCTACAAACTCACCTCAGTATTAACAGATAGGTAAGGAGAGAAAGTTTTTCGTTATAGACATATACTAGTAATAGCAAATGAATGAAAAATAAGGTAGAAGGTATTCTGATAACTGGACTCATTAATAAGCAGATGAGCCCTGCTACTTTAAAACCCACCTTCAATAGACAGGTGTCTATTAAATGATGCAAATGTAAAGCTCTTGATTATAAATGAAAACAAACCAAAATCAAAACAGTCTCTTGGAATGTGACTGGGCAGACACCCTGCCTTGATAACTTCATAGAACATCTGAACATTATCAAACTAACTACTACCCATTGGGGCACATATTTATATCTAATTTTACCTACAGTCTAAGCCAACAAAACTGAAGACATTTAGCATTGAGTTTTCCTTTTATTTTCCTGAATTCAGCGAGAACTGATTAACCCATTTAGAAAGAACTAAACCTATCTTTATATGTAGCTAATTATGTTCTAATGCATACATTCAGCAATGCCATGAGGCTGTCCATCTGCAAACTGCCAGAAATAAGCTGTCCAAATTCAGAGAACAGCTTATTTTAAGGCTTCAAAATGACACTGATTTAAAGATGACTTTTGCTGACTTGATCAACTGTAAGTTGAAACAATTACGTTAATGTAGCATATCTTAATGCCAGTGATTTTTTTTCTAAAAAGATAAAGAATAGACAAAAGGAATTGCCTTTAACTTGTATGTGTTAACAGAATAAAGGGAGATTTCTAAAGTCAGTTTTGACCACTTTAAAAGTGCTACACTAGAATAAAGTGTGTGGAAAGGAAAAGTCTTAACTGTTAACCTCACCTGGACAATATATCAGGGCAAAAGGTTCCAGGCATTGGGAAAGAAAAGCCATTTTCAGGGATCTGCTAGAGTCATCTCTTTACCAACAGTTGGTAAAAATAGCAAAGGACAAGGGGCACAGTTCAAAGGTTAGTAGGATAGTCAATTCATACAAATGACCCAAGTGGGAGGCAAGACTACACTGAAGACTGAGGCATCATCAATGAAGAGCTTGGGAAACAGGGAGAAGCATAGGTCATGAGTGAGGCAGCAGAGAACTAATTTGGAGAATTCTGGGCCTTTTCCAAAAAGCCCTTTGACAGGAGGCCCAGCTTGGTCCCTCAAGGGGCTGAGGAGGATGAGATCCTGACGGCAAGTCCATTCCCCTTTCAGGGCAGCCAGCAGATCGGACCAATCCATTCTCCTAGCAGATCGGACCAATCCATTCTCCTAGCGGCCTTCCTTTTTCTTCCCCACAACCCACCAACATCAAGATTGGCACTTTCGTATTTTCCTAGTGTTTCCAAATGGAGAAGTAAGAATACAGCTGGTTTCATTCTTTCTCAGCCTATACCACAGTTTCCTTTGAGTAGCCTCTGTTTGTCACCACCACAAACAGCAAAAATGAGAAAAACATAGTCTGTTGATAATTCATACAATAGTAAATCCTTACTTAATGGAGATTTATTTTAAAATAGGCTTGAAGCTTTTTAAATTTTATTTTAAACAAAAGTTGTTTTGTAATAGGGAGCTCTAACCTTGAATCTGTATTTGGGTTCTGCAATTTTAAACATTTCTGACATATTTTCTTTGTTTCTTTTTATAACAATGATGAATGGGAGTGGATCAGGGCCTGTCCTAAAATATAGGATTAGGAAGCTCTTAGGGTTTCAAAAGTAGTACAGTCATAGCAAGGTTTCTAATAGGATGAACATAAAGCAAGAAAATTATTTGTTTATTATTTTAAAGTTTTATTCAAAGAAAGAGTATCCTATATAATAAAAGCCTAATATGCTAAGTGTTCAACCGTTTGACTGTTCGACCAGTCCCTATGATGCACACTGACCACCAGGGGGCAGACGCTCTGACCAGTAGGTTAGCTTGCTGCTGGGATCCAGCCGATCAGGACTGGGTGAGACAGACCAGACACGCCCTAGAGCCCTCCTGTGGTCCCTCCCCCACCCCGATTGTGCACCGGTGGGGTCCCTTGGCCTGGCCTGCACCCTCTCGCAATCCGAGACCCCTCAGGGGATGTTGGAGAGCTGGTTTTGGCCCCATCCCTGCAGGCCAGGCGGAGGGATCCCACTGGTACAAAATCTGTGCACTGGGCCTCTATTTTAAAATAAATGTACATAAATCAAAATAGAGGATTACATTACAAACATTGCAGTGTAAAACAACAAAAAAGTTTTCAACTTATAGAAAACAATTCCCCCTAAAACTTCCCCAAAGATAACTCAATAATCAACAATAATTGTTCTTTGAGAAAACTCATGAGTTATAACAGTTTACAGTACAAAATAAATAGTAGATTCAAGGTATAACATAGCTTTCCTTTTAATTTCCTGACCATAGTCAACTTTTTCTTTATGTTTAATTAAATTTGAATCATTAAAGCTCAGAATACATTTTAAATAGTGAAATATATGATAGCCAATGTTCTTCAGTGATATCTGGCAAGAAAAAATGTGCCAAATATTCATAGATCAGAGCAATGGCATTTTTTAAAAAGTTGGACAGAGAACTTTTGTTGTTTTTAAGCACATTAATGTTGTTGGTGGGTGCTTGGGTGGCTGCAGCAGGGGTAATACATTTCTAGAACTTCTGGCCTTGCAAAGCAGACCTTTGGGTTACCAGGGCTGACAAACTAATGCTAAAACAATTCTGTTAAACAAGTCATCATGAACCTCACATAAAAGCTAAAAACCCATCAGAGTGCAGTTCCACAGGCAGCCTGGTGTTGTCAAATTGCAGGTAACCTGGGCAAGGTTTTTAGTCCTCTAATGCTTTCACTTCCACACACAGAACTGTCAAAATAGGAGCTCTTGGATGCATTAGAGGAGACCTTTCTCCTCTCACTGAATAATGCTTTATTTTGCTTCATTCAGTAATCCAAGCATTGCCACTTTACTCTCATCGCAGCTTTATCTATTTTTTTTTTTTTTCAGAAAAGCATCCATCTAAACAGTCCAACTCTGTACATATTAACATTTCTGAGCAGCAACTCTGGGGGGATTTTCAGCCTGACCTTTAGTACCCCTGACACAGTCTCAGTCACAGTTTCTCCCATTCCCAGGTTTGTTTTTTTTATATTGTAGATGTCACTGTGTCAGCCAACAGCTTTGCTTTGCGTTTCTCTTCTCAGCTCTGGAAATCATTGCTCCTCTCACAATTGATGGAGCAGAAAGCCTGTGGGAATGCAGCCTTCCGTGTACTGAAATGTCCCTCTCCTTATTGTATTGTACAAGTATTGAAAGATCAAAATACCAGTTTATGAGCAAAACTATGTTGGCTAAGACCCTGCATTTTCTACATAGAGATTTTTTTAAAAAGCAGGCAAAGCATCTTTGCTAATTCTAATCACTGAAGTCACATCATGTTTTCATGATTTAAGTGGGCCAGACATTGCAGTTAAATTCATTACCTTAGTACCTTAAAATGTCTTTCAAAACCTTGAAGAACACCACACTGATAAAAATGGTGTAAAGAGGTAAGTTAGGACTAATATTTAATAAATCTAACTCTTATGTTTATGTCCTTAGATAAAATTAACAGATAATTTTGTTCAGATATTGCTGGGATTATAATTTTTGTGAATTCATTTATATTTACATAGTATATATTACCTATTAATGTATATTATTTATATTTTGAGTGTGGGTTTTTCACAGTAAATTCTTAATTTCAGAAATGCCTAAAGATTCAAATATTACAGATATTATGTCAGCAAACACTTCCATCCTTAGACAGGTAAAAAAATATCTCTCTGTCAGAGTTTCCAAATGGGCAGGATCTGATGGCATATTTACAAGTGGCTACTTATTTTAGTGACTCTTGAAATATCAACATTCCTTATGTCTACAAACAATAAAGACCATCATTGTATTATCAGAGACACAAATTCCTTTCACCTTTCTAAACCCCCATAGCATATGAAGTTTTCTGTTCAAGGTTTCTATTTAAAGTCTTTTCTTTATTATGTTCCTCCATGGATTTCAAGGGTTGCTTCTAGATATCTTTCTCCCTACTTCAGTTTTGAAAAATCCTACTGTGGTTTCTATTTTTGTGTTACTTCACCAGATGTCCCAACCATTTAAGACATGGCCTCTAAATCCTTGACAACTATTTGAGGGTGTCAGTATGTTCTCAACTCATTTTGTTTTTTGTCTGAGCTTGTATTGCGTTTTTCTGTGGAAAGAATAAAGCAAACATCAAAGGCATGTCCACTAGGTGCCAGGCACTGTGCTAAGCATGAAGGGAAGATAATAATGACTTGTTTCCTGCTTTGGAAGAACTCAGATAAATAGAGGAGGGTATAATTTATTAGCATTTCTTATAGAGTCTAAGAAAGTGACCTATTCAGTTTGGATTAACTCTCTTTTCTCTGAATTTTTGCTTGTCTATGTAGTACCAATGACTTAGTTTTATAGTTGTATAGTTATTATTTTTATCTGAGAGTGAATAAGACCTTTTGACTCTTCTTTACTTACTTGCATCTTACCAGGGCCTCTGGCAAACACAGTGCCTTGTCTTGTAGACAGTATTGAAGCTAAACTACCATCAAGGCTATCTAATCTGATCTTAACCAAGAAGCTGATAAGCTACTCAAAACCGTTTTTCTACCAAATTCAATGTCATCAGTAAATATGTATACTATTCTGATGGAATTTATTCAGTCTAATGAACACAAAACTGTAAAAATATTTTTATTGGTGAAACTTTATTGTCCTTTCACAAGAATGGAGAGCAACTGAGTTCATGTATACCTTAAGGTTCAGGCTAAATGTCACAAAAAAGAACACAGTTATCTTGGATTGGGTTGTGAAGTAAGTTTATACATAATAGTACTTTGAGAACTTTGGGTATTGAAATAATTTATAATAGTAGAATAGTTATAGACATAAGATATGAGAAAAAGTGCTGTGTAATAAGAGTAATTAATATGATTATTAATAATAATAACTATAGATATTATTGAGTTTTTATTATATGTCATACTATAATGTAGATGCTTTATCTAGCCTAAGACTTTTAACTGGGTTTGGCAGAAGACCCCAAATATCAGAGCCTTAAACAAGAGTCTGAAACACAAAAGCAGAGCAGGGTCAGGGCCAGGTTCATGGGCATTTAACTTATGCAGTCACTCAAGTCCATACCCACTTCTCTAGGTTTAGTGATCTTCAGAATTCATGTTGAAATTTTTAATATATTATTTTATTTTTGAACTGATATTTGGTCAGTCCAATAGGAAAATGGGGTATGTATATGAGCAGAAGAGAGATACACACTATCATTTCTTTTGGCCCATTTGCATGTAACCTTCAAGATGCCCAATGAGTACAGAATCCAAGGGAATCCATGATGTGTTTGAGTTTTGTGAGACTCATAGTACAATATAAGTATGTTATTTCTAAGACCAGGAATACTGATAGCCTAATAGCCCATGCTTTTTTGTCAAACCAGAACTTGCTTCAAATTGAAAAAGAAAGGCAATGGGGGGTAGGGAAAGGGGGACATTTATAATATTGTCAACAATAATTTTTTTAAAAGGCAATGGCATTTCTTAAGAAACTCAAACTACCAAGGAACTCTATTGTATCCTTTCTTACTCATAGTACTTCCCTGTATTTGCCCATCAGTTACTCTGATAAGGATAAAAAAGGAAAAAAAGGAAAAGATATGGCAACCATTGTTCCTTTTTCTTTCAGTTTTTCCTTCCTCATCAGTAAGCCAAAGGCAAATAACATGATAGCATGTGTGCTTATCACCAAATGAAGTAAAAACAGGGCAGTTAGTTTTGCTCATGAGAAATGAAATACAAATTGTGTAATTTCATTTATGATTCACACAAGTTCAGTGCTGTGTTATATTCATTTAAAACTGGCATTATAAACAATATAAGATGAATGTTAAATGCATGCTAATATTGCCCAACCTGTCTGGCCCAGTGGTTGAGCATCAACCTATGAATCAGGACATCACAGTTCAGTTCCTGGTCAGGGCACATGCTTTAGTTGTGGGCTTGATCCCCAGTGAGGGGCGTGCAGGAGGCAGCGATCAATGATTCTGTCTCTCATTATTGATGTTTCTATATCTCTCTCCCTCTCCCTCTTCTTTCAAATCCCTCCTCTTTCAAATAAAATATTAGCATGTTTTTTAAAATCATGCTAATATTTTAATATTTTTTCTTTACTTAAATGATATTAAGTAGCAAATAAAAACATCATAAGTCTAGATACAGAAACATCAATGCATCATTATAAATTATTTAGACATTCTAATAGGTATTGATACATTAAAAATTACAAATATAATATCTATGTAAAGCGCATAAATTTTAAAACAAAGCATTTCATTTGTAACTCAGCTAATCTTAAACTATAATAAAGAGAGACTAATAGTATTGAGCTAATTATTTTACATTTAAGTGATTACATCTAGCAGCTTTGAATAATCTCTTTATTTTATTAAATAAAATATACCTCTGCTGTTAGCTTGTTACTATTCAGATATTTTAAATTCATTTTATTTTTATACTCTATATTCAGTGTAGTCCATGTATAATTGGGAGGTCATATTATACAAAATCATATAAGTATGCTTAGTAATAGACTTAACTCGAAGTACCTTTCATATAATTAACTTTAATACATCGTCTTAGCATTCTGAAGAACTAAATAATTAAATAGTTCTGTATTATTATCCCCATTTTATAGAAGGAATCATAGGCACAAAGGTATTAAATCATTTGCAGGAGAACATAGCTTTAGTCAATAGCAGGGATAAATTGGGAGTAATACTCAGAATTTGCATTAGGAGAAAAAGTTCAGCAGAAAATTCTGCTACATCTGTATTCTACATAGAAAACTAAATTGAAATTATTACTGCTCTCATTATTAATATTCATTCAATATCAAAATATGCTAGGTACTATAATATACATGAAATTAGATAAACCCCCTAATCCCAGTGCAACTATATATCTAATCCTCCCAACTTATTACTAGTACATCCAAATGGGTTTTTTATCACCTTAATTATGTTCAAAAAATGACACCAATAGCAAAGAATCTTGTGAGTTTAATTGCTAAGGATAACACATCTCACATTCATCCGAGTAGTGCTAACCCCTTCTCTTATTATAATAATGAAGACGGTATTTGAAAATGCATTTGACTGGAAAAAAACACCTAAGAACACCACCTGAAAATTGGACAACCCTATTAGTTGTCATTAATTTGTGTTCATACACCAGGAGCAAATTTCAGTCGTAATTAAAAAATTTATTTCATATAGATGAGATACTGTGCTGACCGAATTTCACTTACTATAAACAATGATCACAAACACCTGTGAACTATATATTATTCCCAGTGCACAGGTGAGGATGAGCAGGCCACCAAAGGTGAAGAAATATTCCTGAAGACACATAGTTGGATAGTACAAGGCATGGCCAGTCTTTAATTCCAGTAATTCCAGTTCTTTCTATTCCAACACAATTACTCTCATATTGTATAATTTTTCACTTGTCTTAAAATGAAATATGTTTAAAATCAAAAAATATGTGTACCTTGTCCATTGCTAGTTTAACTGTTAACATTATTAAATTGATTGATATAGTTGAATGTATTTTAGCAATATTATTTTGTGCTCTTAACTGACACTTTTTTATTTGCCCTGCCTTTTGTGAAATTGTGTGTGTGTTTTTTAAATTATAGTTCTATTGATTTCAGAGAGGAAGGGAGAGAGATAGAGAGGTAGAAACATCAATGATGAGAGAGAATCATTAATTGGCTGACTCCTCTACACCCCTGACTGGGGATCGATCCCGCAAACCAGGCATGTGCCCTGACTGGGAATCCTAGTTCACAGGTGGATGCTTAACCACTAAACCACACTGACTGGGCAAGAGTCAGGATTTTATATGCGAGAGAATGGGGAATCCACGCAGGATTTTAAGAAGAGTGACTTGATAGGAATGATAGCTATCACCATGGTGAACTGGAAGAGAGAGAGGGGCTGGGAGACCACTGGAAACTACTTCTACAAGGGGTATCTAAGAATGAAATTATAATTTATGCTCAAAGATATCAGTAGATATCTTAAAGGCTCAGTAGAACTTAGTGGACCGTTAGATGGAGGGGTAAGGAGAGGAATGAAAGGTAGAAATCAAAGGGCTTTAATGTTCCAATTGGAATAAGGATAATGGTAGCATCACTCTTATGATTCTCTACAGGCTTCTTGCTCTACCTCTGTATCTAATAACCAACTTCATTCTCAAAATGAAAAAAAAAATTGCTCCTTTTGCTAGGTCAGTGCCTTAGTCCATTCAGGCTGCTATGACAAAATACTATAAAGTGGGTGGCTTATAAACAACAGAAATGTACTTCTCACAGTTCTGGAGGCTGGAAGGTGCAAAATCAAAGAGCTGGTCCAGGTGTGGGCCTGCTTCATGGTTCATAGACAGCCATCTTCTCTCACTACATTCTCACATGAGAGAATGAGCGAGGGGGCTCACTGGGGACTGTTTCATAAGGGCACTGCCTTACTGAGGGCTCTGCCCTACTGATCTATTCACCTCCCAAAGTCCTCACCTCCAAATATCATCACATCGGAAATTAAGTTTCAACATATGAATTTGGGGGGATACAAACATTCATATAGGAGTCAGACAGGAGAAACTCTACAAATCACACCAATATTCAGCAACAATGACTATTTCTATCTACACAAGCCTAAGTCTGAGACCCAAACAAAAATTTCAGTACATCCTATAGGAATATCATATTTTCCTTTTCTCTTACTCTTGAATGAATTGCCAAAGGAATTTATCTTGTGAGAATGAACTTCTGAAATAACATTCACAGCAAACAACCACTTAATTGGTTTAAAAATTAAGGATCAGATTTAAACAAGTAAACAAAAACATGATCAAACAGAACTATATTATAAACGCTGCCATGTATGGTGGTATGCATACATTAATGAATCCCCCTTTGGCAGCATTTAGAAAATTCATGCATTGACATTATTTTTTTAGGGAGCTTTAAATTGAAAAATGGTGAAGGATAACAACAGTGTCATCCAGTTAATTATTTTGTATGGGTGCCATCTGAGCTATATACAATAGTAAGGTAATGTCTTAACTGTTTCCAAATACAATACTTCGTTAAAGGAGATGGTTCATTGGAAGATAAATATGGACTGAAAAATGAAAATCATTGGGAGAGAGAAAATGTTTCTTAGGCCACAAAACTGAACCAATCCAGAAGATAGTTCTACAAAATGGATCATGAAATGAGGCTGAAGGAAGTAGATGAGTGAGGTTATTGCCTTTCAAAGTACAGAATGAAGCAGCAATCTGAAATTTAAAAAGTGGTCACCGATGGTTCTAGATATAGGGGAAAAAATCCCAAACTAGCGGGGCATAAATTCCTTAAAGATGACAAAGAAAAATGTTGGAATAAGTAACATTTGTTTTTTCATCTCATAATATCATTCTGTTCATTTTTGTTACTAATGTAAAGTATGGTGATATTTGAATAAAGCAATATGCAGCATGTGAAATGTATGCTTCCAACATTTTTTTCTTGATTTTTGTTACTGGAGAGGTAGCAGGCATCCCCTATAAATAAATAAATAAATAAATAAATAAATAATAACTTCTGTACCAGCAATCATTACCTAATGGTGGATAAATCTGCTGTCTAGATATACAATTTATTGGATGTACAAAAAAATGAAATAGGTTTACCCATAGGTGTAATCATGAATATCGACACTGATCTACGATGTGCTTCTGGCATGATTCTCACAGGCCTCTCCTTCTGGAATGACAAATCATGAGTTTGTCCTGTAATTTATAACAGGCCAATTACTTCTAGTCCTGTCAGTACCGTTAGCTCAGTGTGTGATACATGCCTGTCCATTGACTATCAACTTTCTGAACACAAGGGTACTGTGAAACATGCTTTGCAAAGAAATCTGATTTTCAGACTCTATCAACCTTTAACCCATGACCTATGCTCAATTTCTTTTTCATTAAATACGTAACTTTTTCATAAGAAGTTATACATCTGTATTCATGACTAAGGCCAAAGCTTACTATCTGATCACTATGATGAAGAAAAGAGAACAATCTGTACTGAGTCTGTCTTCCTCCCCCACCCTAGTCTTTGTTGGTGGAATGGTTGTAACTACCTGCTCTGACTTAAAAGGAATGAAGGTGTTTTTCCTTCAGAAATTTGCTCCACAACAATTCAGCTCTTTGTTGCAATTCTGATGTGTCTTGTTTTTGCATGGATGTTTGAATGCAGACACTAAAATTATTTTAACTCCAATTCTGTGTTTTTAAATTGCCCTTGGTCTGCTTATCAACTATGTGAACTTGAAAATAGTAATCAATCATTTTTAACTCTCAATTTCTTCATCAATGAACTGATAATACTGAAAAATAAATTTTTAGAAACTCAATTATAAACCCAAGCTTAAATGAGATATTTACATGTAAAAAGGGAATAATTGGAAATTAGGAGGCAAAGATGGATTATTTAATAAATGAAATTGACATAATTGGCATTTGATAGGAAGAAGATATGCCTTACAACAATAATAATTAAAACAATAATAATATGATAGGCACTTCTGGAGAATAAATAGTCTGGGGTAGGGGGGGTAATAAGTCAAATGGGAGAAAAAAAGGGACATATATAATACTTTAAACAATAAAGATTTAAAAAAAATATTTGAAGCTTGGTGTTATAATCCTTATATATAAAAGATCAATAGTAATTTAACAATTATCTAAGGAATAATCATGAAGGAAAAATAAGACAGCAGAAAAACTAGTATAGGATTAAGATTACTTATATTTCTTTATATTATTGCTTACTACTGTGGAAAAATTAATTCAACTTTCACTGAAGTGAAATAACATTTGAGCAAAACTAAGTATCTTATTATGAAAGATTTTTACTTCTGGAGTTTTTACATATATTCTGAATTCATATGAATGTGTTCCTTGGAAAGAAATATTGAGATATATACTAGTAGTCTCCTAGCATCTCACACAAAAAAGAAATTCACATAGTGCAATAAATATTAAATAGATTACTATACTTAAATACTGTTATTTTTCTTTTTTGGTCAGGAAGGTTTCAGGTCAAAGACTGTAAAAATGAACAGCTTATTACAAAAGTGGAATGTATGTCATATTTTAAAAATCCATGGATCAAGGTGCAATACTTCTAAATATAAGATTAAAACCCTAATAAGTGCTCAAATAACTTCAAAGAATATTTAATAACTTGATAATAGCATGAATTAGATCATATTTTTTAAACTCTAACTTGAATGAAATATGACTAGGTCTAAAAAGCTAGCAACCCTGGCCTATTGATGGACAATATAGCAGATAGCTGACATTTCACTTCCACCATGAAGCTAGTAACCTTCTCCATTCCATATCATATTCATCTTTTATAAGACCAAAACCAAATCTATTGCTGCCCATAAATACTGTCATTATGACATTTACATGTCAAGAAGTATTCAAGGTGGCTAAATTCCACTGATCATACTAAATTTGTTGGACACTGTTTATCTATTTTAAGTTCTAATTTAAGCAACTTTTTGCTAGAGAAAAAATTATGAAATAATTCCAAGATATAAAGCCTACTGGTAAAATTCAAAGACACTGTACATATATATCATTAGAAAATTTATAGTAGATGTGACTGCTATTTGTGAAGTATTCCAAATTCTGTATCTAATAACTTGTGTTTTATTTTATTGGCCTTATGAGTTAATAGTCTTCCTTAATTATTTTGTGGCAGTTTCAAACATGCATACTTGATTGTGGCTCACAAAGTCATAGCAGTGAGAGACAATTTAGAAATCATCTACATTAATTAGAATGGTATAGGTAATGCTATGGTAACAAGTTGCAGGAGAATCTCATTGCTTAACACAGTGAAAGTTAACCATTCAAGCAAAGCCAAGACAATTCCCCGTCACACCTACCCCCATAAGGTGGTTTAGTATTTCATGTGCCTTCAATATTGGGGCACTTCTACCTCAGTATGTGCTATGCAAGGGGAGAATAGCATGGACCAAAATTGATATGTGTCCTTTTAGCTCTCGTGTCATTACTCCAAAAAGTCAGAGATAGGGCCACTAAACTTCAAAGGGACATAATTGTATTTTAGAATGGGCGACAGGCAGAAATATTAGCAAGCACTAGGAATGTTAACCACATCATCTAATCCAACACTCTCATTTTCCAGCTAACCATCCCAGACTAAGGTCACAAGATTAGTAAGTAATAGAAATGGAATCATAACATTTACTCTTAATTCCATCAAATTAGAGAATCATGAAAATATGGCTCTGATAGTGGCAGAGAACATTTTTACTTTTTTTTTTTTTTTTTTTTTTTTTGACTGAGATACTAAAAGTAGGAATCCAAAATGAATTTTTTGGAAGTGACAATCTTCTAAGATGATGATATTCTCCAGGTAATCCCAAAATTACCATCACAAACACAAGTAATGGTAGTTACATTTGAATAAATTAATAAATTAATAAATCTCCAATGGGTTATATAAAGACTATGCCCCTGTTTCTATTATAAAATATCTCCTCTATATCCTAGAGCTAGACATGGTCTTAGATGACTGAGTACCCCTCAGGCAACATTCTCAATACTTACCAATTAGTCTCCTGAGAACAAATAAATACTACAGTTTCCAGAAGTAATTTAGGCTTTCAGGTCTTTAGAAGATTATAGATGTTTTATTTAATCTGGAAGGAAAATCAGGTGATCATGGTAGTACTTCTATTTGCATAAACAATATAAAACTACTTAGATTTAAAATTAGTCTAAGTCAAGCTAATCAAATCTAAACTGGGTACACCTTACAGACAACCAAATATTATCATCAGTGGCTAGAACTAACATTTTGCACTTGAATTCTATTCTCTAACAACCAGAACAGTTGGATTAAGAACTAAGAGATCCTATTAAAAATTAAGTGCACTATTTGAAACTGCTACCATAATGCTGTCCTCTGTAGAAACAAAGAAAGCCATAAAAAATGCTGCTCACCCACTTATATTTGTTTGGCCAATTTTACCAGTGCCCATTAATTTTCATTCTGAAAATCAAAACACACATAAAAGTGCACAAGTGGTGAGTACCAGAAAGATATCTGTTTCTTGGGAATAAGACCTCCAAAGTCAGTTTTGAAATCCCAAAGTCATTTTAGCATAGTGACAATAGATGTGCTTATATCAGAATGTGCTTGTTAGTAAAATACCATTTTCCTATCCTAGTCCCAGGCCCTGATATTTCATATAAATCTGATGGGCTAAAATCATGTAAAAGGCATTAGCAAAGGTACAGAAATAAACAAGCTGTAACACCAAATCTTAGATAAAATCTAGAAACATTCTTTTCTAACTCATGGTTAAAATGAGAAAAAAACGAAGTAAACGTCTGCTTAATTCTTACCCAACCATTTGTGTGTGTGTGTGTGTGTGTGTGTGTGTCTTAGACAGAATAATAAACACTTTCCTCTCTCTAAAAAGTGAAGATGGCCATCAGCTAAAAATTGAATCCAGGA
The DNA here is from genome assembly GCF_963455305.1 of Plecotus auritus. NCBI lineage: Eukaryota > Metazoa > Chordata > Mammalia > Chiroptera > Vespertilionidae > Plecotus > Plecotus auritus. The sequence goes on along the minus strand of NC_137776.1, from coordinate 143,532,073 downwards.
ATTACAAATAGGCTGCCGAAACTGCGTTCAACTCTTTGGGTAGCAAAGGGAGTTGCTCTTTGATTCTAGATGTATTTCTTTCTTATTCTTGGCCACCCAAAGAGGCACAAAGTAGCTGAGACAGAAAAATAGGAAAATAATTAACAGTGGTATACATGATAATGCAACGATATGACTTTTTTGTGAAAGTGGCAGTTTTCTAAATTATGGAGGTTATTAAGAATATAGTGTTTCTCTTCCTCCTTGTGGCTTTAGAATATACTGTCTCTGAGAATAAATGCTTGTCACTTGGGAAATGTGTTTGGTTGTAAGATTCAGCAGTTACCTCGTACTTACTTGGGGAATAAATAAGCATGCGAGAAACTCATAAGGGTGGTGAAAACTCTAAGAGGAATTGACTCGTGGTGTCCCCCCCTGGACTGTTTCATATGTGCTTATGTTCCCAGGCTATCCCTAGAGTGCCAGAGCATGACGAACTGAACATTCCAACTTGGAGAAATATACCATATGCTAATTAATGGTGGGTGTGGGAAGGGAGCTGGGTAGCTTACTAAAGGAAGAACAATTCTTTATTTTTTCTTTTCTTTTTTATTAATTAAGGTATTACATGTGTCCATATCCCCCTGGAAGAACAATCCTTGAGGCTAAATGGTGAAGTCTCCCAAAAGGAAGAAAATAAAAACAACCATAAACCTCAAGTCAATGCATGAAGAGGTTTTTGTTGTTTGTTGTCATTTCATTTATTTTTGTTTGTTCTGTCTTGTTAATCTGCACCTGGGGGTATTTTTTTCCTTTTTATTTTAAACTTTATTGTTTTAAGCCGTAGTCGGCAAACTCATTAGTCAACAGAGAGGCAAACCTGGGCTCACAAGCCACAGTTTGCCGACCATTGGTAAAGTATTGCACATGTCCTCCTTTTTCCCCCACTAACCCCCGCTACCCTGCGTCTGCCCGCTCCACAGGCCTTCCCCACACTGTTGTTTGTCCATTAATCTTTTTAGAGAGAGTGGAAGGAAGGGAAGGAGGGAGGGAAAGGAGAGAGAGAGAAACATCATTGTAAGAGACACATTGATTGTTTGCTTCCCCCAGGCGCCTCAACCTGGTGGGGATCAAACCTGCAACCCAAGTACGTGCCCTTGACTGGGAATCGATCCCACGACCCTTCCGTGCATGGGCTGACACTCTCATCACTAAGAAACACTGGCCAGGGCTCATTTTTGTTTCTTAATGCATACCTGGACACCGGAGAGTAAAGTTGTAAAGTGAAGTGATGACTTCTGTGGGATTATGAAGATGACTTTCTCTTACATTATTAAGAAAGTCCTATTTAGGGATAGTTTATAGTTTTCTTGTATATATTGTGTTTCTTTTGTTTGTTGACATTTGGATTATCCTTAAACTAAAATTGCTTTGGTTGTGTTTTTGTAGAGAAAAGGTAGGAGAGTCTAAAAGAAAAATTTCACTGGATTGGTTAAACAGGCAAGAAAGACTTTATTCAAGACTCTTACAATATGGGAGAAAGAGTATTGGAACAGGAAGAGAGATTAAATTGAAACAAAAGACAGGGGAGTTTTGAAGCACTGGGGTGAGCTAGTGGATAAGTACTGGGAGACATTAGCTGGGAGGTTGATCAACCTGATTAGGGCATCCGTGTTTGCCGATAGGTGCTTACTGAAGTCAGGTTCCTACCCTCCCACAAGAGTTCTATCTTTCTTTTTTTTTCTTTTTAAAAAATAGATCTTTATTGATTTCAGAGAGGAAGTGAGATAGAAACATCAATGATGAGAGAGAATCATTGATCGACTTTCTCCTGCATGCCCCACACTGGGGATCGAGCTTGCAACCCAGACATGTGCCCTGACTGGGAATCGAACATGACTTCTTGGTTCATAGCTCAATACTTAACCACTGAGCCATGACTGCCAGGCAGTTCTATCTTTCTTGATTATTACATTTCAAAGAAATGGCTTCCAGGTCGTTCAAAAAAACATTCCTGGGTTATAGAAGATGTACACTTCAAAGAGGCTGAAGAAGAATTTACAATTGCAAGCTTTTTGTTTTTATTTAAGTAAATGCTCTAAGAAAAGGGCTATCAGGTGCCTAGAATCAAGAAGTCATTCTAAAGTTTAGTCATACTGAGGGAAACCTTAAGGCCATCTTGGTCAGAAGTAGAGGGAGATGTGACACACCTTCATATACTTCTCTTTTTCTGAGGTGATTAAGTCCAGGAGTTTCCGGAAGTAACTAGCAGCAATGTGAGCTTGTCATAGGCTGAAAACAGAGAGGGAGCACCAGAAGACAATGGAGTAATATTTCCTTTTAAAAACAAAACAAAACAAAACATGTTCTTATTGGTTTTTACAGAGAGAGGAAGGGAGAGAGAGAAACATCAATGAGAAAGAAACATCAATCAGCTGCCTCCTGCAAGCCTCCTGCTGGGGATTGAGCCCACAACCCAGGCATCTGACCTGACTGGGAATTGAACTAGTGACCTCTGGGTGCATGGGACAACACTCAACCAACACTGGCCAGGGTTGAAGTAATATTTCATGTGTACCCTAGAATAATATAAAATAAACTGTCTTTTTAAAAAATATTTTCTAGAAGAAAATGACTCTTAGAAAGGAGATGGCAGAAGGCTGAGAGTTAGGCTATCCAAAAATGTATCTCTTTCTCTGCCTATGGAAATAAAGCAGTGCACCCCAGAGAAAAAGACATCAGCCCCAAAAGAGAGAAGTGTTTTATCATGACATTATTTACAAATATTGACATATGGCAATAATAAAGAGTAGACAGACTTTACGTTGGTTTTTTTTTTTATTGTATTGAAATTATCTGCAGATATGCATCCTTTATTCTCTACCAGAGGTAGACTGCCCTGCTCTTGGTTCATCCTTGAGAAATAATACAGGTATTCACTCAAGAAATAGGTATTGAGGGTCTAATAGCTGTTGATCCCTGTGTTGAACAGAAAAGATAAAAGAATGACCATGAGAAACTCTCCTCAAAGCTAACTGTGTGAAGGAGATTACAGAGAAGTTAAAAGGTGGTTACAGAACAGTAGGGTAAGCACTGTGATGAATGCTCAAGGCATACACAAGAATAAGAGAGAGAAGGCATCTTTTTCAGATACAAAAGATGAATAGGAGGTAGGTGGTTAGAAGAGATGACACACATTCTCCAAAATCCATCCATATCCCCCCAAAAAAGAAACAAAGTAAATAAGAACAGTCACAACCAATATCTATAGCATACATGGGAAAGTAGGGATATTAAAAATGCTATTCATATATAACTAGGAGAAAGTATGTAACTCAAGCAGACCCAGATTTGGATTCTATATCTGAGCGGAGAGGCAGGTAGAGATGGCCCAGGCATGAGAGAGAATATCGGGATATAAGCAAGAGTGGAACACAAACAAGATTACCCTCAGAAAAAAGTTCCTCGCTACTCCCTACTTATAAATATTGCATGAGACTATGTCTGAGACCTGGGCAGTAGGGAGAAAGGGAATGAGTATGTGCGTAGCCAGGCATGGCCATCTTGGGAAAGGCACCTCTTCTGAAAGAGAAAGAGGTCATTTAGGGGGGGATATTTCTCAAAAGTGTAATAATTCTGTGTGGCCAAAGAATAATGCATATGAGACAAAAAAAAGTTAAGCTGATATCCCAGAGTAATCTTATAAATCCCTTTACTTAATGCTCAAATGAGCTCAATTTAGCTAGGAAAAACTTGTACTAGATAACTGTTTCAAAACAAGACACTCAACATATAGAAAATGATTTTGAGGGAAATGGTGACAGTTGCCTTGTTATAGATTTATCAGCAAATTGAGTCACTGACAACTCAATTGGGAACTTAACCCTTATTAGGTCCAAATGTGAATCCTATAGTATCCTATTTCCTCAGGTATAACACACTGTTTGGTGAGAAATTTTAATCTACTGTCAAATGAGTTTAACAAGATGGCATTATCAAGACAGATGGAGAATCCAGCATTCCAGGACTCTCTGAGAGTCTTTGTGTGCCTCTGTGGTTACAGAGGATATCTGCAGAGTATGAAAATAGATGGCAGATACCGAGAGAATGCCCTATGTTTTATAGGCTCTGAAATAATCCTTGTTTTACTCCTCAGGGGATAATCCTAAATAACATCTTTATACCATAACTAGAGGCCCAGCGTGCACGAAATTGTGCGCAGGTAGCTCGCTTCTGCTTGCCTCAGCTGGCCGCCCTGCCCATTGCCGCTGGTAGCTCATGCCCCGCCCTCCACCGCTCTCCTAACTCTCCGCCCGCCGCTGGTAGCTCGCCGTGAGAGCCCCTGCTCGTTTGGTCATGAGGGCGTTAAGGCCAGGGGCCTCTTATTAATATAGATAGTACGTTCCCTTTGAAGACTTTTCTGGTAGTGATATGAAGTTCATAGAAATCAAACTATTGATTTACAGTAATTCAATTCAATTGTTGGTCCAAATGACAGACTAAAATCAATGTGCCATTGAACTGTTGGGACAATTATTAAATAGCTCTGGACTTTAAATTTGAATACCAATTTTGAGATGCAATTAATGAGGTTTTCCTTTAAATCAAACACTTAACCCTGTTTCTTTGGTCATAACTTTTCTAGAGAAAGAGGGCAGAAAAAGGAGAGGGAAGGCAATTAAACATTGCCTTGAACCTACAAATGAACTTTGGGGGTCACTGTGAATCCAGAAAGCAAAAATCAAGGATTCAAGAATCCTCTACACCAGGGATAAAAATAGCACTTACCTGGAAGAAGGAAAGTATGTGCAATGGAGAAGGCAAAATAGAATTTCTCCTTTGTCCAATTACATGGGCCTGTGGGCGGTAAATGGTTGGTGCTCACCAAATACCTACATGCTACTCTATATTTCTTCCTGTCTCTGCCCCCCATACAGCTGGTTTGACTAGTGCAGGATAAGAATTAGTGGATGGAAAGAATGCGTCTCTTCCAGGTTGGAGCAGTTGAAAGAACTAGTGTGCTTTCTCCAGCTGCTTCTTCCCTTCGGTGGCAGGGAGAGGAAGTCTGTGGTTTTCATGTCTCCAGGGGTATAACTACAAGATGGGGAAGGTTGCTCAATTGTGTTAGATTCTCATGAGAGAGAAAAATTATGTTTCTTATGTTAAGTCACAGATTTCTAGGTTTCTTTCCTGCCATGGCCAATATTCATCTAGCCAAGTAGTCGGCAAACTGCGGCTCGTGGTTTGCCGCTCTGTTGACTAATGAATTTGCCGACCACTGGTCTAGCCTAACTAATACAGCCTGAATAATCAGAAACAGCTGACATGAATCAGTTACCAAATTCAGATGTTCAAGAAATATAGCTTTATTTTCTCTAACTATTTTATGTTCAAGTCCCCTGCCCCATCATGCTAGAATGTAAGAAACTCAATGATCAGTCTTCCTTGACTTTCACCGTTGCCTCTATTGACAGTTATTTGGGCACCTAAACTTGAGTCTTCTATCACTCCATGCTCTGTCTCAATGTCCAAATTCAAAGCCAACATAACATTTGAGATCCAGATGCCCCCTTTCTGTTATTATTTATTTGTTTGGCCACACTTGACTCCCCTGTGAGGTTTCCCTCATCCTCTGCCAGGCCCTGCCCATGGACTCTCTGACAGAGATAGGATTTCCTATTTGAGATCTTGGCATGCCCCCAAAACAGCTGTCAGACGCTGTGCCCACCTCCCTCCTTCACTGGCCTGGGAGGAATTTACTCTGTGTCCAGGAAAAGTTATTGGCTTTTCATGACTGAATGGGACATACTATCTATTCCTCAAATCCTCTCCCTACTCCACTCTAGGATTTAAGATTTTGAAAAAAAAGCCAAATACTTGAAAGAAAGAAATGGAAAAAGGTAGAAAAAGCAGCAGGAGGAGAAAAAATTAAAAAATAGAAACACACACCCATTAATTAGAATTTCTAAAAATCTTACATTGCAACATACTTATGGTTTACTTCATTTTTCTTATGTCCTAGCTGAGATTTTTATGGTAAATATTTATGTTAAATGCATTTGGGCCTTGTTACATGTTTAGAATCTTTACTCTTCCTCATGTCTTTCCCCACTTACAATCCAGCCAAAATCTTTATGTCATCATCCTATCTAATAAAAGAGTAATATGCAAATTAACCACCACTCCACTACACCCACAAGCCACACCCACCAGCCAATCAGGAGCAAGTATGCAAATTAACCCAACCAAGATGGCTGCAGCCATGGAGCTGGAGAGAGCAGGAGGCTTGGGTTTCCCCGGCAATGGAGGAAGCCAAGCTTTCCGCACACCCTGGAGGGCCCAGGCCTCCACCTAAGGCTACAAAGTTTCAATTATAGAAGATAAATAAATACCAACAAAAATGGCGGTAGCCATGGAGCTGGAGAGAGCAGGAGGCTTGGCTTGCCCCAGTGATGGAGAAAGCCAAGCTCCCACAGCCCTGGACTGCCTTGGCCTCCGCTACAAAGTTTCAATTATAGAAGATAAGTAAATCCCAACAAAAATGGCTGCAGCCACGGAGCAAGCAGGAGGCTTGGCTCTGCTCAAGGCTACAAAGTTGCAATTATAGAAGACAAATAAATCCCAGATACCAGGGCCTCCGGTTGGGTCGCCAGGGAGCATGGCCGGCCTGCAAACCACCACAGGCCCCTTGCCCAGACCCCACACCCCAAGGGAACCCCCACCCTGATCCGGGACACCCTTCAATACAACCCCCCCCCCCATGCACCAGGCCTCTATCCTATCTAATGAAAGAGTAATATGCAAATTGACCATCACTCCAACACACAAGATTGCTGCCCCCATGTGGTCAAAGATGGCTGCCCCCATGTGGACACAAGATGGCCACCACAAGATGGCCAGCAGGGGAGGGCAGTTGGGAGGGACCAGGCCTGCAAGGGAGGGCAGTTGTGGGTGATCAGGCCAGCAGGGGAAGGCAGTTGGGAGGGACCAGGCCTGCAAGGGAGGGCAGTTGTGGGCGATCAAGCCTGCAGGGGAGGGCAGTTAGGGGTGACCAGGCCGGCAGAGGAGGGAAGTTGGGGGCGACCGGGCCTCCAGGGAAGGGCAGTTGGGGGAGACCAGGCCTGCAGGGGAGGGCAGTTAGGGGCAATAAGGCTGTCAGAGGAATGGTTAGGGGGTGATCAGGCTGGAAGGCAGAAGCAGTTAGGGGAAATCAGGAAGGCAGGCAGGCAAGCAGTTGGGAGCTAGCAGTCCTGGATTGTGAGAGGGATGTTCAACTGCCCGTTTAGGCCCGATCCTATGCAAATCGGAGAGGTTGCAGGCTGGGCTGAGGGACACACCACCCGCCTCCATGCACTAATTTTGTGCACCAGGCCTCTAGTTTCATATAAAGTCCTTTGAACATCACCTCCATCTTTGCTCATTTTGCCCCTCTCTTATTCCAAATATATCTATACTTAGAGGCCCAGTGCACAAAAATTCATGCACTGAGGTGGGAGTGGGGTCCCTCAGCCTGGCCTGTGCCCTCTCACAGTCCGGGAGTCCTCAGGGGATGTCCTAAGCTGTCACCTGGCCTCCCTCTGTGGGAGGTGACCAGACAGGCTGATCAGGGGACGTTGCCGGCCCCCTCCCCATCGCCCCTCTGCCGCTGCTGGTCACCGGCACCCACCCCTCCCCCCATTGCCATTCTCTCCCTCTGCCTGCTGCTACACGCCTTGGCTGCCCTGGCGCTGCCTGCTCACCAGCCCTGCCCCCTGCCAACTGGTCAGTTTGCCATTCGGTCAATTTGCATATTACACTTTTATTATATAGGATTGCAAGGCACAGCTATGATCTCCTAGAGCAGTGGTCGGCAAACTGCGGCTCACGAGCCACATGTGAGTTTGCCGACCACTGCCTTAGGGAAAAACACTTAAAAAACATTTTAATAATGTACTAATGTCTTTAACCTGAAGTCAAAACTTCTGGGTAAGGGTAATGCCTTACGCAGTGGTCAGCAAACTCATTAGTCAACAGAGCGGCAAACTGCGGCTCGCGAGCTGCATGTGGCTCGCGAGATGCAGTTTTCTGACCACTGTCCTAGAGACTTTCCCTGATATCCTCTGCTAATAGACATACCCCCCTTTTTAACAGAGCACTTTGTGTTTTGAGTGTATGCCAACTGAGTAACACAGCAAATTACTTCCTAACCCCTCATTTGTGAAAGGTGGATAATAAATGTCCATGCCATGGCATTGTTGACAGCATGAAATAAACAGGGGCTTATTGTTTGGACAGTTCCTAGACTATGGTAAGCACTCAGTAAATGGCAGTCATTAATATATTGATATTGATATGGTATTTATCTCTTAACTTTTCTTCTGGCAAGTTTTAACCATTTGAGCTTCCTCTTGTAGAATTTGAGTACCTGGGGATGTATATTCTCATGACAACATAACATTCCCGAAATGGCAATTTATTGAACAAACGAATCAGTGAATGAATAAATCAAGAGGATAATTCAGTAATGGGGCTTAGCTCTGTGCTACAGTGTGACTCAGAATAATGGAACCCATCCAATCTATTGCTCCTGTGAATCTGTGAGTGACCTAACCATGCACCTCACATAGAAAATCTATCCAATAACTTTTTTAAAAAAGGTTAATTACTCTAACCTATCTGATAGTCTCACATATTCGTCCTTTTGTTGAAATGGAAAAATCCCACTGACATTTTCTAACACCACTCTTTCTCTTTTTATTATTGTAACACTTTCATTCCATAATAGGTTGTCATGTTTCCATTCTACTTCCCTGGACACTCCCAGTTTCTGTTTCTGGATCCTTGACGTCTGTGCCAGCTTTTAAAATTGAAAAACCCATAGACTACTTTTTTCTGTGCTCTTCTTCATGGTCTTATTCAGTCTCATGGTTTCAAATAATACACAAACCCTGGGGACTTTGTAAGTTTTATTTCTAAAATTATTCCTGCCTCCAGATTCATATCCATTTCCGTGCTGCTAATGATTATTGCTTACTTTGCAATATAAATATTCATTTGGCATTAATACCATTTCTAACTTAAAATAGCTAAAACAGAACTCTTCATTCTTTTTGCTCACCTGCTGCACAATAATTTCATGCCTTCGTCATTGGTACTGAATCACCCCCAGCCAGTGATTCAGCCACATATCTGGATTCAGCACTGGTAGCTTTCTCCACACCCTATCCATATCCAACCCGCCAATAACTCTGTCTAGTTTATCTTTAAAATGTAATGTGTCTCTGGCTACCTCACATTATTTCCACCATTAACTCTTGCCTGAGATATTCCAGTGGTCGCCAACCGGTGGTCTGTGAACCACTGGTGGTCTGTGAGGTCTGAAAGGTTGGCGACCGCTGAAGACAACCTTCTCACTGCTTGTCATCCTGGTGGCAAGTTTGACACTCTCCCAGTGGTGGCCAGAGTGATTTTTATAACTATACATCAGACCTTTCACTCACCAACACAAAGCCATGGGAAGCTTTCCCGTTTCAATAATAAAAAAAAAGTATCTAAGGTCTTCCTCATCTACCTTACCAGTTCAATTTCCCTATGTCTACCATCTGGGGTACTGTGCCCCATCTAAAATGGTAATAGGTCTGTCAGCTTAAAAGCCAAACTCTTTCCCTACCCTCACTGTTTCTTCTTCTTGTACTATCTTTCATGGTATCATCTCACAGCTGGGTATTTGTCATCATTCAAGTCTTATCGCAGTTCATATGTTAGCACTTCAGAGAAGTTCTCCTTACCTTTAGCTTCCTCTTATCTCCCTATCACATTTCCCTATTTTATTTTATTCGTTGAACTTGTTAATGTGTCATTTATAATACACTAGTGGCCCAGCGCGTGAAATTGCGCATAATGGGACACCCCACCACTTCCACCAGAGCCAGTGGGAGCCGCCGCTGCCCGCGGGAGCTGGAAAGAAGGGACCGAGAGGTGCTCCATGCATCTCCTGGTGACCGGTCATGCACGCAGCCCCTCCCACCTGCACATGCCTTGCCTTGCACACAACCCTGTCCACCCACGCGCGCCTGTTGCATACGCAGCCTCCTGCTGATGGTCATTATGCGTGAGGGTGTGACGACCATTTGTCTATTAGCCTTTTACTATAAAGGATATTTTTTGTTTATCTGTTTATTGCCTATTTCCCCCTCTCCATAAAAGAAGGCAAGGAAACTTTCTTGTTCATTTTCTAAAAATATTTCCTGCACCTAAAGGTATGTGTATTACAAGCATGTCAATGCTACAGAAATTGTTTTGGTGTTAGAATTTTCTTAACCAGTTAAGAGTGATAGTTTTAATGGAAATGTAAGATAATTATACCCAAGATAATAACAAAAAAAACACCTTAATATTCAAAGAAGAAAACACATGGGGAAAAGCTTAAGCTGTAAGTTATAATTTTCCACATTTGGAGACAAATGTACGAATAGTAGACTATTTTAAAAATAAATAATATCTAGAAGGTCTATATATTTTATAAGCATAGAGGCCATAAACAAGTAACTCACTTTTTCTAATTGTCAACCATCTTACCTTTCAATGACCTAACAGACATTATTGAGCGCATACTATGTGTCAGGTACTGTTATAGTTGTTGGAGCTATAATAGTAGTTAAAATGTATACAAACTCCTGCCTTTGTATTACTTACACTCTACTTTTGATGACTGTCTCTCTAGCTGACTGGAATGTAAGCTCCAAGAGAGTAGGAATTTTATTTATTTTGTCCATAGCTATGCCCCCAGTAAATGGCACAAGCTAATTGCACAGTAAAATTGTTAAAGGATAAATACACAGTTGTTGTAAGTAACCAGAAAGTAAGGCAGGTAGATTGTTGAATACAGCATCTGCATACTTTACAAATTTAATGTGCATTTGGATTTAAGTTGAATAATGATAAAACACTCCCTGCCTTTTCTTACCTCCTCAGCACCTGAAAGCAAGATTCTACTCCATTGTTTTGAGGGATGCTATATCTTTGGCCCCTAAATTATATCAGGGTCACTCAAATAAAGAAGCCACATCATAAACAGAAGAAAAAGTTTTAAAATATTTTCACAGAAGTATCACCTCATTATATCCACACATTCCCAAATGATGCAGCGTGCCACTTTTAATTAATGCCCAGGGTTAAATGTCAGCTGATTAAACTCCCTAATCTGCTATGTAGAACAGTTGTGACTAGTGGAACAAATGAACTCCTGCCTATTGCAGCCTGTAAGAAATGTACTCTCTACCTCCCCATTCTGGGACAGCTCGGTTCTTTGCCTCTGTAAACTGAACCCGCTGAGTGACAAATCAGAACTGACGACTTCAAAGTTGGCTAACTCACCAGCTTTATAGCATCAAGCACCGCAGTGCACATAACACAAAGAACTTTTCCCAGACATTACCTACAGTAGAATTCTCTCCAAGTTCTTTTCCGGAAAGCGAGACAGAAACAGCACAAAAGATTAACCTAGTTGCAGAAGGAGCAGTAAAGGACTCCGGCAACGCAATTGGCTCTGGCAGGTCCGCATCCCCGCGCGCAGCAGGCCTGCTGCAGCGCTCCCCCAGAAGCCCCTCTCGCGTCGGGTCCACATGCTGTGAGTCCAGGAACTGTTTCTCTGGCTATATTTGGCTGACTGGTTATTTCACTTTCTTTTTGCTCCACTCATCTTATTCTGTATCCCCCTGTGAGGTGAAAACAATCCTGATGGAACTAGACCGTCTTACAGGACTGGTTATTTAATTTTCTCTTTCTGAATAATTCATAAAGTCTTAGCTCGACTTTCCTGTGAGGGTGCCACACATCCAGGTCCCCCACACAGTGCCTTCCTTCTGAAAGAGGAGAGCTCTGGATTCCCATCCGCCTCTTGACACGACAGGGACGGTGCCAGGTTTGAGTGTTTATTTCCAGAAGCCTCTATATTCAGGCTCTCTCTCTCTGCCAATAAATTTTTTAAAATAAAAGAATTCATTAATAGCCAAAGAGATTCATATTGCTTCCCTTATAGAATGCTTCTGGAAAGGCAGATGGCAGCTACATACTCCTCCAAGGACCAGACCAAAACGGGAGCAGTCAAGTGACAATTAATCCTGTACACACAAGGCTAAAGCATCAGGCTAGCAGCTGACTGAATTGCCTGGTACGCTGTTACAGGCATGGTCTTGGGATTGGAAGAGTAGTTCTTCTGGCTTTCAAATATCAGATGAAGATAACTCTTTCATACCACTTCCATTAATTAGCACACATGGAGACCATACTCTTTGGAGGGAGGGATAAAAGGTCGGGTAATCTGATTAGAGTCTTTCTCCAAAAGTTTTTTAACTCTTCAAATACTTCAAATTGTTTGCATTTAAGTCATCCTTAGAAACTTGGTCTAGGCAAAAAGTATGCATCCGTTATAATCTGGTTTGCAGTATCATTTTTTGCCCCTTTTCAAGATTGGTGCCTATCTCTATCCCTCCACTCCTTTGAAAATGCACAAATATGCCTGTTGCAAACCTACCCGGTTTTGTTATTTCATATACCAGGTAAAGTAAATAATTAAAACATCTCATGTCCCATTCTAATGTGTTGATAACCTCCGTCATCTCAGTGCCATAAAGCTGATCAACAATAGAGGAATGAAGTTAGTATAACAAACAAGTTGACTTGATCCATATGCAACCTTCCCGAGCACATTGATATTTTGTTCTAATAATAACTGCAGCTGAAGGCACAGTGTACTGACACACTTGAAAATGGGGAGGCTGGCTGGAGGAATTCAATACAATGTTAATGCCCTACAACTAATAAGCTTAGCAAACATACAGTGAAGACGTAAGTGGGTTTTCACTGTTGTATAGATATTTCTACTAGAGAATTCCTTCATATATTCCCTAAATCTAACCGACATCTATCTCACCTAGTCTTAGTAATACTTTTTTTATTTCTTTAATTCTCACCGAGGATATTTTTTTCATTGGATTCTAGAGAGAATGTAAGGGATGAAGGAGGAGGAGAGAGAGACACAAACATATGAACTGGTTGCCTCCTGCATGCACCCCTACCAGGGCTGGAGAATCTGCAGCCAGCCGAGGTATGTGCCCTTGACCAGGAATCAAATCTGCAACCCTGGATCCATGGACCGACGCTCTAACCACTGAGCACTGGCCAGGGCTACTTTTTAACTTTTACTTTATTTGACCAACAGACCTTGTTAGTAATTCTGCAACCTTAGTGGTAACAGCCAGGCAATTTAGCACTAAAAGCATAGGCTTTAGAAGCAGACAGACTTTGAGAAAATTCTAGTCCTATCAGTTGACTCATTTCAGGTGCTTCTCTAACCTCTTGTATAAGGACTTTGCTATACATTTCCATATTACTCTAAAGACAGTGCTTTATGCCTAAAAAGGTTTTCAAGGAGTTGGTGAAATTCATCTGTACAGCCTGGGCCGATTTGGCTCAGTGAATGGAGCATTGGCCTGCGGACTGAAGGGTCCCGGGTTAGATTCTGGTCAAGGGCACATGCCTGGGTTGTGGCTTAATCCCCAATAGGGGGTGTGCAGAAGGCAGCCAATCAATGATTCTCTCTTATCATTGATGTTTCTATCTCTCTTTCCCTCTTCCTTCTTGTCTGAAATCAATAAAAATATATTTTTTTAAAAAAGAAACTCATCTGTACAATAAAGCTATTAATGTTAACCGTCCCTGGTTCACTGCAAGGATTAAGTGACATTATTCTTGTAAAATATTATGCATTTAAATTACTATTGAGACAATAAATATTAACAGTATGTGTCATTATGTCACTCTAGTCAGTTGATTTCCAGTTTCTAGTTCTTTGTTTTTTTCCAAATAACATAAAGTATTTGTACACTTGGGGTTGTGAAAATGAATGCCCCACCCCTGTGTGAACAAAATTCATCACACTGCCCTTCATTCTATTTTGCTGTATTAAATAAAAAGTCTGACCTCAATATCTGCATGTTATCTGCATATCTTAAATGAAAGTATTGCCTGATAAGGATTGCTGTTCTAGATAATTACCTCAGCTCTCTACTTCACATTTGTGGTTAGCTTTAACATCTCAACCTTCCTTGGTATATTATGTCCTCAATTGTGATTATATTCAACCATTTATTACTGAAATTAAAAGTGCCAAAGAGCAGATATTATTATCTTCAAGAATTGATTCCAAAGCATGTCCCAAACCTGATGCTTAGATCTAAACCACTCAGCATGTCTGGCAAAATATTCACAACACAGCTATCTGTTTTTGGAATAAGTGCCCCTCTCCATTCTAGTTAATTGAAAACAACTCTAAATTGCCCTCCTGAGCATCAAGAACCAGGGATGAAGATATAGTAGTGGAAAAGTATTAGGGCTTTAAAGACTTATATAAACAACACAGTTGTTTGAGCGGGTGACAAATAAATTCAAGCTCCCCGGGACACACTTGTTTAGGATTTTCCCAATTAGGCATTTTATTTGATCTTCGGGTCTGGGTGAGCCACAATTCTCTAGAATTGAAGAGGAGATTAATGGACCAGAGACAATGGCTAATTCATCTCCAGGGCTTTGTTTATTGCTTGTCTTTGCTAATTTAATACTGTTATTTCCAAACTTAAAATAAATCAAAAAGAGAATTGGGCTAGGGCAGCACACATCTGGATGAGCCACGCAGTCGCAGGGTGATTCTTCCACATCCTCACCTTTACATTAGGTATCTTTACCTGAAAACGATGCTCCGTTTTTGGAGAGGTGTAAATAGTAGAGGAATAATGCTTCGCATATTGTCTCCATTAAGTCTGCTCATCAGTGGCAGGGAGAATGGAGAATAACTTAGCATATTTACGAAGAGACTGAAGATCAGAAATTTCAAAAGGGTTTCAGTTTGGGGACCTGATCGCTCACACTAGTTTAGAGGAGGATGAAAACAATATGGGGCACAGATAAAAGAAAAATCAGGTTTTTCTCAATGATGGCTCTCTAGAATCTAAAATGAAGCACAGCAGGTTGGAAAATCCTACAGTTTTTTTGTTGTTGTTGTTGTTTTGTTTTTTTTGTTTTTTTTAAGAAATCTCATATCTGTGGACTAACAAACCTTGTTTTCTATCCTTGCATGCCCTCCTCTTTGAATTTGGGAAATTCACTTTGTAAGTGCAGTCGCAGGAGAAGAGAAATGTTGCTTTTTTAATCTTGTTGAAAAAGAAATTAGAATAACTTTTTTATTCTACCCCAAAATAAAAGATATTAGCTAATTCTTTGAACATCAGCAAATCATCTAGGCAATACAAAGAAAATACATATTTAAAGGAAAGAAAGGGTGCACATAAAAGCTCTAACTCCTTTATTGACCAGAGTGTGAATTCTGGGCTGATATTGCCAGCTGACCAGTTGAACATTTAGTCATCTCAGGGTATCACACTTTTAGGTCGATTTACCTAGTCAAGAAAAAAAAATGTTTCAAGTTCACCAATTCCTTGAAAAACTTATATGGAAATGTTTGGCAAAGTCTTTATACTTCTCACCCATAAACACTGTCCCCTCTCATGCACTAATAATAGACTCAAAGTTGTATATTTTTTAACATCTAGCAAATGCCTCTCTTTGTTCACAAAGTCTAATGCAATAATTGAAACTAATTTAAAAGCAGTTCATCTCCAAAGAAAGAAAACATAATGATGATAATTAAACTTCATTAGGTTTGTAAAGAATCTAGCAGATTATCTTGTCTAAAAACACTTTCAATTTTTTTTTAAGTTTTTCCTAACATATGGGAAAGAGAGAACCATTCTCCCCGTGGCCACGGAGCAAATTCAGTTTTCTTTTTATTCTTTATGCAAAGATTCTCATATGACCTTAGTTGTCATATTGGCACCTTTATTTATTTTTTTTCTTTTCATTTTGTCTAACCAAAGGGGGAAGGAAGGCCGGGGAGTGAATGTTTATTTGCCTTGCTCTACCCTGAGTGCTAAGTCTGTATGAAACAGATAACATCTTGATGACAGAGAACTGTGATCTGATAATCTTCTGTCAGTCCTGTTTCTCTTTTATACTCTTAACTTTCAGTTAAATTCCTGTTTTTAAAATTTCCATTCTCAGGCAACATTCACACTTCATGAAAATAGCCATGCTTTCCAAGGGCTAATTGAAACTCTGCAGCTTGTATTACATCTTTTAGCAAAATGATAGCATCATTTTATTTTAGAAACAGGCAATGGAGAATTTCAAAGTTATTAATTTTCCCAATTAAATAAAGCTTCTAAATATTCACTAAAAATGTAACCCTTCATCTATACATAAATATTTATTGTGGTTTTACATTATTGTATATATAAGTTTTACATTATTGTGGTGGTAGATACAAACTATGTGAAAGATGTAAGTCCCTTTTGGGGAGTTAGTCAAGATGATATTGTTGACCTTAAACAAATAGTCAGAAAAAGGGTTTATTTGGGAACAACAAAGAGTTACTATTCAGGACAGATTGTCTAATGGTGACACAAGTCCAGAGAATAAAGGAGAGGAAGGTTCTTTTATAGAGGAAAGAAGGGAGTTCAGAGAGGCTGTTGTAAATAAAAAATCCACTGGAGGAAACTGGGAGTTTGAAGTGTAGTGTTTTTTCATTGAAGTTGTAACAGTCTTTCATTAGTTAACTGTTTGTGGCTAGGAGAAGATCCCTTTCTTCCGGATGGAGTAGTAGAGTACAAAAATATCTTCTTGTTGGAGGTGACAGTACCTCTCTTCCTGTTTCAGGTCATTGGCAATGAGTGGTAGAGCTCCCCCTACAGGCTCTCCCATTTATTAATCTTCACAATATGGTCTTTATTAAAAATAACTAAAATAGGAAGCAGAAATATCCATGCATTTTGAAAGGTACAGAAAAATACTATGGAACTTCAGAATAAAAATAGTTAACACATTTGAAGCACTTACTAAATTCCAGACAATATTCTAAGGGTTTTAATTGCATTTATTTAAAATTCTCACATCTGTATGAGTATTATTTTTATCCACCTTGTAATGATGAGAAAACTGAGAATCTGAAGTAAATGGTGAATTCTGGATTTTAACTGAGGCACAGCAAAGCTATATAAGAAACTAACTGTATATATATATGGTCTTCTTTACCATAATGAAACACCATAGCTGTTCTAGTTATAGATAAAATGAAAGAAAGCTGCGTGTACACATTTTGTTTTTAGATAAACTATAAAATCACAAGGAAGTCATTTCTTGTCTTGCAGTACCTGGGAAGCAAAATGCAGTTGCTGTGATTACCCATATTGAGCAGCAATTCTTTTCTGATCTATACAGCATTTGAATACACATTAAATCCTGTGGAAAATCACCATGTTAGTGGGGAAGTTAAAAAGGGAAGAAATGTTTACCGTTTGTAGGAAATTCAAACAATGGTAAATAAGTAATGGGCTGCAGTACCAAAAATATGTGCATATCTGGAGAAATGACAGCATCCCAGTGATTTTTTTAAAATAAGTAAATAAAATAGGATAAAAATTGTATTCAAAGTAGGATCATATGAAGAAACATGAAACTAAGACGGGATATTTGAAACTCTCTTTGCCAAGCTTTTGCTTTCTCTGGGAAAGAAGTTATTCTTTAGCAACTAAACATGGCACATAGATAGAAAGAGTTGAAAAGTATACTCTTAATGGGGGCGTGCCAGAAGGGGTCAATGGGGGGAAAGGAGGACATATGTAATACTTTCAGCAATAAAGATTTTTAAAAAGAAGAAAAGTATACTTCTTAAGACCAAACATAATACTTAACACTTAACTAACTAAACTCCACAAACAAAAGTACTAGTGTTTAAAATTGCCATTTTATTATCTCCTTCTTCATTTATTTGCATATTCTTTTTAAGATATCTCAATAAAATTCAAGGGAGAAATGTTGTTAACTATTAATTATAATACCAGCAGTGGATCAGATTGAAACAATTTAGTAAATTTCATCTTCCATGGAATAATTGAAGAAATTTGGCTCCAAAAGATTGTCTTTTCTCTCTAAAGCCATGCAGTCAGGATATGGTCTAGGAACTGACCAACATTTATTTGTAACTAAATGAACAGTTGCCCTCAGTAAGGACTTTAATATTCTATCACTTTTTACAGAATCTCAATAGAAACTATTGCCCCAGCTTCTATTTTTGATTCCTGCTGTTTCTGAAACTTAGATAGTTAAGCAGGAATCTTGGTTTGTAAAATAGAATTTTGATAACATGCCTTTGTTCACTCAACAAAAATGTAGGATTTGAGCCAGGCACTGAGAAAACAAATACAAATTCAAGAAATAACACATTCAAACTGGGCAAAAGATAATAAAATTTTTAAGGAACAAAGGATAATGTAGTGTCCCATAACTAGTAACTGTGGGGTGCTCTTTGCACCCCGAGCCTGAAGGGCTAGAATCTGAAGAGCCCTGAGTTGAGTGAGCTATCTTTCAGGAAACAGGAAATCAATCCCAATCTTACGTTGCCCCCACCCTGTGATCTTCTGCTGGTACCCTCAGCAGTGGAACCCAAGCAGAAGCCTCCTAAAGCACGGAGCAGAATGGAAAAGATAGAGATTGGACCTGGAGAAGCTGAAGAAAGATATCCAGTACCAGCAGTACAGCACCTTCCTTATCGGGTAATAGGAAAATTCAGACATATAAACAAATTAAGACAATGAAAAATTATTGGTCCTATAACAGTGTTGAACAATACACTTGAAATTCTATGAGGCACTCGGTCCTCACATTGCCTTCTTTCTATCAACCTATGTAACAGATATCCATGAACCAAAGATATTAAGGTAAGTATGGGAAGGACCCAGGGAAAAAGAATAAAAGAAAAAGGAAAAAAATGCTAAAAACAGGAAAATGTGATGTTTAGTTTTCACATAGAAAAACTAACAAGGTAATAAAAGCCTCCCCTGAAATTCAGAGCAAATGATAATCAACTATTGACAGCTCAGTCTAAGGCTGAATATCTATACTTAGGCACAAAGAATCATCCTTGATCAATAGCATCATCAACACTCAGAGTGTTGGATCTTAAGAAAAAGTCTTGTTGTTTTCTTCCTTTTTGTTCCTTTCTTTTATTCTTTTTCTTCTCACAATGACTTTGAACATTTACTTTGTAGTGTGGTCTTCATAAGGCACTGGGAATAAAATGTCAAGTAAAGTAGACACACTGAGTGACATCATAAAAAATAGTCCACTGGACATAGCTGACCTGAACCAAATAAATCTGTAATAATAAAAGCGTAATATGCTAATTAGACCAGATGTCCTTCCGGACAACCTTCCGGATGAAGCTGGGGCTGCGAGGGAAGCCTGGGTCCCGGGTGCCAGAGGGAAGCCAGTGCTGGCAGCTGGGGGAAGGAAGGCCTACTCTTGCAACAAATTTCATGCATCGGGCCTCTAGTACAAATATAAAACACAACATGGTTAATCCTATAATGGAAAAGGAGGGAGCCACCTGAAAGAGCATAAGAGAGAAAAACCAACCTAGTGTGGGAGTAGCATGATGGGGAGCTTCAGGGAAAACTTCCCTGAGATAGCAATGTTTGAGCTGAAAAAGAATTAGGTGGAGTGGTGAGAAAGAAGAAATAAAAATCAGCCGTACATTTAAACCTAAAGAACTTCAAAACCTGAACATTTCTGTGAAATAATAAAAACTATTGATATCAAAAAGACATTTAGGATAGCTAGATAAATAATTAGAAATATACATAATAGGAATATACTTATCTCTACATATAATTTTTCTATGGTGAAATTTTTTTTAAAGTGGTAAATTTATAGGAATAAAGAGCTTGAAATAAGAGGGTAATATGCAACAGGGAGAGATTCTTGAAGGATATTTTTATTATTTTCTAGAGATATCCAACCCACAATACTAAAGCAAGATGAAGATTTTTATTTCAGTCAGAAATTGCAGCAATTAGTAAAAGTGTGAAATCCATAATCATTTGTTGAGCTGCTTTTAAAAAGTGTTTATCATCACATTTAGTAAATTTCACTATGTTAATTGACCATATTCTTCTCTCACACATGGCAGGAAGAAGTACACATGCTTCCTATTGATGTCACTAGAAGGCACACGCACTAAACCCCAGGAGCAAAATTTAACTTTAATGCATAGATAGGAAAATCACTTTACTCATAACTATGCACAAGTATAATTACTGAACAAGGATGAAATGGCATGCAATTAAGTGGAATACCCAGGGGTCACCCAGGACATAGTTACAGAACAGAGGAGACCCAAGGAATAGCTGTTGAGGGAATAGCAAAATCGTCCAAGAACAATGTTCCCTTTTCTTCTCCCACTGACTTCCCAGAGGAGGCTGTGAATGTGTCCTCTAGGTTTTAGATGAAGAACTACTGCCCTCTCAAGCAACCCTCTGTCCCTTCCTCCTGGTTACATCGAGGTTCTCTCTAGTAGACATTTAAAGACAAGGGGGAAAATCATGATAACAAAATATGGGCTGGATTTGTTAGGACATTTCCAGTTCTTGAAAGTTGTATCTTGGCCATCACAGCAACAGGATGTTAGTTGTAGAGTCACTAAGACCTTAGAAATTTACACATTAACATTATGTGACTTAATTACATAGTCCTGCTATAAGATTGGCAATCATATGGCCCAGTTTCCCCAAGACAGTCGTAGTTTACGCCTGTTGTCTCAGTGCAATTCTTTAGAGTACCCACTTTCATTTCCAATGGTGTACTGATTTAAAAGATATATTGGACTGTCACTCTATCCATAAGTGTAGTATAAAGACAGTGTGCTGGGAAAGTATGTTATTAGAGTGAAGCAGTGTTTTCAAGGGAATAAAATTAAATTCTAATCAATGTCTCTACCTTTTTTTCTGTGTACTGCTTGGCAGCAAATATGAATATCACAAGGAGAGATATTGGACTAAAACTTGATACAATCTTTTACAAATTATATCTGATGAATAAAATTCCACTCTTACTTTGGGACAGTAACGGAGTTTTTCTCCAGCAGCTTGAGAGATGAGTGTCATGTCCCAAGTTTCTTAATCAATATTTTAACTTGTATCAGATAAATTGGGATCACTATACAGTTTCATCTTCATACTGATCTTTATATGCATTGGCTTATGTTTTCTCCAGAGTCAATGATGTTCTCACACGCTTCTATTGGACAAGGAAGGCATTTGATCTGTGCTGTTCAGTGCAGCATGCCCGAATCCTCTTCACTCCATGACACCTGAATGGACTTTGGGGGCATTTTAAGCAAATAATTATGGGAAAGAAAAACATTGTAGCCCTCTTCACTGACTTTCTATATAGATTTTACTTAATTTTTGTCTTAAAACACTTTTTAAAACTTTTTAAGATCTGCATTGAAATTTTTGTAAAGATACTGTGTTACTCATGACAAGAAAAAGAAATTCTTAGATGTTCTAAATTAAATTACAGTGGCCAGAGAGTGAGTGAGTGAGTGAGAACAGTTAGTCTGTGAAAAGCTCTGGGCCAGCTGACAGAGCACTGCTCACATTCCTGCTATGTCTGTTGGAACATGAGATGAATTCCCAGGTGGCTATTTCTGTGATTATCCAAAAAAAGAACAGCCAGGGCCATCAAACTCCAGGACTCTGCTTCCTGTTCACACGTAGGCTTTCCTGACTGGTGCCCTCAACTAATCTACAGGAGCGAACACTTCTCTTTGCGGGCTCTGCGCCTATCCCAGAGCTGGCCCTGCTTCACCTTCTCCCACCCCCTTTGTCTATAGCTCATGTCAATTCTTTTGGAACAGATTACATCTTCCTTCCTTGCTCCTTGATGTGTTACCAGATTAAAGGGGTTCATTCTCCTGGGCACATCAAAGCCCAATCAAATGTGAACAGGAGTTTGCAATCAAAAAAGTAAAGGTTTGTTTTTAAGCAAATAGCACCACACCCAAAGTCACAGGTAAGCTCATGCTCAATCTGGCTCCCATTGCTTCCAGGGGATGGATTACACAGGAGAAAAATCACTAATTGTGGTGGCGAAGGGGGTTAGGGTTGTAGTCAGGGTCCTGGTCTCTTCTGATTGGTTGGTGCTAGAGTAGGTGGTATTGCTTTGTCTGGTTTCACACAGATATGGTTGGTGGCATACTTCTGGAGCTGAAAAACAACTGAGGCCTAGATGTTATCTCTAGTTTGACTGAAACTCTGTCTCTGTGGTCAACACATCGGAGGCTTTATTTCTAAGATTCCTGGATGCTGACCAGAACCTCATTGTCTTGAGGGCTTTATGATTAAGGGAGGGTCCTGCAAGGGGGAAGGAGGCAGCTGATCAGGGTGTCAGATGAGTCCAGCTTGAATCAAAAGGAAAGAAAGGAGAAAAGGTCTCGTTAAAGAAATGACGTTTCTACGAGGTTACAGATGTATAAAAATGCTCAGCAATTCCAGGAGAGGGACAGGTATGTCTTCTCTGGCCATGCTGCTGGTTGTGTAGGCTTCATGTCCCAAGACCGGTCTTCTTGTTTGTTTGTTTGGCTAGCTTTTTTGGTTTAGTAAAACATGTCTTTCAAAAAGAACTTTCAGACAAGAAAATGAACAATTTTGTTTAATTCCCTTGAGAGTTGAGGCCATGTTAGTTATATTCCTTGCATAAAATAGAAGGGAAACACAATTTGAAAAAATAGTTACTAAATATATTTACAAATTTATCAATACTCAATACTGTCTTGCAACCATCACATCTGTTCCTCTCTACCAAAAACTGATATGGGGATTTGAGGAAACTAAAAATTCGTAATAAAATAAATATCTAAAATACATTCTGTCTATAGCTTAAGAAATAGTAGTTGAGTCCAACACAGCAGTCATAGACAAGAGAGCAATTCAACATGGCGATATAACTGGAAGTGGGGGGAAAAAAAGCCTGTGAATTATTTAAATAATATAGTATTGAGATCTATGTTTTATTTCACTTAGAGAAATCAATGAATCAGATGTAAATGGAAAGAATGAACTAAGTCTCTGCTGAAACATAAACCAAACAAACAAAAGTGTAGCTAAAAACATTCATCAAGGGGGTAACATTTATTTCTAGGTAAATACACCATGCTCTTTGGATTTGACTCCAATACCCATTTATGTAGATGGAAAAAGAAAGCCAACCAAATGTCCCCCTTCGCCACTTCAAGGAATAACTGCTGGGAAGAAGCAATTACAGTCAAATTGCTTACCACCTTAAACCCCAGGTGCTCTAGACGGATGGACAACCCCTACAGCGTGAGTCTGTAGCTCTGAGACTCAGGGGAGTGGAGGAGGCAAAGCCATGACAGAAGTGTTTTGTAAGAGAGAAAGCAGAAACTCCTTCAAGATTAGAAGACTAAAGGCCTGTGGGAGTGAGTGAGAGTCCTATTTAAACAATAAAAGTACATTAAAAGAAAAACAAAAACATGCATTTGTCAGAATACAATGAAAATACAAAAGAAAGGAAAGTTGTATGAGGGGAGAAATATTATATAAATGAAAAGGATGAGTCATTGTATGTACAGGTTTTTCAGTAGTATTGAGGGTTATATATTCAGAAAATATATTTTAAGAAACTGCAATGCACAAGGCTCTATGATGAGCCAATGATGAATCAGTAAAATAAAGACCCTGATCTCATGAGTTAGCTTTTTGAAGAAAAAGGATAGCTAGCCTGTAAATAAACAATGTGGGATTATAATACATTGGTTGACAATTACATTAAAAATGGAAAATATCTTCAAGCAAATACGCAGTGATTTTGTTACTGTTGTAATTAGCTACTGATTAATATAAGTAATAGAAAGAGAGCAAAGACTTTTCGGCCAGACTTTATAAACATGATTATCTGAACAGCGACACCAGGAAACTATAACTTCACAGTCCTCAGGCAACCACTGGTCCATTCTCTACAGATCACTGGGGGAAAGGATCAAACAAAGGGGGAGATGGGTGCAGGCACAGGGAGTCAAGACGACAGGGGTGGACCCCAGTGCCAGGCCATGAAAATCTGGGAAGCTGATTAGTTATTTTGAATAAGATTCTGGTTCCTCCCAAACCTGAGAAGATAATCCCAGGTCAACGAGAAAGCCTTCCCTTCTTGTGCTCTCTTGCTTTTGTCTTGCCCGCTGGCTCCTCTTTTGCTTTGTAGCCTCACTTGCCCATCCTCTCTTATAGCTATGTGGGCTTAAGCAGCTCGTGGCCCAGGGCCATGTGGATTCCACTCGGAGGATGCTGGACTGAACCAGACTTTAATATGGAGCAGAGACTCTGAGCAGTGGCCTTAATTCTTGCCCCGCTGAAGACAAAGTTGGACTTTTCCTATGGTGGGACGAAGGGAAAGGCAACATTGGAAAGCCAGAGGTTTGATTCCATGGAAATAAAGATCATTCATCATCCATGCAGGTCTCAGGAAATTCCTTTCCTTGCAACATCACAAGAACTCCAGTTCCACTGATATTAGATCCGGACACAGGGGGGCACCCCACCAATGAGTTTGAAAGCTCTGGCATCACACTTGCTGAGGCTGGATTCCAGATTTTACCAAGTCATTCTATTGCTATGTGCAAGTAGTTAAAACTATAAAGTAAAAATCAGGAATATAATCTTCACATGATTACAGTGAGGATTAAATTAGATAGTGCATATAAAGTATCTAGTGCCCTGAATGAACATGCATATAAAAGTAGTTATATTATTTGTCCTGACAGTCCCTATGAAAGTCTGTTATCCCTCAAGAGTGTTGATTTTATTATATGGAAATATTAAGCTAATAATACCAACACATCTAATAGGAGTCTAGTGTAGAAGAGGAAAATAATTTTATATCTACCCTTCTAGGTTCTCGCCAAAGACCCCCACCCCCAAATAATAAAAGATAAACAGGAGAAAAACAAACAACATTTAATGACATGCATACCTCCTGCATACATGGGAGATAGGAAAACTAACTTCCTGAAATGGCCCAACCTACCACCTTAAATACCATCTCCAGTAGGTTGCCAGTTACAGGAGGCTATCTGACAAAGCACAGAACACAAGGGTAAGGTTGTTATGGATATTTAGATATTTGCCTTCTCCATTAATAAGAGTTTCTAGAAATTTAGTCATCCTTCTCTTCCTGGTACTGAGAGGGACACAAACTTGTAATTGGAGATTGCCCTTATAAATGTAAATGCCTCTTGCCTGGCTAATATGGCTCAGTGGTTGAGCATGGACCTATGAACCAGGAGGTCATGCTTAGCTTCCCAGTCAGGGCACAGGCCTGGTTTGTGGGCTCGACCCCCAGCAGGGGGTTTGCAGGAGGCAGCTGATCAATGATTCTCTCTCATCATGATGTTTCTATCTCTCCCTCTCCCTTCCTCTCTGAAAACAATTAAAAATATATTCTTAAAAATAAATGTAAATGTCTCTTATAAGAGGGTAACTTCTACTCTTTTCCCATGTCTTTAGTTTCTTTTAAAATAACCTGCTCAAGATAATCCTTATGCCAAAGAGACATATTTGGAGGTGGCAAGTCCTGCTCCCTTCACTAGGAAGGTAATAAGTGACATACCACAAACGATCTTCATGTTGCCCATATTCCAATGAGTTATGATATCCACAGGAAAAAGCAAATATGCCCATTAGGTGAATTTTTGGTTATAAAAATTTTCCAGTATTAGTTTATATTAAATAGAGGTTTTTCTCCACCAAGATCAAACCCCTCCTTGGATTTTTAGCATAGGTTTTAGTTGTTGCAAGGTTTCTATGCATATCTACAGAGGAAATCCCAAAGGTGCTATGAGCTGGTGTACCTTGCCCTTTAATTGATTTCCAAATAGAGAGCACTGCTCAGGGAGTCATGCAACACATACTCCTGTTGAGCCATTCTCCTTTATCTAGATTACCCTTGATGTGTTATCAGGAAACCTGCAGTGCTGTCTCTCTTCAGGGGATCATTTTTTCCTTTGGGTGGAGATGCCAGGGTTTTACAGATAACACAGCTGGGGGTTTTCATGGCCATACCTCTAACAATCCCAGACTGGGAGGTAAAACCTCTCTTTCAGTTCATATAAGTCTGTATCAGACATTCCAGCCATATTCTATTCAACACTATATACTCTTTTAAATAAAGTACTTTTATTTTTTTCATTTTGTTTGTCAACACACTGTTTGATGCTCAGGAGGATTTACTCAAGAGCAAACACTATCAGATACCTGTGGTTTCTCTGTTCTACCTCAGGGGGGCCTCAAAACCGCCACCTCAGATCTCAGCACTTCCAAGAGTTTCCCCTGAGGCCCTGTTTACAGCATAAACTAAAAAAAACAAGGTCCTACTTGCCTTCACACACATTTCGCCACATTAAAAGCCAAGCTGCACCAAAATAACCACTCTCTCTGCATCAGTGGGTGGTGGATTTGGGGGTGGCTGCCATGAACTTTAACTTCTTAAAATTACAAACCACAAACCAAGTAAAAAATGACCTAAGTGGACTTTTGCCAGATCTTATAGCTAATACTTTTCTCCTGATAGGATATAGCTCCACCTTATGGCAGGAAACTATCTAAAGTGGAGACAGTAATGGTAAGATATGTACACATATAATACCTTAATAAAAATTTGAAAAAAAAAAAAAAGTGGAGACAGGACATGGAAAGCATAATGGTGGATGCATTTTCTTCCTTTCTTCCTTTCTTTCCTCCTTCCTTCCTTCCTTTCTTTTTTTTTTTTTTTTTTCTAGAATCCCACTTTTTCCTTCATTTCAATATGCAGAAGAGGCAAGGAAGGTGGTTCTTCCATTTGTCATCCTTGGGAGTCTGTAAATGCCTGGAAGTAAATGCAATGGAGACCTGCTTTGAGCACAAGAGTGGCTAAGGAGACAAAGGAAGGATCAGTATATAAAGCTGTAAAAGAAAAACACTCATGTACTTAGATATTCTGGTTAATAGCACTGTGTTAAATTTCTCTCTCATATCTTACTAGTATTACCTTACCTCCCATTCACTTGTAATTTGTGTCTTAGCCAACCTTCCTCTTTGCTTGGTCCTAGTATCTGCATGCTAAACCCTGGAAACCAGGAATCAGCTACTGCTGACCTGAACAGTGAGCCCTGTTTTTTAGACTCTTCACAACCCTTTCATAAATACTTGCTATTCCTACAGCCCATTCCTTTACAGCTGGCTAATATGATTATTTTTCAAACTCTTTTATTGAGTATACTGGATATGTTAGGAAAACATGGAAAACTCATAGGGAACTTCTGAAGTTTCTTCACATTTATTCAAAGAGTTCTATATTTGAAATTTGGAAAAGAAAATAGGATTAATTTTTGTTGCTATCTTTTCTATGTGCCTGTAACTCTGTTAAGCAATAGAATGTATTTTATCTGACTTAAACCCACAGCTATTGTCTGAAATATTTACATTCCCAATTCACCTATAACATTCAAGTGGTTTGCTCAAGGTCAGGCAGGTAATAAATATCACTACAACAGTTTTTCTACCACACCAATTGGCCAGCCTTTGAGGAAACAGTTTAATGGCAGGTGAATATTTAAGCATCTTTCAAATCTCACTGAAAGGTAGCTACTTTGCCTATAAGCATTTTCAGAACAATAAAATTAGAGGGAATCTTAAACAGATCTCATATATCTTACTCTATCCAAATAGTAAGCATTTATTGAGTGCCTGCTATAGGTATGAACCTATACTAGTGGTATCCTATCTAATAAAAGAGCAATATGCAAATTGACCATACCTCCGCTCCACCCAAAAGCCACGCCCACAAGCCAATCAGGAGCAAATATGCAAATAAACCCAACCAAGATGGCTACGGCCACAGAGAGCAGGAGGGAGGGGCTTGGGTTTCCCTGGCAATGGAGGAAGCCAAGCTTTCTGCCTGCCCTTGCCAGCCCAGGCCTCCACACAATGCTACAAAGTTTCAATGATAGAAGATAAATAAATCCCAACAGAAATGGCTGCCACCACGGAGCGAGCAGAAGGCTTGGCTCCACTCCAGGCTACAAAGTTTCAATTATAGAAGATAAATAAATCCCAGATACCAGGGCCTCCGATTGGGTCGCCAGGGGGCGTGGCCACCCTGCAAACCACCACAGGCCCCTCGCCCAGGCCATCCCATGCCCCAAGGGAACCCCCACCCTGATCCAGGACACCCTTCAGGGCAGACCAGCTGGCCCCCACCCATGCACCAGGCCTCTATCCTATCTAATCCTATCTAATAAAAGAATAATATGCAAATTGACCATCACTCCAACACACAAGATGGCTGCCACCATGTGGTCAAAGATGACTGCCCCCATGTGGACACAAGATGGTCACCACAAGATGGCCAGCAGGGGAGGGCAGTTGGGAGGGACCAGGCCTGCGAGGGAGGGCAGTTGGGGCAATCAAGACTGCAGGGGAGGGCAGTTAGGGGTGACCAGGCTGGCAGAGGAGGGAAGTTGGGGGCGACCGGGCCTGCAGGGAAGGGCAGT
Organism: Plecotus auritus; assembly: GCF_963455305.1. NCBI lineage: Eukaryota > Metazoa > Chordata > Mammalia > Chiroptera > Vespertilionidae > Plecotus > Plecotus auritus. The sequence goes on along the minus strand of NC_137776.1, from coordinate 143,503,623 downwards.
TGGGGGGGACCCAGGCCTGCAGGGGAGAGCAGTTGGGGGGGACCAGACCTGCAGGGGAGGGCAGTTAGGGGTTACTAGGCCTGCAGGGGAGGGCAGTTAGGGTCAAACAGGCTGGCAGGGGAGCAGTTAGGCATCAATCAGGCTGGCAAGGGAGTGGTTAGGGGGTGATCAGGCTGGCAGGCAGAAGTGGTTAGGGGCAATCAGGAAGGCAGGCAGGCGAGCGGTTGGGAGCCAGCAGTCCTGGATTGTGAGAGGGATGTCCGACTGCCCGTTTAGGCCCGATCCAGGTAGGGGTCCCAGATTGGAGAGGGTGCAGGCTGGGCTGAGGGACACCCCCCACCCCCATGCACGAATTTCATGCACTGGGCCTCTAGTAAGAATATAAACAGAAAAAAAGGGTATTGCTGCTCTCCTCAGTGGTACTAGTGAATTAATTCATTCGATGAACAATGATGAACAACAGTCATGTTGCTAGCAATAGGAGAGAAGCTGAGGCTGCCTCTGCAAAAGGCAACTGTGTCAATGTCTCTTAAACTCACTAATAACTATTGCTATCACAAGGGAAAGAATTCAATACTTTCTAGGTGAGAGAAACGATAACCGGAGTTTTGAGAATGCTTCATTGGGAAGTCTCACTGCACCTAGACCTTTGGGGTGAATCTTTCAGGTATCTTATTTCCTACCAGAGACGTGGTACACAAGATTCGTGCATGGGTGGGGTTCCTAGGCCTGGCTGGTGGTCAGGGCCTATCAGGGCCAGGCTAATCAGGGACAGGCCGGAAAGGAGGCAATGGTCACTGGGCAGGACGCGGAAGAAATGGACACTGACACCACCATCGTTGGCACTCTGCCACCACGTGGTTCCCCACCTCCCCCCTCCTTCTTTCCTCGCCACTGAGCCACCACCACGGCGGGCCTATTGGAGCCTGCCGGCTGGGGAGAGAGACAGGGCATGGGAGGTTGGCCACCAGCCCCTAGGAGGGAGCCGGCCCTCCCCCCGCCCCTGGAAAAGGGCTGCATCCACCACCACCCACCTCCAGTTCCCCATCCCAGCCTGGGGGTCAGGGGGAGGGACTGCGGGAGGTTGGCCAACCGGGAGGAAGGGACTGGGGGAGGTTGGCCAGCTGAGGGAGCTTGGCTGTTGGGAGCACACTGACCACCAGGGGGCAGCTCCTGCATTGAGTGTCTGCCCCCTGGTGGTCAGTGTGTGTCATAGAGACCGGTCATTCCTGTCACTGAGGCTTTTATATATATAGAATACCTAATATCAAATGAAACAGCTTTATTCAAATGACATTAAATAGGATTATGTATGTTTAATCTAGGTATTTTCTGTGGTCACCATCCCAAAATATCTAGATTAATATAGTACAAAGTTTCATCTTGTAAATTAGAGAAGACCCAATACCTTCTTGGTGATTTCTTTGAATTCTCATTGCTTACTATACCATCACGTGGTCCGCTTTGACTCTCAGCTTCTGTTCTGCATCAAGTCATTTATTACCATACATTCCTAAATTAATAAATTCCATCTGAAAGTGTGCAACATGCAGTTTTCCACGCCTTAGAAGGAGTAACCCACCACTCTTGCAAAAATAAAAGCCCAGGTGTTAATTTGATTTCTTTCTACTTAAGCACGTAAAGGTTTAGGCTCTCATTGTAATTCTTTATATGAGAAGCAAGGAGTTTTAGACTGAACTCTTGAAATATTGATTATTATTGAACTCTTTTATCTCATTGGAAAAAATGTGTTAAAAATAGCAGAACTCTTTAGACATTTGATTAACTTTACATCTGTCTTTGATTCTGTGGATATGTTTTTTAAGCTCTGTGAGTTTAAGGTAAGTCTCCAGTTATTAATATGCTTGCAAAATCTATATCTGTGGTATCATTGCCAGAATCAAGCAAGACAGCCATTTAAATGTATAAAAGGAAAAAAAAGAGTCTTGGACTTTCTTTTTACTTTTAAGCTAGATCTTTTTTATATTATTTTGAAAGAAATTGGATCATTGCCCACTCACAAGAATGAAGAGGAAAATAATTACCCTTCTCTATAGTAAGGTCATGGTTTTCTTATCTTGAATCATGATAGACCTTAGAAGAATTATGAACTTGATATTTTTCCATCAAGAAGAGGAAATTGACATTAATTATGATGACATAAGTACTTATTATCTTAGCAGGGCTAAACAACCCTCTAATATTTAAGTGGTTAATATTAACTAGTTCCATGCAGTGATAACTTTGTTCTGTTTTTGTTGATATTTTGAACTTTGTCAATGACATAATTGTGGCTCGGTGGTTGAGCATTGACCCATGAACCAGGAGGTCAAGGTTCAATTCCCAGTCAAGGCACATGCCCAGGTTGTGGGCTTGATTTCCAATAAGGGCCGTGCAGGAGGCAGCCAATCACTGATTCTCTGTCATCATTCTATCTCTCTGACCCTCTTCCTTCCTCTCTGAAGTAAAAAAAAAAAAATGCATTTTTTAAAAGTAATGACATGACCTATGAGGATATTATAAAAGGTTTTTAAATGACTGTTTTTGAAAATTGGTATTATTTACCCTGATATTTTTCAATATAGAATAAGTCTTACAATTTGTATATTTGGATTCCAAAACAGTAGTCACTACACAGTTAAAAAAATTATTTCTTTTTGAAACAAGAGCTTTAAATATCAACTCTCTTACCAACTTTCAAATATATAATGCAGAAACTATAGTCACCATGCCGTACATTAACACCCCAAGACTAATTTATTCTAGTTTGTACCTCTTGATCACCTTCACTTATTTTGCCTATCACCCACTCGCACCTCTGGCAATTAACAATCTGTTCTCTGTATCTAGGAATTGTTTTTCTTTTTAGATTCCACATATAAGTGAGATAATACAGTATTTGTCTTTCTCTGTTTGATTTATTTCACTTAACATTTTGCCCTCAAAGTCCAACCATGTTGTCCCAAATGACAGGATTTTTGCTTCATTTTAATGGGTGAATGATATTCTATTATACATGTCTCTCACATCTATCTGTCAGTAGACACATAGGTCACTTACAGGCTTTGGCTATTGTAAATAATGCTGCAATAAACATGGGCTGCAGATATCATTCGCGGTATTTCCTTTAGATAAATACCGGAAGTAAAATTGGTGGATCATATGGTACTTTCATTTTTAAGTATTTTAGGAATCTTTATACTGTTTTCTATAGTATATTTAATTTCCACCAATAGAACACAAAGGTTTCCTTTTTTCCACATCCTCACCAACTCTTGTTATTATCTTGTTTCTTGATAATGGCCATTTAACAGGTGTGAGGTGATACCTTACCATAGTGCCACACTACAGGAGTTTTTCTGCTCTGATTTTTTGTGATTTCCCCCCTCCTGCTTTCTTTAGATTAATATTTGCATGAAATACCTTTTCCATCCTTTTACTTTAAATCTGCCTGTATTGTTATATTTGAAGTAATTTTTTAATGTTTTTAAATGTACTCTGCCCATCTCTGCCTTTTGATTGGTGTGCTTAGATCATGTAAATTTAATATAATTATTGATACCTTAGGATTTGTCAACCATTTTATTATTGTTGTTTGTTCACTCTGCTTTTTATTTGCCTTGTTTCTTTTTTTTTCCTTTCCTGTGGGTTTCTTAAATGTCTTTTAAACTCCATTTTTACTTATCTATAGCATTTTGACTATATGTCTTTGTATAGCTGTCCTTGATTGTAAAGAGTTTTTATCATGAATGGGTACTCTTCCAGCATCCATATAAATATTTATATGATTTTTTTATTTAATGTGTTAATTATATTGACTGATTTCCATGTATTAAACCAAATTTGCATTGCTAGGATAAAACACACTTAGCCAAGATAGTTTATGTTTTTATATCTTACTGGATTCTATTTGATAATTTGTGTTATGGACCTTGTGTCTATGCTCACAATATTTTTTTGTCTGTAATTGTATCTGCTTATAATTTTCTTATGTGATTTGGTATCAGAGTTATGTTGGCTTCGTGAAATAACGTGGGAAGTATCCCTTCCCCACTATTATATGAAAGAGTTTGTATAATATTGGTAATATTATTTTATTAAATAGTTGATAGAAGTCCCCATGAAGTGCTTTGAATCTGAAGTTTCATTGTAGAAATTGCTTTAATTACAAATTCAACTTAATAAATATGTTCAAGGATTTTCATATTTTCTATTTCTAGTGTCCAGCGCACAAAAATTTTCCAATTTATTTTATTAAAACACTAGAGGCCCAGTGCACAAAATTTGTGCACTCAGGGGGGAGTCCCTCAGACCAGCCTATGCCCTCTCACACTCCAGGAACCTTCAGGGGATGTCCAGCTGATGGCTTAGCGCTGCAGCCATGAGCCCAGCTTCTGGCTGAGCGGCGCTCCCCCTGTGGGAGTGCACTGACCACCTGGGGGCAGCTCCTGCATTGAGTGTCTACCCCCTGGTGGTCAGTACACATCAGAGCAACCGGTCATTCCACCATTAGGATGATTTACATTTTAGCCTTTTATTATATAGGATAATTTTCATTCAGTGAAACTTGTAATTTTAAGAGTTATAACAAAATTTGTTATAACAAACATATATAGTTATATAAGTACTACAAAAATCGAGATATAGAACAGGGATCAACTACATAATCTGGCTTATTTTTGGCCCTTCCACTAAGAACTTTTTAAATATCATAGTTTGTAAAAATAAAACAAACAAGCAAACAAAAAGAAGAATATATAACAGAGACCATATATAGCCCTAAAATATTTGCTACTTGGCCCTGTACAGAAAAAAAGTTTCCCAAATCCTGATATAAATCAATTTCACAAACCACCACTCCTCCAAAAAATGCTGTTGTGTCCCTTTGTCATCAAACACTCCCTCCAAGTGCAGCCCCAAGCAACTACTGAGTGATTTTTCTCCCCTCTGTTAGATCAGTGCTTGCAAAAATGCCATGTAAATCTAATGTTGAAGTATGTAACCTGCTGATTCTGTCTTCTTTTACTTAGTGCAAAACATTTGACAATTATGCATGTTATCGCATGTATCAATAATTCACACTCCTAAAGCATAGAGTTATGGGTTCTCAGCTCAGACCTGGAGTGTTTAGTCATATCTCTTTATTTTTATTGGTCAGAAATTCAACATCTCTAGCCTCGTGCAACTGCCATATTCTCTGTTCAGCATAATATTTAGTGAAAAATGCAAATCTATGGGCTACCTTCTCTGAATTAGACCCTCCTTTCTGTTACCATACCTTGAAATTCCCATGACTCAGCAAGACAATTTCTGATCTCTTTTTCCTCTGTTAGGAACAGTGGGCCCCACTTTTTCTGTGCTGCAGTTAGGAAAGCTCTGTCTGTGTTGCAGTTAGGAAAGTTAAGGAATCTGGTAAATACTGAGTTCACTGTATTGCTTACCTTCGCTCAAGGACCATAGCCCTACAGTCTTATTGTCCAACACCAAAAAAGAAGTGCTTTATGTTTTGTTCAGTTTCTAAGTTGTTTATGGGGGGGAGAGTAAGTGCAATATCCATTATTTCTTCATGGCTGAAATTGAAAATCATCTTATTTGTTTTGAATCATTCAAAGAATTAATAAATTATCTGTAAGCATTTAAATAATGCTGAGATCAACAATAGCATTCCACTTTCTTGTGTGTGAAACTATAGGAACAGAAATGGTCTCTTTATAAATTCATAATAGAATTTAATGCACATGAAAGTGTTTATAGTAGGAAACCTTGATTTTGAAATAAATTTTAATGGTTTGTATTAAGTTTACCTGGATATGCTGTCTTTTCATTTTTGCTTATTATCTGTGGTTATCTCACTGTTGCATATAATTAATATAACTAAACAGTGTGTACTGCATACACTTAGTCCATTAAAAGTCACATTTTTTAGATTGTTGCATTCCCCTGTTAAGAGAAAAAGATAACAAATAAGGATATGCTAGCTACCACTGTGAATTTTTAGCCTGGAGATTGCTTTAATGCTCAAGGTATGCATAAGAAAATGCTACAGATGTACCATAGTTTAAGAGTCATGATTTGTTTGTCCTACAATCTTCCTGCTGAACCCTTGGGTCTTGTCAGGAATGAGTAACTGTCTTCTGAGCTTAAACGGTATCTCCCAGGAAAGCAGGGCAGTGGAATGGAAAGAGATTGTGGTTTGGAGTCAGACTGATATGGGCTTACATCTTTTATTGAGTATTTCACTAGACAAATATCCTTACTTCCCCATTCCTTACCTCCCCATTTCTTTTTCAGCATAATGGAGGCAACGTTTCTAACTTAAATAAGTTGTTTTGAGATTTAAAGGATGTAAAATATACAAATAATCTATCTTCCTCTTGGCACATAGTAGAAAAGCATTTGCTAGGTGTTTCCTATTCTCTTCCTACTCCACCACCACTACTACTGAAAATGTTTTCTCATACACATATTACATATATAATATATGCACATGTATAATATTTATTTGTGTATATAATATATAACATATCATACATATATGTATATTTGCAGAAGAGAGAGTCAGTTGTTTTAAATTATATCTCTAGCCCAGCCGGTGTAGCTAAGTGGTTGAGCATCTCTAGTTCAATTTCCAGTCAGGGCACATGCCAGGTTGCAGGCTCGATCCCTAGCAGGGGGCATGCAGGAGGCAGCCTATCAATGTTGATGTTTCTCATCAATATTTCTATCTATCTCTACCTTTCTCTATCTATAAAAATCAATAAAGATATATATATATATATATATATATATATATATATATATATATATATATTCCATCTGTATCCTGAAAAACTGAAAACTTACCAGAAATGTTATGTTCAGCTGGTCAGAAATTTTTGGGGGATACTTTTCTATAGAAAGCTAATATATCCTCAAAAAATTCTAGGAGAAAGGAAAAATATAGTTCTATGAAATCATCTATTTGCCAAGGTTTTGCAGAAGAAAGGAAAGATTTTGCCATTACCTTTAGCCATCATGTTCATTTCCCTGAGTCTGAAACCTGGGTTTCTCTAAAAACCATAAGCCTCGTATACTTCTGTTTTAAAAACAAGTGAAATCTTGAATTATACAGAACCTGTGCTCACAGCCAGCATGTACCCTTTTGGAAACTACAGTAGGTTTTGACTCACTGTTCCAGAACGTCCTGAGACAAGAAATAATTAATCCAAAACGCAGTGCCTTTCAGGAGAATGCTCCTTGCAAGCAGGGAGTCCAATTGGGCATCAATGTGAATATTGTCATTGTCACTGGCAGGATCATCTGACCTAATGGATAGGGGTGACATGGACACTCTGTGCCTTTCAGCGGGAGTGCCCTTTGGAACAATACCCCAAATACCTGAAATCTAAGGATGACAAGCACGAGTATCTTCTCCTCTCTTTTTCGGCCTGAATCGCTTGCGACTGTCACAAAGAAGGAGGTACTCTTACGTGAATGTGAGCGATAGTGGGGTTAAATTCTGGGTTAAAATGCTTTAACCATCAGACTGCCTGATGGAAATAAATGTGTTCACTCCAGCAACTATAAAACGTTATCACAAAAGGCTTAAGGAAAAAAGAAATGAGCATGCCTGAGAAAGAGAGAGGAAAAATAGATCTGCAAAACCATATAGTGTGGGAGGGAGGGAGGGAGGGGTGGAACCAAAGTACAGGGTAAAAATATCACCTGGCCTTTAAACTGAACCCCGAGCAGTTCACATTCACTCTGAGTTGCCATTTTGCTGTCTTCCAGGCGCACTCGGAAAGAACATGGTAAAGGACTGCCAAGAGGCAGTGGAAGGAAGATTTGAGGTCCCAGAAGCCTAAGATCAAGTTTGAGAACTTAGGTGTCCCTAGCCAAGTTACTTCAACCTTCCTGATCCTCAATCTCAACTTCCTAAAAATGGGTATACAACATAAATTGTATCTCATATGGATTTTATGAAGAGCCCCAAAATTTAAGTATGGTAATGGTTATATAATAAAAATGTAACTTTTTAACAATACAAATGGTAGGAATTTAAAATATATATATATAATTGACTTCAGAGAAGAAGGGAGAGGGAGAGAGATAACAAACATCAATGATGAGAGAGAATCATGTCCCTAGTGGGGAGTGAGCCTATAACCTGGGTACGTGCCCTGACCTGGAATCAAATCATGACCTCCTGGTTCATAGGTGGATGTTCAACCACTGAGCCATGCCAGCTGGGCCAAATGTAAGGAACTCTTGTTTATATGTCTGCAATATTGAACTTGAGGGTATTAGCCCTGTTAGATTCAACACACAGTAAAATCTTCAACAAAGCAAATTATTTTAATTTCTAGTTCACAGATAATTCTTAAATAAAATATTTAGGGTTTTTTTTTTTAGTATTATCACAGTTTTTCCAATAGTCTGCTTTACATAATTTATTGACCAAAGTTTTACCACGAACTTACCATTTAACATATTCTTCTACCTCTTTCCTTCTAACTCCTAAAGTTAGATGTATCTTACAGGATTACTATCTCATAAGAGCATTACGGAAGACCTCCATAATAAAGTGTTTCTAAAATCCTAAATTGAAGTTTAATGGATAAAGTTTTAAAATGATCAGCTTCTTAAGTTTTCTAATTGGCTTCAAGGTACAAATTAATACCAATATTGATCAATGGAACAATATTTTTTTCCTTGCCCCCCACTTCCAAATACCAAAGGCCTCACTTTCAAGTCTTTTTTTCTACTGACTCTAGCAAAAATAAACACAGAGGTCTGCAATTTATTGATAGACCTACTGATACTGATACTGCATACTACATAGTGTTAAATTTATTAAGTGAAGTTCCAGAAAATGTCTTTTGATCTAAGATATCCAAGATTATCTGGGAGACCAAAGCCCATTTTGCAGCATTAGTTTGCATAGGTGTGTCATCTGATAAAGTCATTTGGTTATAATTTTTACAAAATAGAGAACCACACCAGGGGGGTTACACCTCTGGGGGATTAACTCCATAACCTCACCAGTTCAAGGGTTCTCAAGCGAGAAAGACTCCCTTCACTCCTGTTGCTTCTCCACCATGCAGCTAATCTTTGACAGCACAGAGTGACATTTTACCAATCTCAGTAACACTGGTAAGTGCCTCCTGTTGATAGTAGTACTGTGTTTTAATGAACAGATAAATGTCTTATCTACCCTTCTTGGCAAGAACCCCAGCTATTGAGGCGAAGCACCAGCTCTTTCTATGTTACTTGGACTAATTGACTCTTTGGATGAAGTTAAATCACACTTATCCCCAGTGGGATGTATGTTTGCCAGTAATCAATAGCTCAACAAGATCCACAAGGCAGGTAATTACGTGTAAAGTAATTAATATCCATCAAATGTTTTATTAACTGTTTCCCATTCCTTCACTCAAAAGTCCCACTGTACGGTAAGGGAGGAGGAGGCACAGGGAGAAGGGGGAGGGGTGGTGCTCCCCCTTTCTGCAGAAAGCAATCAACTCAGCTCTGTCTTATCTCCAAGTTGTTTCCGTGATATTTTGCAAAGCTGGTATTTACAGGAAGAACTTCAAAATATCTTCCCAGAGGAAGTTAAGGTGGCCCATTTTGCAGATAAAGGGAGAGGAGAATTCTGGTGAAGGACAGAATTTAATTGACTTGCCCTATATCAGGCAAATAACATGTGATCTAAGTAGTAAAGGAAAAGGTCTTCAATTTTGTCTTTTGCCTCCAATATACTTCCAAGAATCTTGTCAATATATGGGAATACACATTGCATTCCAAGTAGAAGACAGGGATCGTTCTTTTAGACATTATTTTATTATTATTTTCATTTATTAAATGAAAAGTATGCACAAAGTATAGGTGTGCATGACAAAGGCTAATTTTGTGTATTAGTAATACAATTATACCTAAATATAAGGATTATATGTTTAATCAAGTCTTTCCTATATATATATGTGTGTGTGTGTGTGTGTGTGTGTGTGTGTGTGTGTATGATATATATATAATATACAAACATTATATATATTATATATTTATATATAATATTAAATTGATTGGGGTGACATTGGTCAATATGAACATATAGATTTCAGGTGTGGGTTTCTGTGTTATAAGATCTGTATATTGCACCGTGTGTCCACCACCCAAACTCAAATATTCTCCTGTCACCTTATATTAGGATTCCCTTTTCCCCCCACCCCCTTCCCTCTGGCAATTACCATACTGCTGTTTGTATTCATGAGTTTCAGTTTTCTATCCCATCTATGAGTAAAATCATATAGTTCTTAGCTTTTTCTGACTGACTTGTTTCACTTAGCATAATGTTCTCAGGGTCCATCCATGTTGTTGCAAATGGCGCTATTTCATCCTTTCTTATGGCTAAGTAGTATTCCATTGTGTATATGTACCACATCTTCTTTATCCAGTCCTCTCTTGCAGTACACCTTTGTTGTTTCCATGCTTTGGCCACCATGAATAATGCTACAATGAACATAGAGGTGCATACATCTTTGTGAATACATGATTTGGAGGTTTTTTGGGTAAACACCCAGAGAGAGGGATTGCTGAGTCACATGGTAGCTCTATTCTTAATTTTTTGAGGAATTGTCAGACTGCTTTCCATAGTAGTTATACCAGTCTACATTCCCACCAGCAGTGAATTAGGGTACTCCTTTTTTATTTTTTTACAACCTCTCCAATACTTGTTATTGCTTGTCTAGACATTTTTTAAAATTAATTCTGATATTGTAAAAGAGAGCTGAAATGTTTTTAGTTTGACACATACCTCAAAACTTCCCAGGTGTAGTCTCTACTCTATCAACAGGAGAAACAAGTTTAGGGGACTTTGTATAGTTGAAATACTAAAAAACATATCACAGCAAAAGGGAAGATATTCTACTGGCTTCTTTATATGTATTTTCTCACTTCTCACCAAAAAAAACAAACAAACAAACAAAAATACCTATGATAGCAGTCATTGCATAAATAGGGAAAATGGAAGCTCTAAGAACCTAAGTAACTGGTCACTTCTCACACAGCTAAGGAGTGGCAAACTAGAATTGGGATCCAAATATATCTGCTCTTATAGAGCTTGTCATTGTCCACCAAACCGTACATTTCAGAGGAGAAATCAGATACCTCTTTTGGGATTATAAAACACTGTTAAATGGAGACTATCATAGAGAACATGTTAATATACTTGATGGCCCTGAAAATCCCTGCCTTGATTTCAGGACAGACATTCTGTAAGAAGCAGGAGAGAAAATAGAGCCTGAGACCTGGAAGGTATTTCACTCACTCTTTTACCTTCTGCATTTTCCTAGCGGAAGGGCTGAGTGGGTCAGTTGTTGACTGGCCAAGAGTCTCAAGTTGTGCTGGCTCTGTATCCAGATCTGCTCTCAGCAGCATTAAATTCAAGTAACTTGGCAAACAAATAGGAAACCCCATCACAGAGAAAGGAAACTCAGCTGAATGGCCCGCAGGCATCCTCAAACTACGGCCCGCAGGCCACATGCGGCACGCCGAGGACATTTATCCAGCCCACCGGGTGCTGCTGCCTGTCCTGCTTAGCAGCCGACTCGTCCCGGGCCCTCAGTGCGCATAGGAATTTGTTCATAGTTTTTTTTTAAACTATAGTCCGGCCCTCCAACGGTCTGAGGGACAGTGAACTGGCCCCCTGTTTAAAAAGTTTGAGGACCCCTGGGACAGGGTTTTAAGAACTTGCAAAAGGATGAACTCAGTCAAGAGCATTTTTAAAATGTCTTTGAGAAAATGAACCACTAACTTATTTACTGATTTCTGTTACTACTGCAGGAAAAAAAAAAATTGGTGGAAGTTTAAGTTAGCAGTGAGAATGTAACATGTTATAATAGAAAATAATTTAGATTTGGATGATTGATTCATGTGTCATAATCATCATGACAACATCATTTCAGCTACCATTTTCCACATACTCATTTCTCTTCATCCAGAATTTTTTCCTTTGATAAATTTTCAAGGGGTTGCTATTATTAAGCTGACTTTTCAGCGAAAAAGACAACTGAGGCTTGCAAAAACTAATAAATTTCCCTACATTCATGGAACTCGTGAGTGGCAGAGCCTGAATTCAAAATCAGGCCTTTAACCATGAGGTCAAAGTCTAAAAAGAAGCAAATCCTAATATATGGATTTTCACAATTAAATAATTTTAAGGATTGCAAGTAAACCTAATACCCAGTCTCCTAATGTCAGGCTGATGATAGGTAGAAAGCAAAAGACCCTGCTACTCTGGTCTAATTGTACACAATTACCAGTACAAAGGAAGTATTCTGCTGAGCTACTGATACTGCATACTACATAGTGTTAAAGAGAAGCATGGCTCCTAATACACCCCGGCGCGGGTGCCACTCTGTAATTACACTGCTAGCAGCCCCGTAATGAGGACTTTCTTTTTTCCCTCCGATCAATGTAAATGCCTATCAGTGCAAAATAGCCACACAGCTTTCTCCAGTCTGAAGAGTAAAAGAGCAATCCCAGGCTGACATAGTACCTATAATATATCCAAGCCTATTGCTTAAATATACATTACTGGTATTATTTAATATGCATTGAAGATGGCCAGCATGCAGAATAATTAGAACAATGGGCACCTCAGAGGGAACAGATAGATGCCCCGCTGTACCGATAATGAAAGGTGCTATCAGAGGCAAATCACACCCAATTAAAACATAAAAGGGAGGCATTATTAATGCTTACTTCTGACTGTGTCAAGAATCTCTGTTTGCCTGCCTTTATCGCTGATGAGAGCATTGCCTTGACCTTACTGCAAAATTAATGGTAGGCATTACATAGTGTGTTATTCACTGTAACCTATTATTAACTTGTGTATGCGTATATTTATTTATGTGATTTGTGGTTTGTGTCTTTATAATGACATATCACTGAGTGTTAACTTTGTTCATAATTCTTTTAAAAATGTAAAACCTCAGAGCAAAACCAGTAAAAATATATTTCCACAACATTCAAAACTATTTAAGACCAGCTTAATTAAAATCTATGTGAGCTGCACAGATTCATTCCTGAGCTGGGTCTTGGTTTCTTGTGTTTTTTTTTTTTTATATATATTATTATATACTAGAGGTCTGGTGCATGAATTCATGCACATGTGGGGTCCCTCAGCCTGGCTGGTGACCGGGGCCCATCGGGGCCGTCTCACCCAGTCCTGATCGGGACTGATCGGGCCGGCTGGCTGGTGGGAGGGACCACAGGAGGTTGGCTGGCCACAGGAGGTTGGCTGTGGGAGCGCACTGACCACAAGGGGCAGCTCCTGCTTTGGCCAGTGCACATCATAGCAACCGGTCAACTGGTCTTTCAGTTGCTCGGTCGTTTAGGCTTTTATATATATAGATACTTTACTGTGCATATATAAAGACAATACATTAAGAGACATACAGTAAATTGTTGTTGTTTTTTAATTATTGCATTTCTCCTCACTAGGAATTTATGACAATCCTTAAGCAGTGTGGCTAGATGGCTTTTGTCTTGATCTTCCGTGGAAGCTGTTCTGGGTCTCTCTGGTCCCAAACCATCTCTTCTGTGCCTGGATATATGTTCTGCCACAGGACCTTACACAGTCTTAGCACTTGCTTGACAACTTCATTAAAGGGCAGTCTTTCAATTTTGAGCCTGTCTTTGTTAGCGTTGAGAATGTCTAGGTCATGGTGCAAAACCACTGTTCTCTGTAGTGACTTGTGTAATGTTTATATTTTATTTCAGTATCTGGGAGGAGTCTTCGTGATCTTTGTAGACAACAAAACTCTTCCTGCTTAACCTCAAATAAAAACTGATCTTCCATTATAGTCATGACACGTTCTGTGTAACACTATTCATGTTCTCCAGGCAATAGGAGCTTGGTGTATTGCTTACTATGGTATGGGTAACATATGTGTGCAAGTATAAAGGATACCTTTAATTCTATTCAGCAAATATGTGTTGATATTGAGGGAGCCTAGCCAATGTAAACTTGTTTCTCAACAGCAAAACAATTTATAAACTGATCCACAAAGGACTTATATCCATGATGACTCATGCTATAGAAAAAATCGGTGTTGAAGTAACATGAGAGTGCAAAAGGCTCCTCCCACACATGTTCTAAGAGAAGAGAGAGGCATGCTGCTCTTCATATAATAATTTTGACCTCTCAAGTGTTACATTTTTCACAGTCAGGAAAAGAGAATGAACAAAATCTAATCAACCTTTTTTATCTCTACTGAGTTACTCTCATTGTTAAGTAGCATGATGCTTCACTGCTCTCTACAATGGCACTATATAAAAATTATCAGCTGTTGCTAAAAAGAAGAGTTATGAGTGGGTAGTAAAGGGCCTTACAAGGGCTGAGTCTTCTGTGATGGCAGAGTGAAGTGTAGAAATAGTGCCTTTCACTTTACCTCAGTGTTCACGCTCCCTCCTAAATAAGCACTCATCACTGATAGTGTGAAAATGGTATGAGTGTAGATGGGAACAAAAGGGCCGTATCAAGGGCTATCTACATCTCGGTTCACTGACGTACACTGTGAGCTGGGGTCTTTCCAGTTCCTACAACCCATCCCTACCCCACAGAAGAGTGTAGTGCCCACTTCATGAAAATAATAGGACTTAAATATATTTGAAATTGTCTAACTCTATGGCAAATCAGTTTCTAAATTCATAGAGGCAATGAGATTGTTTCCTTCATGTGTACCTTTTATTTTGAATGTTGACTATGGTATTATTTCCTAGTCAAAATAATGTACATTGTTTCCGCAAAATTGGTCATTTTTAATATGCAAGATTAGGCACGTGGATGCTAACTAATTACTCTTTCATAAAAGCTTTTCTTCTAGCCCAGAACTTCATCCTTCATATTTTCACAAATCAGGGATGACAGATACTTGGTACATATGCTTATTATCTGCCTTCCTAACCATGACAAACTAATGAATTATTGCATGCATTCCTGTTAAGTCTCAGAATCCTTCTCAACACAGCTCCATTCATGTTGCAATTGGCTACTGAATAGGATAGCAATAGAACTTGTCATCCCCACAGGTATGCCATGTACTGCATAGACAAAAGGAAGCCTTCCATGTTCCTATTGTGTGACTGCTTAGTCCCTTGGCTCTTTAAATAGTACTGTGGGTGCTCTTTGCCTCACACAGGCCTCTTTGAGAATATCTTTAGTTTCCTTCTGCAGCTCCTCATTCCCTAGGCCTGTGGTTGGCAAACTGTGGCTCGTGAGCCACATGCGGCTCTTTGGCCCCTTGAGTGTGGCTCTTCCACAAAATACCACGGCCTGGGCGAGTCTATTTTGAAGAAGTGTTATTAAAAGAAGTTTAAGTTTAAAAAATTTGGCTCTCATAAGAAATTTCAATCGTTGTACTGTTGATATTTGGCTCTGTTGACTAATGAGTTTGCCATAAATATTCATTAGAGAAGGACACAAAGAAGATATTTGTTTTGTTTCTGGGTCTACTCCTCTACCCACTGCCAACCCAGTGTTCTCTTACTGATTTCTTCTCCTCCTCATTCCCTTTTTCAAATCAATCCGTGAACATCGACTTTCCTAACTTGATAGCTATTGTACACATGAATTAATCCAGATACTGACTATAGATCATGAAAACAAACTAGTATTCACTGTGTCCAAATCTATTAGAAATCTAGAGAAATAGAATTTTCTATTTCTTTTCCCTTTTTCTTTAATCTCAACTCTATTATCCACCAGCCTCCAGGACATTCTCTCAACATGCACGAACTCAGCCAATGATGCGCATCTTTGTCTTGACACTTCCAGTCATCCCCAGTGCCTGAAATACTCGAAAACAGCACATTTCTAACCTTGTCATTCCCTAGCTGCATAGCTCCTCAATGTCAACAAACTTATTCACATTCCTCCTTTATACTAGTACGTACGGGTGTGGCCATAGCCCGCCTCCTGCATGTTTTGGATCTCATCCACCTACAGGATCTCAGATCCAGGAACCCGCTCTCCTGAGCAGGTTGTTATCCTTCCACTCCCCTCACTTTGTTTTATGCCATCCAAGCTCCCTTGGATTATAATTACTTGTATTTATGACTTATCTTCTTTAATACAGGATGAGAAAAAGTAGGTTTATAGTTGTGAGTGTGTGAGACACATAATTTATTCTTCTATTATTGTTTAGTAATTATTGTGCTATTTTCCATACAAATGACTGCAAACCTACTTTTGCCCACTCCTGTATATTGTAAGTTCTTGAGAGAGAAAAAAATGTGTTTTCTATTTACTTGCAATGCCTTATGCATAGGAAGTAACACTTTCATGTATGCATTCAGAATAAATCACCATGCTGGATGATTATATAAGATAATTTTTTTTTCATATTCCTTGAATGCTATGCTGGGGCTCATTTGCATTATCTGCCCCTACCAAAACAGTCTACCCCTAATTTTCATAAAGTAAATCTATGCCATTTGATCACAGACCTGCGCTTTACCAACGGTGTTTTGCAGCAAAGTTATTCAATCTTTTAGAGCCTCATTTCTCACTTACATAGAAGAGAGAATCTTTCCATTCTTATTGTTTTAAAATGATAATAATCAAAATCACCTAGTACAAAGGTACACAGCTGTTATTCTACTTATCCCTCATTGGTATATGATGTCCAATATTAAAAAAAAAATACATTAAATACATTTTAACAAGAGAGATTACTTTTCTCCTTACACATTGGAAAAGAGTAATCATTTTTTTTTATAATGACTAGTTTTTATGAGAATACTATGAGAAAACAGGTATAAGCTTATCAGTGCTGGTGTGAGTGTAAATCAGTGTTAATTTTTGTAAAACTCATTTGGTAATGAGAGAAAAGAGGGAAGGAAAGGGGAAAGGGAAGTAAGAGGGACTGAAGAAGGGAGAACAGTTAAAAAAGGCTGAGGGCCTGGCTGGCATGGCTCAGTGGTTGAGCATTGACCTATGAAGCAGGGGGTCGTGGTTCGATTCCCAGTCAGGGCACATACCTGGGCTGTGCAGGAGTGGGACGTGCAGGAGGCAGCCAATCAATGATTCTCTCTCATCTTTGATGTTTCTATCTCTCTCTCCCTCTCCCTACCTCTCTGAAATCAATTTTAAAAATATATTTTTTTAAAAAAAGGCTGAGGGAGGAGAGGAAAATGGAAAGAAAAGAAGTGTTGGCATTGGTAAAGAGAGTAGAAAGAGAGAAAAGAGAGCCTGTCAAATAGACTTCATGTGCTACATGAGCATAACGCTTCTGGGATGGAGAACTACATGAGCCCACAAGTACTGCACGCTGCACCAACACTGGGCGGTTGCCTCTGGCTTCCCCAGCATCTCTGTGCTTCTGCTCTGCCCCTCTCTCTTCAGTCCCCGTCTGGCCCTGATCCCAAAGCGGGCAGAGCATGCAGCCACTCTTACGAAGCCTTCTGTCCAGGGTTTGTCTTCCCTGGCCACGTTGAATACTTTTTACATTCTTTTGATAGTTACATGTGAGATGTAAGATCAATAGAGATTAGATGGCCAATCTCATGAACATCAGAAAATAGAATAGAAATAATGTATGCTATTTTCTCATTCATTCCACACAGCTGCTCTCAATGCACGGGTGAATGGGGCCGGCCCCATTTCTGCACTGCCTCTGTGTGGGTTTGGTTCGTTTTGCCTCTCTGTATGTCAATTTTGTTTCTTTCTAAAACTGAATCAGTAGTTTTAGTTTGAAATCTGAGTTTTCCAGAACCTTCAGAGTTCAGTGGCTCTTCGGTGAGAGAGAAGTCTGAGACTCGCACAGAGGTGAGGAAGGTTCCGGTAGGCAGGGCTTGACAAAGTGGCTCTGATTTTTAACATCCCCATGTGTGCTTTCCACTGAAGAAGAGTTTGCATTCTCTCTAAACCCTAGCATATTGAGTGGTCACAGATGTGTCCTATTTGGCAGAGGACACACTCATAATCCTGCTTGTCTCCTCTTACTAGCCAGTTTCCCCAGCTGTCCCCAGTTTGCAGGTACTGATGGGTTTGCATTGACTAAAAAAATTACAGTCTTCCTTGGTGAATGCACTTATCCCTGTAAGAATGAGCCTTTAGCCTTTGTAATTCCTTTTCCTCACATTTCCGTTTGCATCCTCACTCATTATGTGATTGGGCTTTTCTACCCAGACCACTCTCCTTCTTCCTATTAGCCTCTAAAGCTCCCTGAGCTCGGCCATCAGCCCTAGGAATGTGGGACTCTCAGTGCTCTAGAAGCTAACCCTCAAGGAGCATCACATCCCCCACAACTCTGAGTGTTTGGAGTCAGGAGGTATTTCATGCAGAAGGGAAGTTACCGTTCTGCCCCATCCTGCAATGCATCTTTGTCCTCTGTGATGAAAACTGTATATAGGTTGTTCCCCAAAAATGTATGCACACACTTTGAATCATAATAAAGGCAGTGTTTATTAAAATACATTTCATTTTCAAAATTGAGCTATCAGCTATTCAAGTGTGTATAAATTTGGGGGGATAGCTTGTATATATATCAGTGACCTTTGTCCTATGCAAAATTTCTATTTACTCTTCTACCATGGGTATGAATTTAGAACTCTAGTATAAAAAAAGTATAAGAAATTAAGAGCTTACTATAACAAAAAAGTAAGTCAGAACCAAGATCCCCAAAGAATCATAAGAAAGGAAAACAAGCAAGTAAATCATGTCATAGCATCCCATTAGCTGTTAAAAAAGAGGTAGACCTTCCCTAACCGGTTTGGCTCAGTGGATAGAGCATCGGCCTGTGGACTGAAGGATCCCGGGTTCGATTCCGGTCAAGGGCATGTACCCTGGTTGCGGGCACATCCCCAGTGGGGGTTGTGCAGGAGGCAGCTGGTCGATGTTTCTCTCTCATCGATGTTTCTGGCTCTCTATCCCTCTCCCTTCCTCTCTGTAAAAAATCAATAAAATATATTAAAAAAAAAAAAAAAAGAGGTAGACCCACTTTTGTTGTTTCCCTGAAACAAATATACTGCTGTACAACATACACCTTATGCATTTTAAACCAGTTCCTGGGTTTATTACCTCTCCTAGGATAACCTCATTTTTAATATTGTATATGTTTTATAAAACTAGATTAATTATATTTGTTAAGCCATTACATTTTTATTTTGAGATATATAATAAATACAAGTATATACATATATGCAATGTATGATGTGTATGACTATTCACACAGATCAAAAAATTTAAAACACTTTTTAGAAGGATTGGATAAATAAAAAAGAATATATATCAAAACCAAAATAACTTTTGTTCAATGCTTATCATTATTATCAAAAGAAGTTCCTAGAATTATGCTATGTGAAGCAATTAAAATTATTTTACATCATCTGAAGATGAAAAGTATGTTATAGAGTTAAATGCATATGGAAAGATGTGAAAATGAAAACTGGAAAAAAAATAAGGCACAATTCTAGAACCATTGATGCTTACCCTATCCACAAGTAAATTTATTATAATATTTTTAAGTATGCAAGGAGAACTCATAGAACTTCAACTGCAACCTAAGTAATATTGGCCAAACACAATTTTCAGAGTAATCTGGAGGGCAGTTAGGTAAGCATGCCTACATCAGTGTTTTAGAAAATATGAGTTAAGGCCTTCATTGAGTCATTAGGTTAATGTAATATAGTAGAAGCCTTTTTAATGGAATAGAACATCTATATATATAAAACCCTAATATGCAAATAGACTGAACAGCAGAACAACCAAACAACTGAACAACCGAACAACTGGTTGCTATGACATGTGCTGACCACCAGGGGCCGTGCACGAAACATGGCAGGCATTGGCAGCAGGCGGTAGAGTGCGGAACATGGTGGGCTTTGGCTACAGTGGGATGGTGGAGCAGGTGAGTGGGGGCGCCAGACCAAGTCAGGACACTGGTCACTGTCATCGGAGTGAGCCTCTGGTGGTTACTGAAAATTCTTTGCTCCTGCGTGCCGCAGTCCCACCCAGTGCTCACACCTGCTGCTGGCACTGGCCCTGCTCACACCTGCTGTTGGCGCCCAACACCAGCCCTGATCTCTCAGTACCATCAGCAGGTGTGAGCAGTGGCTGCTGGCCCCAATTGCCCCTCAGGGCTTCTTCACCTCCCCCTGCTCCTGAGAGGCGATCGGGGCTGGCAGCCACCTCTCGCACCGGCTGCTGGTGATGGCACTGCTCACACCCACAGCTGGCGCCGGAGCTACCACTCGCACCTGCTGCTGGTGCTGGCCCCAATCACTCCACACAGTCAGGGAGTGGGTGCAAGCAGTACCAGTGCCCTCAGCGTGTGGGAGCGGCGGCAGCAGGATCGGGGCTGCAGGCAGAGAGGGGTCCAGGGCCATGGCAGGAGGGACCAGGCAGGGGTGCAGAGATGGGCCAAGACCTGCCTCTGTGCCGACCGCAGCTTCATGGCCCACAGTTCCTTTCAAGGTGCACAAATTCGTGCACTGGGCCCCTAGTAAAATATAAAAGAATAAAAGCATAGAAAAGATAATGTCAGTGTATTATCCATGGCAAAGGTACTATTTTAAGAAACTTTTTTTAGATATACACATGCACAGAAATTGATACAAGATGCATTTTCTACTGTGGTTACCTGCCATGTGTTTTGATAGCACTTACCTTTTACAATAAGAGTGAAAAACAATTTGCATGACACCAATAAGGGGATGTTCTACTTTGGAAGTGTTGCAAATGGTGACCCTTTCTGCCAGCACAAATGATAAAGCCCTTCACAAATAAAGCCCTGCCGTTGGAATCATCAACATGAAGTGATGATGTGGGGAGAGGAAAAGGAAGGGAGACTAGAGCAGTGGGGAGTAGTTGGCAGTGATAAAAAGCCACTTCAATCTATCAAAGAAAAAAAATACAGCTATTAGATTAGCTACTGTCCACAACTAGTGGTTTCTTCTCCACTTCCACGTCCCATACACTCTTTTTTTTTCAAATGCCTGAGTTCTTGGACAATACAGATTTTGACATTTCTGCTAATATAGAATGACTCAAAAATCATTACAATCAACAATCATTACAATCAACTGGGTGAAATGGCTAGAAAATGCTTAAATGCCTTTAGTGCCAGCTTCTCACTCACTGAAGCAGACCTCAGACCATCTCTCGCCACTGATTAGAATCCATCACTTAATGTATTGTAGCTGTAACTCTGATTTACTAGAAAAAGAGGAAACGGGAAAAAGGAAAAAGTTAAATGTTTTAATATGAACTGAACTCTACATCAGAGCAAGTTTCTGTAGGCATCATGTTAGGCTTTTCAATTACAAGGAAAAACAAAGTATGAGAAGGTTACCCAAAGATGTGTCTGATTTAAACGATTATTAAGGAAATGAGCTCTATGTTTATCTCAGAGAAGGTCTGGACAGACCATTCATATAGGGGAAAAAAATCCTAGTCTGTGACTCAGTTTACCCAGGATTTTTACCCTTCACTAAATAGCAATATAAAATGGATGCATTCATGCATCTCTCTGGATTTAGTTTTTTTTTGTTTTGTTTTGTTTTTTAATTTAATAAATCTTTATTGTTCAGATTATTAAAATTGTTCCTCTTTTTCCCCCCATAGCTCCCCTCCATCTGGTTCCCACCCCACCCTCTGCCCTTACCCACCCCCCACCAACTGTACTCATCCATAGGTATACGATTTTTGTGCAGTCTCTTCCCGCACCCCTCACACTCCTTTCCCCCTAAGAATTGTCAGTCCACTCCCGTCCTATGCCCCTGATTCTATTATATTCACCAGTTTATTCTGTTCATCAGATTTTTTTATTCACTTGATTTTTAGATTCACTTGTTGACAGATAGGTATTTGATGTTCATAATTTTTATCTTTACCTTTACCTTTTTCTTCTTCTTCCTCTTCTTAAAGAATACCTTTCAACATTTCATATAATACTGGTTTGGTGGTGATGAACTCCTTTAGCTTTTTCTTATCTGTGAAGCTCTTTATCTGCCCTTCAATTCTGAATGATAGCTTTGCTGCGTAGAGTAATCTTGGTTGTAGGTTCTCGCTATTCATCACTTTGAATATTTCTTGCCACTCCCGTCTGGCCTGCATAGTTTCTGTTGAGAAATCCACTGACAGTCGTATGGGAGCTCCCTTGTAGGTAACTAACTGTTTTTCTCTTGCTGCTTTTAATATT
This sequence comes from Plecotus auritus, assembly GCF_963455305.1. Taxonomy (NCBI): domain Eukaryota; kingdom Metazoa; phylum Chordata; class Mammalia; order Chiroptera; family Vespertilionidae; genus Plecotus; species Plecotus auritus. The sequence continues at coordinate 143,481,442 of NC_137776.1, read as the reverse complement.
CTCTCTTTGTCTTTTGCTCTTAGGCATTTTAATTATGATGTGTCTTGGTGTGGTCCTCTTTAGATTCCTTTTGTTTGGTGTTCTCTGCGCTTCCTGGACTTGTAAGTCTATTTCTTTCACCAGGTGGGGGAAGTTTTCAGTCATTATTTCTTCAAATAGGTTTTCAGTATCTTGCTCTCTCTCTTCTTCTGGCACCCCCATAATTCTGATGTTGGTACGCTTGAAGTTGTCCCAGAGGCTCCTTACACTATCCTCAACTTTTTGGATTCTTTTTTCTTTTTGCTTTTCTGGTTGAGTGTTTTTTGCTTCTTTGTATTTCAAATCTTTGACTTGATTCTTGTGATCCTCCAGTCTGCTGTTGGATCTCTGTATAATATTTCTTATTTCAGTCAGTGTATGATTAATTTCTAGTTGGTCCTTTTTCATATCCTCGAGGGTCTTGCTAAACTTATCGTCCTTTTCTAGAAAATTCCTGAAAAACCTTATAACCGTGGTTTTGAACTCTATATCCAGTCACTTGCTTTCCTCCATTTCTTTCATTTGTGACCTGTTTCTTTGTCTCTGCACTTTGGCTGCTTCCCTGAGTTGATAGAGTGGTTTTGTGTCCTAGGTATCCTATAGGGCCCAGTGACTCAGCCTCCCCAGTTACCTGAGGTGGACACTCTTGGTGCACCCCTTTGTGGGCTGTGTGCACAGTCTTGTTGTAGTTAAGCCTTGATTGTTGTTGGTATCACTGGAAGGAATTGACCTTCAGGCCAATTGGCTGTGAGGATCAGCTATGTCTATGCTGGGAGAACTTCTGTGCAGGAGACACCCTTATGGGAGAAGACTTGCAAAAGCCTCGGTGCTCAGCTTGAATGGGGCAGAGTCTCAGGGCAGAGCAGACAGCATTGGTTTGCCATCAGCCCTGCCCTAATAGGCCCCTGTGTCTCAGTGTCCTGTGGTAATCACTGTAAGCACCTCTAAGAGAAAGCCACCCTTGAGTTTCACCCACTGCCAGACAGTCCAGTTTCTCCCCGAATGAGTCTGGGTCCCCAGAGTCTTGCCTGGAACTGGAGTTCAGTGCAGTCGGGAGCTTTTGTCTCCTTCCGCTTGAGAAAGCCAGCCGTGTACTCAGTTGCCCACCCTCTCCACACGCGCGCCTCAGTACCTCTGCCTTCCACATCTCCTCTGAGTCTCAGTGTGCTTTTCTCTTTCCTGACAGTCCAGTTTCACCCCGTATGAGTCTGGGTCCCCAGAGTCTCGCCTGGAACTGGAGTTCAACACAGTTGGGAGCTTTTGTCTCCCTCCGCTTCAGAAAGCCAGCCGCGCACTCAGTTGCCAGTCCTCTCCACATGCGCGTCTCAGTACCTCTGCCTCCTGCAGCTCCTCTGAGTCTCAGTGTGCTTTTCTCTTTCCTTCTAGTTGTAGAATTTCCACTCAGCCAGCCTTCCTGTGGTTCTGGATGATGTCCGTTTTGTCTTTTAGTTGTAGTTTTGAAATTGTTGTGCGAGGCAGCAGTTTAGGTGTTTACCTATGCTGCCATCTTGGTTTCTCTCCTCTCTGGGTTTAGTTTCCTCATCAGTAAAACAAGAAACTTGGTTAAATGTTGTCAGGTATTTCTTTCATTTTAAAACTCCTGTAATTTATCCCTAAAACTATGAAGCAAATACTCACAAATAATCCATGTGTTTTTCCAAATTTCCCAGCTTTCTTTGGACTTGGATTAGGACCACTAGTTCTAGACAATGGGTACAGAGCAGAAAAGAGACATTCCACTTCTACACTTAGATACCTAAACGCAGATTAGATTTAGGATTCCCAGGTTTAGCAATAGAAATATAGGACACCCAGTTAAATTTTAATTTTAGATAAACAACAAACATTTTTAGGTTTGTGCCATATAATATTTGGGCCAAACTGATACTAAAAAAGTACTCATTATTAATCTCTTTGAGATCCCGATTTTATTTACTTTGGGTACATATGTAGAAGTTGAATTGCTGGATCATATGGTAGTTTTATATTTCATTTTTTGAGAAACCTCCATACTGTTTTCCATAGTGGCTACACCAGTTTACATTCCAACCTACAGTGCACAAGGATTCCCTTTTCTCCAATCCTTGCCAACACTTGTAATATCTTGTCTTTTTTATAATAGCCATTCTAACAGGTGTGAAGTGATACCTCGTGGTGTTGCCCTGGTTATCCTATATACATTTTCAACTTGGCCCCTCTCCCTTCACAGTCCACAGCCCTATTACCTGATCCTTTAGCACTCATTTATAGAGTCATAATAATATGGTTTTCTTATCTCTTCTCTCCTATTCTCTTTTAGCTAGAGATATTAGTTTCTGATTCTTATCCTCAACTTATGTCTCAGCCCTTCTATTAACTTTTTTCATTTTCTGCTGTTACATTTTTTTTTAAATCCCTTGGCACACTTATTGACTTTAAAGGTTGCTTTTCTAAAAATAGCATCCTAGTCTTTAACAATACACTATCTTATTTCTCTAAGGATATTAATTATAGTTTTCTTTAATATTTTAATGTTTTCTTTAGCTGCTTGTATTTGTTTGTCTGTTTGGTCTTGATCTTTTTTGTTAGAGGCCTCCAGCAAATACCTGGCCATACTTACTATCTGCTCAGATTTAAACTTGAGGGTCCATAAAGCATAATTGGATCATCTGCTTTTCCAGACTTGACTTTTCACCTTGTGGGCTTCTTTGTATGGGGACTGGACTGGTTGGTTTCAGCCTTGGAACCCCATTTGTTGGAATGGTCAGTTTCCCAGAAAGGACTCTTCCAATCCCCCGCCTGGAAGGTACAAGTCAAACATGGGGGAGGACAGGTGGCCATTCAGTAGGTGGATCTTCCTTTCATCTTTCTGGTTTCAGTTCTGCTTGCCCCGGCTCCTTCTGTAATTGGGGTGAGATGATAGGCCAATGCGGTTTCTCAAATATAGAAAAAGTGGGCAGCGATGTGTGAGTTGCAGGGGTGGGCAAACTTTTTGACTTGAGGGCCACAATGGTTTCTTAAACTGGACCGGAGGACCAGAACAAAAGCATGGATGGAGTGTTTGTGTGAACTAATATAAATTCAAAGTAAAGGAGCTGAGGGGAGAGCAAGAGAACCGGATAGAACAGCCGGATCCAGCCCGCGGGCCGTAGTTTGCCCACGGCTGGTAGTGGCTATTCAGACTCTCATTCAATCATTGTGTCCTAGGCCCATCTTTACCAGGACTCTCAATTCCTTAGTCTCTCAGATTTTATATCACAAATCTGTTGGATTCTTGGCTTCCTTTCTTATTAACTTGTGTATCTATTTTTTGTGTGGTCTACCAGATAAGTTTCCTTCTGCCTGGCAACTTTTCTGCTCTCCAGTCTTTTGTTCTTATAGACTTATTGTGTTATTATTGTAATGACTTTCCACTTTTTCATTGAAATTGTGAGAAATTTGAATTTGAACCTAGACCTGTAAAACTTAATAGTCCATCTACTTTACTATGAGAAACTATTGCCCAGCAGAGATTTTTGGTGGCCAAAATTAGATCTGTAAAGAATTTGACCAAAAGAAAAATAACTTTGAATCAAAGAACAATAATACCTTACTTGGATAGGACGAGGTTTCAACCAGGCCAAGAAATCTTCAGTATGTCTGTCGCGGAGCTGCGTTGATATGAAATACATTGATAGTCATGTGGGAGAAAGTGTTTCTGGGGAATGGAGAGGGAACATCATTTAACCTACAGGACATCTCTCTCAGGAGGGGCTGGTAGAGAGAGCAGCAATAGTGGTGATAGGGTATCCAGAGACAGTCTCCTGTAAAGATTGCCACAAGGGAAGGTAGAGACATGAAGGGAAGTGAGAATCCAAGCTTAATTTCCTTAGATTGTTGGGGAGGAAAAACTCCTGAGATTGCATGAGATTCACAGAGTTTAGAAATAACTGAACAAGCAGTTGGGAGATCTGAGTTCTGGAATAAGTTCTTATTTTAACTTGTTTTCCAATCCTCTGACTGGGTAGGAGCAGGAGGCCAGCTATTGTTGGCAGCTTTAAGCCCACACATTTTGCAGTGAGTTAAAATAGTGATGCAAATGACATTAAGAGGTACAGAGTTGAACCTATTTTGTTTTAATAGCAATCTGTTTAATGTCTGTAACATATATAAAAACCTATGAATTTAAAAAATATTATTGTTGCTTAGGATGCTGAAGGGCAATAAATAATTAATATAAATAAAATACACAGCAAACAATAATATTTGGGGCATGCAGATATAGCAAATACCTTAAAGGTGACCCATGAATGAGCAAAGTGGAAAACACTTGACTTTCTAACTTCCTGTCTCTGGACATATGTTTGGATTTCCTCCATGCTTTCACTCCTACTTGTTTTTTGTTTGTTTCATTTCTACTTGTTTTTGAGGGCATTTTTTGAGAAGACACATTTATAAAGTTAAAGAATCAATTCAACATGCTAACATCAGCTTCCCATTTTTTTAAAAATGATATTCCCTCCACCCCCCCCCTTAAAATAAGGAAAAATAAGGCTATATACAGTTCATTAAGACCAGGGATCTTAGCAAAATGGTTTGCTGTAGGCACTGTGGAAACAGATTGGTTATAGCACAGTGTCTAATAATATCAAGGAAAGCAAAACTATGACAGGTGTCCAACTTGGCAACAGTTCCCCAGTAAGACCATTTAGTTTTTGGCAACTGAAAAATAAAGCTTCATTAGATATACATAAAAATGACTCACAGCAACTAATCTCCAGATCTTACTTTCCCCTCTCAAAGAGGCAGGAAAGCCAAAGCTTTCCACAGCACTCTCCATAGGTGTTTCCACAGTACTCTCCATAGGTGTTTCCACAGCACTCTCCATAGGTTTTCCACAGTACTCTCCATAGGTGTTTCCACAGCACTCTCCATAGGTTTTCCACAGCACTCTCCATAGGTGTTTCCACAGCACTCTCCATAGGTTTTCCACAGCACTCTCCATAGGTGTTTCCACAGTACTCTCCATAGGTTTTCCACAGTACTCTCCATAGGTGTTTCCACAGCACTCTCCATAGGTTTTCCACAGCACTCTCCATAGGTGTTACCACAGCACTCTCCATAGGTTTTCCACAGCACTCTCCATAGGTGTTTCCACAGTACTCTCCATAGTCACTAACGCCTAGGGATTGGAAAATTTTCCTGTTGTTTTCTTTTTCAATGGTATTGAATAAAAATGTTAAGGCAGATGTTCTCCTAATTGTGTCAGGTAGAGATCAAGCCTTTGGCCCTTGGGTGATTTTAGGTAAAAATAATGTAAATTCTTGACCTAACCTGTTTTGCTCAGTGGATAGAGCGTCGGCCTGCTGACTGAAGAGTCCCAGGTTCAATTCCGGTAAAGGGCATGTACCTTGGTTGCGAGCACATCCCCAGTGGGAGGTGTGTAGGAGGCAGCTGATCGATGTCTCTCATCGATGTTTCTAACTCTCTATCCCTCTCCCTTCCACTCTGTAAAAAAACAATAAAATATATATTTTTTTAAATGTAAATTCTTAAGTACACCACTATTATAGTCCTTCATCGGTAGGGCTAAGGAAACTACTACAAATACTAAATATGTTGTCCTTTTTTATTTAAAAATTACCAGTTTTGAAAGGGACATTCTGTTGTGTCAGAGCTATAGTACAGAGCACTGGTTAGGGGGTCATACCTAACCTCCAGCTAGTTAGCTCTTTAGTCCTGGGGATGATACTACTAGTAAACTTCTCTAGGCTTCAGATTACCTATCTGTACAATGAAATAATAACAGAATCCAACTAGAAAGGAATATGTAAATATTAAATTATATAACATATTAAGTGCTTGGGAAAGCAACTGGCACATTTAAGATTAAAGGCATTTTTATTGCATTAATCCTATACATACATGTTCCAAGATCAATTTGATATTGTAGCTAAAATCTGGAAATGCCAGATTTTCTTCCCACATAGCAATACTTTTATTAATGTCACTCATTACATTTCCACATTTTTCTCTGTTTCATTCTCTATTATCTTTTCTTAAGGTCCTGTAGTTGCTTGCATATTGTTTCCCTGCACAGTAGAGGATGTGGGTGACTTATGTTTCTGTTGTATTTAGTTTCAAAGATGTGTTCTCAGAACCTTAAATGTGGCGCTGCATCTCTTTTTTGTATTGTCAACTTTTTAAAAAGCTTCATTCATTTAGCTGTGCACTGGCATGTTGTCACAATGAGGCTCTCACAATCCACTTGGGAGAACAAAAAACATCTTTCAGCCTCTGCTGATGCATAATCAATAAGGGCCTGGCTGCTTGAGATTTTACTTACCTTATAGCTACCTCTGCAGCATAAATGGAGATGAGAACACTCGAGGATTCCGGGGGTATTCATCAACTCTGCCCAGGGATTTTGGTTTCAGACTTAGAGACCCACCTAGAATGCTTTTATCATCTTCGTCTGCTGAAGATACATTATCAATTTAAATTCCCTCACGGCAGCCAATGTTAGCACCCCGATTTATATTCTTAAATTAGTAGTTTCAAATCCTTGCCTCATGCCTGTTTCCCAGCAGCTCTGAGAGAATATAAAAGCATGGAAATTTCCTGCGTACTTCTCACTCACTGTAGCATTTTACCTTTTTCACTTAACAATATAGGTAACTCAAATATTGACTGTTAGTTTCCTATGGCTGCCATAGCAAGTACCACAAACTAAGTGGCTTAAACAACAAAAACGTATTGTCTTGCAGACCTGGAGGCAGCAGGCTGAGGCTAATGTGTTAACAGGGGCCATACCTGGTCTCTGAAAACTCCAGGGAAGGATCTGTTCCAGACCTCTCTGACTTCTGATAATTCTTCGTTTTGCGGCAGCATGGCTCCAATCTTTACTTAGCTTTCTTCTGTTTGTCTATTTCTGTGTTCAATTTTCTCCTTTTCATAAGAATACCAATCATATTGGATTAGAAGCATACTGATTATAATATGACTTCATCTTAGCTAATTATATCTGCAAAGACCCTATTTCCAAATAAGGTCACATTCTGAAGCACTGGGGATGGGAACCTCAACATATGCATTTGGGTGTGTGTGTGGTGGAGGGGGGAATGAGGGCCGGGGTGGAGACACAATTCAACTCATAACACAATTGAATGCATAATTTCATTTATGAATAAATTACCTTGTTCCAAGACCTAGTCTATAATAAGAGCTTATTTTTCCGATTGGCCCCTGGTAGGTGAATGTATAACGTTGCACTCCCAGGACTTTCACCCAGTGTGCTGAGTGATAGAAATACCGGGAGAAACACAGGGATGACACTTGTTGACTATGAGCTGACTATACAAATAGTATAGATCTTTTTAGTATTGTGGCTGAGGTTTACAGTGTGTGATGTCTTGGCAAGTCCAAAATATACACAAGGAAATCATGTAAAGGTTCTACATACAACACTGATTCACAAATCAATAACACATTTGAGTCTGTTTAAAACATCTAGATAGACTACTAGTACATCATTAGTAAAGATTTAAATTGAGGTGTAAAATTGAGAATATGTTAATGCCGATTCAGATAAATTAGTCATCAATTGTTAAATCCTCAGATCCATGTATATATATAAAAGCCTAAGCGACCATTCAACCGGTCGACCTTTTGATCATTTGACTGGTTTCTATGACATGCACTGACCACCAGGGGGCAGATGCTCCAACCAGTAGGTTAGCTTTCTGCTGGGATCCGGCTGATCAGGACTGGGCAAGATGGGCCAGACACACCCTGGAGCCCTCCTGCAGTCCCTCGCTGGCCCCGATAGTGCATCAGTGGGGTCCCTCGGCCTGGCCTATGCCCTCTCATAATCCAGGACTCCTCAGGGGATGTCAGAGAGCCAGTTTCAGCCAGATCCCCACAGGCCAGGCCGAGGGACCTCACCGGTGCACGAATCCGTGCACCAGGCCTCTAGTATTTCATAAAAAAAAAAAAAACCACTTTCATCTCTACAACCAGCCACCATTCACCATATAGAATTTAGTGAAAAGTATGGATTATGAATTTTTGGTGTACATTTTACCTACAATAGCAGAGCTTTATTTGGGAGACAGTCACTTAAATAATTCCTTTTAAGGACTCTGGCTTACTGAAAACCATGTTTATGCCTAATAGAGTGCTTACCACACCATTGTTGCTGAAAAATAAAGCATTTGTTGAATGAGTAAAAATGACTTCCCAAGAAATCAGTACTTATACTACTTTCTATCTTTTCCATAAACATGCATTCATTGTGGACAAAGTTTGAACTGGAGACTAAGAAAAAAGAGAATAAGGGAGATAAAAGGCTGAACACAGAGGGGTGGGAAAAATGACAAAGAAAAGGAGAGAGAAGCAAGAGAAAGACATAATAGGGGCTTAAGAAGAGTCTTCATTTCCTCTGTTCTGTGAATTATACCACATTGCTCCTTGAGAGGTCATACTACACTTGTACCCTCAAATAGAACTTGGAATTTGAAATGGCTTTTCAAAATGCAAGATATAGCCCTTTCCTGATAGCTCAGTTGGTTAAAGTGTCATCCTCAGAAGCCAAGGGTGTGGGTTGGATCTCTGGTCAGGACACATATAAGAAGCAACCACTGCATGCATGAGCAAGTGGAGCAACAAAATTGATGTTCTTCTCTCTCTCTGTCTGTCTGTCTCTCCCCCCCTTCTCTCTCTAAAAACATCAATAATAATTTAAAAAATTCAACATAATCATTCAATGCCAAAAAATAATAATTTGTTAAAAGACTGTTAAAAAAAATTCCAATAGGCTATGTCATGGCAAGAAGTCTTAAATCCCATTGGCTTATTTTTATTGCATTAGCAAGTACCTGATGAAAATGTGCAAATCAGCCCATCTCAGCGTTTCAGGCTTCCTGTTGATTGTGTGGCAGAGTTGCCAGGCACATAACACATTTGTTTTACAGCACTGCATGATGAGCTCACAGTGTTTTACCTCCAGGACTGAAAGTCCTTAATTTGTTCTTTGAGGAACAGTCTGTTTTCATCAGGAGACACGCTTTCGTTGATCAAGCAATTCTACAGAGAGTGACATTAAAGAAAAAGAATCTGAGGATAAAGGCTAGCAAGGAAGTTTCTTCCCGCCCATAAAAATATAGCAGTTCTTCTTTTCCAATTAAACACATTTATTAATTTTTAAATGAAGTTTCCAGAATATGCCTACATCCAGCACAATAGCAATCTCCGGGGCAAAGAAAAAATGAAACAAAAGCAATGGAGAAAAAAATGATCAGTGAATTTGTAGAGAGTGCTCTGTTAAAGGGAAGTAATATAAGTGTCAAGGAGTATATAACATGTTTAAAATATGATTTTGGTAAAACATTAGTGTCTGCTTAAAAATCTGTTATCATTTTCATAAGTAAATTTTAAATATGTCGTGGGCTGAGGAAAATATATTACAATATATATTGTCTTTCCAGTTGGTATTAGAACTCTTCTTAGGCAATACCTTGATGTATTCATTTATCAAATAACAATATTTTTATTATATTATCAAATAATAATGTATTTATTATTTATCTCCTACATGTTAGGCACCCCCCAACTCTATCCCTTCAGACACTGGGTATTCAGAGATGAGATGACAGACATTCTTGTTCCCCGCATGGAGCCTATTCTAGAGGCTTTGGGTGATGGGAATAAAAAGATTTATAATGTGCTCAGGGCAGGAAAGGAGGGATGGGACAAGCACAAAAATAAATAAAAGGTAAGGGTTTAGGAAGAAAGAGAGACCCAAGAAATAAAGTAAAAACCTCAAGCCTAAAGCAGTGAAAATGACTGAAAAACATTGACAAACCAGATTGTCTAATGCCCAATTAAAAAAATATATCTGTTGAGCAGTAATATGTGCAAAGACCTTTATTGTTACATGTGAATCACCAGGATAATCCACCACACACCTGGAGCAGCTGCCAGACACAGAGTAGAGAACTGGGAATCAGAAGAAGCGAGAGACTGAAGCAGGGGTGTTAGGGAAACGCTAGCCAGAGGGTAACTTAGGGAAATCTTGGGAAGATCACAATTTGATATGAAAATCTGAGCTGGTCCTAAAGGGCACAGTGGGATCCCAAATGAAACCCATTACAGCTATCTCTCCCTCTCTGTCACTGCCTTACCTGTCTCTTTGCCTGTCTTTCTCTCCATGAGTCTGTGTGCACATGCATATGAGTATTTATTTATCATGTACAAATTATTAACTTTAAATTAGAATTTAAATTTGAATTCCAAACTCAGCAGCCAGCCATTCCTATGCAGTTTCTTAAGTTGTAAAATTGATCATGCCTGGCTCTACCTGACTTCACAGAGCCTCAGTGTTCTCATCTGAAATAAACAAAATAGGGGGGGTTACCTTTTTATTCTGCAGGACATTTTTGAAAACTAAATTCAGCAATACACATTGCAGCAATTTCTAAATCAATGCCTGCTTATAGTAGTCATGATAGCAATACCTTTGTATTTGTACAACTCTGAGCTCTGTGTAAAGTTCTTTACTATTCATCATCTTTTCTATTCATAACCACTCTGCAAGATAGAATGTATTGATCCCACCGAAAGACTAATAAAACAAAGCTCTGAGAGGCTACTTGAGTATCTCAAAGTCACACAGCAAGCAAATGGCAGAGAGGCCACTGTCTACTCCGAGAGCAGCACTTGTCCATTTCCTTTCAGCCGTGTAATAAGCCATCAGATGGTCTGCAGTAGCTGATGCTTTACCTGAGCCATCTTCCCTCTGGTCACAGTGGAGCCAGCTCTGTACAAATGACCCAGTCAGAGATCGTGAATGATCCAATTTTTCTATTTGGTTCAAAGCAAATATTCAGAGGTATGGAGAAGGTAGACTGAAAGGAAGGAAACTGGAGAAAGATGTTGACTTTAAAACAGAGCTCTTACCATGCTGGGTAATTGCTTTTCATAGTTGTTGTTTTTTAAAGCAGAAATTATAGATCCATAAAATGCTAATGAACGTTCACATTCACAGCATGTACTGTAATGACTCTGATGGAGAAGCACGCAGCTTCCATTCAGTTCTGAACAGGCTGCCAAATGAGAAATACCTAGTTTCAAGCAATCAGAGATTAAATAATATCGGTAGCTTACTTTGAAATACAGACACACACACGCCACCACCACCACCACCACAAATATAATATTTTAAATTATAATAAAATAGAAAGAGTATCAAAAAGGAAAATATTATTTTCAGAAAATTGTGAAATTGACCAAAAATAAACATTTTTAATAGTTAAACAAAGTAAATTAGGGATCTGATGGAAACTTCATTCTCATCCAAGTTTACTGTCAATCACAATTCTTAGAAATGTCAATACCTGGGAGACATAACATCAATAATAATAACAAAAAGCTGTAGTGATAATAAGCAAAGAACAGTCTTCTTACCACTTTTCCTAGACCAATACAGCTTCTCTGTGCCTCAATATGGATGGGTTGGAGTGTGGGTGTTTTTTATATACTTGTGAATAGAGTACCCAGCCAGTCCAGCCCTTGCCACCCAACCCCCCACAATAATAAGGCTGCCAACATTTCAGATCTGAGTGCATCGGACTTAAATAATTTACTAATTGCCTCCCCAGATCATTTTGCCAAATTATGGGAGAAAATTTGGAATCAGAAAGTAGCTGATTATTTTTACTATTCCTCTGACTCTGGGGTGTGACTGCATTGTGGGGCAGCCATGGTTTTGTGCAATGTGGTCACTTGTTCCATTCTCTGCTTTCTCTATGTGGCTACTTCTCTTTATTTGAACCTATATTATTAGTACTTTTCCTGAAGATGAAATCTGTTCTGCTTTCTTGTTCCTTCTTCCCAATAATCTCTATAATGCAAGGGCTGAGACAGTGCTTTCTCAGTCCCGGATACATACATCGTATTCCTCTCCCCAAGTCAAGGCAATTTTATATTTATGTGTGCATAGATGTGCAAGTGAATGTACAGATGACTCTTAGTTTGGGTCCTCCAGAAGCCATCCCCGAAATAAGGATTTGAGTGCAAGTAGTTTATTTGAAACATTATCCCAGGAAACAATGGTGGATGGGGGGAGTAATAGTTTGAGCTAGTTCTCCTGTACTTGCAGACTGCTGTGTAAGAGGGCAGACCTGGCACCAGCTATTGAAAAAGCCATTGGACAAAGAGAAGCAGAATGTGGCATTAAGTCAGAACTCCATGCATTGCATGGTAAGGCCCTAGAGAATAAAGTGGAACACCAACAGCATCTCCTACAGGATGGATGCAACCCAAATGAGGTAAGAATAAAACTACATCATAGGGTGCTGTTAGGATGAAATGGGTACAGACATAAAAACCACATAGGGACTATGTGTGGTAAGTATCCAATAGACATTATTATGTTATTTTTTTATTATTATAAGTAATAGAGGCCCAGTGCATGGATTCATGCACATTGAAAGGAAATTAATTAGAAGAAATATTTTAGAGGCCGGGGAGGGACCGCAGGAGGGCTCCAGGGCATGTCTGGCCTGTCTCATCTCACCCAGTCCGGATCAACCAGACCCCAGCAACAAGCTAACCTCCTGGTTGGAGCGTCTGCCCCCTGGTGGTCAGTGTGGGTCATAGCAACGGGTCAAACAGTCAAATGAATTGCCAGACACTTAGCATATTAGGCTTTTATTATATAGGATAATAATATATTTTTAACAGTGTGTTTTACATTAATTTTTTTATTTAGAAATCATTCATCTCTGTGCTATTTAATGAATTATTTGCCTACTATAGAAGATATTTTAATGACTTATAAAACATAAAATGTAAGCAATTAAAACTGTTGAATATAGAGACACAATTGGAATTATAGAATAAAATAGTAAGTGAGACTAATAACAAATACCACAGTGACCTGAATTTGTCATGACAGGTCATATAGCTGTCTACATGCTGTTTAAAAGATTATGTAAAAATAGCAAGATTTTAAGCCAGAACTAGCTTCTTGGTTATTCTGAGCAAAGATGCCAAAGGAAGAATTAGGAATTCCTTCTGAAGTTAAGCACCCTGGGTGTTTTGAGGCTCAAAGACAGTACACAAAATTTTGTTTTACCAGATTTTCCATAAAAATTATAGTCTCTTACCAGAAAGAACACATCAATATATATGACATGTGTTTGCCATTTATGCAGAAAGACAGTGTGTCCATATATTCATGTGCAATTTCTCCTGCTTCTGAAATATAATTTTAGTGTGTAGAAGGTAGGTCTGTTCTTATAGATTCATACAATCCATAGATATTACCCAGGGAAAGTTTTCTCTCAAAAGTCCAAACACAAATCTTAATAAAGAAGAGGCAGGTTAATCGTTCGCAAAGTTTCTTAATTCATGACATTCTTAAGGTTTAATAATACTTCTGTGGTAGACCAAAATTAACATCTCACTGTTACACTTATTAGGTAGTTAATAAGTAGTTAAATCCAAGATATTTTAAACGTATTTATTTTCTAAAAATATACTAAATATAGAAAAATAATGCATGCAAATTTAAAGAAAAGTATTTCTTTCTTTCTTAAATAATGCTTACAATGAAATGTCAGAACTTTTCATACTAACCCTACTTCCAACTTGGACTTTGCATACTAACCCTACGTCCAAATTCCAACATTTGCAGTTGTTCAATTGAGAATAATCTCTGGCCTTAAAGCCCATGTTTCTACTTGGCAGTGGCAGGTGAGAAATGCCGAGGAATTAACATCCCCCAGGAGTACCCCCAGCCAACCAGTAGTAAGAGTTACTGTATAAACACTCCAGCACCTCTACCCATTAGGGAGCATAACTATGAGGTGTTTGTTCTAGTCTGTTTCCCAGTGTTTCCTATTAGGATTAAGCTCTAGTATCCACAGTGGGAGTTTGCTTTTATTGCCTGCCTTCTTCCCTTTCTGTCTGACTTTCCTACTCCCCTTCTAGTGCTTCCTGGAATCACTTCCTAATCAATATACTATTTACTTGAACCCTTGTCTCAGGATCTTCTCCTGGAAGAAATCAAACCAAAACAAATGAATTAATGATTCATTAGCTTTACACCATGTGCTAGCAATGCTTTTCTTATCATTTTTCAGTTGTTTCCTTGCTTTCTATCATAGAAGCCAACCTGATGCTTTATTTATATGAAAGGCACTGAGCTGATCATTATGTTCATACAGTACTTAACCACACTACTATTCACTCAGCTGAAATGCATCAATCCCCCATGGCTTATACACTGTGCTCAGTGGAAAAATACCAACAGAAGTAAATATAAATAGGACATACAGTTCCTGCGTTTAAAAGTCCATAGTCTCCTTTAGCTTTCTTTAGCTTTTCCTTATCTGGGAAGCTTTGTTGTTATGCTTGATGTCCCAGAAGTCCCTTCAACTATACTCAACTTTATCAATTCTTTTTCCTTTCTGCTGCTGCGATTGGGTGTTTTCTGCTGTCTTCCAAATCACTGGTTTCATCCTCTGCCTCATCTAACCTCCTGGTTATTCCTTCTAGGGTATTTTTTATTTCGGCTTTTGTATTTTTTCTTTCTGACTGGTTCTTTTGTTGGTTTATATGTCCTTTTTTTATGTTTACTATCTCTGTTTAAGTTCTCACTGAGTTCTTCCCCTAAGTTTTGAGCTCTGTATCAGGTAGATTGCTGGCCTCTGCTGTATTTGCTTCTTTTCCTGAGGATTTCTCCTGCTCTCTCATTTGGGGCATGCTTGTTTGCCTTTTCATTTTGCCTCCTGTATTTGTTTCTGTGTCTTAAGTAGATGTGCTATGTCTCCCAGTCTTGGTATAACGGCCTTATGTAGTAGGTGTCCTGTGGGGCTCAATGGTGCAGTCTCCCTGGTTGCCTGAGCTAGGTGCTCCAGGAATATCCCTCGTGTGGGTTTTGTGAGCCCTCCTGTTGAAGGTGAGACCAGATTGCTGCTGACCCATCAATGGGTGGGATTGACCCTCAGTCTGGCTGACAATAAGGATTGACCCTGACCAGTATGAGCTGCTCTGGGGATTGACCTCCCAAAGCAGAATTCATCCCAGCAGGCTCTGGTGACTGCCAGGATGTTGCTTTGGGTGTGCTGCTCGCGGGGCTAATGAAACTGTGCTCTAATTTTCTTCTAAAGCCCGCTCCTGGGTATGTTTGTTCTGGGGCGTATGGGGAGGCACTCAGGTGCAGGTCAATGTCCGACGCTGCCTGTGACCAACCCTTGGCTACCAGTTTGGAGCTACAAAAATGACCCACAGTTTGGAGCGGCCTCTGTTGGGCCTTGGTGTGTGTGGTAGGGGCCAGTGTGCATACCAAAGCTGGTTTCCACCAGTTCTGAGCCTGGGGGCAGGTCAGCAAAAGGCTCAAGGCACCCCGAGATCTGCCTCCTCTTGCCCTCTGCCTGTTAGGCTCAGTCACTGAAAGTGCATCTGGCAGGAGGCAAGTTGGGGGAGTAGGTTCTCAGAAGTCCTGAGCCAGGGCCAGTGGCATTCACCAGTGGGGTTCACAGATTCAAACTTGGCACCAGTGTTGGGCCTGAGGCCACTCCGCGAAAGTCTCAGGGCACACCAAATCTAGCAGTGACCTGCCAGGGGCCTGTGGACCTTTGTGGTGGGGCAGGATCTCAAGAAGCCCTCAGGGTGAGGCCAGCAGAGCTCATCAGGCTAAAAACAGATTAAAATTTGGCCACGTGGAGGGAGGGCTCTGCACAGAAACAGTGAGGCCTCTCTTCTTAGGAGAAAACAGTGGCCATCACCCCAGAGCTCCTTGTCTGTCTCTGCCACTGCTGAGTCTGCTTGGATCTCCTAAGAGCCTTCTAAGAAAGTCTGCACCACAGGCCCAAGCTATCCAAAGCCAGCTGAGTCCTACACAGGCCATGAGCATGGCCGGGACCTTATGGAGGGAAAAGATGGTGTCTGCGGGCAGAGCAGGAGATGGACTCATCACTGAGTCCGTGGCAGCTCTCCCTCAAGCTCTCTCCCTGTATGACTCCAGTCTTCTCCGAGCCACTTCTCCTTTGAGTGCCTGCAAATGAGACTTTGTGTGCCGGCTCCTTAAGAGAGCACCTGATTTTCTACCAGACGCCCCTCTGCCCCCTCCCCCATCTCTCCCTGGCAAATGGAATCACATTGATTTTCAGAGCCAGCTGTTAGGTGCGTACCTCTTCCAGGCTCTAGTGCCTCAGGTTGGGATCCCAGCATGGGGTTGAGACCCCTCACTTCTCAGGAGGTACCTTTGCAGCTGAGAGATTCTTGAATATTCTCTACCGCCACATGTGGGTGTGGGGCCAGCCCTTTTTGTGTCTCCATTTTTCTTATCACTCTGGCTGTGGCTTCTTCTATGATCCCTGGTTACAAGACTTCCATTCAGCTAGTCTTCATTTGGTTATTCATGTTGAGTGTTGTCATTTAGTTGTCACTCAAATTCGGTCCTGGAAGGAGGTGAGTGTACCATCCACTTATTCTGCTACCATCTTGCATCCCTCCCCATCCCCATCTGTGTATCTTCTGTAGTGAGGTGTCTGTCCAGAATTTATGCCCATTTTTAATTTGGTTGGTTGTTTTCTTGTTGTTGAGAATTAAGATATGTATCAGTTCTTTATCAGATCTGTGTTTTGAAATCAATTTCTCCAAGTCTTTGGCTTATGTTAAAATCTGTTAGTAGACTGACATTCACAAAAAATGTCTTCCTCTCTACACTCTCCTGCTTTCCCAACCATTAGGGGTTCCTCTCTCTTCCTCCAGGGAGAGCCTGATGGGACCCCACCTGGAGGACCCGTGTTCTCTGCTGGGGAGGTGGTGGGGGGTGCTTTCTGGGTAGATAAGAGATATGTCATTGTCTGTGGCCTCACCTGGCAGCCACAGATCAAGTGGACTTCACCTGATCTAACTTTGAATGAGATGATGGCTCTCTCCCTCCTCCCCACTGAGCAGAGCCCCACTCACAAAAGCTGGATGTGCTGGGTATGTGGGCTGGGCTGGCATAGGGACAGAGCAGAGGTCACTGCTAGAGGACATCTGTGGTTTGGGTGCTATGGCCTGCCCTGAAGCCTCAAGCCTGGTGCTCTGACCTGTGGCACCTTCCTTGAGCCCCCTTGTGAGGTCCCTTCTCTTCACACAAGCTCAAGTGGTTCCTGCTGTTGCAACTGAGAACTTCCCCTGGATAGCGCACATTCACAGTGGTCCCTATGACTGGCTGAGCCTACCTAGATCTGCTTTCCTGACATAGAGGAAGGGGCTCTGTGCTTGCAGGGAGAGTGAGCAGGTCTGAATGTGCAGGCCCCATCCTCCAGTGGCCCCCATGGCAGGGCAGGCTGCTCAGCTCAGTTGAGTTTTGGAGTGAGGTGGAGCAGGTGTGGGGTAGGGGTGGGGATAATGGAGAGGAGGTAAGGGGAGAGACATAGGGAAGGGCAGAGGCAGGATGGATGGGACCTTCTACCTGGGTGTATCACTCCCAGGGGTAGCCAGGGGCAGGAGCAGTAGGGAGTGAGTACTTTTGGTGCAGGGTTTCCTTTTGGGGTGATGGAACATCCTGCAACTAAATGGTGGTGATGCTTACACAGCATCGTAAATGTCCTTCATGCTCAGGTGTTATTTACAAAAGCAAAAATTTGGAAGCAGCCCAAGTGCCCATCAGTAGATGAGTGGATAAATAAGCTGTGGTATATTTACACAATGGAACACTACTCAACTGTAAAAAAGAAGGAAATATTACCTTTTGCAACAGCATGGATGGACCTAGAATATATTGTTAAATGAAATAAGCCAGTCAGAAAAAGACAAATACCATATGATTTCACTTATATGTGGGATCTGAAAACAAAAGAAATGAACAAAACTGAAACAGACTCATAGAGAAGGAGAACAGACTGACAGCTGTCAGAGGTAGGTTGTTGAGGGACTGGGTGAAAAAGGTGAAGGAATTAAGCCAAGAAAAAAACTTCATATACACAGACCACTACATGATGATTACCAGAGGGTGGGAGAAGGTAGAAGAGATAAATGGGGGATAAATGGTGATGGAGGGAGACTTGACTTGGGATGATGTACACACAATACAATATACAGATGATGTATTATAGAATTTGCGCACCTGAAACCTATTTTATTTTATTAACCAATGTCAACCCCCAGTAAATTTAATAAAAGTTAAAAAAAAAACTAAGATACTAGAAAGCAGGCAAATGCCAAGAAATGATGGTCTGATATATGCCCTTTCCAGAACATATGCAATAAAGAGCAAAGTAATTTTTAAAATGTGGGAAGTAATAGTGGCTAGTCAAAGAAACCAATGCATTGAAGGTAAGTAATGAAGAATTTTCCTGACAGGTAGGAATAGAGAACACTGTTACTGAAAAAAATTGATTACCATAAATTCTAGAAAGCAATGATTTTTAAAATCATATAAAATATAGTTTGTTTGTGTTAGTCTTAGTTAACATCTACTAATCAGTTACCAATAAGAAAAACACATTTGTTACTTAGAAAAACTTAAATTTCCTCCACTTTGGTCCCTTTGCCATTTCAATTTGAATTTCAGAAGCTCTTATACAGCATCCAAGCCAGCACTGAAGATGCAAGAGGTGAAATGATTTGCTCCGTCTCGTAAATATTTGGAAACCAGACTTCAACTAGAATGGGCTGGCTGTATCTTTAAGAGAACATAGTAGAGCAAATGGTTCTTTGGTGCAGACAAATCAATATTTGATAGACATACTACACTAGCAGCTCCCATTTCTTTCATTTTTTTATCAATGTCTTAGAATAATCAACAATGTCCTGGTATAAGCTGCATTGCAATAATCAGCAAGCCAACAAAATGTGTCTTTTACTAAAATGAAGAAAATCTGAAGAATGTGTGTTTTGAGCTATCCAGTTGCAGTTAGTTCTTGGTTTCTCTGCCGGGGTGGTTAAAGGAGGGAGTCAGGCTACATTAATATCAATGCTGATTAAATTGCTGGTAATATGGGGACTTCAGTTGTTGAGAGGAGAACCGAGTCTACCAAATCCTTTTAACAAAGCTTTCTGAAAATACTATATATGGCATGTATTAACCTATGACATGTCCCCAATAAAAACAGATATAAGTTTAACTTGGGAAATTAGATATGAAAAGCATACTAACCTATTAATAATTTGTATTTTCAACTGTAAAGACAATACACAAGTAATTAGGCATGACATCGTCGGTGGGCAGTTTGGGCCTCCCGGGCTGTCATGACCAGGGTTACAATCAGGAATTTACAGTGAGGGGGGGGGGGGGATGGAAATGTATATTTGAGTAGTTGAGTAAGTGTTGGGCAAGGATCTTCTGAGATATTTTATTTTGAAAGAAGCCTTCTGGCATGTATGTTCAGATTGCATAGGAATGAAGATAGTGGTAGAAAGGGAGAAATAGAGCTGCGTTATTGCTGAGGGAGGATTTTCATTGGGGAAGCAAGTCAACAAGTAGATGAATAATATGGTTGGACTAATAATGTTATCATTTACTAGAACTGGTTATCATCAGTGGGCATCAGACCAGCCCTGAATATCGTAGAGCAAGCATGTCAAACTCGTGGTCTGCGGGACACATGCCTTATTTATTTGGCCTGTGTTAGCCTTTTAGTTTGACATGCTTGTCGTATAGGGAATGCAGAGAGGTAACAATTACAGTCCTTTTATCAAGAAACTTATATTTGACTTGAGATATACACAAACAAAAGTGTCCTTAAGAATGTATAGCCCTGGCTGGTTTGACTCAGTGGGTAGAGCGTTGGCCTGCAGACCAAAGGGTCCAGGGTTCAATTCCAGTCTGGGGCATGTGCCCGGGTTGTAGGTTCGATCCCTGCTGTGGGGCATGTGGGAGGCAGCCAATCCATCTCCCTTCTTCTATGAAATCAATAAAAATATTTTTTTTAAATCATGTATAGCAGCATACATCTACTTACCCCAAAAAAGTACTGAATGTAATTATCATTATTGTGTAGGGAAAAAAGTTTAACATAAAAGGGCCAAGAAGGCTGTTAGAATACAGTAAGATCTCATCAGTTGAATTTCAAAGTTGGATAAGTTGTGGTAAAAGTAAGTATAGGTGAGAATGATCACACTCTTTTAGAGGGATTTTGGCTAAAAAGATTGGACTGATGCATTGGGTTTTCGATTGTGGACATCTCAATTGCCACCCAGAAATTGACGTTATATTCTAGAACAGTGCTGCCCAAGAGAACTTTCTGTGATGACGGCAATGCTTTATTTGTGCTGTCCTGAATTGTAGGCACTTTAGGCTATAGAGCCCTTGAAATGTGGCTCGTGCAACTTAGAAACTCAATTTTAATTTTATTTTATTCTAATTAATTAAAATTTAAATATAAGTAGCCACATGAGGCTAGTGATGTCAGTGCTGAACAGCACAGCTCTGAAGAGCAGGGAAATCACTGTCGGTTTAAGATAGGGAATGACATGATAAAAATTGTGTTTCAGTATGTTTTTTCTTTTCTGTGGAAATACTGGGACTCAGAGTCTCTGCTCCGTTGTACCAAGGGTATCTGTTTTGGTGCGTGGGATTGTCTAAATATCCTGCTCCTTTGGTAGGTAGCTTTTGCTGAAAACAAGCCCCACCAAAACTGTATTTGTTAGTTAGGCATTCCCTGATTCCGTTAAGTGCTTATCAGTGAAAGAATTAGAAGACAAGAGGGTTGTCTGGGGAGGAACGTGGATGAGGTCAGGGAGCTGCAGTGTGGGGGAGAGAGGAGAGGTTCCTGAGAAAATGGGCAGAGGGATTACCACCAATTACAGTGCCAAAGAAAAGAAAACTTCCTGTGTCTCAGAGGTCCGAGCAAAGAAAACCTGGGAGAGCTTTCTGGACCTGAAAAGGGACTGTGGGGCTGACAAGCCAAAAGGCCTGTATGCAATTTCCTAGCATGTAGAAAAACTGCACTGAGTGCCCACAGAGTAATTAATCCTCAATGCTGAAAACAGGTGTGCCAGGAGTACTGTTTCTTCTAGATTCTGAATCTGAGTTCCTGGTCCACAAAAGTGCCTCTCTCGTCCATTAGCCGCAGAGAGCACACATCTAAACTATTTCACTCTTTTCTGTCTATATAGCTGTGACTGTTACACACATCTTTGGGTGGTTAAAAAAACACCAACAACCCACCTTACCTTTATTTCAAATGATGTTTTCACGACAATCCACATGGTCTCTTAACTTCTCTACCACCATTAAGAAAGTTGTACCTATAAGGACTTTGTGGGGTAAAATGTAGACACCAGAGATGGGGTGGACAGGCCCTTGTTGAAAGCTGCTCCTTTTCGTTGCCTCCGAGAATGGATTTAACATCATTAAATCGCAAAAGGCAGGACAGAAAGGTGATGTTTTGACAAAATGAGCGTGGTTGTTTGGAAGCAGCCCCGGAAGCAGTAGCCCCGAATTGGGGGCCTTGTGGATTTCTCCATAATGCAGACACAAACTTCATGATGGGTTTAAATCCCTTTCCTCAAACCTTTCTCTGATTTGTTGCCAAGACATCACTGAATTTAGTAATCCAGACCGATTACCACAGGGGTTCTATTTTAGGGTCCTTCTGTTACTATGACCACTGAAGCTGATGGGGTTACAGCGAGTATGTCCTACCCACGTCAAACGCATTGATTCTTCAGGAGAAACCTGCACTCCATTCCCATAAGGACAACGTCAGACTCATCGCCGGGTATTTCTCTCTGTATTTGTTTTGTAGCTCCACTGTGGCCACTTTATTATTAACTCATGAGATGGTGTGTTGTCCTTTAGTTTTGTTCTGTGCCTTTCAGCACTAGCGCACTGTCGTGTGGATGTGTGTGTTGGGGGGAAGGGTGGGTGATGGAAAATGCATGCTGAGGGTCACAGAGGACATCCATAATTTCTCTGATTCCGAGGGCAGAAAAATATGTAACCAGACATTACTCTCTCCTACAAATGACAATACCTCCATCTATTGGTGAGAATGGGCTCAGTCATCATATTCTCTTCTACTTCACTGGCATCTATAAATTTATCTCAGAATGTAATTTGTATTTTACCTTTAGAAATTAAAATTTTTTCCCAAGGAGGATAAATGTTTACTAAGCCAAATTGGAGCCTTCCCTTCAGTCTTTGCAAGGAAAAATAATTCCCTTTACCTCAGACAGTTAGGCCTCCAGAAATGACTGTTTCACAATATCCAGGTCCAGAGTTTGTCAATAATTTCTTTCATGATTTTTGTAAGACATTGGGAGGGAGGCCGTTATAAAGTGTAAAAAAATAACAAGATGAATTAATTTCATATGGATTCTTGTATTTGGTCTACAAAGTAAATTGCCCAACAAATTTCTCATCTCCCATAAACAATATTTTATCAATGTCATGGTAATTACTCCCCAGTAAACGAGTGTATATTATCCACATATAAGCAAGTAAATTACATTTTTCACTTGAAGGAATATAGTCCAAAGAAAAACGTTAGGATTTTCTGGTTTCACTTAAGCTACTGCAACCTCAATCAAAAAGTTCTTGGAATATAAAGCCAGTAAGTTCAGGCTGTCATTTACAAATGTACTTAATTATGTAATTGTTATTTGTTAATGGAAACTCAGGATTGTTTGTAACTAATCTTCCAACTCATATAAAATTATACAGACTGTAGTAAAAAAAATTATTCACATAAGTATAAACACAGAGTTACCAAAGAGCCTAGATAGCCTAGACCAGTGGTCGGCAAACTCATTAGTCAACAGAGTCAAATATCAACAGTACAACGATTGAAATTTCTTTTGAGAGCCAAATTTTTTAAACTAAAACTTCTTCTAACGCCACTTCGTCAAAATAGACTCGCCCAGGCCGTGGTATTTTGTGGAAGAGCCACACTCAAGGGCCAAAGAGCCGCAGTTTGCCGACCACGGGCCTAGACTCTCGATTCCAATAATTACAGGCTGTTCCTTGTGATTCAGCCAGGGGGAAGACTGCAACTGAGCTTGCAGCAGACTCCCACCAGGTGGCAGCACTCACGTTAGCCTTGTACTTCAAGTACCCAAACCTCCACTTTGATGGTGTGCCACAGAAATTTGGTCTTTCCAGGAGGACAGAATCCGGTAACCCAGTGCAAAAGAGTAAGATCTTTCAAGTCAGAATGCAAATTGATTCATGTAAAACGGTGGATATTTCTTTCCTGGGGCTGTAATATCAGAATTCACAGAGACAGGGATGGAAGTAAATACAGATATGTGGGCATACACACGCATTTATTTCCTAGCTCCGTGTGTTGAACAACCTTAAAAAAAAAATCACACTCCAGTATATATGACTAGATCTTGGTTCCTAAAAATCAGTCTCCCATAAAAGGAACCAGGGCTCTTTGGAGAAATGAGTGATTCCAAATAATGACACAAAAGAGGAAAGTAATCTTGTGGACACACCCTCTCCAGCTCATTAGGGTGCAAATGAGTGAAGATGTCAGCCACAGAGGAGATGGCCAAGAGATTGCAGAGTTGCTGTCCATTGGACCACTGGGCCAAGCCCAGAGCCATTCACCTCTGGACTAGTTATGAGCAGGAAATAAATCCTTGTTTGTTTAAGCCAGAATTCATCAGGTTTGTATTTAATCTGGAGCCAGAAACAACTAACATTTAAATGCACAAATGCAGTTACTCGAAAAACTCAAAATAATGATATAATTAACACACATTTGTGGGATTATGTGGGGCTGTGGAGATTGATTAAAAGGTTATCTTCATCTTTTGAGAAGAGATGTTAATAGATATTTTTAAGGTTAATAAATTAAGAAATAAATATATAGGTTTGTAATAAGAATTATCGAGGTAAGCCATCACAAGAAGTAAAAATATAAAATTTCAAATGGTTTATCCATAGAGAGTAGTGCTCTCTTAGACAATACATGAATAAATTAGGAAAAATGGCACCATTTTAAATAAAAATAACACACAATGATATATGTTGAGAATATGAGATGGAAGAAGATACTATATAATTTTATATATATATCATTTTCTTATTTTAATAACATGTTAATGCTTATGTGTACAAATACAAAAACACAAAAAGAAGTATTTACCATGATTTGAGGTATTTTCTAAGTCTATTTTGGGGATTTTTTTCTCAAGAATTGACCAAAAAAGCCAAAATGTATTTCTTCTTGTTTCTCTACACAGCTGGAAAAGAATAAGATGTTTCTAAGGTAAAGGAAATAATTTACTTAACCTTTGGAAATAGATTTTAAAGAGCCCTTGAAAGCAGTAGTTAATAATATCTGATTTCATATGCTGTTAGTGGGTGCTTTTTTTTCTCCCTTACATTTCTAGTGTCAATATTCTCTTTTTATATCTTCTCTTTTTGTGTCAGGTATAGACTCTCGGTCAGGTATTGATGGCCTTAAACATTTAAAAATCTCCCTTTACAGTATGACATGGCTTTGGGCACTCTGCAAAAATTCAAGAGTCCACTGGCACAGCACCACGGACAGGAAGCGAAGAGTATCTAAAAGTTACCATTTCTCCAAGGACAGGAATGCTTTTCTGCCAGACTTCCGTTTTCCACTTACTGAGTTCTAAAAGGAGTTATTCATTCTCAGTGATGGTTGATAATGTTAATAGCCAGCAAAGTGTTTCTGCTAGGTCACATTCCTGTTTGCTTCCCACCCCAGTGATTACACTGGAAGCATTCAGTGCTCTCACTATGCTACTATTTTGTTACCAGTGCAACCTCTGGTAAGAGGTGGCCATACCTTAAGCCATCTCTCACTGACCCATTCATTTTTTCGACAGGACAAATCTTCACTTTCAGATTGCAAGTGCAGACATGCTGAGCTTCAGTTTCCCGGGGGACATCCAAGTGTTCAACAGGTCACCAGATGTGCCAGGCTAGAGCTCTGGGACATCGACACGTACATGTTAGATTTGAAGGTCACCAGAATATGGATGGAAGGTAAACACATACATGTGAATTGTCTTAACATGTGACCATTAGTGAGCCAAGTATGGCATATGCCACCTTGGGTGATCCCAATGCTATAGACTGAGAGCTTATGGTCTCCCACAATTCACATGTGGGAACCTAAACCCAAAGTGATGTTATTAGGAGGTGGGGCCTCATGAGTGGGATTTAGTGAGCTTATAAAAGAGGCCCCAGAGAGACCACTTTCCCCTTCTGCCATGTGAGGTTGCAGTGAAAAATCAGTTCTGCGAACTAGGAAGGGCGCTCTAGACACACCACTCTAGACTTTCCAGCCTCCAAAACTAAGTCTCCATTGTGTATAAGCCTCCTAGTCTATGGTGTTTTGTTATAGTAGCCCAAATGGACTATGACAGCCAATAGCACTTAAAGAGGAAGCAAAGGAAGAGGAAGCTACATGAAGGGAGAAATGGAGAAAGAACCAGGAGAAGCAGAGGACTGTAGTCATGGGTAGAGGGAAAAACATAAAAGAATATGTCAGCCAGGGCCTGTGTTTCTCAGTGGTTAGAACGACAAGGGTTTGATTCCCAATTGAACATACCTGGGTTGCAGGTTCAATCTCTGGCCCCAGTCGGGGGGCATGTGTGGGAGGCAACCAATCAATGTGTCTCTCTCACATTGACGTTTTCCTCTTTCTCTCTTTCTCCCCCTCTTTTCCACCCTTCCACTCTCTATAAATCAATGGGTAAAATATCCTCAGGTGAGGATTAACTAAAAAAAAAAAAAAAAAAAAAAAAAAAAAAAAGATATGTCATGTTGCAAATGATCCCAGGAAAATAATGACTAAAAATGGTTATTATATTTATTGAGAAGTCACTGCTAATTGGCAGGGTTAATTCAGCAGAGTAGTGAGGAATAAATACGACTGAAGAAGCAGAACCAATAACTGAGACAAGCTCTTCTAGGGAACTAAGTTAGGGAAAATGTAAAAATTAGCTTTATAAAGCCTGACTTCAAATAAAAATAATAAACATAATCCTATCTAATAAAGAGGGAATATGCTAATTGACCATCACACCCTCACAAAGATGGAGGTGCCCACAGCCAATAAGGAGGGAATATGCTAATTGACTGCCACGCCCTCAAAGATGGCAGCACCCACAGCCACAAGATAGCAGCGCCCAGTCCCCTCAGCCCTGCCAGGGTGGCAGGTCCACTTGCCTGCCTCCAGAGTCTCCTCAGCCCCCAGCTGCTCAGGGCCGGCCTGAGGCACAGGCAAGCCTCAGATGGAGGCTGCTCAGCCACCCAGGGCCAGCCTGAGGGACAACCAAATGACTGAACAAGCAGGCTGCATGGGGCAACCAGGCCGGCAGGGGGGTTAGTGAGGGATGACCAAACGACTGAACAGCAGGCTGCGTTGGGTGATCAGGCCAGTGGGGGGTGGGGGGAGGCCGTGAAGGGCGACCAGGCCGGCAGGCGGGGCAGTGAGGGGTGACTAGGCTGGTGGGGGGGGGCAGTTAGGTGTGACCAGGTCGGCAGGGAGGGGGCAGTTGGGGGCGACCTGGCTGGCAGGGGGGGCAGTGAAGGGCAATCAGGTCAGCAGGAGGGGCAGTTAGGGACAACCAGGCAGGCAGGCAGGTGAGCAATTAGGAGTCAGTGGTCCAGGATTGTGAGAGGGATGTCCGACTGCCAGTCTAGACCAGCAGTCAGACAACCCCCAAGGGGTCCTGGATTGGAGAGGGTGCAGGCTGGGCTGAGGGGACCCGCCCCCCATGCACAATTTTCGTGCACCGGGCCTCTAGTATCTATCTATCTATCTATCTATCTATCTATCTATCTATCTATGCCTAAGTGACTGTCTGACCAGTAGCTATGATGCACACTGACCACCAGGGGGCAGACGCTCAATGCAGAAGCTGCCGAGCTGCAGTGACTTGGCAGCTGTGGTTCTTGGGTGATGCACCCGGAACCAGAGAAGAGGGAGCCAGGAGAACCGCCCTCGCGCAATCTGGAATCCCCTGGGAATGTTGGAGAGCTGGTTTTGGCCCAATCCCCACAGGCCAGGCCTAGGGACCCCACCAGTGCACGAATCCGTGCACTGGGCCTCTAGTTACATATAAAAGCATTATTGTTACACAAGTAGTGTAGACATATAACTTTCCCCATTGTTTTTTTTTTATTTTTTTATTTATTTTTTTTTGATTCAGACTAGTTACATTGCTTTATTTTTATTTTTTTTTACATTTTTTTAATTGTTTGAAGTATTAAAAATAGTAGTACATATGTCTCTTTTTTTTCCCCATTGACCTCCCCCCACCCTCCCCTTCCCCCCAGTACATGCCTTTACCTGCCCCCCCCCAGTGTCTTTTATCCATTGGTTATGCTTATATGCATGCGTACAAGTCCTTCGGTTGATCTCTTACAGCCCCCCTCCCCCCAAAAACCTCCTCTGCCTTCCCACTGTAGTTTGACAGTCTGTTCAATGCTTCTTTGCTTCTGTATCTATTTTTCCCCCTTTTCTTTCCTTTAAAAAATCTTGCCTCTGCAGACTAGAAATAGACATATAATAACAAAAAATGTTTGAGTCCCAATTTCAATGTCCAACAGTTCTGATTCCCCGTTTCAATGTCAAACAGTTCCTTTTGTGTACATGTCAGCAATGATATCTGGATGGTGGGCACATGGTGGCAATGCAGGTCCAACCCTCTCTGGTTTGGTCCTAGGCAAGTGCTGCGTCGCACAGCTTCTGACTGCTAGCGTGGCAAGGCGTCGTCAGCGTCTCCCATCTCTGGACTGTTTCTCCTCTTGTCTTCATGGTTGGAGCAGACCTGTCAATTCCTCTCTGTTGCAGGAATCCACATGGTCTTGGAGTTGTTTTCTGAAAATATACAAACATATTCTCGACCAAAAGTTAATAAAGGAATCTTTTCTATATAATTGATTTGGGATCCTTTTTTATTTTTGCCCAAATGATTTTCCTTTGTCTTATTTAGACACCATGTGTGTTTTGCTGTTAGCATTACAAATAGAAACTAATTTTGTAAAGTAAAAATTTTCTAGATGTAATTTACTTATAGGATATTTTTCCTTACATGATATTACCCTACTATCCCCCCTTTTTTGATTAATGGAGGCTTTTGTAAATTTTATAATGCAGTCTTGATAACTTTAAATTTTAACTTTTTGCACAAAAATATGACTGCTTTAGTTTCATTGCATGTTCAGGAATTTTACCATGAGATGAACTACCAATAGAAATTTTAGTTAACACTTTAGGAACAGCTTTTTGTCCAGTACAATTAAATTTTCTTGAATATTCACTTATTTGAATTAGCCTATTTAAATTAATCTGAAAACTTGATTATTATTTTACTGTCAAATTTAATACTCTACCAACAATCTTAGTTTACCCTGTAAATATTAGTGGAAAGGATTATTTGCATTCTTGAGTAGGCCCTGAGCATTCCTGGTGCTAGGCTGGATTTAGATATAGGGCAGCTGCTGTCAGCCAAGTCTCTGTCTGTTACCTGGGTCCCAATCTGAGCTGGGCCAAGTCACACTGTCTGTCACCTGTGTCCCGATCTGAGCTGGGCGTGGGAAGCAAAGCAGCCATGAGAGCAGGAGACCTCCCTCAGATGGGGCGAGGGTTCAGGCCCCTGCAAGGTTGGGAGGGTGGGGGTCTGTGCCCCACCTCTGATGATCCCCAAGTTCTCTCCTGATGGCCCCTCTGCGACTGTGCCTGTCTTAGGTTGTTCCTTCCCTGAGGAATCTTACCCGTCTCTGGCTAACCAGTCATCCTCCGGGGCCAAGCAGGGTGATGTGAGGTTCAGTTCTGTCTCCTTGGTAGCCTATGCCCCCATGGCCTCCACGCCCAGTACTTGCCTTGGGATCCCCTGGCCTGCTGGCGGGGCCCCAGAACTGATTACATATCTCGGGGAACTCAGATTTCTTCTCCAGGGAGGGCCCAGCTCACACAATTGGGCGAGAGACAGATCCATGGTACCAGCCACCACGAGGCTTCAAGCTCAGCATGAACAGAAAGCTCAGGCAACAGCTGAGGGCAATTGGATTGTGAGAAGAGGGTCCCTCTTGGCACAAAAAGCAAGAGGGGCCAATATAGAATGCTCAAGTGCCTTCCCAGTGCCTTAATTCCTTCTGAAAGGGATTAAATCCTTTCATGTCCTTTTTTTTTTTTTTTTTTTTTTTTTTTTTTTTAAATTGCTGCCAAACATTCCAATAATTAGTTTGTAAGTTTGTTTGGGATAATTGTACAGTATGCTGTTGTAAAATATCTAAAATTATAATGACATTGTAGAATAATATCATGTAAGGATATTCTTTGCTCTAGGCCATGGCAATTCAATTTCAAACTGGCTGACAATTACTTTTTGTAACTTTATATAAACTTTGTCAGGGAGGCAAAAACATAAATTATTCCCCCATAACCCCCCACCCTCCACTTATGTCCCACCCCCTTGTTGTCTGTGTCCATTGATTAGGCTCATATGCATGCACACAAGTCCCTTGGTTGATCTCTCCCCCTTATCCCCACCCTCCCCTACCTTCCCTGAGGTATGACGTGCTGTTCGACGTTTCTCAGTCTCTGGATCTGTTCTTGTTCATCAGACTATGCCATTCATTATATTCCACAAATGAGTGAGATCATGTGATATTTATCTTTCTCTGCCTGGCTTATTTCACTTAACATAATACTCTCCATATCCATCCATGTTGTTGCAAATGCTAGGAACTCCTTCTTTTTTACCGCCGCGTAGTATTCCATTGTGTAGATATACCACAGTTTTTTAATCCACTCATCTGCTGATGGGCATTTAGGCTGTTTCCAAATCTTAGCTATGGTGAATTGAGCTGCTATGAACATAGGGGTGCATATATCCTTTCTGATTCGTGATTCTAGTTTCTTGGGATATATTCCTAGAAGTGGGATCACTGGGTCAAATGGGAGTTCCATTTTTAGTTTTTTGAGGAAACTCCATACTGTTCTCCACAGTGGCTGCACCAGTCTGCATTCCCACCAGCAGTGCACGAGGGTTCCTTTTTCTCCACATCCTCGCCAGCACCTGTCATTTGTTAATTTGTTGATAAAAGCCATTCTGACAGGTGTGAGATGGTACCGCATGGTTGTTTTGATTTGCATCTCTCTGATGATGAGTGACTTTGAGCAGGTTTTCATATGTTTCTTGGCCTTCCTTCTGTCTTCTTTCGAAAAGTGTCTATTTAGGTCAGATGCCCATTTTTTGATTGGGTTGTTTATCTTCTTTTTGTTAAGCTGCATGAGTTCCCTGTAAATGTTGGAGATTAAACCCTTATCGTTGATATCATTGGCAAATATGTTCTCCCATGCAGTGGGCTTTCTTGTTGTTTTATTGATGGTTTCCTTTGCTGTGCAAAAGCTTTTTAATTTGATGTAGTCCCATTTGTTTATTTTCTCTTTAGTTTCCATTGCCCTAGGAGCAGTATCAGTGAAGAAGTTCCTTCGGCATATGTCTGAGATTTTTCTGCCTGTGGATTCCTCTAGTATTTTTATGGTTTCCCGTCTTATGTTTAAGTCCTTTATCCATTTTGAGTTTATTTTTGTGTATGGTGTAAGTTGGTGATCTAGCTTCATTTTTTTGCATGTATCTGTCCAATTTTCCCAACACCATTTGTTGAAGAGACTGTCTTGACTCCATTGTATGTTCGTGCCTCCTTTGTCAAATATTAATTGAGCATAGTTATTTGGGTCAATTTCTGGGTTCTCTATTCTATTCCATTGATCAATATGTCTGTTCTTGTGCCAGTACCAGGCTGTTTTAAGAACAGTGGCTTTGTAATACAGCTTGATATCCGGTATTGAGATCCCACCTACTTTGTTCTTCTTTCTCAGGATTGCTGCAGCTATTCGGGGTCTTTTTTTATTCCAGATAAATTTTTGGAAAGTTCGTTCTAGGTCTGTGAAATATGTCGTTGGTATTTTAATGGGAAGTGCATTGAATTTATAGATTGCTTTGGGTAGTATGGACATTTTGATGATGTTGATTCTACCAATCCATGAACATGGTATGTTCTTCCATCTGTTTATGTCTTCCTCTATCTCTTTTTTCAATGTCGTGTAGTTTTCCGCATATAGGTCTTTTACCTCCTTGGTTAAGTTTATTCCTAGGTATCTTAATTTTTTTGGTGCAATGGTAAATGGAATTGCTTTTTTAGTCTCTCTTTCTGTAAGTTCACTATTAGTGTATAGAAATGCCATAGATTTCTTGGCGTTAATTTTGTATCCTGCTACATTGCCGAATTCATTTATTAAGTCTGTTAGTTTTTTGATGGAGTCTTTAGGGTTTTCTATGTACAATATCATGTCATCTGCGAATAAGGACAGTTTTACTTCTTCTTTTCCAATTTGGATGCCTTTTATTTCTTCTTCTTGTCTGATCGCAATGGCTAATACTTCCAGCACTATATTGAACAGGAGTGGTGAGAGTGGGCATCCCTGTCTTGTTCCTGTTCTTAGGGGAAATGGTTTTAGTTTTTGCCCATTGAGTATGATGTTGGCTGTTGGTTTGTCATATATGGCTTTTATTATGTTCAGGTATGATCCTTCTATTCCCACCTTGCTGAGAGTTTTTATCAAGAAAGGGTGTTGGATTTTGTCAAATGCTTTTTCTGCATCAATTGATATGACTATGTGGTTTTTATCTCTCAATTTGTTTATGTGATGTATCACGTTTATTGATTTGCGAATATTGTACCATCCTTGCATCCCCGGGATAAATCCTACTTGGTCATGGTGTATGATCTTTCTGATGTACTGCTGGATTCGATTTGCTAGAATTTTGTTGAGGATTTTGGCATCTATATTCATGAGGGATATTGGCCTAAAATTCTCTTTCATTGTGTTATCTTTATCTGGTTTTGGTATTAGGGTGATGCTGGCTTCATAGAAGGAGCTTGGAAGTGTTCCTTCCTCTTGAATTTTCTGGAATAGTCTGTGGAGGACAGGTTTTAGTTCTTCCTTGAATGTTTGGTAAAACTCCCCTGTGAAGCCATCTGGCCCCGGGCTTTTGTTTCCTGGAAGCTTTTTGATGACTGCTTCAATTTCTTCCATAGTTATTGGCCTATTGAGATGCTTAGATTCTTCTTGATTGAGTTTTGGAAGGTTATATTTTTCTAGGAATATGTCCATTTCCTCCAGGTTGTCCAGTTTGTTGGAATAGAGTTGTTCATAGTATTTTTTAACAATCCTTTGTATTTCGGTGGGGTCTGTTGTTATTTCTCCTCTTTCATTTCTGATTTTGTTTATTTGGGTCCTCTCTCTTTGTTTCTTGGTGAGCCTGGCTAGAGGTTCATCAATCTTGTTTATCCTTTCAAAGAACCAGCTCTTGGTTTTGTTGATCTTTTGTATTGTTTTTTTGGTCTCTATGTCATTCATTTCTGCTCTGATCTTTATTATGTCCTTCCTTCTGCTCACTGTGGGCTTTTCTTGTTGCTCTCTTTCTAATTCTTTGAGTTGTTGAGTTAGATCATTTATTAGCATTTTTTCTTGTTTTTTGAGGTAGGCCTGTAGAGCTATAAACTTCCCTCTCAGGACTGCTTTCATTGTGTCCCATAGCAATTGCATTGTTGTGTTTTTATTGTCATTAGTCTCCAGGATGTTTTTAATTTCTTCTTTGATCTCATTGATCACCCAATCATTGTTTAATAGCATGCTATTCAGCTTCCAAGTGTTTGAATTTTTTGGAATGTTTTTATTATAGTTTATTTCTAATATTATGCCATTGTGGTCTGAGAAAATGCTTGATATGATTTTAATCTTTTTGAATTTGGGGAGACTTTGCTTGTGACCCAGTATGTGGTCTATTTTTGAAAATGTCCCATGTGCACTTGAGAAGAACGTATATTCCGTGGTTTTGGGGTGAAATGCTCTGAAGATGTCAATTAGGTCCATTTGATCTAGTGCGTCATTTAGAATTGCTGTTTCTTTGCTGATTTTTTGTCTAGAGGATTTATCCAGCGATGTCAGTGGTGTATTAAAGTCTCCTACTATGATTGTATTGTTGTCGATCTCTCCCTTGATGTCTTCTAGGAGTTCTTTTATGTATTTGGGTGCTCCTGTATTGGGTGCATATATGTTTACCAGGGTTATATCTTCTTGTTGAATTGCTCCCTTTAGTATTATGTAGTGGCCTTCCTTATCTCTTGTTATGGCCTTTACTTTGAGGTCTATTTTATCAGAGATAAGTATTGCAACCCCAGCTTTTTTCTCATTTCCATTTGCCTGAAAAATGTTTTTCCATCCCTTCACTCTCAGTCTGTGTGAGTCCTTTGCTCTGAGGTGGGTCTCTTGTAGACAGCAAATATATGGGTCATGTTTTCTTATCCATTCAGCTACCCTATGTCTTTTGATTGGTGCATTTAATCCATTTACGTTTAATGTTATTATTGACAAGTACATGTTTGTTGTCATATTTTTCCTTAGTGTTTGTGTTTCTTTTTGCCTTTCTCTTTCTTCTTTTTACAGCAGTCCCTTTAGCATCTCTTGCATTGCTGGCTTGGTAGTGATAAACTCTCTTAGCCCTTTTTTGTCTGTGAAGCTCCTGATTCCACCTTCAATTTTGAATGATAGCCTTGCTGGGTATAGTATTCTTGGATTCAAACCCTTGCTTTGCATCACTTTGTATATTTCATTCCATTCCCTTCTGGCCTGGTGTGTTTCCGTTGAGAAATCAGTTGATATTCTAATAGGAGAGCCCTTGTAGGTAACTTTCTGTCTCTCTCTGGCAGCCTTTAAGATTCTTACTTTGTCATTAGTGTTCGCCAATTTAATTATGATGTGTCTTGGTGTTGGTCTTTTGGGGTTCAACCTGTTTGGGACTCTATGTACTTCTTGGACTTGCATAGTTTTTTTCTTGCCAATATCAGGGAAGTTTTCTGTCATTATTTCTTCAAACAGGTTTTCTATTCCTTGCTTCTCTTCTTCTCCTTCTGGTATCCCTATTATTCTAATATTGTTTCGTTTTGTGTTGTCCCAAAGCTCTCTTAGGCTCTCCTCTTGCTTTTTAAGTCTTCTTTCCAGTTGCTGCTGTGTTTGTGTGTTTTTTCCTACCTTGTCTTCTAATTCGCTGATGCGGTCCTCAGCCTCTTCTAGTCTACTGTTTAAGCCTTCCAATGTGTTTTTTATTGCAGCTATGTCATTTTTCATCTCTTCTTGGTTTCTTTTCATGTTGGTGACATTCTCATTCAGCTCCTTATAGTTCTCATTGAGTTGTGTGTATTTGTCATCCATCCGTTTAAACATCCTTATAACCATTACTCTGAATTCTTTCTCTGTTAAGCTACTAGCCTCAATTTCATTTAACTCCCTCTCTGGTGATTCCTCTTTTTCTTTCCTTTGGGAGTTGCTTTTTTGTCTCCCCATGGTTTCCTGTAATGTTTTAATTGTAGATCCAATTGCTTTGCTACCCAGGTTCTTTTGGTGATGGTGCTACTGGTGTAATCTCTCTGTTCTCCTGGGCTTGGTAATCTAGTGTAGCTCCCTACTTGAGCTATTTGGATTCTCTTGGTGTAGGCCTTCGACCTTGAGAGGCACAACTGCAGTATCTAGAAGTCAGCAGCTGTGGAGGGG
Organism: Plecotus auritus; assembly: GCF_963455305.1. Lineage (NCBI taxonomy): Eukaryota > Metazoa > Chordata > Mammalia > Chiroptera > Vespertilionidae > Plecotus > Plecotus auritus. The sequence continues at coordinate 143,446,907 of NC_137776.1, read as the reverse complement.
AGTATCCCAATTTTTGCTGTCTTGCACCCTTAATTGAAATCACGCGTGCCCAGTGGGCACTCACAGTGGCACCAAGGAACTGTCTGTCGGGGTGATGTGGCTCAGGGGGTCTGCACTCTGGAAAGGTGTGACTGTGATGCCCAGAGTTCTGTAGTTATGGGGTGGGCAGACTCAGCTTTCACTGCTGCACCTGTGGTGGATAGGCGCTTACTCCCAGTGGTGGCTCACAGGAGCACCCGCCGTTAAGTTTGCCAGCGAGGCACACTGAAGCACTCTGAAGGGCTCTGGCAGTGTAGCTGTGTAATTAAGGTGCTTAACTTCTAAAGATTTCTCTTTAGGGCAGATCCTATAGCCTCAGGGAGTATTCAGGTTCCTCGGTATTAATCAGTGTGGGATCTGGGTGTGGCTATATTGGTTGCCTGGAGACTGGAGGGAGGGGCTATCTCTCAGGAGAAAATGGCGACGGGGCCTAGATATGACTCAGCACCAGACTCCCTTCCACCTCTCCTGGACCATCCGCTGCCTACTCTCCCCAGATTCCACAACCCCACTCCCTCCTCTGCACCTCAGCCACAGGTAAGTGTCTGTGTCCAAAAGGTCCTATGAACTAGGTTCAGTGGAGAAAGGTGCAGGCCCCAGTGTGAGGAGGGACCGTGTCTCTGCAAGTTCCTCTCTTGCCGGCACTGCGCGGTCCAGCAGCTCTTCAGGGCTGCCTTAGAGCTCAGATCCCAAATCCAGACTCCAAGGTCTAAAATCCCCTACCTCCCGCAATCCCGTGGACCCTTCTTTTTTTTTTTTTTTTTTTTCAGTCAGACGCTTTGCCTGTCCTCAGGGACGCGGCTTGGCGCTGTGTAGTTTCTCCCTTACCTGGGCTCAGAGGTCCAGCAGATTCTAATGCCTAGATCTTTGATTTTACCTTTATCGGGGAATCTCTGCCCTTCCCAGCTGCAAACTGTCTCACCAGCTGCGCCTCCTTCGCCAATTCAGGCTGGATTCCACTCGTTTCAGCTGCTCCCTCTATCTGCTCCGGGACAAGGCTCAGGACACGTCCGTCTATTCTGCCGCCATTTTCCACTCCCTCGAACAAAAAAACCAACTTTCCCCATTGTTGATAATTTTTCTTTTATTTTCTTTTAAAAGTGTTTTCTCATGCTTTTCCTATATAGGCTTGTGTCTTGTGGGCTACACTATAAGCCCTAAGAAGAAATACAACATTTTTCTAGTTCTTGATATTTTTTTACACACTTTGTACATAGTTAGGAGGAAATTTTTAAAGTTTAGCACTAGATGGCGGTAAAGATCAAAAATTGGATGAAGCCAAGGTAGAAAACTTCCACTATTAATAATTTTGAAATAAATTATGAATTTGCACATTTGAGAACAATGTAAAAGTTATACTGCAAAATACGATGGCTAATACATATTTGAAAAAAGCTGCTGACATACTGTACTTAAAAAGCAGATTCTCTTGGAGGAAAACGATGGAAATATTGAAGGAAGGTGGTAAAAAGCACAAATGAGTAATGATATGCCTATTTGTATGACAACTATAACCTCCACAACTCCCTAGAGAGAAACTTATAAGCTTTTTATACAATATGATCATCATGCCTAAAACATAAAGTTCAGTTCTGTGCCTTCTGTCAAAGAAAATATATACTTCCTCAACAAATAGAGAAATTCTTTACATGTAGTATTTCAGCATTTTTCATTCTAGCATTTTCTTTACTTCTCTGGAAATACAAAATATATAGCAACTAGAGGCCTGGTGCACGAAATTTCGGCATGGGTAGGGTCCCTAGGCCTGGCCGGTGATCAGGGCTGATCTGTGGGGCGACCAGTGGGGCGATCAGGGGGCTCATGCTGGCACCTGCCTTGGCCGGCTTAGTGCCGCCTGCATGCAGGCCCTGCCGCCATTGCTATTTGCCTCCCCCTGTGGGGCGACCGGAGGGGTGATCAGGGGGCCCCACTGGCACCCGCCTTGGCTGGCCTGGGGCCTCTGGTCTGGGGGCAGCTCCTGCATTGAGCATCTTCCCCCTGGTGGTCAGTGCACATCATAGCAATCGGTCATTCTGCTGTTTGGTTGATTTGCATATTAGCCTTTTATTATATAGGATGTTAGAATGTTGAATAATAATTTTCACTATATTTATGCATTTTAAAAATATTTAAATAAATTCACAGTTTCTTTTATTTGCGATCATTTATGAAAGTTATAACATTCTTTGCTGTCTTTAAATTATGCATATTTATCCTTTTATTCTTTGCATAATGTAAATACGTATGATAAAACATTTTTGTTATGAAACCTCTGCACTCTAAGCAGCATTATTGGTGCCTCATGAGCAAAGGATCAAGGAGGCCCATAACCTGTACGTGGATATATTCACCTCCAAGAAAGTATCACAGAAGTAGTGAATAGCCCAGTGGTTCAGAGTTCCTCCTCTCAGCTCTGAATTAATGCCATTTTTCTCTGAGCAGCCCCTGTGATGCTTCACCCATTATTTAATTGAAATTGGTAATTTATGCCAGTGATGGTACCAGATGCCAGGGGTGTACAATGAACTGGTTTTTTGTTTGGTTTTTATTTTACTTCGTTTGTTTGTTTGTTTGTTTTCTTTTTATTTTTTTTTTTGTCTTTTAAGATGGAAAATTCTTGAATCTTTAAAATAAAGATAGGAAAGAACTAGCAAAGGAAAAGATTTAAAATAGAAATTAGCAATAGTGAGTCCCATGAGGTACAAATGCCTCACTGTTGGATGCATTTATATATCTTCTCATGGAATCCATCAAAACACTGGGAAATGAGGAGAAATAAAGAACTGTATTCACTTTTTAAAATATACATTATTTAATAAATTATTTTAATGCACCGTTCTTTTAAATAAGTCAAATTTGTCTTTTTATATATAAGCAGGTTTTTTTGTTAGATTATTTTTGTTTTAGAAAAATACATAAAATTTACCCAGAATATAAATCAATATTTACTTGTAATTTAAAGGAACAATCTTTGAAAAATTATCATACATGACTAGATCATAAATTTCACATGAGTCTTAGCTTAAGTCTAGAGCAAATGTAAACCCCCTCATTTTGCCTTTGGTTAATAGAGTCGTTCTTCCAAGATCCCAAACTGGCAGAAAAATTAACTCTGAATGCTACCTCATTTAAGATCAATAATGACAGTTCATCTATTGACCAAATAGCCAGACTCTCACACCCCACGTTCACCTCGTGTCAGGTTCCCCCAGGCAGGAGAGAGATGTTAACCAGCAAACAACAGGGCCAGGGGATGCTGAGCCAGAAAACCACACATATTGTTGTAAATATATTTTCATTGATTTCAGAGAGGAAGGGAGAGGGAGAGAGAGATAGAAACATCAATGATGAGAGAGAATCATTGATCGGCTGCCTCCTGCACACTCCCTACTGGGGATTGAGCCCGAAACCCAGGCATGTGCCCTTGACTGGAATCAAACCCAGGACCCTTCAGTCCTTAGGCCAACGCTCTATCCACGGAGCCAAACCAGCTAGGGCCGAGTTCGGCACTCTGCGGCTCGTGAGCCACATGAGGCTCTTTGGCCCCTTGAGTGTGGCTCTTCCACAAAATACCACGGCCTGGGTGAGTCTATTTTGAAGAAGTGGTGTTAGAAGAAGTTTAAGTTTAAAAAAATTGGCTCTCAAAAGAAATTTCAATCGTTGTACTGTTGATATTTGGCTCTGTTGACTGATGAGTTTGCCGACCACTGGGCTAGGGCAACACTCCAAACATTTTTAGACTGTGGCCAGGGAAGGAAGTGGAAGAGAAACTGAGAAACTAAGCTTCTTGTTCCTAGACATATAGAGGAGTATCTAAAAGTAGATTTTTAAATCAGACTAAAATTCACACCAGATGGCACTAGAAGTTTATTTTTCCTCTCCTTATACTGAATATGAGGGCTTATGAAGAAGAATAGATTATTTTTAGACAACCTAAAGGAGTTACTTTCAGGGTCAGCTTCATGGTACACAACCTGTGTAGTATCGCCCCTCGTTCAGAAAAGCCTCATGTTCGGTTAGACCTAGACTCTCGATTCCAATAATTACAGGCTGTTGTTCCTTGTGATTAAGCCCCTAAATGGTCTGCTCTCACTCTCTTGAAATTCTCAATAGCTTTCATTCAAGGAGCCCACATTTTGGTTTTGCCATGCAGCCAGCCTTGGCTATATGTTCACTGCATCTTCAAGTTATCACGTAACTTTATTTTCTTAATCCTACTAGAGACAAGCCAATAAGTTTCTGCTTTTTTTCTTTCTTCTCCATTTGAAAATTAGCGTAGAAGTTGGTTTTTGCTATATGACTATGTAGAGAAGTTTTGTGTGTTTTTTTCTGATCCCCCCCACCACCATGGTAATAGATTTAGTAAGACTAAACTAGAAATATGAACATAGAACATTTAAAAATAAAATACACAGACACTAGATAAGTCAGGATAAAATATTTAAAGTATAAAAGTCGAGGCATTTGAAATCAATAGTTGGCTTGCATTCTGACAACACAAACATTCCAGCGGTCACAATCTTCATGGAAACAGAATGACAATAATTGTTTCCAGTTAGAAGCAGGAAACTAGACATTTATTTCCATTAGACTGGCCAAGACAAAGCAGTCTTCTTTCCGCACGGGTTGTTTGGTGGATGACTCAGCTTGGGACTGCGCCTGAATTTCTATGAACTCCTGTGGTGGGGCCTGATAAAAGAAAAATTCTGAGCTGTCCTAAATTAACTGACAGTGGAGTGGGCAGGAGAGTGAGAGGAAGAGACTAGGCAGGGGTCCTCAAACTTTTTAAACAGGGGGCCAGTTCACTGTCCCTCAGACCGATGGAGGGCCGGACTATAGTTAAAAAAAAAAAAAAAAAAAAAAAAAAAAAGCTATGAACAAATTCCTATGCGCACTGTGGGCCCGGGACGAGTCGGCTGCTAAGCAGGACAGGCAGCGGCACCCGGCGGGCGGGATAAATGTCCTCGGCAGGCCGCATGTGGCCCGCGGGCCATAGTTTGAGGATGCCTGGACTAGAGTCTTGAACCAATTAAGAGCTGTGAGGCAACGAACGGTAAACTGCCTCTATTCCTGAAAGTATGTTAGAGCTTTCCATCGCCTTCTGGAGTGACTACCCAACACCACGGCATTCCTCCCCTCCCGTGCATGAACTGTCAGGATTGTTGCCTGTAACCACTCAGAAGTAGTAAATATTTCTTACTGACAGACTGTGCACCTATCATAAAACTACCCCAGATGCACTTTCCCCACCCCTGCTTATCTGTAGCTCATGTAAGTTCTTTCAGAACAACTCACATCTTTCTTCCCCAAAACATAATGTTTAAATGCGCCATCAACTCCGGGACAGTGGGCAGTGTTTGTCTTTTTTTCCTGGCCCTGTTGCTGTGTTTAGATTTCATCCAGGTCTCAACAAACCCTTTGTTTTAGAAAAGCTTGCCATGAACGTTTCTTTTGTTTACAGGCCTAAAATAAACACACACAGCCCTAACTGGTTTGGCTCAGTGAATAGAACGTGGGCCTGTGAACTGAATGGTCCGGGTTTGATTCCAGGCAAGGGCACATACCTAGGCTGCAGGCTCAGTCCCATTCCCTTCCCACCCTGGTCAGGTGCATGAGAGAGGCAACCAATGGATGTGTCTCTCTCACATGGATGTTTCTCACTCTCCCCTTCTCTTCCACTCTCTCTGAAAACCAGTGGAAAAAATATCCTTGGGTGAGGATTAACCAAAATAAAATAAAATAAAATACACACACACACAATGAAATCCTTAATGAACAGTTATATTCAAGTCATTTTCATTTCCTTTCTTTTATCTCATAACTATTTTTTTGCTCCTTTTCACAGGTGCTTTCCCTACCTTTACATTGATGCCTTTGTAGTTTCCTATCCTTTTGTAGGAAAAAAGCAGTCAATATATAAGCTCTCATAAGGCTGACACTATTGAATTTAATAATCTGCAGGGAGACAAGAATCTAAAGAACATAACCCATAACCGTTTATGACATGCAAGAAATCTCATTCCATTTACCTTTGCCATAGCTAGAAATGATCTGATATTTCTGATATTATGGTTCATTTCATAATGCATGATCATATCAAAGGAAGGTTTCTTTGGTAGAAAGGCATTGCAAGCTCCTGAGAGTAGCAACAGCTATTATTAATATTTATTGAGGTTTTTTGGGGGGTTTGTTGTACATGATATATGCTTAGTATTCATTTTGTTTTCATCACAACTGTGGGGGAGAGGAAAATGTCCCCCTTTTCCTTTTAGTTCTTCTGGCTGATCTGATAATCAAATTGACATGAGACTGATTAATGGGACAAAATAACCGAATTTAATGACGTATGTCCAGGCAGGGGTTCTGTGAGAATAGGGGACACAAAGACAAATCAGGTATTTGGGGCTTCTATGCCATGTTCAGCTAAGGAGAGAGGGGAGAGTGGTGGTCTAGACTACAAAGGGAAGGTCAGCATTCACAGGTGGATGAGAGGGAGCAGACATTTGATAAATGCATTCTTGCTGGGCCACCCAGAAATAATGGGTCACAGCGTGGAGGTCAGACTTGCTAGGTTCTGCCTCTTCCAGTTCATAGGAAACCACACTTCTCGGTGATGGCATTTCCCTTCCTGGAGCGCTCCTCTATTTAAATCTTGTAGGCAGGTTGAAGGGAGGCCACAGGTTCTTCCTGGCTCTTTTATTTCATTTTCTTAAAAATAACCAGCTCGAACATAATATTCCCCAAAGACATATTTTGAGATGGCAAACTCTCCTTTCCCTTGCAGCCATCACTATCTTCATTTTATAACGAGCAGGGTGAAGAGGCAGGAGAAGGTAAGACAGCCGCGCCCCGTGGTCAGCGAGTGGCGGGGCTGGGATTTAAATCAGGCAGCTGACTAACTCTGGATTATGGTAAGAAGGTGCTCACCTTCTCTGAGTCATTCTTCAAAGTCATGGGATAAACAGCGGTAATAATGGCGCGAAGGTGCACTGTGTACCCATCGAAACTAAAGGAAGGATTTGGAAGGTGGGTCGCCTTGGCTTCTGAGTCTGTTCCAAGGAAAGGATTGTTTCCACATGGCTGCGTTTTGAGTTTCAGGACACAGAGCGCTTTCTCTTCCTGCATTTCTGGCTCCGCCTGAAGTAGTGGCACAAACCCCAATGCAAGAAAAAAAAATTTTTTTTATATCATTCCATTTTTCAAAGTCATTTCAGTTTGGAGCTAAGAATTAGCTTAATCTAAGCTTAATCATCACAAGGTCTATGTTATCTATAGCAAAAGAGATGGATAAAAAATAAAAAAATCATTCAATTATATTGGCTGATTGGCATATCATTACCAAATAGCTTAGTATTTGGAAGCAATGATTTTTTTTTCATTTTCTTTTAGGTGATTTCATGTTTAGCTTCCCCTTTAATTTCTTATGTACCTAGTAAATGTCAGTTACTTTACCTCCATTATTTCTAGTGTTATAGTAACTCTGTGAGGCAGGTGGTGGTAGTAGTAGTAGTAACAGTAGTAACAGTAGTAGTATTTCACTGATTAAAAACTATAGCTTAGAAAAGGTAATTATTATGGTCAGGATCACTTAGTAAGTGGTAGAGGCTTGATTAAAACTTGGATCTCTCGGGCTCCAAGTCACAACCCTCCGTACCTTTCTGCTCCCATTATAATAAACCTTTAGCAAATATTCACAAATGTCTTTTCGTCTTTCTCTTCTTTGCTAGCAATATTCCATGACTTCCACAAAGAAAAAAAAAGCCCCATGTCTCAACCCTCATTTACTGAGTGTGATCTATTGAACTATGATGTATGTATGCCAATAAATTGGACATGACTTTTCAGCACCCCACAAAAATTGTTCCAAGGTAGTTATCTATTTCTTGCATTAAAATAATTAGGAGAACCATGACTTTCTGCTTTAAAGGCAATGACAATGTGTGAGTTTGCATAGACAGTTCATGAAAGATATTACTAATGATGGTACATGGAATGTAATGGCATGCTATCGTCCTGCATATGGCATATTATCTATTACAAAAATGGTGGTCATAATATCTCCATTCTTCCCCAAATCATCTAAGACCATGCCACTTGTCTTTTAAGAGGTGAAATGTAATTACCCTCCACTTAAATCTGAGCATTCTTGTGCCCTGCTTGTAACCAAAATAATGTGGCAGACGTAATGATGAACCAATATTTATACATTATTATTAACTAAAATTTATAATTTATATAAGGGTTCACTCTTTGTATTTGTATAGTTCTGTAGGTATGCATAATGCATGTAATCCACCACCACAATATTTACAAAATAACTTAACTAGCCTAAAAATGTCCAGTGCTTCACTTATTCATCCCTTCTACCTTCCCTCAACCCCTGGCAACTGCTCATCTTTTTGCTGTCTCCATACTGTTGCCTATTTCAGAATGTCATATAGTTGGAATCATACATAAGTAGCCTTTTCAGATCTGCTCCTTTAATTCAGCAATATGCACTTAAGGTTCCTCCATGTCTTGATACATCATTTCTTTTTATCACTGAATAATAAATATTCCATTGTGTGTATGTACCACAGTTTGTTTATCTTTTCACCTACTGAAGGACATCTTGGTTGCTCCCAAAGTTTGGATATGATAAAAGTGGTATAATCATTTGTGTGTAAGGTTTTCTGTGGCTATAATTTTTCAGCTCATTTGGGTAACTACCTAGCAGTGTGATTGCTGAATTGTACAATGACACTTAAACTTTGTAAGAAACTGCCTGTCTTTACAAATGGCTGTAACATTTTACATTCCTATGAGTGATATTTGTGAGTTCCTGTTGCTCCTACATGGGATGAATTTTAGCCATCCTAACAGGTGTGTAGCAGTATCTCACTGTTGTTTTAATTTGCAATTCCCTAATGACATATGATGTTGGGTATTCTGTCGAATGCTTACTTACTACCTTAATATCTCTGGTAAGGTGCCTGTTCAGATGTTTTGCTCTTTTTTATTTGTTTGTTTGTTTGTTTATCCTCATTGGAGGATATATTTTTCCCCATTGATTTTTAGAGTGAGTAGAAGGGAGAGAGGAAATAGTTCAACATGGATTACAAACTTAACTGTAAAAAGGAACTATAACATTTCTAGGGGGAAAAAAACAGAAGAAAATTTTCAGGATCTAAGGTTAGGTAAAGAGTCTGTATATGTGACACCAAAAACACAATCAATAAAATATAAAAATTGAAAAACTGGACCTCATTAAAATTTAATATACTGGCTCTGAGGAAGACTCTATTAAGAAGATAAAAAGACAAGCTATATACTGAAAGAAAATTTTTGAAAACCACATATTTGACAAAGCACTGGTATCTAGACTACATAAAGAATTCTCAAAATTCAACAATAAAAAGACAACAATGCAAAAATACAAAATAGTGACAATACCAAATGCTGGTAAAGCTGTGGAGAAACTAGATCACTTGTATGCTTACGTGAAAAAGTAAAATGATTCAGCTACTCTGGAAAACAGTTTGACATTTTCTTGGAAAACTAAACATGCAACTATCTTTTTATTTTTAAGTGAGAAATTTTTATTGCTGTTACCATTTTTTCTTTACACTGATTCACAAAAGTAGCAGAATGTCCAATTATTACAATCACTGATGCAATAAATCCATTATTAGACAGAAACACTCTTGATAATCTGTACCAAGGTGATAAAATGTAAGGAATCTATTTTCTAACTCTGTATTTTCTTTAATTTAATATGTAATAACTATTTCATTAAATAATTATAATTTAGTATGCAGGCTACTATCCCCTGATATTAAACTAGAGGCCCGGTGCACAAAATTTGTGCACAGGAGGGGGTGGCCCTCAGCCCAGCCTGCACCCTCTCCCGGTAGGATCGGGCCTAAACGGGCAGCCGGACATCCCTCGCACAATCCAGGACTGCTGGCTCCCAGCTGCTCGCCTGCCTGCCTGCCTGATTGCCCCAACTGCTTCTGCCTGCCAGCCTGATCACACCCTAACCACTTCCCTGCCAGCCTGATTGATGCCTAACTGCTCCCCTGCCAGCCTGTTTGCCCCTAACTGCCCTCCTCTGCAGGCCTGGTCACCCCTAACTGCCCTCCCCTGTAGGCCTGGTCACCCCTAATTGCCCTCCCCTGCAGGCCTGGTCCCCCCCCAACTGCTCTCCCCTGCAGGCCTGGGTCCCCCCAACTGCCCTTCCCTGCAGGCCCGGTCACCCCCAACTTCCCTCCTCTGCCGGCCTGGTCACCCCTAACTGCCCTCCCCTGCAGGCTTGATTGTCCCCAACTGCCCTCCCTTGCAGGCCTGGTCCCTCCCAACTGTCCTCCCCTGCTGGCCTGATCACCCACAATTGCCCTCCCTTGCAGGCCTGGTCCCTCCCAACTGCCCTCCCCTACTGGCCATCTTGTGGCGGCTATCTTGTGTCCACATGGGGGCAGCAATTTTGTGTGTTGGAGTGATGGTGAATTTGCATATTACTCTTTTATTAGATAGGATAGAGGCCTGGTGCATGGGTGGGGGCCAGCTGGTTTGCCCTGAAGGGTGTCCTGGATCAGGGTGGGGGTTCCCTTGGGATGGCCTGGGCGAGGGGCCTGTGGTGGTTTGCAGGCTGGCCACGCCCCCAGCGACCCAAGCAGAGGCCCTGGTATCTGGGATTTATTTATCTTCTATAATTGAAACTTTGTAGCCTTGAGTGGAGGCCTAGGCTAGCCAGGGTGTGTGGAAAGCTTGGCTTCCTCCATTACCAGGGAAACCCAATCCTCCTGCTCACTCTGTGGCTGCACCCATCTTGGTTGGGTTAATTTGCATACTCGCTCCTGATTGGCTGGTGGGCATGGCTTGTGGGTGTGGTGGATGTACGGTCAATTTGCATATTACTTTTTTATTAGATAGGATTAAACCACTACATTACACACAGAAGAAATTTGGAGCAGAAGAACCAGTAACACACCAATTGTCCTGTAAAATCATTTTATTTTCTGTTACATAAACATCTTTCTCAGGTAATGTTAACAGAACAACCTGTTATGGGGTTTTACAGTTTGGGGCAAATATATTTTTAAAAAACTTATCTTTATTATACAGAGTTGTGATATAAAAATGATTTATAGGCTATAGTTTTCAGAAAGCAGTTAGCTAGACTAATCCTGCTGAAGAAACTTTCCTATTTAAATCTATAACATGGCATAAAAAGACATGATTTAACAATCTTCTGATCAAAAAGCTTGAAATCATCAAAGGAATGTTTACTGTCCTCCACAGAGAGCCACCAGGATTTTTTCATAATCTCCTTTGGTTTCATCCTGTTGATTAAAAATAGAGTATTACTTAATGCTACCTGAAACCATAATCAATATAAAGTATTTTTAAATAACAGAGTAATTATAATCTTAGTAGACTGAAGAGTAGTAGAGCATACATCACAGTACATCAATTATCTAGGACAGTGGTTCTCAACCTTTCTAATGCCGCGACCCTTTAATACAGTTCCTCATGTTGTGGTGACCCCCAACCATAAAATTATTTTCGTTGCTACTTCATAACTGTAATTTTGCTACTGTTATGAATCATAATGTAAATATCTGTGTTTTCCGATGGTCTTTAGGCGACCCTGCTAGCGACCCACAGGTTGAGAACCGCTAGCAGGGTCGCCTAAGACCACCGGAAAACACAGATATTTATATTAAAGGATCTCAACATTAGAACCACTTATCTAGGATCTTCGATAAGAACATTATTTATTTAATTAAATAACTTAATTCGTATAGCAGATAACTGATATTTGTTACTGGGTTATTATGTAAAAGCAATACCTGTCAAGATTCAGATTGTGAACTTCTCTGAATTGATTATGCTGTGTATTAGAGCTATTATTTTCCAAGAATAAGATGTCATGCAGAATTGAGTAAATATAACATAACAATCATTTCAGATCTTAAGGAATATCTGACTCATTCACCAGAGAAAGTTATAAGCTTGTGATTTTCTTGGTAGATTACAGTTATTCATTATATGTAACAAATTGAATTTAAATAGTCACCTATCTTTCAATAACTTCAAAACCCTTGACTTGCCTTTACTTGTTAGCATTATATTTTATTTCTTAACATTATAATGAGATCACATGAACATGTATTTTATACATATTACATATGACAAAAATTAAAGAAAAACTTAGAATAATAATTCTCTAACTCTCTGATCAATATTCATTGCAAAATAAGTCATTATATCTCCTTACTAAAAATATTTTGGTTGCTAAATTTATGTATGAGAAACTAAATGTTCTATGAATGCTGAAAATTTTGAGTATTTTTTTCAGTACAGAACTTATTAGTAGATTTTACCAGCGCAAGTTAAATTTACTTATAAATTATATATCTTAATATAATGAGTTAATCTTACATATAAAATTTATAGATATAGTAAGTCAGCCTTTCCCTTTCAAAAAGAATGATAATTTGTGGGGGTAGCATTATGAAAATCACAACATACCAGGATGGCTTGGCAGAGAGAGACACCATACAACTTCTGATAGCATGCTTTGATGTCATTCATATCGACTTCAGAACGGGAAACCATAATCCTGGTCAATATCTTATGACGTGTTCCAGCACCCTGTCCAAAACAAGAGAGGGTTAAGAGTCTCATATTCAGAGCATACTCATAATAAAGCAAGATATGGGTTTGAATATAAAGCTCTTTCGTTAACTCATATAGTTCTATAGAGAAACTATCTCTACATTAAAACACACACACTCTCTCTCTCTCTCTCTCTCTCTCTCTCTCTCTCTCTCTCTCTCTCTCTCGTTCTTTCTCTCTCTCACACTTTACACAAGTGGTAATAAAATGACAAGAACCCAACTGCTACATCAGCAGTACGTTAAGAGCTTTTACAACCTCCTAACTGGCCTTCCACCATCCAGTCTTTCCTTACTCTAAACTGTTCAATAATTACCAATACAGTGAACTATCTAAATTGCAAATCTGATCATCTAATTCACCTACTTAAAATCCTTCAATGGATTTTTCTGGTAGGATTAAAAACCAAGCATTTTATCTGGTCTTGCAATGCCCTAATTCTACAATCTCTTCTTCCACTATGCACCATCACTCTAACTGTATTTATCATCTTGAAAGGGTAATGCTACCTCCTCCTCTTGGGCCAACCATACTGTATCTCTCCATCTCTTCTACCCCTGTTCACATCTCGCTAATTCCTGTTCACTATCAGGTCTTAGTTTATCTGAGAACAAGGCTACATTGAAATCCAAAGTCTAGGAATAGAGGACACTCTTCTCCTCTTCTACAATATCATTGCCCATCGGATTAGCCCACTAAATAGAGTGGACGTGGGCTCAGGGACTGTACTGCCTAGTACATAATGGCACAATGCCTGTCATTTCATAAGGACTCTTTCCTATTAATTGAATGGTTAGATATCTCTTTCTCTCTCTCTCTCTCTCTCTCTCTCTCTCTCTCTCTCTCTCTCTCTCTCTCTCTCTCTCTCCCTCCCTCCCTCTCGATTTCCTTCTTTTGGAATTGTTAAAGGAAAAAAAAAAAGACAATTTCATAACTTTTCACAGTATGAGTATACAAGTGGCATCCTATATAATATGATGCAAGCAGGAGAATAGAATTAAAGTGGTTGAAGTGCATCTCAGTAAATCTTAATAACGCCTTCTACTTCAGTAATCTTAGCACAACATTTTAAAAGCTTAGACTGACATATTAACCCATGGCATGGAAGACAGACTAATAAAAAACAGATTAAACTTAGAAAAGGAGAGGTTGTAAAACTCCCAACCTTAGCAGATGTAGGTTACTAAAATCACACATTAAAAGCGAAATTATATCACCCTTCCTATGCTGACTCTGCTTTTATGCAAAGCATGAGTAACTCACAAATTACCTACAAGGTTACCTTACCATCTTACCTATAAAAAAACACCACAAATCTAACCATTTTATTCTAACAAGGAAGTGTATTACCTCTTGCATTGGATGGAACCGTGATTCTTTTTAATGGGAAAATATTAAAATATTTAGGGTTTTTATGCCCTAAAGCATTGGCCTGTGGAACGAAGGGTCCTGGGTTCGATTCCAGTCTAGGGCACATGCCCAGGTTGCAGGCTCAATCCCCAGTAGGGGGTGTGCATGAGGCAGCCAATCAATGATTCTCTTTCATCATTGGTGTTTCTATCTCTCTCTCCTCTCTCCCTTCCTCTCTGAAATCAATGAAAATATATTTACAAAAATGTGTATTTTTCAAACAATCGGAGGTTTTGTGTTCTCTCCACTAACAATAATTTTCCCCCTAAGCAAATCATATAAGTAGAATCTTACCTTCATGGCCTGATGAAGCTTCTCAGCAAAGAACATTGGTTTGTTTGTGGCACACTTCACTGCAAGAGAGGCACATTTTAGTTGACATATTTATATACGCCAAAAGAAGAAAGCAAGACGCTATGAAAGAAATAGGAGATACAGGGTTTTGCAACAAGCAAGATTCTATTCACTCCTATTTCTCACCTTGCTTCTCAGTATGGGATACTTGGTTTATGGGAAGCTATTCTCTAGATGTTGGTTTTTAATATTCTTTCCTCATAACACCATCACCTCTCTCCTATTATCTTAAAGACAAACAATAGCAGCTTCATGCTATTCTGAGCATACTCTTCTTAGAAATGTGGAAACCACTTGGTGTTAAAAGCCATATTGGCATATAATACATACTTTTTTCATGTCATAACAAGAAAAAAATTGGGAAGGACAGGCTGTAAAAGGCAGCTGCCAAATAAAACGCTAATAGATGTGTCAGTTAGTAAGATGATCTAGTTTGCTACTCAAAGTGTTATCCTTGGACCAAAAGAATTGGTATCACCTGGGAGTTTGTTAGAAATGCAGAATCCCAGGCCCACGCCAGACCTAGTAAGACGGGAATCTGTGTTTTGACAAAATTTCCAGGGGATTCCTGTGCACATTAATGTTCGAGAAGCTGCTTTAGAACACAGGCTCTCAGCCCTACATGGTCAGCTGAATAACATGAGAGAACTTTAATGCCTTTTTCTTTTAAAGACCTTGTCAGAAGCTACCAGAGAACTACTGAATCAAAACCTCTGGGCTTCCCTAGGACTATTCAATTGGCAAGGGATAGACCAGGATTTGAATCTGTTATCTAATTCCAAATTCCATCTTAATGACCATTCTGACTTTCCTCTGTGCTATGTCCAGCCTGGTGCATCTTGTGGCATAAGTGGGGGCTCAGTAAGTATTTTCTATCTGCAAATCTGCCTTTTCTAAAGGGAATGATACCTGTTATTATTAAGAAGGCTGTTGTATACATTTAGCTAACTATGCATTGCCATTAGCTTACAGGTTGCCTCTCTCTGAAGCTTAGATGAACTATATCTGAGTTATTTTGCTTTTGGTTTTGCTCTGTTTTGTTTTTTTAATTATGGGAGAGCAATGATGACGCAATTTTCACTTAGAAAATTCTTCTCCTTCCAGGACTACGTACCGATAGTTGTGAAGAATTTCTCGATGTCACCTTTCATCTCCAGGTCCAGAACTTTGGTCATGTCATGCTGACTGTACTTGGTGTACTTCTGAAACACTGAATATGACATTCAAACTAAGAGATGTAGAAAGCATCCCATCCTTTAGCAAACTTTAGCAAAATCGGGCAACTGACTCAAAGCACTCCTTGGGATGACTGCACTTCACAACATATTTTATTTATTTATTTTTTAAATGTTTTATTGCTTTTTTACACAGAGGAAGGGAGAGGGAATAGAGAGTTAGAAACATCGATCAGCTGCCTCCTGCACACCTCCCACTGGGGATGTGCACGCAACCAAGGTACATGCCCTCGACCAGAATCGAACCTGGGACCCTTCAGTCCACAGGCCGACGCTCTACCCACTAAGCCAAACCGGTTAGGGCTTCACAACATATTTTAAAGCTAATTACTGAACTGAGTATATTTTGGGTACTTCATCTTGCCCTAGGAATGTAAGTCACATGGCTATTTTGTATATTTGGGGGAAATTTTTGCAAGTGTTGACATTTATTAGAAATGGCATGTGATTGACAATCATAACATTTGCTACATCAGAGCTAAGTACCATAGCAAATGGATCTTAACTTATATAAAAATCTGTATAGTTAAGTTTCACTTAATTTTGGCATTAGAAATCAGTGTACTATCCTATCTAATAAAAGAGTAATATGCAAATTGACCATCACTCCAACACACAAGATGGCTGCCCCCATGTGGACACAAGATGGCCGCCACAAGATGGCCAGCAGGAGAGGGAAGTTGGGAGAGACCAGGCCTGCAAAGGAGGGCAGTTGTGGGCGATCAGGCCAGCAGGGGAGGGCAGTTGGGGCGACCGGGGCGACCAGGCCTGCAGAGAAGGGCTGTTGGGGGGGACCCAGGCCTGCAGGGTAAGGCAGTTAGGGGCAATCAGGCTGGCAGGGGAGCAGTTAGACATCAATCAGGCTGGCAGAGGAGTGGTTAGGGGGTGATCAGGATGGCAGGCAGAAGCGGTGAGGGGCAATCAGGAAGGCAGGCAGGTGAGCAGTTGAGAGCCAGCAGTCCTGGGTTGTGAGAGGGATGTCCGACTGCCCATTTAGGGCCGATCCCAGTAGGATCGGGCCTAAACGGGCAGTCGGACATTCCTTGAGGGGTCCTACATTGGAGAGGGTGCAGGCTGGGCTGAGGGACACCCCCCCCCCCAAATTTCGTGCACCGGGCCTCTAGTTATTAGATATTAAACTTTAGGTAATTATTATGACATTCTATTTGCCATGGCTTCCAGTGGGCTCAGCAAAATCTTGTGCTCAAAGGGAAAAACTCCTTTTAGTTTTTGTTTCTGGAGCATCTACATGGACTTTTTTTTTAAACTTAGTCCTGAGTTTTTTGTTTTTCTTTATTGTAATTTCGTGTGTTCTGTTGTATGTATATACTTTGTCACATCTGCTCCAAATATTTGGGGGGAATAGAAATAGTGAAAATAAAGAAATAATGCTCTAATGCCAAAGTCACAAAAGGTGTTTCAAATACTATAAAATGATCCCTATACAATGTTGAATGCACAAAGATCAATAAGGGGTCAGAAGCCCTATACAATATTCATTGGGTGTATGAGTGATGCTGGTGATTAAGACTTTTTGTTTTCCTTTCTCTTATTTTTCCTCAAAAAAGAAATTGCGTCTGCTATAAACAGGTTTTGGGAACGCTTTTTTTTCTTCTTACCTCTGCGAAGGTGGGCATAGCTTCTGCTGGTAAGAATGGTAGTGAACACGTTCACATCTGTCCCTTTTCTCTTTTCTCCTGCTTCATATAAGGCCTGTCAAGAAACACAAAAATAGACGCTTGACCATCTGCTGACTTAATATCTGCATGAGAATGTTAAGATTTTCTAGGCATCTGCTTTGTATCCAAAAGGATCAGAATACACGATGCTAAGATTGAGAGTATCTTCCACAGTATCTCTCAAGGTGCCTTGCAAACAATAAAGACTGAATATACGTTTGAAGAAGAGACGTTTGATGAATTAAATTGCTTTAAGATTACATTCTATATTAAGATAACTCCAAGGACCTCTCTAATTTTTATTTACTTTTAATTGTTCAAAGTAATTATCAGCAAATGGTACTAAAAAATCAACAATTCAACCATAAATAACTTAGGTCTTGAATTTTGATGTTAGAATTTCTAGATTCAAATTTTGACTCCGTAACTTAATAACTCTGTAATCTTAGGTAAATAATTTAGCCTTATTAAAGTATAGGTTTTCCTCTTTTGTAAATGAAAAAGATAATCCCCCTTATTATCACACATTGTTCTGTTAACTTTAAAATTTTAATTGCCATCATTCTCTTGGAACACACTAATCCAAGTAGCTGCCATAAATATACATCTTAGAGCTTTGATAGCCTTAAAATAGAAAGCAAGTTTAAAAATGTCATAAGCAAATAAGAATATTTTTTTTAGTATAGATAATTATTCAAATACTAACTTCAGTTATTTGGTTTGCTTACACAATTTCTATTAAAATGGTCAAACTTCCAATGGACATAAGTTATTTTGGACTTTTCAGGCAAACTGATCTGATATGTATGCACTTATTCTACAAAAAGTTAATGAATGCCTATTATGTGCAAGATAATGTACTGTTACTGTGAAGGGAGTAGGGATGGAGAAATACCTTTCTATTCTTACTGTCTCACTGTGATGAATTTATAGAGACAACGTTATCCCAAGAGGAAGGCATATGCAAATAAGTTTTATTTTTTTCAATAGAAATTCCAAACCCTAAAATGGTATCATTTTCTAATGTTGCCAATGGACTGGAATATTAATAACCAGCAACCTCACTGAAATGATATATAACAATATATTTGAAAGTATATAAATATGTTATTATAATTGTTTTATAATTATAATATCATTACTATAATATTTTTACAATGTAAGCTTATATCTACAAGCCATCCCAAGTTCATTGTTAAAAGAATGTTAGATGTGCTTACTCTTTCCACTTCACTTAATAAAAAATTATGCCTGATAAAATAAAAATCAGAGTTTTCTTAATATAACAATTCTGTGGAACAACCAATCAAATTCTCATTGTTCCCTTTCAACCCTTTTCTATTTTATGAATAATGAGATCTATTGAAAACATCAAGACTGCATTTCTTTTTCTTGGATTGCTCAAGTACAGAACAGTGCCCATCATTCAGGAAATGAACATTAGGTGCCTTTGGCCTCTTGAGGCTTGCTTTCATGTGGAGGTCATCCGGTGTAACCTCACTTAAGGCAGGAACCATTTGAGGTAGGAAGTATTGCTTACCCTGGCATCTGAATCAGCCATGTCCTCATTTAAGGAAAAGTCCTCAGCTCGGTCACCCTGAAAAAAAAAAATCCCATTCTCTTGGTAAGTTGTTTACTAGCATGGAATCACATGATTCATTTAATTCCCTTAAAATCAAATAAATAATATTCTTTGAGAAAAAAGAGAGTCAATTGCTCATTTCTAGAGTGAGATGAAATCTAAAATTTTACTCTTCATAAAAGAAGAGGCCTTCCCTGAACCACGTGAATTATACCTTAAGCAGAGCGAGCAAAGCCGTCCTGTAATCTCCAGAGGTGTCTTTGGTGATGTCTTTAGCCAGGTCTCTCTTCAATTCTGAAAAATAAGAGAGGTATGTTTTGCAGTAAATTAATGATAAATAATGGTGATGTTTATAATACCAGACATCTCTATATTGGCTTAAAAAATGTCAATGCCAAATGTTCAATGACTTATGGAATGCATTCAAAATATAATTTTTAAAAAATAAAAATAGAGATATTGGACCAAGTAAAACTTTGGATCATCAAATTTATATCCTCTAAGGCAATGAAAGCAATTTAGACAATACTGTGAATGAAAACCTACAGTCACAGAGCTTTTGCTAATATGAATTGCATAGGTATTAAATAATTATTTCTGAAAAAAACATGCCAGAATTTAAGCAATGTGATGGAATACAACAGTTATTTAAAAGAATAAACCAGAGGTGCTTGCTTGAACACAGGTTATTCATTTTAATTATAAGTATATATAATATAGTTTAGTTATGTATGTATATAGATATAGACTTAAACTTTTTATTTTATAAACACCCTTGCTTAAGTATGCAAAATAATGCTGTATTAGGAAAAAATTAACTGAATTTATAATTAACCAGAAGATGGAACAATTTAGTAAGCTATCACTAGACTATATCTTGGGTTTAATGGGAAAATATGGCTATTTCCCTTTGTAAACTATGTTTTATTGAAAAAAAAACTAAAAATAATGCCCCTCTTGATTATTATCACTTATAAATGAATTAAGATCAATATTGATAATGAAATAAATGCAGAAAATGAGGTTGAAATCTTCCTTATTCTGATCCTTTTATTAAGTTGCTCCAAAAACAAAATGCAAGGGCCATTGTATTCTCTGTGTTTGGGATGAAAAGTCCAGGTACTGCATATTGGTTTGGAAAACTAGAAAAGGAAAATAGGAAGGACCCAGTGTTGCTCAGCTACCCTCTTTACAACATTGAGCATATCATTTAAATGAGATGTTTCACTGAATAGAATAAATGGGTAATGACTTGTTCTTTCATCCCTATGAATCCAACTATACATAAAGAATAAGCAAATCATTTATGTGCACAATGCTAAAGTTCATAATGGTAAGAGTTTCCATCACAGGATTGTAAGTACCTAGCTCTTTACCTTTCCAAGGACAATTGGAGAATATTTTTTTTTGGAGATTTTATTTTTATTGTTACCTTTTCCAAAATAAATCTCATCATCCCCACTTGGAAAATTCTTTGAATTTAATGCTTTGAATTGACTTCCATTACAATGCTATGGAATTACAATACTATTAGTCTTAGAGGGACACTTTATTAAAAGTGCAAACATTGTCTCACTTCAGCACCCCAACAAATTGAATGCTATCCAGTAACAGTGTGTGATTACAGTAGACATGTGAAAACAATAAAAAAAAAATTTTAGTATTTAGAGTTTCAAAGTCACCATAATTAACACCCGCACTCAATTTTAAGAAAAGTATATCACATTTCCTTTTCCAACTTAGGCACTTGGACTGTTGGACATTAAAACTTACCTTCTTTATAGACTCTGTTAATTTCTCTGATTTCTCTGTTAGTTCTTGATGCCAAAATTTCATTCAGAGTGTCTTCATCAGTTCCAAGGCCCTGAATTAAAAGAGAAGAGGAAATGTAGGAAATCTTCACTTGAGAGCATCAACCAGTTTTTGTGTCCTGAAATTTGTTTGAATCTGGCATTTAGTACATTTCCCACAATATTTAGTAATTACAATTAGTTCTATCTGGTATACTGCTCTAGAAACAAAATGGCTTTTAAACCAATATTTTGGACAAAGATATAAAAGGTGAGATATATGACTGATATAGTGACATGTTGAGCATGGGAATAACACAGCAATTAATGACAATTTTAATTAATTAATCATTTTATTCCCTTAATTGAAGGCCCTCTACTAGATGTTGAAGATACAATAAGAGGCCTAAGTGGATTTGACCTACACATTCTTTTCAGGAAAGAAGTTTTTCCTAAATCAGGCATTTACCTTCATGGCAGCTCGAAGTTCTTCCGCATCAAACTGGGCTGGAGTTTTTAATAGAGCCAAAGCAACTTCCTCAAGGTGACCTGTAAGGGCTTTCTTCAGAGCTTCATCCAAGGGCTATAAGAAAGAGATTAAAATCAGGGCTTACAATAAGTAACAGTGCTAGGTTACATAGCAATGTAGGGTTATCTGACCTTTAATTTTATTGCAGATTCCTAAACTCAACCATATTTAGAGCTCCTCCCTTTGCATACAAAAGGCACCAGATTTTTAGAATGTTATCTTAATCTTTTAGAGTGATTAGAATGAAATTTTACTAAGTTTGTTGATTAACTTATTTTTTAAAATTTTTCAGTTTTTTTATTTCTTAGCTGTGAAGTTGTTTTTTATTGAATTTATTGTGGTGATATTGGTTAATAAAATTACATAGGTTTCTGGTGTACAATTCTATAATATATCATCTGTCTATTGTAATGTGGTATGTTCACCACCCCAAATCAAGTTTCCTTCCATCACTATTTATCCTCCCTATAGGACAGGGTTCTCAATCTTTTATACAGGGAAGAAACCACAAAGCTCAAAGCATAGGGTTGTGTATTAACAGAAACTGTAGTAAGAATTCTTAAAAATATATATAATGTATTAACAATTTTTTCCAAACTTTGAGGTTTGCACTGCTCAAAGAAGCACTATAATCAGACACTGACATATAGTTTCCTAAGTGCATTCCTTAAGAAACACTGCCCTTGTTTGGTGTAAAAAATACAAAGCTTACTTTTAAAGTAGTGTGGGCAGAAAAGGGGCCACATACTAAACCTGACAAGCTCAGGAGATGCCTGAATGGAGAGACTTACAAACTCAGAGACAGAAAGTAACCACAGAGGATAGTATGAACATAGATTTCCTAGCTGAAAGCAGGTTGTGGCAGGTAGTCAGGTACTAGACCAGCAGCTTCCTTGACAAAGGTCAATCTTGACCTGAAGTGAGCCAGTAAAATGGTTTTTTGCATCTAAAATGTCAGAGTAATTACCTTTTCCAGACCCCTCAGGGCACACCCACCACCACCACCATCACCACCCCCACCAGAGCACTAGGTCACAGAACCCTCATTGTTTTCTTCCTCACAAACCATGGCTATGCGCTGGTTAATTAACTGTTAATTAACTATCCTGTACCCACCTTAAACAAGAATGTGTCTCTCCATTTTACTTTTCATCCAATCCCAGAGAATTCCCTGTTTTTGCTTTATCCTGCCCCCTTAATCTAAAAATAATGAAATTCATGTATCCCTCCTTATGTGTCCTCCTTTGATTCTAATGTATAAAATAAGCCGCAAAACTTCACATTTTACTTCCTGGCAATTGTCATTAGTTTGGCTCAAATAAACTCATGAAAATTCTCTACAGGTTTTAGATGTTTCTTACATCAACAGTAGAATTATATTTTAGCAGAAGACACATTTCAACCAGAACCTATTCCTTATCACCCATAGTAATTTTGATGTTTGTTATGTTGAAATTAAAGACTTGTCTCCAATACAGAACACATCTGCAAAGAACCTACACCACTAGGACAAAAGTATGAAATCAATAAATTTGCCAGTATTGATTTGATTGCAATCAAGTGGATAAATACTGCAATTGCAGTCATAGTAGTTGTAATAGGAACTAGGTAATCGTGTTTCAAAACCCATGTTTAACACAAATGCAACTGAAATTGAATATCTAAATTTACCACTCCAACCCACCTTTCCTTTTTCCTGGAGGTAAGCTGCTTTGATCTGTTGGCGCTGTGCATTGGTTCTCTTAGTTAGAATGTCAATGATGGTTGCTTCATCCACACCTGGAAATAAAGGGTGGCTTGCCTTTTAAAATCAATTTTGTTCCTCATTAATAACCGACATTAAATGATTCATTATCAAGGTGCTCCAAATGAAGTTCTTAACAAACTAAGAAAAAGGGATTATATAGATGCAACTACCCTCCTCAAAGGGAAGCTTTCTCAGATGAATGAGAAAGGAAGAGGACCTTGGCCCTTACCCTCCCTGTTACAGTGTTTGATCTTAATTCAGACCCTCCATGTGAGCAGTGGTGTTGGTTTCAGTGTAGAGTTTATGCTAGAAATGAGCTGGTAAGGATATCTGTTATGGCAGCAGAGATTCTCCAGATTTAACCATTTGTTTTAAGTGATAAGAAAGGAAATATAGCTTCATTTGATAAAGAAGTCGTATCTTCAAAATGAAACAGACTTTTTCCACTGCACATGTCTGTTTTTCACCAGCAATTCAGACAGCCATTCTGAAGTGTGCAGGAGGGGACTGTTTAGGAAGACTTCATTACCTTTAACTGTCATTGCTTTATCCAAGGCAGCAACATCTGAGGATGGATTGAAGCTGGGAAAGGGGTACACTGCTGACCCAGGACCACCTTTGGATCCTTTAACAGTTTCCTGTGGATGAGAGAGAGAAAATTAATGTCCGTTCACTCCTATTAGTTTCCTTTTCAATATTTAACTAAGTTATTTTATTGTCACTTGACTTACGATGTATTCCTGCTCTTCATTTTCAATGAACCAGGCCTGCTTGAGGAATTCTGATACCATTGCCATTTTTAAAGAAGTTTCTGGAAAGAAAACAGATAGATGCTTTTACAAATCACAAATTCACCATACATGTACATCACTCCATTCCCCTACATACACAAGACATATTGGAGTGGACTTGACTTGACTTACCAGGATATTACTCTTAGAAGCATAATTAAAATGCTAGGTGTAAGTTTATAAAAGGAGAATCTTCCCCTTGAATAGGCACCCATCATCTCCACTCAGAAATTTGGCTCTTTCTTGGCTTATTCAGTCCCTGCCTTTTAGGAATCAGAGGACTACTATAAACAACATATAGGCTGAAGAGAGGAGCTGGTGATTCATTTCATTGCTCTAAACCTACAGACCACTAACTATTTGCCAAGCACTGGGGGTGCAAAAAAACATCAAAACATCATTGCTTGCCTCCATGAACTTAAAGTTCCTGTTGTTCTTGGTGGGAAAACACAAAAGCTAAGGAAACTTTTTAGAAGACATGTTGGCTGGCCTGAGCCTCTCTTGAAATGAGCTGAGATTAACCTGGCAGAAAAGTGAAAGAGAACAAAACAGAGAGACACTTGTCCTGTTTGGGGAGCTACAAGAAGTTCACTGGAACTAGGAAGTTTGACAGAAGCTCCAACAAAGAAGTTTAAATGCATCCCTAAAGCTTTGGGGGGAAAAATTAATGGTTTGTTTTTTTAAAAAGAAAGCAATATGATTCTATTTATATGTTGAAAAGATTACTCATCCTCTATCATAGAGAATGGCTAAGAGATGAGCAAGACGAAAATTAGAGATCATTTAGTAGGCCACTGGCGAATCTAGGTAGGATCCCAGAGAGCCTGAACAAAAAGAGCATAATATTTACATTTATAAGGTAAACAAATCTGTGGCAATCTGAAGGAGTTGATTGAAACTTAAAACTCTATCCATAAAAGGATATTCAGGTGTTATTTCTCTCCCCCGAATGATTCAGTATTTTCTCCCATTCCTTGGTATAAAATTATTTCAGCACTTGGAGTGCTTCTATTTTTTTTTTTTTCTTTTTGAGCTGTTCAAATATTAGGCCTACATGTTTTTCCACCCAACACGAACAACTGGGAAATGGATTATTTTATACCAGGTGCTTTGCTCTAACAGGAGAGTTAAATTGCAACATCGCTGTAAACTCTATCTTAAAGGAAATTTCTGGAATTACTATCATGTTTCAGCAGTGTTTTTATGTAACCAACCATGAATATTTTGGAAACCTGAAGTGTGTGAACGACTGATGTATT
This sequence comes from Plecotus auritus, assembly GCF_963455305.1. Taxonomy (NCBI): domain Eukaryota; kingdom Metazoa; phylum Chordata; class Mammalia; order Chiroptera; family Vespertilionidae; genus Plecotus; species Plecotus auritus. Next base: position 143,421,832 of record NC_137776.1, on the reverse strand, counting down.
TTCCGTGTTACCCACAAAAGAAGCTCCCAGCGATACTTTCTGCCTGGGCTTCTGTTTTTAGGAGCCTGTGCTCCCGGTCTGCGCTGATATCTCTCCATGCCCTTCTGTTGATCCCTCAGGAGACTACTCCCAGGAATATTTGTCAGGGAGACTGGAAGGATAATCTACGCCATTGTAAATCCTTCACGTGAAGCTAAATGACTCATGAGGAGTGAAACCGTAACCCTCCTTAACAGCACGTTCAGACAGTATTTCAATCCACGCCTGCCAGGAAAAGAACTGCAGTTCCAGGTAACGTGATTAAATGCATGAGGGAAGTAATCTCCAAAGCAGAAACTATCTCCCCTTAATTATTAAGGGATTGTTCAAATTACTATTCGGTGGTCTGGGAGAAGAAACTACATATTGTGCACTTATTTAATCTCTCTCCACTCCCACACCCAGCAATTGATAAATCTGAAGTTGTTTCCTAAGGTAAAGTCATGTTGTACATATTTTGCACAAGGGTTTAATTCCTATTACATAATCTGGTGCCGTTGCCATTGGCATTTACAGAATTTCCTTTTCCTATCCTTTTAATGGCACATCAAAAACATCTAGCAATTTCTGGCAAGGTTTCGGGTATTTGAAATTTCCATTTTTATCATCTCATCCAAGACTTTCATAAAGTAGAATCCTCAAAATGTGTGATGTGATCACTCATGAATCCTCAAAAGAAAGTACTTTTCCACAGTTATAGGAACATATGTTTGACTATTTATACTCTTTTCAATTAGAAAATAAAAACTTCAGAAGAGATAAAAAAAAAATTAAGGATACTGTCGAATAAATTTTTTAAAATGAGACTCACACTAGAAAATGAATTTTATGAGAACTTTCCCCTACTTCACTCATTTTTGTCACTTTAAAATGATGCTTACATAACGCATCGCTTTCTTAAAATATAAACTTGAGAAAGTATAAGAAAATGTTATTGCTCTCTTAATTAGATAACACAAAATAAAAAGGGGTTGAATGATTTACTTGACATAACAGTGTCCGCAGAGGAAACAGCTTTATAACATACCCTGAGTTCCTAGACTTCAGTGTGAAATGATTTGGATGGCCTCACGAAGAAGACAGCCTAAGTAGGACCCATCTCGTGAAAGCAATTGGAGCAGAATGGAATCTCAACTCACCCCAATGAGACCCACCAGCTCTGAACAAAGCTTAGAGAAACAAGGATTTTGATAAGACGTCAGAAATTGCTCTAAAAGAATTTTAGGAATCGCCATGTACTACTAATTAAGTACCTAAAGTCAACTGCATGTTTAAACATAAATGCATAGCAATGGCAACACACGTTACAAATTCCACAGCAAAAACATTTTGGCCAAAAGCTTTAGCCAGACCATTCTGCCAGTTCGGGCCTTACCGTCATCTTATTTGAAGATGAACTTGGCCATTTATACATAGGCTGACCTACATGGAAATTAACAATATTCCAGAATTTATCTGGTTAGTGATCATACACTAACCTACCAATCTCATTTATATGTGCATAAATGTGCGGAGCTTTCTAGAGATTCGCATTTTTTGTATAGTCATGGGTCCAAAGAGAGCTCTCTTCATCTCATTCAGCAAGGAATTAAAGAAGGTAAGTTGCACAAAAAGTATGCCCACGGTGTTAGAGGGATCTATGCTTACTAAATGTAAGAAAAAGGTATTCCAGAAATGGTACATTAGTGATTGCACCCACTAGACAGTTTGAGACCCCTAGGCTTGTTGCATTAAAGTTAATTGCCTGATTTTTTTTTTTAAAAAAAATTGCACTATGGTTGTATCCTTATTTTTTAAATTTATCCAGGCAGAAGTATTTGGAGGCATAGGGACATCATATCTGCAGTGTTCTCTCAAATGTTACAGAAAAAAATATCTACAGAGGGTAGAAGGAGGAAGGGGAAGGATTAATGACAAAGCAAATGTGGTGAACTCTTAACAGCTGGGTTATATTTCACAAATCCTTTTCACGCCTACCCGCATGAGAGAAGCTAATGAGACCGTACAACAGCATGGCTTATGAAGAACCACTTTATGAAAAGTAGCCTCACAAATGTTTTGCTTCCAGGCCTTGGAGTAGGGTGTTCCCTTTGCTTGGAATGCTGTTTTCTCTTCCACGCCCACAGCCCTTTGTCTAACTTCTAAGTCAGGAGTCAGCATAGACCTCACTACATCCTCCAGAAAGCCTTTAATAGTTCTGTGCTCTCCCCAAACATCCTGCTTTTACCCTATGGGAGCCCCTACCATTCTGTATTATCACTTTCTACTTATGTATCTTTTTACTGCAGCATTACATGAAGGCAATGCTAATCTACTATTGATTCCGTCCCTCCAATCTGGGCCAAAATGCCTGTTACTGTATTTAGTATGCTAATAAGCATTATTGAGGGAATAAACAGTGTATGAGTGTTAATTATTTAGGAAACATATCTATGCTAATTTAACAACTGTTTCTACCCATAATTATAGAATATAAAAGTGAGAATAGAGGAGTTCTAAGCCCTATTTTGATTCTCTTTAGCTGATTGTAGGACTTCAAGAAAACATTTAAGGTCTCTAGGGGTCTTCATTTGTAAAAATAGGAGTGTTGGAATAAATAGTATCTAAAATGCATGATAGCGCTGAAGTGCCAAACTTAAACTTTACCTCAAGAGGATGGAAGTGGAAAAAATTAGCTTAATGAAGATATTATATAAATTGTGCCTGTTCTGATCTTTCTGATAAAAATTGATCCCATTTTAAAGAAAGATGAACTCGTTTACTTCAAAAACAGCTTTTGATTTATCACTGGAAAAGAATAGGGCCATTGCTTTAGCTGATTTGTAAAATAAGCCATAAATTAATGGGTCTAGAGAGGATTAAGAGCAATCAGCTCAGCAAGCTTATGTCATCTACAACCTTTGCAGATCTTTTGAGTGAAAAAGTATTTAATAAGCATGAGACTCTAGCTGGTTCCTTAATAATGTTATGATTGACTCTTTTGACAACATCAGTCAACTTTTGGGGAGCTGCCAGATGTGGTTAGTACCCGGGGCTAGGGTGTTGACCAGCTTCTAGAGAAGAGGCCATTTCAGAATGATGAAACTAGCATTTCACCACATGTGAATCATTTTGCAATGGGCCATCTCTTCCAGCCACCAAAAATATATTCGTGCAGGCAGAGGGGAATATTATTTTTTCAAAGTCCATGTATAATTTCAGACATAAACAAATCAAGAAAAAAACAACAATACCTTTCTTAATGAGCTAGCATTAAAAAGTAGATATTGGGGCATTTAATTTAACACTCAAAATGGGCTAAGAGAAACATTCTTGAAGGAACATTTGTAATGAGCAATAGCCAGATATATGGTTATGATTAAAAATCTATTCCTTTTGAAAATGTATCCAAACCAGTAAACACTCTGCTTTAGATTTAGGTTGTGCTTTTGTAAGGAGTGGTATAGCCATTAGCTCATTCAACAATCAAGATGCTACTAAGAAGAATAACTTTAAATGGCTCATCTGGTTTTCCCAAGGGATGATTTATCTGACACCCTCAAAAAATGTTTTCTTCCCCGTAGGTTTCCTGATCAGCACTTGAAAGCCTGCCTATGACACAGACACTACAGGAATAAGAAGGCATCCACACCCTCTTTAAATGACATGGTTAATAAGCAGATCCTCTTATTATTTATTTACATGGCATGAGTAAAACTAACACTAATTTCAGAATGTTAATTACAAAGGGCATGATACCACTATGAGGCCAGAATCTATTACGTTTTCCTTACAAAAGAAAATAAATGATGTCAACCATGCTATTTAGAAACAGTTCCCTGAAACCCACCCTGGCCTGACTCCTTCCCCACATGCACCCCCCGCCCCCCTACATCATGATTTCCATGTGGGGCACACAAAGCTCTTGGAAACTCACAACTTGTAGGAAAAAAAAAAGCAATTCTTTCCTTCTTTTCCATGGTTAACGCACCAACAGTAAAACAAGTCAGTAGTAAGCAAAGTAATACTTTAAAATTATATTTCTTAACTAAGTAAATCAAAACACTACCATTCGTGATTCCCAAAATACAAATACCCTGTGTAATTTCACAGAAAGATTTATCAAAACCTATCAAACACAGTTGGCCATAAATCTTAGAGAAGGAGTACTATGTAACATCACGATGAGAGAAGTTTTCAAAACAACCAAAACTGCCTAAAAGAAAAACCAAGACTTACCTTTGTTTTCGGCCTTCTTGCAAAGAACTAGAGAGGTTCTTCTCTGAAAGTCTCACACCAGCGCTGAAGCCCTGGGCTCCTGGTTTTATAGAACTTGAAAGGAGACCACACCCAGCAACCAGAAGTTAGCAACTGGCTGGCTTTTGTTTGAAATATGTGGCTCAGCCTTGCCCAAAACAAAGTGAAACAAGTCTTGCAAAACTACTCACCAAGCCGACTCAGAGCTGACAACCCCAAGGAGAAGAACGGAAGGACAGATTTTTTTTTCCCTCTTTAGTTTGCAGTTTTCTTTTTTTTTTCCCGGAGGGAGTAGTATGCAATGGATTTTCAAATATGCAGTACTCTCTGCTCCAGTCCTGATGCCAAGGATGGACACCTTTCCCCACCTCCCCCCACCCCCACCTTAAACAGGTTTAAAATGAACAATGTTTAAACTTCAAAACAAAAAAAGAACAATTTTTTAAATACCTTTCCATTTGAATCTCAGCTCCATCATTTATTACTATGTGACCTTGGTAACATATTTAATTTTTCTGAACCTATTTCCACTTTTGTAAAATGGGGGTAATATTATCTAGGCTGCCTACCCACTGGAATTCTTGTGACAATATATATTTGTAAATCCTACTGTTACGGTATATAGTGCTGAATAATTCTCTATTTATCCTTCACCAGCATTTTTCCTGCCTTCAGAATAAAAGGCTTTTTGTGCTTAGATATAGCTTCTTGATATAAATAAGAAATATAAAAGAAATGGAGCTCTAGAATGAACCATAATTTCAAACAAAGAAATTGTGATAATTATCCAAAATAAGTATTGGCATTGCAGGAAGGCCTATTTACAGTAATTCATATATATAGGAACAATTTTATCTAAACTTTGATACAAATAGATCCTTGACATTTAGAGTATTTGAACAATAAACCAGAACTATAAATTAAAACGATTAATGGACTAGTTAGTAACTATGATGGAACAGGTACCATAAGAAATTTCTCACCTGATGCAAATCAGTTCTGGTAACATCACTAGTGATTCATTTTTATCCTTCATGAAAGCTTACAAAATATTGTATGACGTTTCCATTAAATTGTGCACAAGTCTGAACTCCCCCACAGCATTCAGGTTCAGGCTAGGCTACATTTTGGTGTTTTCTTCTTTTTCCTCTTTTTCTCATAGGGATCTCAGGTACTTACTTATATGTTAGGTTTAGAAAAGCCTGTGAAAATACTTTTTCAAGATTGTCAGTTTTTTTATAACACTTCCTAAATTCTCAATCCTGTTTTCAAAGAAGTCAACATATCTTGAAGTAGGATGATTATCTAATCTAAATATTTGAGAAAATGCCTATCTATATTTTGGGCACCTATCATAAGTATGTGTTGAACTAATTAATCAGTTACTAACTAGTGAATTGATTGATATAATTACAAATCAATCTTGACATGTACACCAGCCTTCTAAGATCGTTTATTTTGTCAGCTGAGAAGGGAAAAGATAATTAGTCAAAATTTGTTTTTCTATTTGTATTTGTAACTTGGGTAATGGGAAATGGAATGGAATCTTTCTACACAGTAACACTCTTACGAAATAAGGAAAACGTCCGTGTACCTTTTAAACAATTTGACTACCTGTAAGAAACATATAGTCTCATTTTGTTTTGTTTTTGTGGTTACCAGTAGCATAAACCCAGAGGAATTGCTTTATATATTTGAATTTGTAATGCACTGGAAAACCTATTATAGCAACAATAAAAGGGTGCTTGTGGAAGTATTGAGGAAAAAAAAATTAGAAAAACACTTTTTCCAAAATTCTAGTTGTAACTCAGAAGGCAAATGAAATTCCCAAATATAAAAAGAAAAGAAAATTACTAATCATGTGTCAACATTGCTGTGAATAATCTGTTAGGAGCCCCCCCCACACATACATAATAATAATGCTAAGTGCATATGTGGAAATAAAAAAACATCATATATGTTACTATTAACGGCTATGGGATAATCACAGGTTAAATACTTTATGTGCTTGAAATGCCACGCACAACTCCCGAAAACTCCGAAGAAATGAGTCACCACTTGCTGTTTCTACAAGATGATGACTCATAAGCTCCCCTTTACAGAGAGAGCACAGAAAGTAAAGGAAGAGAAGGAAAGAAAAAAAGATAAAGGCAATCACTGTACGTTACATTTTCACATTGCATTTATTTCTACTCCTTTAATGTAGACCTGATAGTGAAGAGAAAACAAATCAGTAAGACAACATACAGAGTCTCTCACACGTTTTATATCTTCACAAAGGAAAAGTCCTTGCATAAGACAGACAGCAAAGCATCTGATTTTAATAAGGTGTTTTCCCCACCCCTTTGGGTTAGGCTCTATTTAAGTACTTGGCGCATAGCGGAAGAAGATGCGTATTCAGAATCATCAAAACCTGCATTTCACTGAAATCCCAAACTGTCTTCACACCCCTCTTCACAGACAATAAAATCATTGTTTTAGTTTGTATTTCTAATATTAAAGAATCAGGTTAAAGCATTTTGAGAAATACTAAATGATTTTCCCTTTACCTCTAGACCTGTTAAATAATTATCCCACTCACATGTATACATACATACTCACTGAATTACTGGGAGTATTATAATTATCATTATTATTTTTGCTCAGTTATTTCCAACATCACATAGAGAAATATTTTTTTTTTTTTAATCAATGAAGTTAATAAAATGGTCAAGTGGATAGCAAAGGCCAAAGGAAGGAACTTCATCTTCTTAACACATCAGGGTAGGGAGGGGATTAAGACTAGGACAGATTAACATTTTGATAAATTATCTTGTTTCCTTGATATTGTTAGAGAGTGGGAATTTTTGAGCATGCTTCCTCCTAGTGAGAAGGCTAACCCCTATATTGTAAAACTACTGTTTGGAATTCTCTGCTGTTTTTTAGACGAACTCTTATTCTAAAAAATAACTTTGCTTTCTAGCCTGCTTGAATAACGAGGAAGATAAACTTAGCTGTCTGACCTTGTAGGCCAGAGACTAGAGATGCTCATACTCCCAATGCTAGGCCAGATGCATTTTTAATTGGATAGAACTGAGTTGTTTTCAAGGCCAGCAGCCAGATAACCACTAAGCACACATAGGGCTGGCTCTTTAATTAAGGAAAACTGCTTGTTTTAAATTGTTTTAGACTGTTTGCTCTGAAAAAGAAAAAAAAAACTGTAGTGAATGGGTTTAAATACGGTCGGACACAAAGGGTCGGGGCTGCTCTCTGATCTCCCTGAGTGGAGAGGGGACAGTCGCCGGCCGGCAATAAAGGCTCCCTAAATTTTAATTTGGTCTGGACTCCAGTGGTCTTTACTCGCGTTCGCTCTACAACAATATGGACTCAGCACAGAAGAGGGAAAGATATCACCCTGTCCACCAAAGGAGTAAACAAAGATTGGAATTCCCTGATACTGGAATTTATTTATTTATTTATTTATTTATTTATTTATTTATTTATTTATTTATTTATTTATTTATTTATTTATTTATTTATTTATTTATTTTTATTTATTTTTTTTACCGCTATGGGTTTTGGGAGAAAAATAGAAGTTTCCTATTCGGTTGGGGCCCAGTAAGACAACTTTTTGCTGTCGAAAGTCCAAACACATCTGGAGCAATGAGTTTTCACCTTTAGGTAAAAAAACTAGTGAATTTTGCCCTGGCCAGGTGGCTCAGTTGATTGGCGTGTAAACTGGTACATGAAAAGGATGCAGGTTCTATCCCTGGTTGGGGCATGTTCAGGAGACAACCAATCCATGTTTCTCTCTCACATGGATGTTTCTCTCTCTCTCTCTCTCTCTCTCTCTCTCTCTCTCTCTCTCTCTCTCTCTCTTCTTTCCTCTCTTTAAATATCTCTTCAGGTGAAATTTTTTTTAAAAAATGTAAACGTTAGTGAATTATGGAGTCAATTTGCTATGTCTGACCAACGTTTACAAAAATTAAATAGAAAGGAATATGATCAAATGGAACAACACAGAAACTATCACAGTGTTTCACATATTAGAAGGTAAGCATTATTTTGTGAAACATTGCCTTACAGTGTTATATGTGCGCATATGTGTGTGTATAATATAAAGATATAAATGTATCCCAACTAAATGTTGTCCTTAAAAAGTTTGTAAAAGACTGAAGATTACTACTAAAGTAGATGTGCCCCCAAAATAGAAAATATTGTGTCTTCCTAATTATAAAATCTAGAGAATGCAATTGTATTTTAAGGAGTCATGTATACATAAGCTTGTATTATTACTTGTGTAATTAAAAATTGAAAACAACTCAGGTATCTAGCAGTAAAGGAATAGATAAAAAGTTATATAGTATGAATGAACTAGATATATAAACAAGAATACATGCAAGAAAATATAATGCTGAACAACAAAAGCAGTGGTAAGTATGATGCAACTTAAGAAAATTATTAAACATCAAAACAATATTATATGTAGTAGAAATACTTACATATGAAATAATATTATAACCAGCATGATTGAGAAGGGTACTTACTAGATATGGATAAAGATTAACCCTGAGGAGAAAAAAAAGAGTGAATGGCATAGAGTATGGGTTTTTAAACATGCCTACATTTTTAAAATTTATTTTAAAAAATTTTTAGTTGAACTTGAATATTAGATACAAAGGTGTTTATTATGGCCTTTTCTTTGTAATTTTTCTATATGTTCAAAAATTTCATAATTGTATCTGATAAAGAAATAAGACATTGTATCTGACTTTTTCATATAATATCATATTTATGAGTTTAATCCATATTATTGTGTATATTATTATTTTTTGTATTATTGTTTTTTCATCATTCCCATTGCTCATTATTCCCATGCTATGGTATTTAATTATATAACTACTAGAGGCCCAGTGCACGACATTCATGCACTGGTGGGGGGGGTTCCCTCAGCCTGGCCTGTGCCCTCTCACAGTCCGGGACCCCTCGGGGGATGTCTGCCTGCCAGCTTAGGGGCAGTCGGACATCCCCCGAGGGATCCTTAGCGCTGCCGCAGAGGTGGGAGAGGCTCCTGTCACCGACTTTGCGCTCGCCAGCCATAAGCTCGGCTTCTGGCTGAGTAGCGCTCCCCCTGTGGGAGCACACTGACCACCAGGAGGCAGCTCCTGCATTGAGTGTCTGCCCCCTGGTTGTCAGTATGCATCATAGCGACTGGTCATTCTGCTGTTTGGTCAATTTGCATATTCGGGCTTTATTATATAGGCTACCACAATTTTAATTCATTTTTTTTCTAATCAAATACTAGAAATGTTTCTAATTTCTAGTGATTACAAAGCTATGCTGCTACAACATTCTTACACATATCTTCTGCTCGTTTTCATGGGATATATACATACATTCAACTTTAGTCAAGATTGCCAGTTAGTTTTCAAAAGCTGTACCAAGTTATACTCTAAAACATCTGTACATGAGAAATCCAGTTATTCCTTATCCTTCCCAATATTTGGTACTGCCTTTTTCATTTTAACAATTCTGGTGGAAGAATTGTCTTTTTCCAGTGGCCAATGAAGTCGAGCACCTTTTTACATATATATTGGTCATTGGATTTTTTCTGTTTTGGACTGTCAGTGTTTTTTACCATTTGTCTAATGGGTCATCTGCTTATTCCTTATTGATATGTAGGAGTTATCTATATGTTCTAGATTCTTTGTTCACAATGTTTACAAACAGGAAGAACTTATCAATTTTTAAAAATATTTTAAATTTAAATAAATTTACTTGCACTCACAAACACCATGCACAAAATAATTAGCCAGATTTGAAGAAGTGATGGGTCCTAGAAGGAAAATAAGAGCTTTGCATACTCTAGAGCACATTGTCTACTTGAAATTGCTCAAATGCCTCCATGTTAGCATGGTGACAAATGAAGCTGATTTTTTAGGGGCTGATTTCACGGCATATCACCAACTGCCCTGGTCTAAACTCTAGGAACTTGATGCAGGTCCCTGCTACTGAGCTGGTCATCTGCAGTTGAGATGATTGGAATTAAGAACCCTTCCTATTTCTATAGGTTTTCTGAAACCTTGTATTCTGCTGTGACCCAAGGATAAGAGAAAAAATGCCGAAAACTCACTCATATTGAACTTATTGCTATTCTCAGAGGATGAGTTTTGAGGTAAATATTAATTTGATGTATAACTTTAAGGAATATTATACTTCTTCCATCCTAGTGTTATCATTCCAATAGCTACCAAATAAAAACAGCTAACATGCTTGGGCTAAGATCTTATCTCTCTACCTCACTTTTGTGGGTGAGAAATCTTAGAAGAGATAGAAACTCAGATTCAATTATGGCTTAGTGTCTATTCCTGTGTGACTTAGGAAGAGTCAGTAAATGATGTGGTGAGTCAATTATTACACTCCTACCAGCAGGATCACGCTATGATTAGTAATTTCGTGTTTCACAAGTCTTTTTTTATCCTTGAATATGGTATCACCATTCCCCTTTATATTTTCTCTTTAAAAAAAAAGAGAGAGAGAGAGAGAATAAGACTGTCACACTGGCTATTGCAACTATTTTATCCCAATAAATTTCCCAGAAGTTTTGGGGAAAGAAAATTAAGATGTACATTAAGATCAATAGGTCAAACTCTGCTTTCTAGTCCAAGGAAAGCAAAATAGCTATTTAAATCCAAAGTTGTGAAATTTCAGGTTTCCCAATGCCAGTTTAATTACCATGCCCTCTGTACACAAATTCTTCTATAACCCTTAGTAATCTGTTCTAGCACAGTGATTTTTCCTTCTATCTCAACTCACTTGTACCAAAACATTTTGATGAGAAAAAAAAATATATATATATATCCTCTATAATGAAAGGGTAATATCCAAATTGACCCTAATCGCAGAACGACTGGTTGCTATGATGCGCACTGACCACCAGGAGGCAGATGCTCAATGCAAGAGCTGTCCCTGGTGGTCAGTGTGCTTCCACAGGGGGAGTGCCGCTCAGCCAGAAGCCGGCTCATGGCTGGCCAGCACAGTGGCAGTGGCAGAACCTTCTCCCACCTCTGTGGCAGCACTAAGGATGTATGACTAATGGCTTAGGCCTGCTCCCTGGGAGTTCCTGGGCTGCCAGAGGGATGTCTGACTGCCAGCTTAGGCCTGATTCCCCAGGGAGTGGGCCTAAGCCATCATTCGGACATCCCCCGAGGGGTCCTGGACTGCGAGAGGAATTTTCATGCACTGGGCCTCTAGTCTATACTTTTATATATATAAAAGCCTAAGTGACCAAACGAACAAACGACTGGTTGACTGGTCGCTATGATACATACTGACCACCAGGGGACAGACGCTCAATGCAACAGATTGGCTCACTATTGTCTGGATCAGGCCTGCGGGGATCGGGCCAAAACTGGCTATCAGACATCCTCCGAGGGGTCCCAGATTGCGAAAGGGCACAGGCCAGGCTGAGGGACCCCACCGGTGCACGAATCCATGCACCAGGCCTCTAGTGTATACATAAACTTACTTCATGACAATATTTGTTTGAGTAATAGATATTATTTATTCAAAAGCCCAATGGACAGGAACACATTTATTGAAATTAGGAATATAAAATGGTACAGCCCTTAAGAGATAGCCTTGTAGTTCCTTAGAAAAATTAAACTTGGTCTTATGGTACAATCCTGCAATTGCCTTCCTAGCTACTTACTCAAATGAGTTGGCCAACCTATGGCTATACAAAAATCTACACACAAATGATTATAGCAGCTTTATTTACAATTGGCCAAAAATTGGAAGCAAATGAGATGTTCTTTAAGAAGTAAATGGATAAACAAATTGTTGCATATCCATACAATCGGATTTTATTCAACAATAAAAAGAAATGTGCTATCAAACCAGAAAAGGACATGGAGGAATCATACATACCTATTGCTAAGTGAAATAAGGAAGTCTGAAAAGGCTATATAATGTATGATTTCAGCTATATGACGTTCTAGAAAAGGCATATACTGGAGCAGTGATTCTCACACGGTATGCCGCAAGAATTTTTAAAACATGCAACACCTGACTATTTAGATCTTCAAATTAAAAAATGACAACAGCCAGAACAACAATAACTGCAGTGTGAAGGAATCAAAATTATACCTATTTTTTGTCAGATCAGAAAAAAAATACATTTTTTAGTGTGCAGAATTTTATTAATTAGTTAATATATATCATGAGATGAAAAAGGTTGAAAATTGCTGCTCTAGAAAGAATAAAAAGATCAGTGGTTGCTAAGGGTTTGGGGGATGGAAGAGGGAATAAATAGTTGGAGCACAGGGGATTTTTAGGCAGAAAACTATTTTCTATGATGATATAATGTTATATAAATTATGCATTTGGCAATATCCACAGAACTATACAATGTGAAGAGTGAGCCATAATATAAACTATGGCATTAATGAATAATAATATATCAATATTGGTTCACCAGTTATAACAAATGAATCACACCAATTCAAAATATTATTAATAGGGAAATCAGAGGTCAGGGGAAGGGATATGGGAACTCTGTACTTTCTACTCAATTTTTCCGTAAAAATTCTATTAATAAAATAATCCCAGTAGACTATATAATTTCTAAGATTGATGGGCTAATTCCAAAAATATTATATAATTGAGCCACATGAGTATTTTACAGTACAGCATGCTCCCCATTAACATATTTAACCCTCAAGGGTTTATGGCATGAACAATGAGATCCACATCCTTACTTAGAGTAATGATGTTATTTTCATCTTCTATTTGAACTCAATAGATTAAAAACATAATTTAAAACATTTTTTTAAAATGGAAACAATTAGAAAAACTGGATCTCCATTTTATACCAATAAAAAATATATGCTGATAGATCTAAGATTTAAATGAAAATTAATATATGAAACAAGAAAAACTTTTTAAAATGTTCTAGAAATAAGATATATAATCTTTGGGTTGGAAACTGCTATCCATAATTAAAAGAGAGATATTTTTTAATATACACAAATAAAAATCCACGTGTAAAAAGTATAAACAAAATCAGTAGGTTCTCACTAAAAGTTCAAAATTTATTTTTATGCATTAACAAAGGGCTGATCTCTGTGTCATAGCAGAAGCTTTAATAAATTGTTTGGGGTACGGAGGGGAAGCAAGTAACGTAAACAACAACAACAAAAATGGGTGAAAAATATGAAGATTCAGAGAAGCAAATCCAATGGCCAAACAAAAGGAAAAGTTCAACTTTATAGGAGTGCGGGAAGTTTGTTTAAAGAAACAAAGAATATCTCTATATAGCCATCGGACTGTTAATGGCTTTAAACTTTCTATTAACAACTTAATTGACAAGACTATTAGAAAAAGACCCTCTCATATATTGCTGGTGCTTGATTGTTTTTAACGCAATTTGGCAACAACTGTGAAAATAAAGTGGATAGAGACATTTCAGTGGGGGCAAGAAGAAAACCAAGAGAATGTAATCCTGATGAAGCAACAGCAGAAAAAAAATTCAGGAAGGAAGATGTGAAAAACACAGTGGCTTGCCAAAGCTTTAGATGGCCGTTTACAGTAGATGAGGTTTCCTCACAAACCTCAGAAAAAAACAACCCTGACAAGACTTTGATTTTGGACTTGTAGCCCCATAACTGTGAGAAATTAAATTTCTATTGGTTAAGCCACCCAGGCTGTGGTACTTCATCTTGGCAGCCGCAGGCAACTAATATAAACTTATTATCAACTAAGAACATCCTTGGTTAAATCTCTTGTACAGACTTAGAGCCCGACTAACACTCCCCATCCTTTCTAATAAAAGAGTAATATGCAAATTAACCATCACTCCAACACAAAGATGGCAGCACCCATAGCCATAAGATGGCAGCACCCAGTCCTCTCAGCCCTGCTGGAGTCCTCCAGTCCCAGGGGCCAGCCGCTGAGAGCAGGGCCTACTTGGCCGTTGCCACTGCGACCCAGGAGCGGCCAAGCAGGCCCTGCAGACAGCGCACAGCAGGGCCTGCTTGGCTGTCACCCACGGCGACCCGGGAGTGGCCAAACGGGCCCCCACAGACAGCAGAGAACCATGGGGAGTGGGCCTAAGCCATCAGTAGGACATCCCCTGAGGGCTCCCAGATGGGAGAGGGTGCAGGTCAGGCTGAGGGACCCTTCCGCCTCCCCGTGCATGAATTTCGTGCACCGGGCCTCTAGTATAATTAATATTTCTCTGCAGAGAATGAAATGAATTAGCAAATTGTGAGTGTTGGCTATTGTCTTTTGTAATTCCCACTAAATTTGTAGTTCCAGTTTCCAGAGATAAAGTATACATATATTATAAAGGAGAAAAGATGTAATGTATGATGGATTTGTGTGAAATATCTGTATTTGTCCAAAAGGTATTCCTCTTTGCCTCCTACTTACTCCTCTCCATTGACCCTCCCTCCATGATATAATGGAGTTGGACTAGATGTTCACCTGGTCTTACAGGAGGCAACTAATGGGTCAGAATGTCCCCCTCCCCCATGAAGCAGTTGTCTGGCATGCCTGTGGAACTGTAGATAAAGCTCATCAACAAATCCCTTGGTGTGCAGGTCCAGAACTGCTTGCAGTGAAAAAAGAAATTTATCTCAGCAATGGAGAGTAAAGACGAATTTGCTTGGCACTATTTTGGATAAAGAATAGATGCATAGTAGGATAACCCTTTCACAGATCTTTGTCTCTTAATGTTCTGAAGTGTTTATTATTATGAAGAGTTTTTAAGATATTTTGCCCAGAGTATATGGTTATCTCTGCTTTTGCAAGACCAGATGCAACCAGGGTTTTGAACAACACACCACAATTTTTAGGCGTGCATAATGATGACTTAGAATTTAAGACCAATTTTGAAAATGCAATGATTTGAAATGTCTTGCAATGCCGTAATTGTACAATAATTGTGACTGCTGTGTAGCTAGAATATAAAGTGATCCTATTAATTTTTTAGATGTTTTATATTTGTTATACACTCTTCCAAATGTGGAAGGTCATTAAACCATCGTAAAATAAGCATCAAAATGTAAGCAAAAAAAAGGGGGGGGGGGAGAGAAAGCAACATGTTTTATAACCAAGATCATGTGTAAGCTCAAAGCCAAACATGCAAATTCTAACATTTCCCCTAAATCTGCTACGTAACCAGGTGTCTTTTGGAGAGAATAAAATAAGCAAAATATGAAAAGGAAACAATTCTAAATTCTCCATGTGATAGCTGGGTTCAGAAGAACCCCAAGAAATTCAAATTTAGCTAATGGATTTACAGTGGCAACCCAGAGAATTAAAGATCCTTAGGCTTCATCAGCAGCTCTTCCTCATATTTTAAACTATATCCTGTTGCCTATAAGGTTTTGCATTTTTAAGAGGCTGAGGCAGGTGCTTGCAATATGCACATTTCAGTTTAATTTCCATCTGGCTGAACAAGAAGTCAGCTGCCTGGAGCTGGGTTATATTTGCTCTGGACACAGGTAAATTTGTTTAAAATACTCTAAGTGTAAAGAGAAAAAAGGCTTAGATGGAGAAAGAGGGAGCACACAAAAACTCTTTGGGATTAGAAATGATGGGTTAGGCAAATATTCTTTGTAGCATTTGATATTTGCAATATGGAAATGAATGCAGATCAGAAGAACTGTCTCATGGACTTCTTGAAATGCAGTGTCGCTTAAACTTCCTTTAAACTGAAACATCTAAGTTACGTTTTTATGCGGCTTGAGTGTACTAAGTTTAATGTCACTATGAGATATTTTTTAAAAACTCTGTAGATGGGGGTTTTGGAAAACAAGTACCGCATTGAAGAGAACTATTGTATAGTGAATGTCACGGCCATGAAAGAGACTTTCTGAGAAAATGAAGAATTTATTTTGTGAAGAAACTTGCTTTGCGGAAGGAGTTACCAATTTCAGGATGTCTAACTGTGGTGTCATGATTCATGACTTTCAAGTTTGCCTCAGAGTGAGGAAGAGGAAGAGGAAGAAGAAGAGGGAGCTCTGCAGAACCTAAGTAAAGGGGAGATACCACCGTTCCTTTTCTTGAAATAGCTGTAGTTTTCCTCCCCTGGGCAGTTCCGTTTTAACAGGGCAGATGCTTAACAGTGACATGTGAAACAACAACAACAAACAACAACAACAACAAACAACAACAACACAGAAAGCTTTTTTTAAAAAAATTACTCATTTCACTTTAAGGAGAAGTAGTAGAAAAGCCACAGATTTCCCCATTGGAAGGCACTCAGAGCTGCTTAAAATACTTGTATCTTGAAGACGCTACAGTTCTTATTAAATTACTAGAGGCCCGGTGCCCGAAATTTGTGCACTGGGAGGGGGGGGGTCCCTCAGCCAAGCCTGCCCCCTCTCACAGACTGGGAGCCCTCAGGAGATGTCCTACTGATGGGGAGCAGGCCTAAGCCGCAGTCTGGCCTTCCTCTGCAGGAGGTGACTGGGCTGATCAGGGGAAGGCGCCAGCCCCATCACCCTGCTGCTGCTGCCACTGTCGCAGCTGCCAAGGTGTTTTCATCAACACGGACTCCAGTCCCTGCATCATGAAAAAATGACAACTTTCTTTAGGCATTTTCAAGATGTGTCTTTCATAGAATATGACATTTATTTTCTTTCTTTCTTTTTTATCCTCACCTGAGGATATGTTTCCATTGATTTTCAGAGATCTTGGAAGAGAGAGGGAAAGACAGAGAGAAACATCAATGTGAGAGGGACACCTCGATTGGTTGCCTCCTGCATGAGCCCTGACCTGGGCCCCGGCCAGGGAGGAACCTGCAACCTAGGTACATGCCCTTGATTAGAATTGAACCCGGACCCTGCGGTCGGCAGGCTGAGGCTCTATCCACTGAGCCAAACTGGCTAGGGCAGGATATGACATTTCTTAGCCCCTCCAGCAGCAGACCTTAGTTTTTTCCTCCAGGAGTGTGGTGGAAAAACCCTAGATCACCTTTTTGGATTCTTATTACCCAAGTTACCAAGAACACTGTGAGAGGCAGCTTACAGGGATCTTAGCCAATGAGCCTTCAGAAAAGGTGTTTCCTCTGCAGCTCATGCACAGAGGACCCCCTGCATTGTGTCCACAGGGCTTCTGTCCACTTGGCTGGGGGCGTGTCCCCAGCCACATGGCAGCGTCCGCCGGGGCACACCCCCAGTTCAGCGGCCCCGCATTCTGTCTGCTGGGCTTCTATCCACTGAGCTGGAGGCATGCCCCAAGCCACACTGTGGGGGCCACCAGGGTCATGCCCCCATCCCAGCGGTCCCGCGTTCTGTCAGCTGGGCTTCTGTTTGCTGGGCCGGGGGCGTGCCCGGAGCCACGCGGCGGCAGCTCAGGGCACGCCCCCGGCCCAGTGGCCCAGCATTCTGTTGGTAGCCCTTCCTCCCTCTGCAGCCTGGGCATGGGACGCTAGCTATGGGCGCCACCGTCTTTGTCATGGAGTGATGGTTAATTTGCATATTACTCTTTTATTACATAGGACAGTGAAGCTATTTCAGCTCTCTAAACATGTTAGTCTTTCTTTCTGAGAAGACTTTAAGACTGATGTCTAGGGCAAGGCGTTCTCTGACTTTGAACTGCTCTTGATTGAAATCTATTCATAGTTTAAAATCCAGCTCAAAAGCCAATCCTCTACAGCAATATTTTCAGTCAGTGTGCCACGGAACACCCGTATGCCGCCAGCATTTTTAAACATGCAATATCTACTTAGTCAGGGGGGCACTGCCCTCTTTTCCCTTAGATTGTCAAATAAAAAAAAATGACAGCAGACAACACAACAATAGCTGTCTGGGGTGAATGAATTGAAATTATACCTATTTTGTCAGGTCAGCAAAAAATATATTTTTGGGTGTGCTGCAAAATTTTAGCAATTAGTTGAAGTGTGCTATGACATAAAAAGGTTGAAAATTGTGGCTCTCTTGTAGTTTCCATAGTCCTTAGTATCTAGTGTGGAAGTTTTAAAATTAATGATCTTGTTCAATGTCTATTTCCAGATTAAAATATGATTTCCATGACCACATAGAAAAAAAAGAAAAAAGAAAACTGTGGCTCTCCAGCATAACTTCAAGTCCCTACAGAAAGGGGTGTGGCTTCTCTGGAAAGCAAACAACACATTGGTTGGATCTGGAACACAGATTTAGGTAACTTGAATTTTAATACACCTGTTTTTATATTATCTCTCTCCCCTTCCCCTACTAGACGATACTTCTTCAGGATGCATTCTTATACCGAAACTGTCCAAGGGCTTTGCACATTGTAAGGGCATGCACACACAAAACGAAACATTTATTCCCGTAGTCGGCAAACTGCGGCTTGCAAGCCACATGCGGCTCTTTGGCCCCTTGAGTGTGGCTCTTCCACAAAATACCATGGCCTGGGCGAGTCTATTTTGAAGAAGTGGCATTAGAAGAAGTTTAAGTTTAAAAAATAAATTTCAATCGTTGTACTGTTGATATTTGGCTCTGTTGACTAATGAGTTTGCCGACCACTGATTTATTCAATTATTTAGCAAAATGATTCAGCTCTAACCAGTCTCTATGTGTTAGCTTTCCTAAAAATGTTATAAATCATAAGTGCTATTCTAGGCACTGGGGAACTCAGTGAAAAACAGGGCAAAAAATCTACCACCCTCACAGAATCTACATTCTAAGGATGCGAGTAGTTATGATATGTCAGAGAATCTACTCTGAAAAGAAGCTAACTTTTTTTCCTCCTGATGGTATTCCAAATAGTCTACTCTTAAATAATACAGGCTTTCATTCCTACTTTTAAAAAGTTTATTTTTTAATAATCCTCACCCGAGGATATCTTTTTCCACTGATTTTTAGAGACAGTGGAAAGTGGGGAGGGAGGAAGAGAGAGAGAGAGACATGGATGTGAGACACATCAATTGGTTGCCTCCTGCATACACCCGGACCTGAGCTGGGGATCAATCCTGGAACCCAGGTATGTGCCCTTGATTGGGAATCAAACTTGAGACCCTTAGGTGTGGTGGTAGGGAGGAGGAGAGAGGTGCTCTAACCATTTAGCACACTGGCTAGAGCAAAACCACTATTTCTAACTGATCAGTTTAAGCAACTATAGTATGATGTTCATTAAGAGCCTGTTGCCCTATCCTTCAACTGAAATATTATTTTGCAGGTTCAGGGAGAAACTACCCCTTAGTATCATTTCTGTGGAAAAACACAGAACATGTTTTCATATAGTAAGACTGTCTGAGTTTAATCTCTTGCCTTAATGTAGAAAAAACAACAAAAACCAAGAAACTAAAAATGGGACGATAACAATGGTCAAATATTTTGTTTGTTTTATTTTGTTTCGCATTTTCCTTTCTCATCCACAGTTAAGAGCTAAGACCATGATCACTTGCCCCTTCCTCTCCCATTCTCCACCTTCATCTTCACACGATCCTGAGCCTAACAAGTCTAATTTCTCTACCACTTCTCAAGTAATCTTGAGTCCTCTTGTATACATTTGCTCATCCTGTTCTCAGTAAAGACACTTCCCCGTTTCCCTTAAATCTTTGCATCCTTTAAAGTCCAGCTACAGCATGTGCTATATACTCCTTAACTTTCTAACTCAGTCTTTTAAATAATTGATCATATTCTTGTTTGTATTAGTACTTAATAGTTCCATAGTCTTAGAAACTCCTTTTAGAGCATCCACTGTGTTTTAATGTCTCTTTAATTTAAACCTAAAAAAATATCCATCTCCATTTTTCTGTTGATAAAAATGAGATGAAGCTCACAGAATTTCAGACATTTTTTTCCTTAAAGGAAAAGTAAATTAAGCGATAATATTTGAACTCATGTCAGTTTAACACTATAAATGACACATCTATCTACCCTATAGAACTGGGGTCAATATATAGTAAGTGTTTAAATTAATTGCTCTACACACATCCTTATTCATAATCAGAAGAAAAATTAGAAGCCTATAGGTATGACTTAAGAGGTTGATTATGCTGAACTCCTTTTTAATGAATTAGGTGTGAATATATAGTGACTTATGAGGTTGTCTGTGTGATTATGTGTTTGATATCTATCTCCCCAAACAAACTGTAAGTATCTTGATTTATTTTTTATTAGTTCCATTTCCTAACACAGTGCCTGGCACATAGGAGGAACTTAATAAATACTTGTTAAATGAATAATGAATAATGAATGATGAGATATCTCTATTAGAATGAGCTCATTTGTTCAAGAAGTTCTTTAATAAGTAATCATACAGGACAGTCTGACCTATCCTCCACATTGGGAAGCTGGCCGTGTTCTCTTACAGTAATTCAGAGGAAATCTACTAGGAGTGCTTGGACAGGATAAAGGTGAGCTGATACTGACCTGTTACACAAGCCCTGAGCTTGAGCAACAGATATGGAAACTATATCTGTGAAATTAATTCTAGTTTCAGTTTCAGCATTCTATCTTTTTTCTCCCTTTCATCTTAAAATGAAATCCTTCACTGCTAAGTAATGAGAGGGTGACATTAATGAAGACTGGCTTTCTTGCTTAATAACCCATTGCAGACATGTTATTAACTAACAGAATTTGGAGTCACCAGAATGGGATTTAGAATGAACTCATTGTAAGGAAAAATAGGTATTATTTGACTATCATTTAAAAAAGTAGGTCTGGGAGGTAAGGGTGGGGGAGGTGGAGAGGAACATATTAAGGGTGAAGGGAAGAAAATCAAAGATAAGAGAAGCACTGTTACACTGCCTGACTTGGATAAGTTCCTGAGCAAATAAATACTTTACGAGGGACCAGTGCGGAACTCTGAAATTAAATGAGTAAGGAGGGAATTCAGTCCTTCATGGTAAACCTGATTTAACACTCTTGGTTTCTTTAATGCTCTGGCTACAGTTGATATAATGTATCTCTCCAATCAGTAACAGTCTTTACTCATGATTCTGACACATAAAACTTTGCAGGGCCTAGGTGGGCATGTGGCAAGGAATGATGTGATTGTGTTTATTTATGGTCGACTAGCTGACTCCTTGTGATTTAAGACTGAAATTCAACAGATCCCACCTCCTAGTGTACTCAGCAACGTATTGAGATTCCTGAGGCAAGGTGAGCTTCCCTCAAAAAGGCAGCTGGAAGCCAAGGCCGGCAAAGAGGGATGTCAGCAGCCCCATGCTCGTCCTTGGTAACTTAGAGTTATAAGCAGCTGTCATGCTCCAAGATTTTTACATTGAGTGAGCTACCTTGCAGTAGTAGAAATACATTAGCTCTTATAACCAGGTTTAATCATTTAAGTTACAAAACTGAATTTGTTCTGTTCTGCTCTAGTACGGACAAGTGTGTGTGTGTGTGTGTGTGTGTGTGATGTGTGTGTGTGTTCAACATTCCCTCAATGTCAAGATTCTTACATAGCAATAACTTAAATTTTTAAAATATTTTTTGCCAAATAATAATTGGCAGTATTTCATCTGGAGAAGCTTAAAAACATTGGAGTAGTGGATTCTGTTACCGGATCTGGATCAAAGGGGACCACAGATATCACCTTATGTTTATTTTACTCTAGTTTCTGCATGGAAGTATTATTGGCAATTTACTAAACAACATGGTATAAGTTTTTCCAGGAAAAAGAAATCAAATAATGATTCAGAAAGGTACAGCTAATCATGATCCACTATTTATTTGAAGACCATTTTATATGGAAAATACACCAGTACTGTCCTTACTAAAACGAGAAACAGTTATTTTTTAGTAATTCTCTATATTTAGAAGACAACTGAGAGTGCTTCAAACTATGTTGTTGAGTGGAATGTATATTATATATATAAATGTAAGCTTACTTTTGAGTATAGATTATAAAGTTTTCCTTATGCCAAGAATTATGTCACTGTGCCAATGAAATACATCAATGATCATCTGGAACTTTATCTTCTGATTACCTGATTCTTGAGCTGGGACAAAGCTATCCCAAGGGCAGGGACAATAAAAAGTGCCTAGCATTTTTTTCTCAGACATGTAACTATGCAGCCCTTTAAATCCCAGAGATAGAAGTGAAATCCTGTCTGCTACATCAGTCAATGGGGAAACCTTCTATTTGTTTAACACTTTAGTGCTTATAACCTTTTTCACATGTATTTATTCCATCCTCACAAATAATAATGTGGGAAAGGTAGGGCAGGTGATATTATCATTGTACATATTTCAAAACTGAAACCCAGCGAAGTTAAGACTTAGATAAAGGTAGTGATGAATAAATAGGAGAATTGAATTTAAATCTTGTACCTTCTTTGATTTCAGACCATGGTACCCACATTAGCTTAAATATTTGGAGGCATAAAGTTATCTAAAATTCTAAATTATGGATTGACAAAACATTATAGAAAGCAAAATTATTGATCAACAATAAAATACAAAATGAGATCAGAATATGATGACTTTAGTGACTATGAACTTATGCATGTACTGAAAAGTCACCCAGTAAACCCTTGGATCTATCGTCCCATTCTCAGAGGATATAGAATCACAGGTATCTACTTTGGGAGGGTGTGGGAACCTCAAAAGAACACTGTGTTTCTAACAACTATATCATTATTCCATTTCCTGTACGATTCTTGAAAAACCAGCTTTTCTGGAGTTAGCTCTTACGGTGTGTTCATGAACAAATAACTTTTCAAAGTTTTCTTTCTTTATGAAACTTTTGTGCTTCTCAGTAATTTTTCATACCTGACAGTTGAAACCAAACTCAGTGATGAAATAATGAGACAGTGTGATTTATTCATTGTCTTTACAATGAAAGGATTGCAGTGCAAATTCATTGTACACACCTAGTTTTTGTCCACTTAAGATCTTTCTCTGGGTTGATTGTCCTTGAATTCCACTGCTTTTCATAAACAGTAGAATTGACATCGCCTCTGAAATTCTCATCCCTGCATTATTTTTTACCCTTTGGTTTGTATGTTGAAATCTTCATTTATTATTATTATTATTTAAATATATTTTTATTGATTTCAGAGAGGTAGAGAGAGATAGAAACATCAACGATGAGAGAGGATCATTGATTGGCTGCTTCCTGCATGCCCCCTACTGAGGACCAAACCCCAAACTGGGCATGTTCTCTGACTAGGAATCGACTATAACCTACTGGTTCATGGGTCAATGCTCAACCACTGAGGCACACTGGCTGGGCTTCATTTATCATTTATTTGCTTTTATGCACTGAAATAATTGACTATAAACAAATGTTTAGTTTCCAATTTTCTTAGCATTCTTCAGAAGAAAAAAAAAATAAGCTGACTCTCCAGATAACTTTCTTTGTATTTTTGGTTTCAAATAAGTCAAAACCCCTACAAAATTGCCAAGAATAAGTTCTATTGATTACAGAAAATGTAATACAAAATGTCATTATTCCATCTTCAAAACAAACCAAACAGAAAAATACTAAAGCATAAACTAAATCAGATAGTTAAATCAGATCTCACATACGTTGGAAAGTAATCCAATTAAATGAACTTCTAAATATTGTCACTCTGTATCTGTTATGTATTTAAATAATTGATAATACTATTGGTTGGAATTCATATTTTAGTCATATTTCTAGAAATTTACAAATTTATAATGTAAAATACTTCATTGCATCAATGACATGAAAGATATAATTTGGAGGAAGTAAAAATACCATCTTGCCCTGCCAGTGTGGTTCAGTGGTTGAGCATCCACCCAGGAGGTTTCATTCCTAGTCAGGGCATATGCCCAAGTTTCAGGCTTGGTCCTTAGTGAGGGGCATGCAGGAGGTAGCTGATCGATGATGTTTCTCTCTCATTGGTATTCTAGATCTCTATCCCTCTCCCTTCCTCTCTCTAAAAATCAATAATAAAAAAATTCCATCTTAAAGATCTTGCTAATTGTTGAAGAGCAAAAATAAATTATTAGTATTTCTAAAACTACTACTCTTACATTAAAAAAACACACACACCATCGATTGGATTGAGCACAAAAGAAATTAAAAAGAGAGAACTCATGGACATGGACAACAGTGTGGTGACTGGGGGAAGGGGAGGGTGGTAGGTGGAGGTGGAAGAGGGCAAAGAGGGGATAAATGTTGATGGAAGAAGTAAAATAAAATAAAAATCACCAATATGATGACTCCAAAAGAAAAAAAAAACTTACAATTTCTATAGATTCTGGACTTAAACTATAGGAATATTTTTAAAGAATGCAAAAAAATTCAGGAAACTCCATATGTCTTCTTAAAGCAGTAAATTAGGGAAAGAAAAGAAAACAACACTAACCAATCTACCATGAGTTCATCACTCTCAAACAAGAGAGTTGGAAACTTCTGATGGGTCATTGAAAGAGTGTGGTCACTGGTTTACATTTCAGCACAGCTTCATATGGAGGAAATGTTCCAGGAAATATTCTGTGCTGCTGCACATGATGCATGGCTGCTGCTAGGATGACCTAAGTCCTCTTCAAGCACAGGGCAGGACATGTGCGAAAACACAGGGAGTATCAGTCTGGAAGTACGTTTTGAAAGCATCTGGATTGTAGACAGCTTTCTCAGGTGTCACGAACTCAGCAACGCTGCTTTGGTGAGCAAGAGGCAGAACACATTCTGAATATAAATGATGGGGCTTGCTACAACTGGCTCATCAGGGTGGGGCCATAATAGTCAACCAAGACAAAAACTACGTCACACACAGGATACAAACCAACATCAAGCAAGTTATTGGTCCAAGTCCTGAATATGTGACTCAACTTTCCATCTGCGAAATGGAATTAATATTCCATGTACTTCTTAGTGGATCACATGAAACGGTCTGTGTAGAAAGCTTAGCATAATGTCTAGTACATAGATATTTCTTAATAAATATTTGTTTTTTTCCCCTCACAACAAATAAACTACAGACTAGACTGTAAAAATAAGGATGAAACTTGGCCCTAATTAGACCATATTAAGGAAAATCATGTACTAAGGTAAAATTGAGTTTTAAAATAAAAAAAAGCTTAGGTTTTCTTTAGAAATGATTATTTTACCATTTTTCTTTTTTTATATATAATGACAATTAAGTTATTTTGAAGAATGGAGTCTTTTGTGTGTGTGTGCTTTTTTTAAGTTCTCTAAACTTCCTGCATTTTTAAAGACATATGATCCTATTTCTCTAAGAGTTGGGCCCCTAAGGAAAGTAGATTTTAGAAGTCTTAAGAAGCTGAAATATAAAAAGTGTTTTATTCATTATTGCATTTCTTCTGATTGTGTTTATGAGCTGCCATTCAAAATAAGCAAATGTTTATCATTTTATTATCAGAAGACTATCTATATGTATAAAAGCCTAAGCAACTGTTACTACCAGACAACAGGACAGTAGCTGTGATGCACACTGACCACCAGGGGGCAGACGCTCAATGCAGGAGCCAACCTCCCATAGCCAACCTCCCACAGCCAGCCAACCTCTCATGGTCCCACCCCCCGCCCATTGGCCCTGATCGGCCCTATCAGCCCGGAGGGACCCCACCTGTGCACGAGTTCTTGTACTGGGCCTCTAAAATGTCATAAAACAGGAACAAGGGGAGTGTTATAAGCTATCGGATGAAAAATACTAAAGAAAAAGAAGCAGCATGTTAGAAAAAAAGTGCCAGTGATGCTATAAGATCAGAAATACTACCAATACTAGGAACCCATGGTCGGCAAACTGCGGCTCACGAGCCACATGAGGCTCTTTGGCCCCTTGAGTGTGGCCCTTCCACAAAATACCACAGCCTGGGCGAGTCTATTTTGAAGAAGCGGCGTTAGAAGAAGTTTAAGTTTAAAAAATTTGGCTCTCCAAAGAAATTTCAATCGTTGTACTGTTGATATTTGGCTCTGTTGACTAATGAGTTTGCCGACCACTGCTAGAAACCAAGGAGGAGAGGACGACAACAGCGAGGGCCTCTGCATCTGTAGTGCTTAATACTGGAAACTCAGGTAGATAGGGAGCCCTGTGGCTGAGCTCTCGGCACCTGCCACAGCGTGTGTGAGGCTGTGTGCCGCCAAGACACTTCCCCAGCTGGTTGCTATAGAAATAATTATACCACAGAACTTTGAGGCTGCAAAGCAGATGGGTATTCACGTAGAAGAGATGTGATCTTTGTGTGTTTGTTCTAATAGCATCGGGATTAAAAAGGAGATAAAATGGAAAACAAAAGGCATTGTTATTTGAATTGAAAATTTAGCAATGTTCATAGTTCAACCAAGTGTTCCATCTGAACACAACAAAACAGTTGTGAGGGCTGTTTGCTGACGCCCTTGCTGTCGGAGTCATCAGCAAATACTAAAGGAAACAGGAAGTAAGAGCCCCTGGCAAGTGAAAGACTGATTTTAATCAAGAAACTGAAGATAAGTATATCTTTCAAAGGGTGATATTATCCTATAAAGGATGTCTTTTTAAGTTTGTGGCTTATGCTGGGATGCCACTACCTTGCAGAAAAAGTTAAAAATATCACAGCCATTTTTTTTTTCCCTGCAAAAAGCTTTATTGTTTCATTTGGTCCAATGCATGGGAGAGGGCTCCTGGGTGGCTAAAAGATGGCTGGTAGCCCTATTGGTTTGCCTCAGAGCATAGAGTGTAGGCCTGCGGATTGAAGGGTCCCAGGTTCAATTCCGGTCAAGAGCATGTACCTTGGTTGTGGGCACATCCCCTGTAGGAGGTGTGCAGGAGGCAGCTCATCATCGATGTTTCTCTCTCATTGATGTTTCTAACTCTCTATCCCTCACCCTTCCTCTCTAAAAAATCAAAAAAAAAAAAAAAAAAAAAAAGAATGGCTGGTAGTTTCAGGGGGGGAGGGACACAGGTAAAAGCCAGACACCAGGGGGATGCAGAGGGCCCCTCAAAGGCCTCTGGGCTCCAAAGGTTCCTAGTGGTGCTTGAGGGGGAGCCTTTCGAAGAGATACCCGCCCCGCCCAGCCTGGGGGCCGCCAGCCTGCGGAGGTGAGTCAGGTGTGGCCCATCTTCTAGATGAGTTTCACCTCCTCACCCCGGAAGTGGTTCTCCAGGAAGCCACAGAGCTGAGGGTACGCGCGGGTGGAACCAGGGCTGCGGCTCCACAGGGGCCTGGTTCAGGTTCCTCTCCAAGGCCAGGGCAGCTCCATGGCGTCCTGAGTTTTGCCCACTCACCTTGGGGAGGCTTCAGCACGTCCTGGAAGAGATGCGGCCGCTCTGCTAGTTTTGCATTTTTAAGAAATGCTCAGTGCCCTCCAGAGCCACATCCTCACGATTGAAATAGAAGCCCCGAGAGAGGTAGGTGTATGCGGCCCGCAGATGAAGGCTGGCCAGGTGCTTGACCGCAGCCTCCAATGGGTGGAATAATTCGGACGAATTTGGGAGCTCATGGTTGTTCGGCAATAAGGAGTTCAGGTAAAACAAACCAGTGTGTTGGCTGGTCTCGGAGGTGGTTCTGAAGGTGGTGTCCTATCTAAGTTTATCCCAATGCAGGAGAGTGGTCAGAGGCTGGAAGAAGGGGTGTCCCTGGGGTGTTCCGTCCAAATGGTTGAAGCAAGAGACAGATCCGGGACCGCCGAGGGTCCTTTTTTAAATTTTTTTTTTTTTTTTTGCTAATAACACATTCACTTTGATTCTTTTTCCTTTTCATTTTTTTTCTTGCAACATTTATTTACAAAGAAGTTTTTATAAACTACATACATATGTGTGTATATGTGTATTTATATGTGCATATGTGTGTTTGCATGTGCATGTGGGTATATAAATAGACATACATCTTTCTATTTTTTTGTATTCTGTTCCATCTATCTTTTGATCTACTACAGAATCTTAATTTCTAAAGTTATATAATACATTTTGATATTGGATAGGACAATCCCAATATCTTCTTCAAGTCTCCCTGAGCCAAGACACTTTGATAATATTTAGCAATTAGAAACCAGTCACATTTCCCATTTTGGAAGGGTAATTTATGGAAAGATTTTATGATAGAAATTGTGGTTTTAGTCATTATGACATAATAAATACAGAGTTACAAAGGGGCCTAAATTGTAAGACTGTTTATCTTTTCCTCAGTGGCTATTAATTTTCCTTTGACTTATGTGGTGTTGGAAACTTATAATTCCATTTTGCAAAAACCCTGAGTTTTATTTTCATTACACCCAAGTTAAGCATTCCATATTAAGTTGTCCTATCTAAGCTTATCTCAATAATTTCAAGTAATTCAAGCCAATTAGTCAAAGATAAATATATGGGTGTAATAATATTTGCATGTTTAAAGCACTGATAAACAGGTTCATTGCTGGTTCAAGAGGAAAGAATTAATGCTAAATTAAAAATTCTAATTATGAATTTTTTAAACATAGAGCATCGTAATAAGATCTGGTATAAAAGATTAATCCTGTTAGCAAGGGTCTAAGAATCCAGTTGGGAAAATAAACTTTTCTTCATATATAAAAATTTCAACAACCAATCAAGGCCAAATATACTAAGTGTTAAATGAACAGGGTAGTGTTTAGAGGAAGGGGTCATTACCAAGAGATGGAGGTCATTGGGAGAGGCTTTACTGAAGCCCTAAAACAGAGTAGCCCTCAGAGAGAGAAGGTGCAAAAGTATCTTTTGGGAGATGAGAAGCATTATTAGCAGATATAAACAGGTTAGATGTGCATAGTGGGCTTGCTGATTGTAACTTCAAATTGTAAGTGAATTATATGCAAAACTAGAGGCTCAGTGCACGAAATTCATGCGGGGGGTGGGGGGAGGCAGGTCCCTTAGCCCGATCTGTGTCCTCAGGGGATGTCCAACTGCAGGTTTGTGGGAGGCAACCAGTGGCAGGGTGCTCGCCGGCCGGCCCCGCCCCCCCAATCGCCGCTGCCAGTAGCCTCCCTCTCAGGAGGCAGATGCTCAATGCAGGTCAGTGTGTGTCATAGCTGGTCATTCCACCATTCAGTTGATTTGCATATTAGGGTTTTATTATATAGGATATGTAAAATTAAAGAAATCTCTACAGTATATACTTGTGGAATTGTAGGGCCCTCTATGGGTGTGAGGGCTAGCTGAGGTTTTTAAACAAAATAAGGAAGTGATATTCCATGGATACTAATGATATCAGGCTTTTGCTCATCCAGTTTAATAATTTCATATTATGTATATCAAGCCATGCTCGGATCATCTGTCCATCTGTTTATTCTTAGAAGCACTTTGGTGTATTAGCCATCCTCATAGATGAGTGATTTTTAACCTGTGTGCCACAAGAATTTTTAAAACATGCAAACCTGATTATTTAGTCAGGGGCACTGACCTCTTTTCCTTTAGATTGTCAAATAAAAAATGACAACAGCTCATACAACAATAACTGTCTGGTGTGAATGAATCAAAATTATACCTATTTTTTGTCAGATTGGCAAAAAATCTATTTTTGATGTGCCGCATAATTTTAGTAATTAGTTTATGTGTTCCATGAGATGGAAAAGGTTGAAAATAGCTCCCATAGCTCCTAATGGTTGAAGATTGGCACTAGACTTCTGTTATTCCCACTGGCAACAGCTAGCCTGGTTCTCTAACAATATTGTTTATCATCAAGTTTGGTGCAGCCACCACTGAGATGTTCCACTTTGCCAGTACCTCCATCACTAGTGCATTTCTCATAAGCTTAGTGATGAGAGCATTCTCTGGTCCTTCCAAAAACACAGCCAGCTGGTAGGATCTCAAATGTTGTACAATAGAATCATTCTAGCTTGCTCACTTCTCTAAGTCTTTTGATCCCTTCCTCAAAACACTGCCAAGGCAGTTCTGTCATTTCTATTTAATTTAATATGAGCCTTTTGTTCCCTGAAAGCTTCTAGTAACAATTCTACCAGTATATTAGGACCATTTTCAGGTGCTCTTGCCAGCGAGTTTTCAGTCATGGGAAAATGCTTCCTTATTGGCCAATTCCCTTCTATTGAACTTCTCTAATTCCACCACCACCCCAAACACTACCAAGATATACTTTTTAGCATACTCTCTCCCCAGTTTCTTTTGCTACTATTAATCATGTTGGAAAGTTCCTTTGGTGAACAATTCCTCTTTATACTTAGCTGGGAAGTACTCCCCTGGCCGGCCCATGCTGAGACATGACCCTGATTACAGAACTTGAAGCCAGGAGAGGAGTTGGGGTCTGATCTTGAAGAAGAAAACTATTATCCTCCAAGGCATCTACCTCAGCTGAGGTTTTGGCATGGTCTTCTGGCAAGAGAAAGTGGCTATCCTCTAGCAAAATCAAGTAGGCCACTCCTGCAGGCCTCAGGATTCAGAGGATTCTGGGGATCCCATGTTCCTAAGCATATCCACCCATGTGTTCCCATTCAATATAGGCCTACTCTTTCCATATCAGCGTTCTGATTTTAGCATAAAAGACCAGCCAAGATGATGAATTCAGCCCTTCTTGTAGTTTTACTATATTTACAATAAATTGCATCCGCCAATCTGCAGTTCAGTCTGACTTCTAGCTACAGAAATTTTAGGATCTTTTATATGCTTTCCTGCAGGCCTTCTAACTTTCATACAGTGTCCCAGGTTGGTAATTGATGGATTTAGCTTGTCAGTTTTCTTCTTCAAAATAAGAGTGGCGCTTAGCAACAACCAGCCAACTCAGTCCTTGTCAGTATGAATCCCTCCATATCTCTGAAATGCTCTGAATATCATGCACGGCATTCCATCTCCTATCACCTGTATCCCATCCCAATTCACCAGTGGTGAAAGTTATAGTAATCGTAATGCTATGGTGAGAGGGAATTTTTTAATAGTTTAACTCTAACAATAGGATTTCTACTGCTATCCAGATGTCAAATGATCTAATTCCAGAATCACATCCTAAGAATATGCTTCCTAGGACCACTTCTGAAATTACCTAGTGTCAGTTGGGTTCCTGCATTAGTTTCCCAAGCCTGTCATTACAAAGTATCACAAAGTTGGTGGCAGAAATTTATTGCCTCACATTTCTGGGGGCTAGAAGTCCAAAATCAAAATGTCAGCAGGGATGGTCCTTTAGGGCACTCCAAGGAAGAATGTCCCTCTCCTGGCTTCTTACCGGCAATCACGGGCATTCCTTGGCTTATAGGTATATCACTCTAGTTTCTGCCTCTGTACTCACGTGACATTCTCCCTATGTGTCTCTATCTCTGTGCCCCAATTTTCCTCTTCTAAGGACACTGCTCATATTGCATTTAGGGCTCAGTCTAATACAGCTAAAACCTCATCTTGCCTGGCCTGCATGGCTCAGTGGTTGAGCGTCGACCTATGAACCAGGAGGTCACGGTTCAATTCCTGGTCAGGGAACATGCCCAGGTTGCTGGCTCAATCCCTAATGTGGGGCATGCGGGAAGCAGCCAATCAATGATTCTCTGATATCGTTGATGTTTCCATCTCTCTCTCCCCCTCTCCCTTCCTCTCTAAAGTCAATAAATATATATTTTTTAAAAAACACCTTGACTTAACTTCAGTACATCTACAAATACCCTATTTCCAAGTAAGGTTACATTTACACATTACGATTTCAACATATCTTTTTGGAAGACACAGTTCAACCCATAACAGTTTCACAAAGACAGATCTTGCAATGGGAATTTGTGTATAAGTGATTTATTAGTATGTAGTCCCCCCCAAAAAAAACTCAGTAGGAGAGAGGGGAAATGGGAATGATAAGGAAGAAGGCCAATCAAGGGTACATTATCAGGAAGCATCCAACTGAGGATAATTTTGCTCAACCCAGCCATAGAGTTCTGGGGACAGAGAGGTCACAAATCCGACTTGGAAACCAAACCTGCCAGCCCCTTGATTTGGGGCTCTTAGGCTCCAGAACTTTAAGAAAATACATTTTTGTTTTATAAGCCACCCACTCTGTGATACTTAGTTTTGGCAATCCTAACAAACTAATACAGTACCCACTGACAAGCACACAGGTGCTGTTAGCTTAGGAATAAACTCAGAGTCCCTTTCTTCCTTTTCCTTTAGCACGGAGTGTTCTCAGCAGCTGCTTGTCTCAGGCTGGTGTTAACGTTGGCTTTACGTACTGACTCTAAACCTAATGCAAAGCTTGTTTCTCCCACATTCCCTCATAACCATGTTTTGAAGTTAAAATGAGATAATCCATGCAGAACTCTCTGCACACTACCTCGTATATATAGTAAATGCTCAATAAAGGTTAGCTGCTATTATTATCTAATCGCTTTCTCTATCCTCAATGGGCCTCATAATTTTGAATCTTAATACTGTTTGCCTTGTTATATTTGCAATAGCTTCCCGAAAGGCTTTCCCACAACTAATGTAACCTTACCCCACCTTTTATACATATTATGTATTGCCACCAGATGAAATGTCCTCATTAACAACTCTGGAACATTCAGGTTTCTGATCAAACAGCTTTAATGTGTTCACACCTTAATAAGGAAATTAAGACCTGCCACTGCCTTGATCCTCTTTCCCTTTCTAATTTTAGTTCCCTTTATGTTCGGTACTGAACACTGTATTCTGGTTAAAAGAACTCATTGGCTGTTCTTTTAAGTGATTCAGTATTTTCTTTCTATTTGAAATACCTCACTCCCAACAGGACCTTATCCACACTCCCCTCCTCCAAATGTCTCTTCATAATCCTTTCAGCTGAGAAGGCATTTTCTCCCTCCTCTTGCTTTTTTCATAGTCTTTATCACTTTCTACCTCCTAGCACTGTTATTGTGTACCTGCCTTATCTATCATAGTAGAGTATAAATCTTTAAGGGAAAAATCCATATCTGGTTCATACTTTTATTCCGAAGTATCCACACTGAATAAATATTTGTTGACTAAGTGAATGAACTGACTTTTCAACTCTGCAGCCAAGAAAAGTGAGAAAGTACAAATATTATTTTACTACAAGGCTGGTTTCTTAACCAGAGAGGTCCTGACTTAATTTATGATATGATTTCTGGAAATAATGCCACTCCAAAATATCTTCCAAACCCATTATTCTACCAGGAGCAAGCCACTGGAAGTTGGTTATCTTAGTCTTCCTAATGGATTTAGGTCAGTGTAGGTTCCAAAAGACATGCGCTTCCTAAATAAAGTTGTTTGTTCAATTTCAGAATATGAAAGGGACAAGGAAGGGCAAGATAACACTGGAGGTGGATGCAGAATGGTGCAGAAGACAAACTTTGCCTACACTGAATTTATAAATACATGATTCTTCTTTAGTATTTGCCAGCTATCTAATCTCTCAGTAGCATGTGTCACAATAGACCCAGCATGAGGCAGACCATCAGCAAGTTCCAAGAACCTGCCAGGAGACAGAATTAGTGGATGTAGCTGAATCTGGAGATAATTAGAGGGAGTACAAAGGCAGGCAAGGGTCTGTATGAAGCTGGGAACGGCAAGCCTGGGAAATAGAAGATAGGGCTCCAGCAATTCATTTTACTTCACCCCTGCAACTGCAGAAGGCACTGTTGAGTCAAACCAGGCATGAGCAGTCACATGGTGCCCTGAGAAAATCCAGAGAAGACAATGAAATAATTAGGTTAAATCAGGAAGAGAGAGTCACTACAGCAGGGTCAAATGGGAAACAACCCATGTCCAGCCAGGATAAATCTTGGTAGGTGCACAGCAGCAAAGGAAAGGAATGAATAGAACCCACATGACCTTGTGTTAGACATTGCATTGCTCCATCCCATTTGTATTCTAGTTCATTCCACACATAATGGTCTTCAGCATGCCTTCAGGAATTTTTATAAATATGAAGTATTATTCACACTTTCCAGATAGCTTAGATTTCACTGACCTGAGGCCATAGGGAGAATATTTAAGTAACACTTGCTTTTTTGTTCCTAAATCACAATGGCAACAGTCCCTTCACTCCATTGGTAGGAAGTAATGACCATTAAAGTGTAAAATCACCTAAGTTGTCTCACATGCAGCCTAAGTCAGATTTCAGCTATGAATAGGTTCCATCTCATGAACAGTATCTGTGGGTTCAGTTACATTAAAGTGAAAATCTTGGGATGTAATTTGTTTTGATATAGAGATGTGTTAGAAAACCCACTCTGGTGTTAACAGGATCTTGAGTTGTACATTATTTGGTTGAGTAGGTTGCAGAAAAACTATTTTCCTACTCATTGATTTTCAGAAATCCAATACTTGGGATATTTCAAATCAGGAATTAACCAGGATACATTTAGGCTCTCTAACCCTCTGTCCCCAGGCCATCCTGAGTCAGTCATCAAACTAAGGTGCAGCTCAAAAGCTAAAGCAGGCTCCAAACTGAGAAAGACAGGGCACCCTTCCTCTGACCTGCAACCGGAGACTGGGGGAAGATTATGTGACCTGACTCACTCCTTGTGAAAATGTGGGAAGGAAATGTTTCCTTTTATTGTATCCTGATGACTACATAGTATGTACAGCCTATGTATTCAACTGAATAAGGGTTCTTTTAGTTTAACATTTCCTCTCTTTCTTATTTTACTCTCCTTATTTATTTACAGTTTCTACTTGTTTTGCTTACTGGCTCTAAAGAATGTGATCTTGTAATTCTTTGTTTAGATCTAGTTAAAAATAATAGGATAAAATGCAAATAAAACAAATAAGAACAAAAAATTGAAAAGATAAAACAGAGCCCTAGCTGGTTTGCTCCGTGGTTAGAGTGTTGGCCTGTGGACTGAGGGATATTGGGTTTGATTCTGGTTAAAGGAACATACCTCAGTTGCAGGCTCCATTTCCTGCCCCAGTAGGGGCACGTGCAGGAGGCAACCAGTTGGTGTGTCCCTCTTGAATTGATGTTTCTGTCTCTTCCCCTCCCTTCCATTCTCTCTAAAAAATCAATGGAAAAAAAATATCCTTGGGTAAAGATTAACAGAAAAAAACAGATAGAAAAATATATTTAAAAACAATAATGTGAGTACATTAAGGGAAAGAGAACTAAGTTATTACCTTACTCACCCCAACCCCCAGAGGGCCTAACATAATGATTCAAACATATTAGGATCTCAGAACCTGTTCACTAATTTAATATAAGTACTCAAAATAAAGTTAAAATCTGAATGGCTATTTCTGAAGAACCTCAAAAATTAAACATTTAGTTTTCTTTACACACACCTGAAAATCTAATCTTCTCACAGAACCTTGGTAACTGCAGGAAATCCAATGCCTCTCTCAAGAATCTGAAGATTACCTAGAAAGGATTGTCATCAGAGCCATGAAATAGGTAGTCATTGCCCTTGATGCTTCCTTGTCCGGAATTGTTCCTGATGAAATGC
This sequence comes from Plecotus auritus, assembly GCF_963455305.1. Taxonomy (NCBI): domain Eukaryota; kingdom Metazoa; phylum Chordata; class Mammalia; order Chiroptera; family Vespertilionidae; genus Plecotus; species Plecotus auritus. The sequence continues at coordinate 143,386,357 of NC_137776.1, read as the reverse complement.
AAGCTTATCCACCCTGTGTGACTAAAGGTATTAAAAGCATTGAATAATATGGACAGAGTAAGCCATGATTAATGGCTTAGTGTGATGAAACTAATTCAAAATGTACACAAATCCTAGTATTTAATGCTCATAATAAGAAAAAAATTATTTGTTGTTTTAACATACCTTCAAACCATTGATTCAAATATATTCTTTTACCTTCCTAAAAATTTCATGAGCTCTCAACTCAATAATAATTATTCTAGAGAAATGAAACAATCTAAGTTGACCAGGTATAAACTTTCCCAAGTTGTCGTATTTATCTGGCATGACCAGTTTTGTTGAGCTAATTATATTACTATTTAGTTAGAACTTTCTATAGTTTAAGTCATTTAAAATATTTCCTGGCTTCTCTTCAGCAAACAGGAGAACATGTTCCCATATAGAAGTCAAAACATTAAAGAGCATTGAACTGAGAAGTGACAAGAAAGCTGAGAGTCAGTACCAAGCAAAGTTGTAGCAATAATTTCTGACAAAACTGAAAGGTGATTCAACTGTAGAAATGGTAGAATTTGTACAGAATTGGTCATTTGGATCAGCAAAGCAAGGCAGAAGACATTTTCAGTCCACTCGTATTATTCAGGATAGGTCAGGATATATTGTAGTAATAAAGTGATCCTGAAATCTCACCCATTTAATATATCAAAGTTTATGTGGGCTGTAATTTGGTAGCTCTCTCTCTCTACAGCAATGCCCTTCACATGATATCACAGTTATTCAGGCTATTTCTATCTTGAAACTCTTGGTTTTCAGTGTGACTGTGTCTAGGAAGAAAAGATCTGGGATTGTCTGTACTTTTCACTACAGGGGCTCAAAAGGGACATGTGTACTAACTAAAGCACAGACCTTAGAACACATAAGGCTATGTGGATAGACAAGTGTCTGTCCAATTTAGAAACAGTGATACATTTTACATATGACAGCTCATTCTCCCAACAACAGATTTTTATCTTACTCCTAGTCAGGTTTTGTTTTGTTTTGTTTTACTTTCCTTCAGGATCTATAAAAACCCAGCTAATATTTTAATTGATAGCCAACAGATATTTTCATAATAGATCTGAGTGGCTCTTTCCTCACAGTAAAGAATAATAAACTTTCATGCACTCAGCTATTTTATTAAAACAGGTCTTCCCAGTTGTCTATTTTTTAAATATTTTTTTTTTATTGATTTCAGAGAGGAAGGGAAAAGGATAGAGAGATAACAACATCAATGATGAGAGAATCCTTGATCGGCTGCCTCCTGCACACCCCACACTGGGGATCGAGCCTGCAACCCAGGCATGTGCCCTGACCCAGAATGGAACTGTGACCTCCTGGTCCATATGTCAACGTTCAACCACTGAGCCACACCAGCTGGACCCAGTTGTCTATTCTATATTTTTAATTGAGCATGATATAGATTACAGAATTGTTGACTCATAGTTTCACTCACTATATAAAAGACACTATTAGAATTTTTTTCCTTTTTATTGAATTTACTAGTGGCCCGGTGCACAAAATTTGTGCACTACGGGGCCCCGGTCCCTCAGCCCGGCCTGCACCCTCTCCAATCTGGGACCCCTCGGGGATGTCCAACTGACTGCCAGTAAGTACAACACAGATGAGTAAGAGCCTATAATCTGATAAATAAAATTATTGGGAGGTACTGTTTTGAGGTATTATTACATACTAGAGGCCCGGTGCACGAAATTCGTGCACGGGGGTGGGGAGGTGTCCCTCAGCCCAGCCTGCACCTTCTCCAATCTGGGACCTCTCGAGGGATGTCCGACTGCCCAGCGGGATCGGGCCTAAATAGGCAGTAGGACATCCCTCTCACAATCCAGGACTATTGGCTCCCTACTGCTCACCTGCCTGACTTCCTGATTGGCCCTAACCACTCCCCTGCCAGCCTGATTGATGTCTAACTGCTCCCCTGCCAGCCTGTTTGCCCCAAACGTCCCTCCTCTGCTGGCCTGGTCACCCCTAACTGCCCTCCCCTGCAGGCTTGATCACCCCAACTGCCCTCCCTTGCAGTCCTGGTCCCTCCCAACTGCCCTCCCCTACTGGCCTGATCACCCACAACTGCCCTCCCTTGCAGGCCTGATCCCTCTCAACTGCCCTCCCCTGCTGGCCATCTTGTGGTGGCCATCTTGTGTCCACATGGGGGCAGGATCTTTGACCACATGGGGAAGCCATCTTGTGTGTTGGAGTGATGGTCAATCTGCATATCACTCATTTATTAGATAGGATAGAGGCCTGGTGCATGGGTGGGGGCCAGATGGTTTGCCCTGAAGGGTGTCCCAGATCAGGGTGGGGGTTCCCTTGGGGCGTGGGGCAGCCTGGGTGAGGGGCCTGTGGTGGTTTGCAGGCCAGCCATGCCCCCCGGTGACCCAAGAGGAGGCCCTGGTATCTGGGGTTTATTTATCTTCTATAATTGAAACTTTGTAGCCTGAAATGGAGCCAAGCCTCCTGCTCACTCCATGGCGGCAGCCATTTCTGTTGGGACTTATGTATCTTCTATAATTGAAACTTTGTAGCCTTAAGCAGAGGCCAAAGCAAGCCAGGGCTGCAGAAGCTTGGCTTCCTCCATCGCCGGGGCAACCCTAGCCTCCTGCTCTCTCCAGCTCTGTGGCTGCCACCATTTTTGTTGGGATTTATTTATCTTCTATAATTGAAACTTTGTAGCCTTAAGCAGAAGCCTGGGCCGGCAGGGTGTGCAGAAAGCTTGGCTTCCTCCATTGCCAGGGAAACCCAAGCCTCCCTCCTGCTCTCTCCATGGCTGCAGCCATCTTGGTTGGGTTAATTTGCATACCCTCTCCTGATTGGCTTGTGGGCGTGGCTTGTGGGTATAGCAGAGTGATGGTTGATTTGCATATTACTCTTTTATTAGATAGGATTCCCACACATTCTCCTTTGTTTTCTCTTTTTCCTCTCTCCAAGATAAGCAGCTGGTTCTGCCTTTATTGCTAATGGAGAAAGATTCAACAGAACATTCTGGATGGTGGCTACCTGGGTGTAGACATAGGTAAACATTTATTGAGCTGTACAATTGAGATTTCTGTATTTTACCTGGACATTTGGCTCTTGTGTTTGCATAAACATAAGCAGTGGCTTCTAACCCACAAGTTAGAATCATTCAGGGACACTTAAAATTTACTGTTGGCTGGATACTCTCCAAATCAGCAAAATCAGAATCTATGGAAATTGAACAGAAATGGAACACTAATTTCTGAAGGGGTAGACTTGTTGTTTGGAATATTTTACACTAGGAGTCCTCAAACTGTGGCCCGCGGGCCACATGCGGCCCGCTGAGGACATTTATCCAGCCTGCCAGGTGCCACTGCCTGTCCTGCTTAGCAGCCGACTCATCCCGGGCCCGCAGTGCGCGTAGGAATTTGTTCATAGTTTTTTTTTAAACTATAGTCTGGCCCTCCAACGGTCTGAGGGACAGTGAACTGGCCCCCTGTTTAAAAAGTTTGAGGACCCCCCCCTGTTTTACACACACACACACACACACACACACACACACACACACACACACACTCCTCAAGTAATTTCCATGAACAGCTATCATTGAAAATCAACCCCCAAGGGAATTTAGAGTCCTTGTAAGGGGGCAGAAGAATTCAGGCACAATAAATAGACAGTTGTATTGCTAGAAACAGCAGGAAATGTGGGCCGTCCCTCATGCCCTACAGCAGCCTAAAAAGCCTCGCACTGCCCGCCTGGACTCCGCAGGCCCCCGACAGAATGGGACCTTTCAGGCAGGGCCTGGGGCTGCCTGCCCCGCCTCCCTGGGCCCCCGATAGACCTGGACCCCGTGGTTGGGGCCTGGCGCTGCCCACCCTGACTCCCTGGGCCCCCGATGGAACAGGACCCCAAGGTTGGGGCCTGGCGCTGCCCACCCCGCCTCCCTGGGCCCCTGATAGACCTGGACCCCGTGGTTGGGGCCTGGCGCTGCCCACCCTGACTCCCTGGGCCCCCGATGGAACAGGACCCCAAGGTTGGGGCCTGGCACTGCCCGCCCCACCTCCCCGGGCCCCCGATGGAACAGGACCCCAAGGTTGGGGCCTGGTGCTGCCCGCCCTGCCTCCCTGGGCCCCCAGATGGACCGGGACCTCACGGTTGGGGCCTGGCACTGCCCGCCCCGCCTCCCCGGGCCCCCGATGAAACAGGACTTTGTGGGTGGGGCCTGGTGCTGCCCACCCTGCCTCCCCGGGCCCCCCGATGGACCAGGACCCTGTGGTTGGGGCCTGGCCCTGCCTGCCCCGCCTGTGTATGCAAATTTACCTGCCATCTTGGTTGGGTTAATTTGCATATCACTCCTGATTGGCTGGTGGTGTAGCAGAGGTACAGTCAGTTTACATGTTTGTCTATTATTAGGTAAGATTGGTGCTACATTGATTAACAAAAGTCTACAGGTTACATTTTTCTACAACACATCATCTGTACACTGTATTGTGTATTCACCACCCCATGACAAGTCTCTGTCCATCATCATTTATCCCCCCTTTATCCTCTTCCACCTTCCCCACCCCCCTTTCCCTCTGGTAATCACCATACTCTTGTCCATGTCCATAAGGATGTTGGCTTCAGATGAGTTTTCAAATATCAAAAGTATAAAGGGCCTGACCCGCTCTAAAATTTGAAAACAATCCATGTCAGATTTTCCTAGCAGAAGCAAGGCCATAAAACTATTTTTATAACCCTTCAGATTTTAGTTTAAATATATATTACATAGTTTGAAATTACTTAATGAGAGACAGACATCCTTGCCTCTGGGAGGGCCAAACCTTATGACTGGGAAATGTGCAGTCAGAGAAACCATGAAGTGCTTTTGTAATGTTGCTTTGATTTTTAAATCCCTTGGTTTCAGTCAAGACCTATGAAGTCAGGTTTATGAGTAAGAAAGCCACTTTTTCCCTCTCATGCAATGAATCAGAGGCAATGGGCAGTTAGCACTAAGGATAGATTACCAGAGAGAATTAGGAAACTCTCAAGTACTCTCCTTTAAAGCTACTAACAGGAAACAAATGTCCAAGTGCCACTTTAAGGGTATAGGACTACTATAGACCTAGGGATTTTCAGCACCCAAAACAACATAAAAGAAAAATCTTAAAGGTCTCTGTTATAGAAGAATATGGAAAATCAGTCATCTTCGAAGTGAGTGATAATAATAAAATATTTCTCCCCTTATTTATATTTCCTTAATAATTGCTTTTAAATACACAAGTCTTTTAAACATGTTATCCTTTGTGATGACACAGATAAAAAAGACAGATGAGTATTCAGAACCTCTTACATTTCTCACATACCAGGAGGATTTTTTGTCCCCATAATTTGGGGCTTGGTTGCACATACTGGAATAATGGAGAAAGGAAACAGTAAGAATAGGGAGCTGAAACCCATTTGATTAACTTTCATTGCTCAGGGCCAGGAATTATAAGGAGGAAAGTTTGAGAGGAGAGGAACAGGACAGGCAAGAGATTGGGCTTGGTTAAAGGAAGAGATTTAAGAAAATTTTAGAAACTAAGGGAGAAAACTGGGACTAAGATGCTACACTGTGATGTGAGGGTCTTTGGGGCAAGTGAAGGTGAAGGGGATTTTTGATCTTGGGTTATGTGCTATGAATGGAAACCTTCTTTCAGAGAGGATTCAATAAAGATTAAAGAATCTCTCTGTGTGTCTTTCTCTCATTTCCTTTCTCAATGTGAAATAATAAAAGTAATAAAATACTAAAATGGGCCAATCAGTGGCTAGCATCATAGTTTGTTCTGACTTTTAACAAGATATTTTAATTTTCTAGAAAAAAATACAGTTCACCAGGCATCCTTTTGCTGTACTAATCAATAGGAAAAAAAAAAAAAGAAAGAAAAGGTAGATCAACATGGTCAATCACTTCATGAAAATTCTCAGAATAACAGGCTGAGATTAGGATGTATATTTAAGTAAGAAATGCTTCTACTTGGGAGTAACACAAAATTTGTCTAACAGGAGCTTAACAAGAAATCTGAAAATGGTTTTCTACTGGCATGTGTCCAGCAGATCAATGACGGCATGCCTACCATCTCTTACTTTCTTTACCTGTCTCATGATTGAAAAGTGTCAGCCACTTGTTTCCAGTGACAAGGCCTTGAGGGGAGAGAAAAACTAGTTGGGCCTTTACACCTCATGACAAAGGGAGAGGATAACATAGAAAGTGGAGTGGCCCTGAGAAGGAGGCCTGGGGAAGACAGAGGAGAGTTTTTTGTGTCATCCAATATTACCGATGTCATGTTTGATTTCTAGGGGTATCCCACAGAGAGCAATATTCTTGGCTTTATATGACCTTTCTGTGAAGATACTTACAATTCAGATATTGTCAACTAGACTGGTTAATACCAGGTTGAAAACAGAGTCATGAAATAAGGATGTATCTGGGCCCGAGGCATGACTTATCCCTTGCATCCACTCTCTTCTCAAAATAAAAACCTTTTCACAAACAGTTTTGATTTAAGCAATTTGGCACATATTTGTACCACTGAAAAAAACAAGGTTCTTTATTCTCAGAATGAACTGCCTCTTGGATAGTAACAGAGGAGATGCTGTATCATGAAAGATTTCATTGGCATTATGAAGTATTTTATAATTCTAAAATGTCTAACAAAATTTTTAAAAAGGAAGTTCTGTTGGCACAGATTGAGCTTAGTTTGGGTCATGACTCAGACCTTTATATTTCCATCTAGATGACGAAGATGCGAAGACTTGAGAGGTTTCTAGCAAAATGGCATAAAGTCAACATAACCTATGCCATCTACTAACTAAATGTGCTTCAGGCACATTTGAAATGACGCAATAGGTTATTGCTTTCAACAGCCTTCATTTCGTCCAGCGGCACTTTTTTCTATGTGCTGTTGTGGTAGAGTTGCTTTAGTCTGCTCCCGTCCAATGGATATGAGATCTTTCGTATGAGATATTAAAAGCCTGGGCCATAATGAGGAAGTGTGCATTAGAGGAGCATTTTCTCTTCCTTACTGTGTGAGGTTTATTGCCACATCTGTCATTTAGGGTTGGTTTGAGGTTAGACGTTGATCACTTCCAGATACATTCCCATGAATGTTTTTCACCTGAGTTTACTAGTTTCTTGGCTTTGAAGAGCTGGGAGTGCCCTGGATGGGTAGACTTGGCATTAACAGAAGGCTGAGATTTTTTTTCAGGTGGCTCATCGGATGGGAGAAAAGTATCTCACTGTGAAAAAAGGTATCTGATTACACAACATGCAAAAACTCGTATTAACTTGTGTAGAACAAGTTTGATAAAACACACCCAAACCAGGATACATACCATACAACTACCCTATTCTTACTACTAACTCTATCTAGCACCCTAAAGAATGTGTTTTAGTTTCCTTATCATTACAGAAGGTATTGAAAAAATAGTTTTGGTGTTGTATTGATAAAATCAAAATGTGGCAAGAATTTAAATAGTCTAAAGGTGGTAATAGGAATAAATCATATCCAAAGAGGTATTCTACTGATATATAAGACAATTAAATACAATCCTATATAATAAAAGGGTAATATGCAAATAGACCAAAAGGCAGAACCGAAAAACCAATCAAAGCGTAATATGCTAATGATATGCTAAGGCTGCTCAACTGCTCTCTGTGACATGCCTGATCACCAGGGGACACATGCTCTGACCAGTAGGTTAGCTTGCTGCTGGGGTTCGGCACATTGGGACTGAGGGAGATGGGCCAGACACACTCTGGAGCCCTCCTGCGGTCCCTCCCTGGCCCCGATCATGCATCAGTGGGGTCCCTCAGCCTGGCCTGCACCCTGACGCAATCTGGGGTCCCTCAGGGGATGTCGGAGAGCCAGTTTCAGCTGATTCTGCAGGCCACTCCCTGTGGGAGGGCACCAGATGCAGGGCTCGTGGCTGGTGATTGCTGCTGCAGCAACCTGAGCCTCTCCAGATTGGATCTGATTGGGTGCAAGCCCGGGGCAGGCACAGTGGGGCCAGGATGAGCGGGAGTGGCAGGTAGGAGCTGCAGGTGGTGTTGGACTGCGGGTTTTAGCCTGATCCCTGCAGGCCACCCAGAGGGACCCCACCGGTGCATGAATTCGTGCACCAGGCCTCTAGTATAATTTATAAAAAATACATATATTCCTTTGCCTATTATTGATAATGATGAAGGTGGTGATAATATCTACTTTTTATTAAATAGCTTAATAAATATCAGGTAAAAATACATGTTAGTTCTTCATTTTTTTAAATCACTTTATTGCAGTATAATTAGCATACAAAAAGCTGTACATATTTAATGAGTACAATTTGATGAATTTGGGGATAAGTATATACTTGTGAAAGCATCAACATAATCTATGCCATAAATGTACCTATCACCATCAATACCTTCTTATATATATATTTTAATTTTACTTTAGCCCATTTCATCCCCACATTAGCTCTAGGCAGTAGGTATTGCTTTCACCAATTTACAAAAGGGGAAAATTAGCCCTGAAAGGAGCAATCATTTGCCTAAACTCAAACTGATGGAATGTTGTAGACTAGGAATGGAACTCGGGTTTATAATACTTTCAAAGCCTACTTATTTAACCTCTCAGTATTATTTTCCTTCTCAACCTCTAGAATGTATCCAAAGAAAATAGTGAAGCCCTGGCTGGGTATCTCAGTTGGTTGGAGCATCATCCCATACACCAAAAATTTGATTCAGGGCACATACCTAGGTTGTGGGTCAATCCTTGGTCAGGGCAAGTACAGGAGGCAACCGATTGATGTTTCTCTCTCACACTTGTTTTTTTTCTCTCTCTTTTCCCCTTCCTCTCTCTCTCTAAAATCAATAAAAACAAATCCTTGGGTAAGGATTAAATACTAGGCTAAGAATATGGCATTAGCTAAGCATTTACTAGCACTGTACTTCACAAAAATGTATGCGTTGAGCATTAGATTCAGAGATGTAACCAATTTCTGCAACTAGACACATCAGTTACTAAGATTAAAAAGCCAAAATCCTGAACTAGCAAATGTTTTTTTAATAAATTGGAATACTGTAGAAGCGACCCATATACCATTGTCATGAGTAAAAGTTCAAGGCATAAATACTGTCTGTTTTATTCCTGGATATAGCCTTCAAATCTAGTGTAGCACCTGGAATGTCATTGAGACTAAAAGCATAAATGTTTAGTAACTATCTGAGCTGCTCAGAATTTTACAAAGTTGTAAATATTTGAATCAAACTAGATAATAACAACATGTACAAGTATAGCTCTTATTTTGTTCCAGGACAAGTTATAGGTGCCTTATTCATGCTATTTTAACTTGTCAACCTTATGAAGTAGGTGTTGTTTTTAGTCCTGTAGGAGGAAAGAGAAGGTTTAAGCAACCTGACCAAGTTCACAGAGCTAGTAAGTATTGGAGCTGGGATTTAAACTCAAGTCAATCATCTCTGAGCTCTGTGCTCTTTAACAGTGTTCTGCACAGCCTCTGTGGGATGCTAGGAATTATCTAATCTCAATTCAAACCTCATCTGATATTTCAAAACATCAGTGACAGAATTTGTTAGATTAGATCCTCCTTCTTCTAATTCCCAGCCTCACATACCTGCCCATTCTGTGTTATACCCAAAGGAGAGACTAGCAATTCAATCCTGCAGGAATGTGGTGTGATATTTGGCAGTTTTAAATAAGTAATAAAATTGATACTATTTAACTATCCTTAAGGAATCAGTCATTCTGTTGGACATGATGTAGGTCTGGTCAAGCAAGAATCATTGACCAAAACAAAATATTATTTTGGAGATTACATGTTAAAAGTAGGACAAGAATCCACCTGTAATAAACAACATCAAAGTACAAGAGTTGCCAATATAGATAGTAGAATCTTTAAGATCAGTTTGTTATGAAATGGTGAGTCCTTGGCCAACATTTATATAAATATATACACAAAAAACAACCTTACAAACAATGATTTCATTTAAACAACTTATGCTTCTGTTTCATGCTTCTAATTAAAATGTATTTTGTGTGCAATATCCAAGAATTAAATGAAATAATTCAATAACTTACTTTCCATTTTGATAAGTGTTAATAAGTAAGACCCAACTTAGCTTCTAAATAACATGTTGCTGGTAAACTTTACTAATAAAAGTTTTAGTTATAAAACATCTTTACTTATACCCCCAAATGCAATCACAAGGCATTTGTGTTAAACATTGTAGTAAATGCAGAATCAATAACATTAACAAAGCCACGGTGGAGATACATGGGTAGATTTTGTTTGTTGTTCCCTAGTCAGCTTCTTGATGAATCAACTCTTAGCCTATGACAGTTTCCCAATATTCCAGACAGGTTACAAACCACTGGCAACCTCAGGTTCAAGAACATTCTGCTGTAGGCCAGGTCAGATAAGATCAGAGCAGAGCACAGGGTCTCTTTAGACGTCTTAACGTAAAGACAACAGATTCTTTGAGTGATAGCATAAAATGAGCAAGATTTTTATCTCAAGTACAGGCCTTGAGAGAGGACAAGAAAATGTATCTCTAAAGAGAGAGTGATCCCATATACCTGACATATACCAGAAATTAGGTGAACAGCTGATCAGAGGAGTAACTTATAAGAAGGGATAATTACATGGTAATTACAGTCAAAAGACTAGGGTTCAATTGTCAATTTAATGACTTAATAGTAGTATAAGCCTTAAGAAGTATCTGACCTTCTCTGAGTAGTAATTCCCTTACCTGTGAAGATGATTTTTGAGACTGAAATAAGATAATGTCAGTAAGTGTTTAATATAGAACCTTTACATAGTAGATGATTTTAAAAATTTTAGATGAATGCTGAAAACATTGTTACATTTTTAAAAGTTGGTCTGTATGTCATATGGGCTTTTCTTTTCCTACATTTTTATTTTTCTCTGAACCTTTCAGATGCCAAAAGCATGCACCAAATGCAACACAAACACAAACAAGTAACCAAGCAAATGGAGTTTATGATAAAAGAAGAGAATGTGAAGAATGATAAACATTGTCTACCACAGCAATGCTATACTACATAAGTGTTAATGGTTTTCCACTGACCCAATTTATTATCTATCATTATAGCTTCCTTTTAAAAAATATAATATACACTATGATGTGTCTTTTGTTACTCCTTCCTAGGTCTTAATTTGTCTGGTTTATTGACATATTTACCAATCAAAGTCTATAGTTTTTATTTCAGTACAGCATATCACTGAGGTACATACAGGTCCTCAGAAAATGATTCTGCACCTAAGGCATGCCTGCAATGGCAGGCGACAGCTCCCCCTACTGACCAACAGTATAGAGGGAAGTATGTGTAGCTGATCCTACCCCTAAAAGCATTAAAAAATTTGCTTCCTTCATTTATGTCTATATTTTTGCCAATACCTCACTGTATTAATTACTGTAACTATAATAAAATCTTGAAATCAGAAACTTATTTTGTGCGTCTATAAGTGGGACAATATCTAGATAAATACGTATACAACCATGCATGCACACACACAAATACACACAAATGCTACTTATCCACATTTTAACTCCTGACTCACATATATAAGCTTGACAAATGCTGAGCATATGGATGGCAAGAAAGGCACACTTTTGCCCAGCTGGCATGGTTGAGTGTTGACCTAAGAACAAGGAGATTACGGTTCGATTCATTGTCCTGCTATTTTTCCCTTTATCTTCTTCCAGTGTATTTAGACTCTGATAAGAAAAAATGATGAACTTATGGGAGAAAAGCAAAATCTCCTTCACTGCGAGAGAGAGAGAGAGAGAGAGAGAGAGAGAGAGAGAGAGAGAGAGAGAGAGAGATGAGAAAAATGTGTACTTTACTTTTCATAGTTTAGACCTGGTAGAGTTCCTGATAGGGCTTTTATTCCATCCTTGCTATGTCATGACTCAAAAGTTCCATTTGCAGTTTTTTGTGAATAATAACACTTATTTTTTCAACCACAATTTATGAGACAAAGAGCTAGATTCTAGTATTAAGAAGAGGAATGAGGTGTTCCGTGCAATAAAGAAAGTGTGTTCAGAGAGATGTTTATGGTTTACTAGGGAAGCATGACGAAAGCATATCTAATATCCTGGAGAAGAAACATAAAGATTGGGGAATAACTTCGTAGTAGATTGATGCCTGAGCTGAGCACTAAAGCAGAAGAAAGTATGAGTCAGGCTGTGGGGTAGAAGTGGAGCAGATATGCCGGGCACAAGGAAAACCATGAACCAAGGAACAGAGATATGAGGGAGCCCTTGTGTACTAGTAACTTCAACCTTCCCATCTCAGCATGGTCAATTTCTTTTTATTCTTCATCATTTCAAATACCACCTCCTCTGAGCAATCTTCCCTAACCAGCCTTACCCAATCAAGCCTGCTCAGTAATTCATTACTACGGTACCCCTCTCGACTTCTTTACTGGTATTTATTACAGGCTTCAATTATGTTAGTGTATGTGTTCAGTTATTTGCTTCTCTTCTCCCTCACTATCAGACACATTACCATTGCATGTTTTGGCTCTAATCTAAGCATTCTTCCTGTAGAAAATATTCTATAAATATCAAATGAATGAGCTAAACAATGAATAAGCAAATGGATAAAATATACTTTTGATCAATGCTGTGTTTGTACTAAATTTTTTCATTAATGTTCAGTGATTTTTAATTGTAATTTCTTGTAATGTTCTTCCCTATTCTCCTGCTTATTCCAGTTGCCCATAAACTACAAGAATTCACAGTGAATCTGGGAAAAATCCAGGAAGATTAGTTAGAAACATGCATGTGGCCATCCAAAAGCCACAATGTCCCCAGGGAGGATGATATTCTGGGATTTGGATGAGGAAGCAGAACAAGAATATAAACAAGCTTGGAAATGTAATCCTTTCTCGTGGCTTTGGAATAACTGAAGTAATTTTAACAGCATTAATCTGGTCAAATATATTTCTCATATTTGAATTTGTAATACAAGACAGTGTATTAAAAGGCTGAAACCATCATGCATAGGGAATATATTTGAAGGTCTGTATCTCGTGGATATACAAATGTATATATGTCATTTTCTTTCACAGGTGTTTTTTTTCTCCTTACAAAGAGCTTTGAAAAATCATTTCACAATGTCATGTGGAGATATAGGTTCTGGCTGTTAGGTAAAGCACACTCTCTAGATTCATTATTATACCACAGCTTGAGAATCTTCAAAACTATCTTTGAAAGCAGAGATCTATTCTCTCTCTCTGAGTTTTGGAGGAAATAGCCAGACATGTATCTTCCAATTTAGAATTCTACCAAATCACTGGTTATAACTAAGACAAAGCTTATCTTGGATGATAATGATTCAGATGTGATCTTAGGGTAAAACAGCAGAGGAATAATACATTAAAATAAATAAGACCATAATTATCTTCAAAAAGGCCTTGAATTACAAATTAATGAATTAGTAAGCTGGATTCAAAGCTCAAGTAACCCATAAATATGTTCTAAGACATCACTTAACTTTGACTTTGTAAACCTTGGGAGATAATTAATCTTATGACAAAAATTAAACAAGTATGCAATTATAAATATGAACTTTTGTGCATTTACCTCCCCCAACCCATACTCTCATTCTACATTTTTTTAAAAACACTAATGATTTATAGCATCATAGCAAGTTAAACGTGAGAACAGTTGGTTAAAATCATTTGAATTTAGCATAAGAAAAATATCAACTGTAAATGTAAATTGTAACTTAGAGTATATGTAAAAATATGAGTACCACTAGTTGTAATATTAATTGCTGAAAATCTTACTGCTGTAGATCTTAAAGGTATATGTTTTTCATCATAATAAAAAAATTAAATTAAAAAGTCTATACAACTAAAATTTATAGTGATATTCTTGTAACAATTAGACCATTAGTTAAAATAATTGTGTTTTTTTTTTCATGGGAGAATAATTATATATATAGAAGAAAATGGATAACTCAATGGTAGATGTGGTGTATATTTTGCTTTTGTGATACTTGTGGACAGACAAGATCCAGGGAAAGAATACAGTGGAAGAGTGTCTTAGAATTATGACTGAATGCAAAATATTTAAAGCCTTTTTTTTTTTTTTTTTTTTTTTTTAGAGGTGATGAGTTTTACTGACATCCAACACCCACAATTACACATGGCTCTTCAGACAACTTGATCTTTGGGACTAGACTTTGTACAGAGTCAAGCAACACATAGAAGCGCACAAGTGACACTGGCAAGCCTCTTGCTTCTAGCAAGGGAGCAAGATATCTACAACTCATGATCAAAGTACCGTTTTATTCTTCTTAAACAGAAAGCTTAATTTGCTCTGGCCTTCAGAAGGGCTCTAATCAAGGCCCGAATCTCTTTTCAAGGGATGTTCTCTTCATGTGGGCCCAACCTCACCAGAGCAGCCTTTCGGTCTTGCAATAGTCTAATCCATGATGTAGACAACTAGACTGTGCAGGCAGGGAACACACATGACAGAGGGCCGCTTTGGTGGTGCTGGTTTCAGTGGTACCTCTTTACTGGATTTTGGTGACTGCTTCATGGATGGAGGTGGCCACATAATCTAGGTTTTTGGTGGTTAAGCCACACATGTTGATCCGACCACTTGGCAGCAGATAGATGTGCTTTTCACTGACCAGATAGTCAACCTGCCTGGTGTTCAACCCCGTGAAGCTGAACATTCCAATTTGCTCAGTGATGTGGTTCCAGGTTCCAGGGGTCTTGAGGGCCTCTAATCGTGCCCTGAGTTCAGATCTCATGGTCAGAATCCGGTCAGCCATTGTCTTCACATTACCTGTCCATTCCTTAAAGAGCTCAGGGTTAGAGAGGGTAGTGGCCACGATCCGAGCTCCCTGAGCAGGGGGATTGGACCAAGTGATTCGCACAATCTTCTCCATCTGGGAAGGGACCCGCTGCATGCTATCAGGTTCTTTGGCAACCACGGTCAGATTCCCCACACGCTCATTGTAGAGCCCAAAGTTTTTGGAGAAGGACTGGGCACAGAAGAGCTCGAATCCTTCAGACACAAAATAGCGAATGGCCCAGGCATCTTTCTCTAGGTTTCCAGATGCGAAGCCCTGATAGGCTGAGTCAAAGAAGGGAAACAGAAACCGGCGCTTCATGACGGAGGCGATCTCCTTCCACTGATCTGGAGTTGGGTCAGTTCCAGTTGGGTTGTGTGCACAAGCATGGAGGACGAAGATGGAGAACTCAGGAGCATTCTCCAGATCATTCAGGAAACCCTGGAGGTCAAGTCCTCTCTTCGCTGCATCCCAATAGTGATAGGACCGAATGTCTTTAAACCCAGCGGCAGTAAACACAGCATTATGATTCTCCCAGGTTGGTGAGGATACATAGATAGGCGTGTCCTTGTTGTTTGTTCCATTGTACCATCGCGCTAAGAACTCAGCTCCGATTCGAAGTGCACCTGTTCCCCCCAAAGACTGCAAACCTCCTACCCGCTTCTCCCGGATTGCTGGGCTGTCATCCCCGAGGGCAAGGCAGGAAGCATGGGTCCGGAACTACGATAGGCCCAAGATCGGCAGATACTCGTGGTTTAGGTTACTGTCGTTAGCAATCTTCTGCTCCACCTTCCTCACTACAGGCAAAACGCAAGGCTGGGAGTCATCCGTGCGATAAGCTCCCACTCCCAGGTTGACCTTGCGGGGATCCGGATCCTCCCCGGAAGTCGGCAGTGAGCTTAAAGACAAGGACCGGCGGGCCTGCGGACTTCGGCAAACATTGACGGAGGCGCCATAGCGAGAGACCTGGAGTCCGTGAGGCTGGAGCCGCTCGGTCGGGTTCAGTCGCACCGGCTGGAGGAGACTCTAAAGCCATTTTAAACATTTAATACACAACACATGATTATGTATCCATTTATTGCACATTTACTTATTAAGTTAATGTTGGTTGTTTAGTTAATAAAATGTTCTTTTTATATTCACCCCATTTGCTTGTTGCCCATTTAGAAGATATATATAAACTTTCTGTGAACATATTTCCAAATATTCTTTAAAAAGTCTGTATATTATGTTTTATAAAGTAATTCTTAAAGCTGTTTTTCTCTCCTTAAATACACACTCAATTACTCAAAAAGACTCAACTATAACAGCAACAAATACCTCAACTTAGTTTTAAGCCTTTCCCACAACATTTCTAGAACATTAAAAAAAAACACGTTAAAATACACATCAGAATTTAAAGTATTTGGTATTTCATACATGATTCTTTTTTATAAGTACATTTTATTGCTGCTTCTTAATAAATGGTGACATAATAGTGTTTGCCTCTACTTCATAGATCAAAAAACATTGTTATCTAGAAATTAAAACTAACCTTGTATTTTTTTTTTTTTCAGGTGATCAGCACAGTGGAGGAAGGGAGACTGTACTGCTAGAACAACACATAGCAAGGGCCTTAGTCACATCAGAAAAAATGAAACCATCCTTATCCAAATGAGAAAGTGATTAAAGAGATTTTGCAAAGGGAAGGTGAACTGGTTACAGGATTCCAGAGCAGAAAGAATAGGAAAGTTACAGGATACAGGAAAGTTAAAACAAGGCCAAACAGTGTGGGCAGTTTGCAGCCAGCTTGTAACTAACAAGCCGTTATGTTCCGTAGCCAAGGACACTTGTGAGCAAATGGTTACAAGCCTCCCTAATGAGAGAAGTAGAAAGGGCGGGGGGAAAGGGGAAAGGAAAAAAGGACAATTTTACTCCCTAGGCAGAGACGCCAGCAGTCTCAAGGCTTGGCAGGATAAAGTTGCCAGGTGTGTCTCATGAATTCTGGGAAGGCAACGAAAAGTAAAAAAATAGAGAGAGAGAGAGAGAGAGAGAGAGAGAGAGAGAGAGAGAGAGAGAGAGAGAGAGAGAAAAGACCTTGAGAATTAATCTGCACCAAAATATTCCGCAAAGGAATTTTAAAACCTATAGACAGGCCCTAGCCAGTTTGGCTCACTGGATAGAGCGTCGGCCTGGGGACTGAAGGGTCCCAGGTTCGATTCTGGTCAAGGGCATGTACCTTGGTTGCGGGCACATCCCCAGTGGGGGGTGTGCAGGAGGCAGCTGTTGATGCTTCTCTCTCATCAATGTTTCTGTCTATCCCTCCTCCTTCCTCTCTAAAAAATCAATAAAAATATATTCAAAACAAAACAAAACAAAAAAAACCTATAGACAGGAGGGTATATAATACCTCAGACCCCCACCCAACTTGCTCTTCAGATTAGCTGAGAGCCCATCTGTGCTTCATAAGCCAGATGTATAGGTGTGCTTGCTTTGCTTTTTCAATAAAGGTGCATGCTTTAGGTGCTTCAATAAATTGGCTTTTCACAATGCAGTCAAGGTCTCTTGTATAAATTCATTTATGTGAGAAGACAAGGATTGAGGGTGGGAACAGCCCTCTTCCACTGACTCAGGGGGCTGTCCAGTAACACCTCTCTGGTGTTGGTGAGAGATGCCTGTAATAAACCTAGGAGAGTGAATGGCCCTGGGGGAAAACAATCCATCTATTGTTGGGAATTTTAGTAAGCAAGGTAAATATCAATTAAGTTCTCCCAATAAAACTTTGGTGGGTAGAAATATTTAAGGCCGGAATTTTTATCCACTCATTGTTTTTATTGCCTGGTCTAGTGGGCTGGGGCAAATGGCTCACTAAATCAGAATAAAGCAGAACAAAGAACTTGTGAGCTAGAAAGTGCCAGTGTTACAGAGCTCAAGGGGTTCGCCGCGCGGGGTGCTCTCCTCAAGAAAGAGACATAGCTGTCACAAGGCAGTTTTATTTACTTGCAGCAAGTAAAAGAGGGAATTCATATCCAAAGCTCTGTCTCCTGGAAGAGAGGTTGAACCAATGCTAATATACAAGCTTGTATATACTATTTGGTCAATTACAGGTTGATTTTTTCTTTGCAGTTGGCTACACTTACCCCTTACACTTACACTTGAGTTCCTGTCAAGCTCATCCTGTTTACAGCTGCCATCTGTAAAACACTATGCTACGTTTTAACATTGAGCAAGAATAACGTTTAGTAATAACAACCGCCCAGACCTTGAGACCCTTGTCCTTAGTAGCTAACATCAGTGCTAATTCTGACCAATGGTTTTTAAATTAGAAACTAGAGACTTCCTTCTTCAAGGAAAATCTTACTCCTAAAACCCAAAATACAAAACATATTGAAACAAAAATAATAACAAGAAACAGATGCTTTGTTGATGCTGGGATACAACAATTGAAAGCCGAGGGACAAATACTTGAAAACCCCGGGGAAACCTAACCCTTCCAGGGCCCAGTTTACAAAACGCTCACGTGGTCCAATCCTCTCATTTCATGCTGGGAACACCAGTGAGTTTTTCTGACATTATCCATAGTTGTACAGCTAGTGACTGATGAGAGAGCATTCCTGTACTTCCCACGGTTTTCCAGTGTTCATCTTACTCCATACTATCTCTTCAGAAAAACATTTAACAGATGTGCAGACAGCCTTTAGTACAGTTATTTGCCTTCCCAAACCCAATTTCAACTTATGGCAAGAAAACAAATCAAGTAGACATGTTTTTCTTACTTTTTGTAGGAAGAAAACATTGCCCATGTAATGTATTTAATTGAGAGGATGCATAGTAACACAATGAAAGTAACAGGGTGATATTTTAATATAGACTTTTTCTTGTGCCCTTTACCATCATTAACCTGAAGTTTATGTCTGTAGTACAGTTGATTAAAACATTGGGATAATCATAGGTTTGCTTTCTGTGTGGATTGAATAGTATAAGTCCCTCATTGGCCTCTAATTAAAGCAGCTAATTATCTTTCAAATGCTAAAGGCAAATTGGTATCCCAAATGTTGAAAGCCTACTAAAAACAGATGCTGAAGTTAAGGTGGCCACTATCATCTCTCTCTCTATATATATAAAAGCCTAAGCAACCATTTTACCGTTCAACCGTTTGACCAGTAGCTATGATGCGTACTGACCACCAAGGGGCATACGCTCAACAAACAGGCATGGAAACATGGAACAGACTGATGAATCTCAGGGAAGAGGGGAGGAGGAGGGAGGGAAAAGAGTAACCAAAGATCTTACTAGTATATGCATACTAGAGGCCTGGTGCATGGATTCGTGCACTGGTGGGACCCCTCAGCCTGGCCTGCAGGGATCAGGCTGAGTCTGTACACCAGGCCTCCAGTATCCCCTGAGGGGTCCCAGATTGTGAGAGGATATAGGCCAGGCCGAGGGACCCCACCAGTGCACGAATCCGTGCACACAGCCTCTAGTCTTTATATATAAAATACTAGAGGCCCGGTGCACGAAATTCATGCATGGGGGGGGGGGAATGTCCCTCAGCCCAGCCTGCACCCTCTCCAATCTGGGACCCCTTGAGGGATGTCTGACTGCTTGTTTAACGGGCATCCCTCTCACAATCCAGGACTGCTGGCTCCCAACTGCTTGCCTGCCTGCCTTCCTGATTGCCCCTAACTGCTTCTGCCTGCCAGCCTGATCACCCCCTAACCACTCCCCTGCCAGCCTGATTGATGCCTAACTGCTCCCCTGCCAGCCTGTTTGCCACTAACTGCCCTCCCCTGCAGGCCTGGTCACCTCTAACTGCCCTCCCCTGCAGGCCTGGTCCCTCCCAACTGCTCTCCCCTGTAGGCCTGGGTCCCTCCCAACTGCCTTTCCCTGCAGGCCTGGCCACCCCCAACTTTCCTCCTCTGCCGGCTTGGTCACCCCTAACTTCCCTCGCCTGCAGGCTTGATCACCCCCAACTGCCCTCCCTTGCAGGCCTGGTCCCTCCCAACTGCCCTCCCTTGCTGGCCATCTTGTGGTGGCCATCTTGTGTCCACATGGGGGCAGGATCTTTGACCACATGGGGGCAGCCATCTTGTGTGTTGGAGTGATGGTCAATCTGCATATTATTCTTTCATTAGATAGGATAGAGGCCTGGTGCAGGGGTGGGGGCCAGTTGGTTTGCCCTGAAGGGTGTCCCAGATCAGGGTGGGGGTTCCCTTGGGGTGTGGGGCGGCCTGGGCGAGGGGCCTGTGGTGGTTTGCAGGCCGGCCACACCCCCTGATGACCCAAGTGGAGGCCCTGGTATCTGGGGTTTATTTATCTTCTATAATTGAAACTTTGTAGCCTGGAGCAGAGCCAAGCCTTCTGCTTGCTCCGTGGCGGCAGCCATTTCTGTTGGGATTTATGTATCTTCTATAATTGAAACTTTGTAGCCTTAAGCAGAGGCCTGGGCTAGCCAGGGTGTGCGGAAAACTTGGCTTCCTCCATCGCCAGGGGCAACCCTAGCCTCCTGCTCTTTCCAGCTCCGTGGCCGCTGCCATTTCTGTTTGGGTTTATGTATCTTCTATCACTGAAACTTTGTAGCCTTGAGTGGAGGCCTAGGCCGGAAAGGGCAGGTGGAAAGCTTGGCTTCCTCCATCGCCAGGGAAACCCAAGCCTCCCTCCTGCTCTCTGTGGCTGTAGCCATCTTGGTTGGGTTTATTTGCATATTTGCTCCTGATTGGCTTGTGGGCGTGGCTTGTGGGCGTGGCTTGTGGGCGTGGCTTGAGGGCGTAGCGGAGTGATGGTTAATTTGCATATTACTCTTTTATTAGATAGGATTTATATAAACTATCCTTTTGCGAATATATTTTAATAAACATTTAATTTTAATGTCATGATTCTGTTTCAAATTTAATGCCTGTTTTTGTTTTTGTATTTTTCTTCCTTCCTTCCTTCCTTCCTTCCTTCCTTCCTTCCTTCCTTCCTTTCCTTCCTTTTTTTCCCTCTCTCTCTCTTTCATTGGTTAAAGTTGGGCATAGTTAATGCCAGATTATTGGTCCTGCTTGTTCTCAGAATTAGTACTTACAACTCTAATTACCTAAATATAGGACTGTTCAGGTCTAGAACCTGAATAATTTAAATGGTAGAAGCTTAGGAAACATCCATGGGCAAATGTTATTTAATGAATAGTGTTAACAATAGGCATCTATCTATATCTATCTATGTATCTATCTATCTATCTATCTATCTATCTATCTATCTATCTATATAAAAGCCTAATATGCAAAGTGTCCCCTCAGGAGTTCTACCAACCAGGAGTTTGATCACTCACTATGACATTCACTGACCACCAGGGGGCAGCGCAGAACGAAGGAAGGCCTGGCCGGCAGCTGGTAGCCGCTAGGGACCCTAACTGTGCACAAATTTCTCCTGCCTCTGAGGCAGCGTCCGACTGTGGCTTAGGCCCACTCCCCTCAAAGGCCTCTGGGCTCCACAGGCTCCTAGTCCGCTTGAGGGGGAACCTTTCAAAGAGATACCCACCCCGCCCAGCCTGGGGGCCGCCAGCCTGCGGAGGTGAGTCAGGTGTGGCCCATCTTCTTGATGAGTTTCCCCTCCTCACCCCGGAAGTGGTTCTCCAGGAAGCCACAGAGCTGAGGGTGCGCGCGGGTAGAACCAGGGCCTGTGGCTTCCATGGCGTCCTGAGTTCTGCCCACTCGTCCTGGGGAGGCTTCAGCACGTCCTGGAAGAGAATGCGGCCATTGCGCTGGTTTTGCAACTTTAAGAGCTCAGCGCCCTCGTGCTGCTTCTCCACCAACTCGCCCTCCAGAGCCACATCTTCACGGTGGAAATAGAAGCCCAGAGAGAGGTAGGTGTTGGGGCCGCAGATGTAGGCTGGCCAGGCGGTTGACCGCAGCCTCCACTGGGTGGAATAATTCTGACGAATTTGGGAACTCATGGTTGTTTAGCAATAAGGAGTTCAGGTAGAAAAATAAACAAACAAACAAAAACGGTGTGTTGGCTGGTCTCAGAGGTGGTCACTGGGTAAGATGTGGAGGCTGGAAGAAGGGGTGTCCCTGGTTCTGTTCAGTCCAAACACTGTTGACGCAAGAGACAGATCTGGGACCACTGAGGGCACCCAAGTCAGAGTATTTCTAATAGGTAAAAGGAAAGAAAGAAAAATGAATAGAGGAACAACAGGAAATAAAATAATACAAGAAGGAGAAAAAGCAAGAAATAAATGAAAGTGTTGGGGAAAGAATCAGATGGGTGTTTTAATTTCTTGTAATTTGGGACACTCTAACCCTTTCCCCAGTAGGTGGTGCTGGAGTATATGTATTTTAATCCAAAAAAGGCTGACTGGGTCCCTTTTCTCCACATACAAAAACAAAACCAAACAAAAAGAACCCACAACCAATCAAATACTGTGAGTTGAGCATTAAATTAAATGATATTTTCAGCCATATTATAAAAAAGAGACTGTTTGGAATGCGGTGCTGTTGTGAGGAAATGCTGGAATGCCAACATGCTTTACGATCCTCTCAGTACTTTCCCTCGGAGGAGGTTTACGTCCCTATTTGTAAGAGTTCCTTTCTGTGGCCACTTCATACGTGCAGAGAGTCCCAGTTCCACATAAAGAATGCAGCATCAAAGAAGCTGTATGAAGGCTCACTTCCCCAACATATTTCTCAGACTGACATGCAAAAATGGGAACAATAACATGTCAATGTAATATGCTTTTAGTGAAAAACACACAGACAGGCCCTGGCCCATGATCTCAGTTGGTGGAGCATTAGCCTGTGCGGGGAGAGGTTTCAGGTTCCATTCCAGGTCAGGGCACATGCCTGGGTTGCCGGCTCGATCCCCAGTAGGGGGCGACATTTCTCTTCTCAATGACCTTTCCCTCTCCCTCTCTCTCTCTAAAATCAATAAAAACATATTAAAAAACAAAAACAAAACACGAACAGTTAAAAAACAAACTTTTACATGTCTCAACTAATTAGCACAATTATACCTCCCCAAGAAACTGAAGTCCTGACAGAACTAACAGCCATTCCATTTCTGCCCAGTTTAGTCTCCAAGAAACACTGATTCATTAAAGTGTCATCTGTGTGTAATCCATGATGCTACAAAATAGACTTTCTAGTATGTTGAGAAATGATTGCAATTGCCAGTACAATAACTTTAATTATCAATGAATATTTGACTGGCATTTATAAAAAGTAAACATAACTCTCTACTGGTTTCTTATCAAAAGCAACATTCATCTCCCTATATTGTTCCTGGCAAGGTCTTTCCATCTCAGTCTCATCTGCCTCTGGAAGTCAAGAGATGATTTCATTTCTTGAATGTCATGAAGGCTACAGCTGGGTAAAGGGTTTAGAAAGATTGGCAGGGAACATAAGCATCTGCACGTGTAGCATAGCATAATTTTTAAATAAATGTGTGGGGACATTTGTAATTTGAATTTCCTTTCTTCTTCCAGTTTCAGATTTCAGGAATGAAACAACGTGATTGTACACTAATAAGATTATGAAGGTTAGGCCACTGTTGGAGGATTAGGGCACGCCTCAGTCACCCACAAATTGGCTGGTATGTTAGTGCTGGGCCTTTTCCTCCTTCATCAGGTATTTCTGGTTATGAGGGAAGGGTACCCCTGTAAAAGCTGTGAGACAGCATAATGGATTGAGATATTAATTTGTCTTTTGTCCTCAACGCACTTTTTCCCACTTCACTGTTGCACTGTCTTGCCTACTAGGCTTTTGCTATAGGACAGGAAAGATCATTGTTTTCCTGGTATTACTGGAAGGAATTATGCCTGGAAGGAGAAAAGGAGATAAGCACTTTGTGGGAAAGAGGAGGAGGGTGGGAAGGCATCCTCCAGGAAATTGGGAATGGGAAGGAAGATCTGGAAATTTCCCAGCAGAAACTTAAGGATCTCAGATTTCACTAACCCTTAGAAGCCAAGACAGGGCATCTCAGAGGTAACCAACCGAATGAGGAAAAGATCAACGGGCTTCCCAGAATGCCTTGTTTTTCATAAGACAGATGTGAGTGAGAGAGGACCCAAATAGATTCCGAATGAATTATCATGGATTGGACCTCAGAGAAACATTTACGTTTATTTTTAAAGTAAATATTCTTTCCGAGATTATGGAGTAAGATTTATATTTTAGTTCAAGTTTCGTTTCCCATTTTGAGATTTATTATTAATGTAACTAACTATCCCTCTCAACAAAGGAAAATAATGTTTCAAAGAAAATAAAAAATGCGAGGAGAGGAAATAAAAACAACTCTTTTTTTAATGTTCTTGCCTGGGGAAACATACTGACTAGACTGCAGCCTTGGGCAAACAACGGCCCGCGGGCCAGATCCGGCTGTTCTATCGGTTCTCTTGCTCTCCCCTCCGCTCCTTTACTTTGAATTTATATTAGTTCACACAAACACTCCATCCATGCTTTTGTTCCGGCCCTCCGGTCCAGTTTAAGAACCCATTGTGGCCCTCGAGTCAAAAAGTTTGCCCATCCCTGGACTCGAGGGTCAAATGAGAAAATAAAAATTCGAGTAAGTATCATTATTGTGTAACAAACCGATTCTTGTGAGCTGGGAATTGGAGAGGAGTAGAATCTGTGGGTTTTCTTCTTCTTGTTACCTGCATGTGTGCACTGCACCGAGTCAGGTTTGGGCTCTTATAATGTGAATCAAGAAACACCCTCATAGCTGAACGACGATGCCATGAAATAGAGAAGTTAGCATTTGCAACTTCCTGTGTCAGGGTAACAAGGAGGTGACGAATAAGAATGGAGATAAGAACCTACTCCTTTAGCTCCCCAAACCTGCCTTATTTCAGTTCCGTAGACAAAGAAGGTGTGTGTAGCTTGTGGTCGAAATTCTCAGTGGTTAACTTTTTCTTCTTTCATTCTGCCTCAACTAGAGCTAAGGCCAAACAGGCAATTACTTTCGCTATCTCCTTTTTAAAGGAAAGGCAGGTTTTTTCCCTTGAGGTTTGCCCCTTGAAGAACCCCAGCGTTATTCTACTGCGGTCCTCCCTCCCACCCTGTTCGGGTCTCAGACTTTGTTTCGTGCCCCAAGAGCGGTTGCAGTACCCACCTCTCTGGATTGCTTTCTCATCGTGTCAAGACTCTCCTCACTTCTCATGCTTGAAAAAGATGATTGTTAAATCGTGTTGACATTTTTTAATGTGCCTCACCAAAAAAAGATTTTTCTGAATACCAAATCGGCTATCTTGATCCTGCTTTCCATTAAACACACTTGAGTCAGCCTTTTGCCCACATCCCTACACCAAAACTAACATTCAAAGATAATTTTCAGAAAAAAAGTAAAATCTTGACTCTTATATAATATAAAATGAATACATGATAAAGAATGCATTTTATTCATATGAGATGTTAGACAACAAACTTCAACCGAGGCAATTTAAAGATCTAATTTACTGTACTAAGGCAGTGGTCGGCAAACTCATTAGTCAACAGAGCCAAATATCAACAGTACAACGATTGAAATTTCTTTTGAGAGCCAAATTTTTTAAACTTAAACTTCTTCTAACGCCACTTCTTCAAAATAGACTCGCCCAGGCCGTGGTATTTTGTGGAAGAGCCACACTCAAGGGGCCAAAGAGCCGCATGTGGCTCGCGAGCCACCGTTTGTCGACCACGGCACTAAGGGACTCATGAATCAGGCAGCTCCAATCCAGCAACCAGAAGGGTATTCCCAAGGTGTTAGTCCTTAAGGGCCATCTGTAAGCTTCCTGCCACATGAGAACAAAAGACCAGGAAAACTTGCTAGATACCAGGAATCAGACCATGTAAGGAATGGAAACTGTCCTGAAGACACCTGATTGCACACCTGCATTCCATCCTCATCCATCCTCATTCCATCCTCACTCCATCCACATTCCAAGCCCATGGACTCAGCCCCCAGATCCACTGAGGACAAGAGCTTCCCGCTAGTGACTGCAAATGAGGATGAAATTCCAGCTCCTGCGTGCTGCCATCACCCACCCAATGTCCGCTTGCCTCGATTCTATGCAAAAGATATCCCATCCCCCACCACCTCTCCTTAAACAAATGTAATGTTTCATCCACAGTCTGAGATGGCTATCAGCCTGCCCATGTACCACCATGTTAACCTTTCACAAGAGTTGTCCAAAACGTAAGGTTTTTATAGGAAGAAGGATGGGACAAGATAAAATATTATTTTCAGACCAAGACATCTTTTGAGGCGAAGGGAATAGCAAGACCTTTTTTTTTTTTTTTACTAATAAAATATTGTTTTATTGTTTGAAGTATTACAAATAGTAGTACATATGTCTCCTTTTTTTTCCCCAGTGACCTCCCCCCAGCCTCCTCTGCCCCCCAGTACATGCCTTTACCTGCCCCCCCCCCCCCGCACCAGTGTCTTGTATCCATTGGTTATACTAATATACATGCGTACAAGTCCTTCGGTTGATCTCTTACAGCGCCCCCCCCCCCCCCCCGCTCCAACCTCCCCTGCCCTCCCACTGTAGTTTGACAGTCTGTTCAATGCTTCTTTGCCTCTGTATCTATTTTTCCCCCGTTTCTTTCCTTTAAAAAATCTATGGCAAGACCTTTTATCGTGCAGATTGCCTCTTCTTTCTATGGTGAGGTGCCAGAATGGGTGATTAAAATTACATTTTGGGGATAGAAATAGCAATTAGCCTCAGGTATTAAATGGAGCTTTAGTATCATGGGCTTTAGCACCAGTGACACCATTTGGGTGTCTCTAGTTTTCTCTTAAACAGAGAGAACCAAGAATATATTATAACCGGTTCAAAGAAAAGCCAAAACACACATTTCTATGGAATAAAGGAATGTTGCAATAGAGAATTCTAATATCATAATTTTGTGACCAAACATATGGGACCTTCTTCAGTCTGGTCTCTGACCCTGCTCTAGAGATTAAACCGTTTTGCAGTTTAAACTCTTACCCTATCTACCTGAAGAACTACATTCTTTGTGTTGTCCGTTTCACTCCAAAACTTGTCTTACTAGTTTATTTTGCAGACTCCCAGGGAAACTGAGGAATTGGCCCCTGCCTGCAATCCCCCTTCCCTCCTGACCGTGTCTTATCACTTCAACTGTTGGCCACATCCAGTAGATGCCAAAATTTCTGTTCGGGTCTGAGTTCCAACCTCTCAAAATCAAAAAATGAATTTGCGGACAAATATGATAGGCGGAAGTAAAGTTTAGTGAGAGAAGCCAGTCCTGGCAAAGGTGCAGCTGGGGTTCCAGGAGCAGGCCAGTGTCCAGAGCTCCCATTTCCTATTGCAGTTAGATGGAGTTCAGCAGCCACGCTAATTAAAGCCCATTAGTCCATGTGTGCAGTCCCGCAGGCCATCAGCCACGGTAACCAGGAACCCAGTGCACCAGAGAGAGGGAGAGAGAAAAAAACAGCGTGCCTTAATAGCTCCTGATTGGTCCTTTCAAAGAATTCTGCCTTAGTAACATTCTTGAGATTGGTTATACATCTCACTACCTTGTGATTAGTTCTCAGCAAGCTGCCTGTCTTAGTAACATCCATACATTTTATTATTTTATTTAAAAAAAAATCTTTATTGCTGAAAGTATTACATATCCCCTCTTTTTACCCCATTGACCACACTGCAGCCCACCTCTGCCCCAGGCCTTCATTTTAAAGCTCCAGGCTCCAGTACGTGCCTTTCTTTCTTCCCCCTCCCTCCGCTCCCCCACCCAGCTGGGTCTAGTTCTAGGTCATTTTGTTAGTCTCTGTGGTTTTTCTCAGAACAGGTGTGGTCAGCAAGTGGTGTTCTGCCTGCATCTGCAGCGCTCCACTTCCCAGCCTCCATAATCCTGTCCCTCTCTACCTAGCCCTCTTCTATATCCTCATGGTGACTCTCCCTGCTGACCAGAAGTCAAACAAAACTACCCATTGTTCTCATCTCACAACCCCAGTTCCTGACCACCGAGTCAGCAGAACCCTCAAAATCCAGTTACTCCCACCAATGAATAATGAATAATGCAAGTTTATGGTCTTGTTTTCCCAGCAACTCCACCTCACAACTCTTGCCTTTAAACGCTTTCCATGTCCTTCCTACCCTAGAGTGAGTCTTCAGTTCATGCCAAAAAGGCTACTCATTCTCCAATTTGCAAATCATATTATAATAAAACTCTCTTTCATTTCTCAGAAAAGTCCTGTTGAACTTTCATTTTCAATGGAGACAAAACTGTTTTTTTCCATAACCCATTAAGTCACTAACAAACTAGACAGTAAATGTCAATTAAATGCTGCCAGGCAAGTCAGAATTTACTTATTAGTTACCTACATTTACGAAGAGTTGCAACATAGCTCAAATACAATGAACTAACTGTACTAAAATCTAATAACCCAGAAGGTCAGGAAATGCAGTTGTCTACTGAAACACATTTTTTTCTATACTAATCTCTTCAAGGTTATTTAATAACTTCTTAAAAATTTAATGTCATTTCTCAGTAATCATCTTGCTACCATTATTAAAAGTTTTGACATAACTAATGACTCACTACTTTAAAAAATTCTTTGCTGTCTCCTTTGCTGATTCATTTTTATTATTTTAATAAACTCTTCTCTATCTATACTCATTGCCTAGGTAATTTCACCTAGTTCCAAGGGTTTAAATAGCAACTACCTACTTAAAATTCCTAATATTACAACTTCAGTTCATTTTCTCCTTTGTACTTTTGACATACATTTTAAAAATTCACATCTACTGTCAATTTGCTGTTTTATAACTGTGTTATCCAAAATTGAACTTTGATTTCTTTCAATCTATCCCTTT
Source organism: Plecotus auritus (assembly GCF_963455305.1). NCBI lineage: Eukaryota > Metazoa > Chordata > Mammalia > Chiroptera > Vespertilionidae > Plecotus > Plecotus auritus. The sequence goes on along the minus strand of NC_137776.1, from coordinate 143,357,746 downwards.
TTATACACACACACACACACACACACACACACACACATTCACGCACACACATCTTCTTGCAGTTCTATTTACTCAACCCAAGTCTGTAGAGCAGTGATTTTCAACCTTTTCATCTCATGGCACACACAAACTAATTACTAAAATTCTTCAGGACACCAAAGAATACATTCTATATTTTTTGCTGATCTGACAAAAAAATATAGGTATAATTTTGATTCATTCACACTGGATGGTTATTGTTATGTTGGCTGTTGTCACTTTTTTATTTGACAGTCTACAGGAAAAGAGGTCAGTGCCCCTGACTAAATAGTCAGGTTTTGTACGTTTCACAGATTCTTGCTGCACACCAGTTAAAAATTGCTGCTATAGAGTCATCTTGAATCTCTCCCAGTGTCCTCTAGGCCCAGTCCTCACCCTTCTATACTGTGATTCATGACAATGAATGCTGACCTGTAGTAAATAAATCAAGGTTCTCCCTGTCCTTTGTCTTGCAGTTGGTCCCAGTTAATGGGGAACCTTTGCTGAAGATTGGAGGGAGGGAGGAGAAGGAAGTCAAAGTATTGTTCCCCTTGTCTATGTCCTTATGGGGTAGCTTTGGGCTGGGTGCTTTCCTTAAGGCTGGTCTTAATTTCACTGAACGCAGGTTTTTGTTTTTATATACTAAACTTTCAACTTCCAAATTTGAATACCTACATTTTCTCTTCATTCTTCGGGGCATGGTACTATTCTGCGGGGTTCCTTATACCTTGCCCATATCTTTCTAAATAATTCTTTTATTAAAAATACCTCTAATTATCTTAATTTAATGTACCATATCTTTTCTGATGGGACACTGACTGATACAAGCCATCTATTTCACATCCAGCTCTTTTCTTCTATTTTCAAAATATATCCGGAGTTTAAGCACTTCTCACTGGAAGTTCCCTGGTCCACCACCATTATCTCTCTTTTGGTTTTGCCCTACAATTCGAAAAACCAGAAAAGTGTGCTAGAGAAAATGTGTAATTGTCTGTTGAAACGCAATCGTTATTTTTTCCTACACTGATTTTGTCAGACATTAATGACATCTGCACTGAAAAATTCAACGTTATTGTGCAAGTGTGTAATAGCCCTTTATACTTGCCCTTCTACAGTCTGTTCTCATACACAAACACAGTATCTTTTAAAGCAAATATCATATCCCTCGTGATCAAGTTCCCTGACACCTTTCTTCTTTCTCTTCTGGATCCTCATTCTACTTCAGCCCTCCTGGCCTTCTTGCTGCTCCTTTAATACACTTAGCATATTCTTGCCTTAAGGTCTCTTGACTTGTCTGGAATCTGCTTCCCTTTGATATCTGTTTAGTCCCTTCTTCACTACAACTCTCTGCATGAGAGTCACCTTTTCAAGGGGGACTTCCTTTAATATTATACAAAAGAGCATCCTCAGCCCTCTCCACTGTTAGTTGCCACCCTCCTTACTCTACTGCTCTTTACTCTAATTCTTACCACCACCACTTGACATATATCTAAGTTCCATGAGAGCAAGATTTTGGCTATTTTTTCTGACATTGTGTCTGCTTTGTCTGGAAAGTGCCTGGACCATAGTCACAATTAATGAAGTAAAATGTATGAACAAATAAGGGAATTACCAAATGATACAGAAATTATGTTTTGAAACCCTGAGTGATAAGTCCTAATCCTATTTGAGTCTCAACCATTTTCCAGCAGAAAGCAAAGGCGTCCCCTAAATATAATCTCAAATATAGTCATTTATTTGAAAGCTGTGGATCGGTCTCAGTGCCATTTTAAAAGTGAAACACAAACAAAATATGAGTTGTGCAATGATTTGCCAGGAAGCCAATAATGAAAAAATAAGTCAGCTGAATAAACAAGATGGATAGAAAAGAAACCTCAGAACACCATAGTGGATTCAGGCAATGTTTTCTTTAAGTGAAAGAGCATAATTATGGTATCGATATTATAATTAGTGTTGATTTTTAATTAATAAAATTTTCTTGAATAAAATTGTGATTGTCAAGTGAATTTCTAAATTCTACACTAGAAGGGAAATATTAATATATCAAATTTATATTGTACAGGCAATAAAAGATAGATATGCTTCATCATCATTTCACAAAACTGGATTACTTTATATTTACAATTTTGCACTTAGAGTCCCCCTATTTTTTATTGTATTAGTATCTCTTAAAACTCAACTCTTAAATGAAGCAATCCCAGCTTCAGCCTACACATTTTTGATAACATTTAAGCACACTTTTAGGTTCAATTCTACATTAATTTTTTTCTCATGATAGTAGCAGAGTGTAACCTGGAATTTTTCTGGAGATTCCCAGCATCAGTATTAGCTGAGAGAGTCCAATTCAAATTTCCATATCCACCTTATTTAATAAAAAAAAAGAAAAAGAAGATCTACTTAAATCAAATGGAAATAGGAGAAATGGTGAGTATCCCTTCTCAGTAGCTCCTGAAAAATCCTAAGATTAATTCTGACTGGACACCTGCTGAAAATCAATAGCTTTTTCTCTACCCTAATAATAATAAATTTGAAACTAAAGTGGAAAGGACATATCCATCTATAATAGAGATAAAACAATACAATTCTGAGAACAAAATATAGCAAGAGTAGTATAAGACATAGAAGTTAAGTTATGAAACCCAAATGAAGTATATAAAGTGATTCTGGAATGTATATGAATCTCTAAGAATAGCCAAAAATTTATGAACATTGAATAAGAACAATTAAGAAGGTTAAGTAGGAGACTTCTAAATAGTAAGATAACAATAAAGTCACTATAGTCAAAAGTGTATGATATTGGCACAGAACTAGATAAATAATTAGTCACATATGGTTGAGCACCCACAGAAAGATCATTACGTGGAGGAGGGTAATCTAACAGTGAAAAAAAGTGGTTAGTTTAATAAAGTGTTGATATGATTGATTATCCATCCAGAAGCAAATGGAATTGGATCTCTATCATTTATTTATAAGAAAAACTAGAGGTCCAGTGCACGAATTTGTGCACAGATGGGGTCCAGCCGGCCGGCCCTAATCGGGCCGATTGGGCCAAGCCAGTTAGGGGGAGGGGCCGGCCAACCTCCCATGGCCCCTCCCCCGGTCAAACTCCAGGTCAAACTCACAGTCGAGGGGACAATTTGCATATTAGCCTTTTAATATATAGGATATTGAAAGAAAATGTAAGAGGCCATTTGTAGAAATCCAGGGTGGGACTTTCCTAAGTATGACAGGAATCTCAAAAACCATGAAGGAAAAAAACTAGATATATTTGGCAACTTAAAAATTACATATATTTGCATGGCAAAAGATACTATAAACAAAATGATGTTACAAATTCAAATGTGTCTATAAATTAAGTGTAGAAAAGATTTTATTTTTCTTAGAGACTAGTTATTAAAGGATCATTGTATATAAAATCCACTTTTGGCGTTTATAACAGCTGAAAGAGGAATTTCAAACTTTCTCAATAAAAAATTAGAAGAATTTTACTGTTAAAACTTAAGATTTTGGAGAAACCAAGATGGCGGCATAGGTAAACACCTAAACTGCTGCCTTGCACAACAATTTCAAAACTACAACTAAAAGACAGAACAGACACCATCCAGAACCACAGGAAAGCAGGCTGAGTGAAAATTCTACAACTAGAAGGAAGGAGAAAAGCTCACAGAGAATTGGAGGTACGGCAAAGGGGCTTTGTGCGCACAGAGAGGAAGGGCAGCTGAGAGCCTGGCTGACTTCCTCTGGCGGAAGGGGGAAGGAAGCCTCCGACCGCACTGAACCCCAGTTCTGACTGCACTGAACCCCAGTTCTGGGCGAACCCCTGGGGACCCACGCTCTTACGGGGGGAGTCTGGACTCTCGGGCGGAGACTCGAGCTGGGAAAGGCAGAAGTCTGAAGGCGCACGCGGGCCAGTGCGCACAAAGGCTGTGGAGGTTGCCATAGGCTTTCCCTAGTGGAAGGGAGTCAGAGGATCCTGACTTCACTGAGCCCCAGTTCTGACTGCAGTGAACCCCGGTTCCAGGCGAGCCCCTGGGGACACACGCTCTTGTGGGGGGAGTCTGGACTCTCGGGCGGAGACTCGGGAGCCGGGGAAGGCGGAGGACTGAAAGTGCACACGCGCGCGCCGGTGCGCACAAAGGCTGCGGGGGTTGCCACAGGCTTTCCCTAGTGGAGGGGAGTCAGAGGATTCTGACTGCACTGAGCCCCAGTTCTGACTGCAGTGAACCCCAGTTCCAGGCGAGCCCCTGGGGACCCACGCTCTTGTGGGGGGAGTCTGGACTCTCGGGCGGAGACTCGGGAGCCGGGGAAGGCGGAGGACTGAAAGCGCGCCCGCGCCGGTGCGCACAAGGGCTGCGGAGGTTGCCGCGGGCTTTCCCTGGTGGAGGGGAGTCAGAGGCTCCTGACGGCACTGTGCCCCAGTTCTGACTGCAGTGAACCCCGGTTCCAGGCGAGCCCCTGGGGACCCACGCTCTTGTGGGGGGAGTCTGGACTCTCAGGCGGAGACTCGAGCTGGGGAAGGCGGAGGACTGAAAGCGCATGTGCGCGCAGGGGCGGGGCTGACAGGAAGCCAAGACTGAGGCTCCACCCCATCCAAGCTGAGCACAGAGGCTATTGCAATTTGGCAAGTCTAATCCTATAGGGCTGTCTCCAGCACCGGGCTTCTCCCAGCATAGACACAGCTGATCCTTACAGCCAACTGACCCGGAGGTCAATTCTTCCCAGTGATACCAACAACAATAAAGACTTAATTACAACAAGGCTGTACACACAGTCCACAAAGGGGTGCACCAAGAGTGTCCACCTCAGGTTAACTGGGGAAGCAGACCCACTGGGCCATATTGGAAACCTAGCACAAATATCTACCTTACCAACTCAGGGAATCAGTGAAAATGCGGGGTCAAAGAATCAGATCACAAACGAAAGAAATGGAGGAAAACAAACGACTGGATATAGAATTCAAAACCACCGTTATAAGACTTTTTAAGAATATCCTAGAAAAGGCCGATAAATATAACGAGACCCTCGAAGATATGAAAAAGGACCAACTAGGAATTAAACATACACTGACTGAAATAAAAAATATTATACAGAGACCCAGAAACAGAATAGAGGAACACAAGAATCAAGTCAAAGAATTGAAATACAAAGAAGCAAAAAACACTCAACCGAAAAAGCAAAAAGCAAAAAAAAAAATACAAAAAGTTGAAGATAATGTAAGAAGACTCTGGGACAACTTCAAGCGTACCAACATCAGAATTATGGGGGTGCCAGAAGAAGAGAGAGAGCAAGATACTGAAAACCTATTTGAAGAAATAATGACTGAAAACTTCCCCCACCTGGTGAAAGAAATAGACTTACAAGTCCAGGAAGCCCACAGAACCCCAAACAAAAGGAATCCAAAGAGGACCACACCAAGACACATCATAATTAAAATGCCAAGAGCAAAAGACAAAGAGAGAATATTAAAATCAGCAAGAGAAAAACAGTTAATTACCTACAAGGGAGCACCCATACGACTGTCAGCTGACTTCTCAACAGAAACTATGCAGGCCAGACGGGAGTGGCAAGAAATTTTCAATGTGATGAATAGCAAGAACCTACAACCAAGATTACTCTACCCAGCAAAGCTATCATTCAGAATTGAAGGGCAGATAAAGAGCTTCACAGATAAGAAAAAGCTGAAGGAGTTCATCACCACCAAACCAGTATTATATGAAATGCTGAAAGGTATTCTTAAAGAAGAGGAAGAAGAAAAAAGTAAAGAGAAAAATTATGAACAACAAATACATATCTATCAACAAGCGAACCTAAAAATCAAGTGAATTAAAAACCTGAGGAGCAGAATAATCTGGTGAATATAATAGAATCAGGGGCATAGAAAGGGAGTGGACTGATAATTCTCAGGGGGAAAGGGGTATGGGGGGTTCATGAAGAGAATGGACAAAAATCATACACCTATGGATGAGGACATTGGGGGGGAGGTAAGGGCAGAAGGTGGGGTGGGAAAGGGGTGGAGGGGAGCTATGGGGGGAAAAAGGAGAAATAATTGTAATAATCTGAATAAAGATTTATTTAAAAAAAAAAAACTTAAGATTTTTTTATTGCCAGGAATACCTTGTGAATATTACTCTAATTCTTTATTTTAATATGAATAAATAATGAACAGAATGGTATTAGTTGAAAAATACATAGAGTGAAATAGAGCAAATGAAACACAAAAGCAATGGAAAATAATAAATAAGATTTCAAAGTGTTCTCCCCAAGATTTTATCTTCTCCTCAGAAAAGCAAAAGTTTGGAAGGGTCAAGAGACTTACACTTTTGACCAAGAAGGAATTCTAGAAATGTGATAATTAGAGAGAACATCCTGTTTTTTAATCTCAGCTGTTGTAATGAAAAGCTGTTGAATTCTGAAAATAAAATAAAAATAAAAGACATACACCACAAGACAAACAGATATAAATAACCACTTCTAGATCACTCCTAAGTTATGAACAAAAACATAGACATTGTAATAACTGGGATATATTTTGAAGGCAAAAATTGTTTTAATTAATAGAGAAAATTCTATAGCGTTATCTTCCCAAGAAATTAGAAAAAGATTGTCTTGGCAAAAGCTGCTTTCTCAGGAGGCCATGGTAACTGTGAGGTAAGATCATTTGTAGTATTTGAGGGGAGAGAGCAGAGGGCCATGGTAACTGTGAGGTAAGATCATTTGTAGTATTTGAGGGGAGAGAGCAGAGGGCCATGGTAACTGTGAGGTAAGATCATTTGTAGTATTTGAGGGGAGAGAGCAGAGGGTTGGGAGATCACCCACTTTTGAAGGACTTTGGTGGACGAATGCACTGGGTCTGTCCTAGATTCATTTCATTAAGAGTGAATGAGCTAAGTAACATTGCCAAAAACAAGTTCACTTGAGGTAACAGGCCAGGGATGTTTCTGACCATCTGTCTCTTTAATGAGGGCATGTTTGCCATCACAGCGGCTAAAACAAAAATGCAGAAAATACCAGCCATTGAAAAGGATGTGAAAAAACAAAGAACTCTTTTACCTTGCTTGTGAAATTATCAATTGGTACAGCCATGCTGAAAAACCAGTTGGAAGTTCTAAAGTTAAACACGTGACTGTTTCATGACTCAGCAATTCCAGTTTGACACTGATATGGCTAACAGAAAGATGGACATACATTCACCAAAAAAATGGGCACTGGAATGTTCATAAGCAGCACAATGAGAATGAATGAAATATAATTATGCACAATGTGGATAAATCTTGCAAGTACAATGTGTTACAAAAGAAGTCAAGCACAAAAGAGTACATACTGTTTCATTCCCTTATTTAAAATTCAAAACAGACCAAACTATGGCCTCGGACGTCAGGAAAACAGTCATCCTTGGGGCACAGAGATTGGAGACTGAAAGTGGTCATGAAAAGATGGGGGATAGGCGGGTTATGGGATGTTGATGGTGTTCAGTTGGTAAAAATTCGTTTTAAACTTCTATTTTGTGCACGTTTCTGTATGTATATTTTAATAAAAAGCTCCACCACCAACTTTTGTCTGTAGGATAGAGCAGAAAGCAGTGGGAAGGAGCAGAGAGCAAGTTAACTTTCTTTAAATGGAGGGAAGATTTATACAAATTTTTAACTAAAAAGCAAACAGCAGCTGTTCATATCTAAAATAATTGGGTTCATATCTATCTTGCCCAATAGCCTGGGGAAAACACCACCTTTGATTCTTATTTCAAAACCAAAGGCCATTATTGCTCTTGTTCCAAAGAACAGTTTTCATATACTTGACTCCCTTTCCCAATTTGCTGCAATAAGTAGAGTAAAAATACTAACGAAAAAGAGATCATCTTTTAAAACCACTTCACTGCCCAAAGCGACTTAAACTTTGGAAAAGCCTTTATACACAATACTGTTCCGTTGCCCACAGAAGCCTGATGAAGTGGATTGCCAATAAATATTTTCAGTGGGAATGAGTCATCTGAGTACATGTTGAATGACTTTACATTCCAAACACTACAGAAGCTAAGCAAGCACTGCTGAGACCTTCTGTCCTCTGGTGTCAAACTCTCTGCCCAAGGCACTGAATTTCTTAACTGCTCTGCTCTCACCTCCTCTGAGATGGCAGAACCCGTTGGGAATTCCAGACCACTGAAAGTCAAAGGTCAGGCAGAACAGTAAGAGACCTGAAACCCAGTGAAGACCACTGAGTATGGAATGCTAGAAAATAGTACAAAACAGGCCAAGGTTAAATTCTTTTCAGCGGAGTGATCTTGGCTATATTATTTCTCTTTCTGAGCCTCCTTTTCTGTAAAAAGATATTCATCCCTAGTCCATGGTTTGTGTCAAAAATTAATCATTTCAAAATGCCTACTACATTGCCTGACACACAGAAGATATTCAAAGACTTTATGGCTTTTGTCTTTGGCAGTGAAACAGCAATACCTTGAGAGAACTACAACAAATCAAGATGAATGCTTGTTTCTCTAATTTTAGCATAACACAGGGAAGATAAAGAAGAATAAATAGCCCAGGTTTTGGAAAACAACAATGAATATCTGTTATAAGATCAGGCTTTTCCCCCATTAGGTCCTAAGATTAGCCCTGAATAAAGTTAAAGTTCTCATTTTGTCATCCTTGGTAAAGATGAATCCTACTAGGAAGTGAAGATCCAGGAGTTATACCTGGGGCCAGGGTCAGAAGCTAAACCGAATCTCTCTAGGACTGTGAGAAGGTTAGTTTGTTTCTTTGTTTTACTAGCCTCAGAGTTTGCAAAAGCTGGAGTGAACAGTTGCAATGGGGACTGGAACAGTGCTGTGGGTACAGGATGGAGGAACCACACCTGTTCACAGGGAGCGGATGAGGTCCTGGGACAGGGGGCCAGGCAGGAAATGACAGGACATGCAAGCCTTCTTCAAAATTACTACTCTCAGTTACACAATTGAAAAATAGGTAAATCCCTGAAACCCATCCTTGGGTGTACACATTACAGGGTGAAAACAGGGATCCCTTCTCTCCATCAGAGTGGCCAGAAGTGACAGCTGCCATTGGACAGCAAATGTTCCTGGTGAAGTCAGTGACAAGGTCAGCTGCTGTGTGTGTTGGCAAGATGAAGAGGTCAAGCTGGGAGAAGCAGTGACTTTTTGGGACACAACTGAGATCTTTCCCTTGGATAGTTTACTAAGTGCCTAGGGCAGTGGTTGGCAAACCGCGGCTCGCGAGCCACATGCAGCTCTTTGGCCCCTTGAGTGTGGCTCTTCCACAAAATACCACAGCCTGGGCGAGTCTATTTTGAAGAAGTGGTGTTAGAAGAAGTTTAAGTTTAAAAAATTTGGCTCTCAAAAGAAATTTCAATCGTTGTAACTGTTGATATTTGGCTCTGTTGACTAATGAGTTTGCCGACCACTGGCCTAGGGCACACTGGGGCGGTGGTCCTGGGGAGAGACTTAGGGGGCTAATTTCCAGCTGGAATCTGGTGCCATAATAATGTTAGTTAAGAAAAAAAAAGAAAAGAATGAAGGGCTGATTAGAGACCTGGAAGTTACAGTTTAAAGAAGTATGAGAAGATGGGACAGATTTTCAGCCTGAGATGTAGATAAGTTAAAAGTCAAAATACAAGCAGAGATGCCACACATACTATCCATATTAGAAAATCTCAGACACTTGCTTTTGCAAAGATTTCCTGCCCTTCCACTAGTCAGCCGTGGGCAAACTACGGCCCGCGGGCCAAATCTGGCCTGTTCGGCTGTTCTATCCGGCCCGTGGAGCCGAAAGAGCGGAGGGTTCTCTTGCTCTCCCCTCTGCTCCTTTACTTTGAATTTATATTAGTTCACACAAACACTCCATCCATGCTTTTGTTCCGGCCCTCCGGTCCAGTTTAAAAACCCATTGTGGCCCTCGAGTCAAAAAGTTTGCCCACCCCTGCACTAGATCCATTCGTTTAATCATTAATTAATTTCCACATTTACTGAACAACCATTTATGGATTTTCTGCTATGTGCCTGAAACAGTACTGAACACTGGAGATACGTGGGAAGCCGAACAGACTTGGCCCTGCATTTGTGGAGCTCGCAGGGAGTAGGGACATTCACATTAACATTATGAGTGAAACCAGGCACTGGGGCAGGGAAGGAGGGGGTGGTCAAGAGTCCATCAATGAGTACAACCCCAGTAGTAAATTTAGAAACAAATATCACTATAAAGCCTGAGAAAGATAAAATTATGTTTAGCAAAGGCATTTGGAAACATCAGCCACTCAGAAATACTTTTATTAAGATCCATTCCATTAATATGAGCATGTTAGAACTCAATCGTCTCACTTAGCTGGGAAATTCATTCATGTAACGTGTTTCTGTCCATAGGGGTAGCAGATAAGGCCAACAGTGTTGTGTACATGTGTGGAGTTTACTGTTGGTGAGGCCTGATAGTCATACTTAGTTCAAGTACATGGTAAACTGTTCTTTGTCAACAACATGATGAAGGGTGGAAGGAGACCTATCAACTTGTATGACTTTTATTTATTTAGGTTTTTTCAGTGTTAAAATGTGTCATAGAGAATCAGTTGCCTGTGTCCTGCATTTCCTTCATCTCTAAAGAGAAAGCCAGTGGTGCAGTCCTCACCGGGTATTTGCTTCTATAGCTTGTTAAGCCATAAAAAAGCTCTTTCAGCTATTTCTAATTCAAAGTATACACAGTTTTTTTGTTGGTTTAAACTATGAATCTTAGATTTTGTGGGGAAATGCTGTATGAAAATGAAAAATCATATTGTGTACCCACCCCTCTGGAGGCCTGGAATATCTGCAGATTTTATAGTCTAATTAATAATTATGTAGATAGTAAAATCCCCAAAGACCTCTTCTGCCTCTCAAAAATGCTTATGATTTCTTATTCTCTCATGTGGATTGATATCACACCGGAATCATAGGTTTAGCAGGAAAGAAGTTAGGGAATTGCAATGTGGGAATACATAAGTGCCTTTATAAATTTTGGTGCAACTTTTCTTCTTTGAAGAGCATCTCATTTGCATCATTCACCCAGTAATGTCTCTAGGCTGGTCTTGCCTGTATGATGTTACCAAGAGCCCCAGGGAACTGTAGCTACAAGGAGGACACTGAGTTATAAGTAGCCATATACACTTGTGTGTAGCAAGCTATCTAATTCCTATAGCTCTGTTTAGTTTTTGTACTTCATATACAATGACTTGAAGGACTTAATTCATGTTGGTTTATCACTGATGCACATATCCACATATTATCAACAGCTCTATAGTCACAATGCATTTTTTTTTGTGATTTCCAGCTGATAATTTAAAGTGTTTATGTTAATAGAAATTATTTTGATGTAATATTTTGGTACACTGCGTTGCTCCTGATTACATGTCATAAAATAAATTATCACTTCAGGATAACCAAATGCATGTAATTAAAAATAATTTATCTTTACATATTAAATGACAAAAAAAAAGTCATTCGTACTTTGCTTTTACACTTTTCCTATTTTATTCTTGTCCATGTTTCTAAAAAGACATATAATGCAAACTTGTGAATTGTACAAAAAGCCCAATAGTACACCATTTAATTATGCCTCAGCAGCATAGTAAAAGTGAAAATTAACATTTCACAATACAGTGTGTTAAAATAAAAGTACTCGATCATATATGCTTGCTGTTCAAAAAAGAAGAGGTTAGAAAAATCCAATTCTTTAAAGAAAATAACCAGATAAACAGAGGATTCTTGTAGTGTTCTAGTCATCCCATCATTGTTGAATAAACAGAAGATTTGACAGTTTCTTACTGAAAAAAAAAAAAAGACAAAAATAGTTTCTGTTTGACACACTGTCATGAGGATAATATAAATAATTTCAAAAGCTTTCACAAAAAAAGACAAAAACAACCCAATTTGTTTATTCCCAAGGATAATGTGAGTTTATTTATATTTGAAAAGAAAGACTAAGTCCCGACTGTAATCCTCAAAGTCTCTGAATTGTTTAAGTTTGCTTCTATTGCAGCAGGCGGGTCCGCATGGTCATTATCTAGAGCGAATCCCTCCGTTAAGGCCTCCCATTTAAATCAGACCCCAGACATGCTTTTCTCCACCAGCTGGATTTCTAAGTCCTTTAGCATGCAAACCCCCTTACAGCTTTTTTCTGGTTTTCACTGTTTCTGCTCCTTACATGCCTTAGCTCGCTAACATTTTCAATTAAAGAAGCACACACATAAGCTGGGTACTACACTGAAAGATATTTGTAAATAATTGCTATCTCTTCTTTCATATTATTGTGGGCTGCATTGTGCCCCTGTCCCCGCCCAGAATTCATTTGTTGAAATATCAACCCTCAGTATCTCAGAATGAAATTGTATTTGAATGTAAGGTCTCTAAAGAGATTAAGTTCAAATGAGGCTATAGGAGGAGACTGTAATATAATATGACTGGTGAACTTGTAAGATAAAGGACAGACACAAGGGGGGGTTGCACACAGAGAAAGGCCCTGTGAGGACATGATGAGAAGGTGGCCATCTGCAAAAGAAGAGAGGCCTGGAGAGAAACCAAGCCTGCCGACACCTCTAGGACTGTGAGCAAATACGTTTCTGTTGTTGAAGCCACTCACACTGTGGTATTTTGTTATAGCAGCCCTAGCACACTAATACACATATATATTTAGTATGTAGCAAAAAAAAAAACCCAAAAACAAAAAACTGATAGCATTATAAAAACATCAGTTTTCTCTGATGTTAAATCCTTAATACAGAAAACATAAGAGCTGATATAAAAATGGATTTTGAAGAAATTACTTCTTATGTCCTTTTCTCTACCTCTCTGAAACTAGCTCAGCTCGCCCAGCCAGCATGGCTCAGTGGTTGAGTATCAAGCTATGAACCAGGAGGTCATGGTTCCCGGTCAGGGCACATGCCTGGGTTGTGGGCTGGATCCCGAGTGGGGGGCATGCAAGAGACAGCCAATCAATGATTCTCTCTTATCACTGATGTTTCTTTCTTTCTTTCTTTCTTTTCTCTCTCTCTCTCTCTCTCTCTCTCTCTCTCTCTCTCTCTCTCTCTCTTCCTTCCTTTCTGAAATCAATAAAAATATATTTTAAAAAAATAAAACTAGCTCAGCTCATCTGTCTCCACCACAAAATGTTCTCTGCTTTTCTAGGCCACTCTAGCTCCCTTTTATGGACCTCTTGAGCACATATTCCCTAGACCACTGGGAAAATATATATTGAACATCAGAACCTTGTTCTTATTGTGAACCTTATATTTAAAACTATAAGAACATACCCGTCTATTTGAAGCTGGTGTAAAGAAAGAAGACAGGTCCTCCTAACCTCCTTGTCCAATCCTCCACTCACTTTTTCCTTCCTTTCTTGTTCACAGTGGCACCTGGGTCACCATCACATGAGACATAGGTTTAAAACTCCTGAGTGACATCACACTTTGTTATTATCTTAAAATATCCTTAGGAGACTTGATCTCTCATCTTAGAACTGAGGCTACACCACACTCTAAAAAAGACTTCCTATATTAGGATGATAGACAAAGAATTGAAATAATAGCATAACGTAGGGTGCAACCTTTAAATTGCTTATTAAATGAATATGAATCCCATAATATTTCTGACTTACATCAGAAAGCCGCCACCAGTCTGAGAATCTAGGATGCGCTACCAGTGGAGCGGGGCTCTGCTTGGAGCTGGTACGGTTTGGGCTTCATGGCCAAGCCGTACGTGGGCGTCAGGTCCAGCTCGGCCCTGGGGCATTTGTTCAGCTTGAGCTGTTGCAGAACCACGGCGATGAAAAGGAATACCTCATTCCGCGCAACATCTTCCCCCAGACACTTCCGGATTCCCATTCCAAATATCAGGACCTTGTCCACAAGACTTTTATTCAGTTCCCTGTTTTCATTTAGAAATCTCTCAGGACTAAATAAACTGGGATTATCCCAGATAGTTCTGTATAAAATAGACAAAAGTTACATTTTATAAAAGAATCATTTTATCATTTTGCCATTCTTGCCAACTTCCCCACAATAATTTTGTTTTGCATGAAAGGTTTATGTTTGGAATATCCTTTAGAAATTTTATACAAAATGTATGTGTAAATATTCATACATATGTACATATAGGTACATACATATAATTATAGAGGTATATCATTATTATGAATTTATGTATATACACTTTTTAAACTTATTGACAAGTTTAGTTACCTTAAAGAATTAGTACAATTTTTCTTAGTTTTCATTAAAATGACTTCTGCTTCATTAAATCATGAATAAAATACCTGGAAATTTATTTTAATTTTTTTAATGAAGAATTCTACAAAATTCTCATATGAATATTCCAAAATTTGGGTATAAATAAAAAGGAATAAATATTCAATCTCCTTTGCTTTAAGTGGTACCTCTCACTCCGGTACCAATAAGTTTAGGAAAAGGCCTTCGCTCATCCATCACGGAGCAGGCAGTTCACCTGACAGCAGCTCTGACTGAGGGCTGCTCACAGTCCCCGATTGCTGTGCATCTGGTGCTCTCTTCTCCCCCACCTCTTGTTTCAGGCACCACATCTGCCTTGTCCATGACAACTCCTGCTAGTACGTTTCCTAACACAACCTAAACCATACATCAGGGACCCACTTGACTTTACCAAGAAATGGGACTTTTTGTGTATTGATGTCATTCTCTTTCTAGCAGAAAATTTGTTTTCTTTCTGCACCAAAGGTCATAGACCTGAAGACCTACAAGTCATACTCAGTCCTCCAATAAATTTTGTTTGCTCTCATAATCTTTCAAAAACAATTCACTGCTGTGGACATTTAAACATCAGAAGACTCCACGTGAAAATTTCCATTTCCAAGTTCTGTCTTATTGAACAAGCTGACAATGCTGGGACAATGTCCTGCTTGTCTTCAGTTTACTGAGCTGAAAGAGGTAGAGCAGGTGACCTCTCCTCACTGCTCCAACAAGGGCAATTCTCTCTTTGTTGGTGGTTTCCACTGCTCAGTAGGTGCCTAAGTTTGTGAGCTTTGTTTAAGCTAAATCGGAGTAAGTTCCCCATGATATCAGTCTTGAATTACATACTCATTTAGTTTCAATAAGTGCCTCTATACAAACACTATTTCTTTGTAAGCACCTGTGTTAACACAGCTTGTTTGAACATTACTCAATATTCAATATAATCACAGGTTCTTAAGATACTGGAACACTTCAGGCACTTGGGATAGGGCTAACTGAGAACAAATGCCATTAAATTTACATTGACTATATTTTTCTTAAAGTGGGTTTTTTAATGCTTACTTTTATTTAGCATGAACACTGGATGTGAAGAGTGGAGGTGTCAACCTTTCTGACAATAAATTTTGCAGTGGGACAACCTATGCAGTGAATGTGCTATTAGGTACACAGGATAATCACCTCTCTCCCAAACAGCCTGGAGCATGAGACATCAGTCAGAGGAAATCTTGGGTAAAGACAATGAAGTTGTACAGAGTGCTCTGTATACGGCCCACTGAGTGCATAAGAATGCAATCTCTACCAGTTTACTGGAGACATTAAGCTCCAACCACATGGAGCATCCAATTTCCATTAATCAGGATATACACACTGCATGTGGGCCCTGTTTCTGCTACTTGCTGTACATGTGACTTTAGGCAATTCATTTCACCTGATTGAGTTTCTTCAGTTGTCAAATTGGGATCATGGTAGCACCATGCAGAGGGTTATTGTTGAGGTTCAGAGGAGGTACTTAAAGATTTTGTGCCCAACACACAGTAGGGTCTATAGATATTAGCTGCCATCATCATCATTCCCATCACTGCTAACACCACTACCATCATCTTCTTTTAAAATTGTGTGAGGTATCTTCATCCCTGCTCTCCCCTTTAAAGCTGAGATAGATGAGACTCGAGCTATATTTTATTTGCAAATATTTATTGAGTGGATAGTATGTACCAGGCATTGATCTAGGTGCTGAGGTAGAGGAAAACCAATCAAAAGAAAGAAAAATCCCTGTTTGGTCTTTCTAATTCTGTTGGGGGATTTTACGCTGCATTTCAAACATCAGCTGGCCATAACCCTGCAGAGGGTGAGCCTTTGAAGTCCTTGGCCCACACCTTTCCAGTAAACCCACTTTTGAAATTGAATTTGCCCTGAATGAATTTGTATTAAGATATCATCCTTCCTGCCTGGCTGGTGTGGATCAGTGGTTGAGTGTCCACCTATGAACCAGGAGGTCATGGTTCAATTCCGTGGGGTTGCAGGCTCAATCCCCAGTGGGTGGCGTGCAGGAGGCAGCCGATCAATCTATCTCTCCTTCTCCCTTCCTCTCTGAAATCAATAAAAATATATTTTAAAAAACACATATCACCCTTCCTATTATCAGTGAGAATAGAAAACTGAATTGTAATTTATTTCAAGAGAAATAGAAGTAATGAACTTTGGCTAAGAATGTGTATCTTTTCTTGATTAATAAATAGCAAACAAACAGCCAAACAAATTTAACCCCAAAAATAATTTTGGTGACTTACTCATCATGATTTACTTGATACATGTTAATAAAGGTGCACGTATTCCTGGGAATGAAATAGCCATTCAGAGTAGTGTCTGCTGTGGTACTGGGAAAGCAAAATACATCCTTATCATTACAGCACATCCTGTAATTCAAATAAGGTCCCCCCCGCAAACTGCTACCCACAATTAACAGACTATATTTATTGTCTTTTTAAAAACTATAATGAAATGAAATCTTTATAAATCTTCATTCTTTCATTAATTGATACATCTTCCACCTATTGTCAAATTAGTAATTTATTCCTTTTCTTGTATTTGTGAAACATATTGAGCACTTAACATATTTAAGGCATTGCTATGAGCTAAAATCTCAGTGGAAAATTATTTCAGTATTTCTCCGACAAAGTTGCTTGTATGTAGACACATCAAATTATATCAGGAACCCTGGTTAGTGTGGCTTAGTTGGTTGGGCTTTGTCCTGTGTACCAAAAGGTTGCTGGTTCAATTCTCAGTCAGGGCACAAGCCTGTATTGTGGGCTCAATCCCCCGGTAGGGGACCTGCAGGAGGCAGCTGATCAATGATACACTCTTGCATGGATGTTTCTCTCTCTCCCTCTCCCTTTCTCTATCTCTAAAAAATCAAAAAAATATAGCAGGGAACTAAAAGGAAATTACAAAGCACTTTCTGTGTATCCAATGTGATTTGGCTTTTATCAATAAATTAAGAAAACAAATCCAAGGAACAATGGGATTGGAACTAGGAAATCTGAACTCTAGACACTGCTGACAGGGAACTACTGAAAAAAACTCATATCGACTCTATGATTTCATTTCCCAGCTGTGAAATGATATTATTTGTGTTGAATGATCTCTAAGTTGTCTTTAGACAAATAACCTATTTTCTAGTCCCATACTCAGTTATGCAAACTGTATACTTTTATCCTTAATACCTCTGTAATGATGCATGGATCATGGTATGTTTCCACATGGCACTGACTAACTGCCTAGATGGCCCCAACACTCACTTCTGCCCCAGAGGAGCAGCAGTGACATTTCAATTTGACGAGTTTGAGAGGAGATACTAAACACATTTGGCTTAGCTACTTCTGGGCTCTCTCTTCTGATGAACCAACCTGTAGAGAATGTACATTTCATCTATAATCACTAACGGCCTGAGCTTGGAGAAGCAGACTGCATTTCCAGGGGAGACTGCTGTTGTCCACCCTTGCCAGAGACTGGGGGGCAAAGTATGTCTAATTCAGGTGAGAAGTATGAGCAAACCTACTTGGTCCAGTTCTAGGCTGAAGGCACTACCTACTGCTGTGCCAAGAACCATAACTACATCGGCTTCCTGGAGTGAGAGATATCCCCACTTCCTCACTATTTAAGGATGGGAAGAGAAAAAGCATTGAGAATTTCATTTTTCTTTTAATTGTGTAGAATGGTAATAGTTCAAACTACCACAACTTTGGTTATCCACATTACTATTTAATAAAGCTTATCTACTTAATCTACACTGGCATGCATTTGTGCACTAGAGAGTGTGGTATGAGGTTCAGTAAACTTTCAAATATCTGTAAACAGAAACTCTGTTTAATCTATCTGTGGCAACACTGGCTTCCTGAGTCAATTGGCCAGCAAAATTCTAAGCTACTAAAAATGAAGCCACATCAGCAGGTGGCTAAGATAGCTCAGAGAAGTAGTTAAGTGAGTTTGTATGACACTTCGTGTCCAAACATATATTACGTTTGTATTATCCATTGTTTGGAACTTCCATAGCCTTCTTTCCCCTTAAATAGTACATATAAGATGAAAAATAGTGACATCATAGTTTAGTTATGAAAACATTCACAACATATGCTGTTTTTCTATGTAAAATTTTCATTAGAAAAGTTAAAAATAAAAAGAATTAAGATTTAAAAGAATAGCAAAATAATCCTGTCTAATAAAAGAGCAATATGCAAATTGACCATCACTCCAACACACAAGATGGCTGTCCCCATGTGGTCAAAGATGGCTGCCCCCATGTGGACACAAGATGGCCACCACAAGATGGCCAACAGGGGAGGGCAGTTGGGAGGAACCAGGCCTGCAAGGGAGGGCAGTTGTGGGTGATCAGGCCAGCAGAGGAGGGCAGTTGGGAGGGACCAGGCCTGCAAGGGAGGGCAGTTGGGGGTAATCAAGCCTGCAGGGGAGGGCAGTTAGGGGTGACCAGGCCGGCAGAGGAGGGAAGTTGGGGGCGACCGGGCCTGCAGGGAAGGGCAGTTGGGGGGGGATCCAGGACTGCAGGGGAGAGCAGTTGGGGGAGACCAGGCCTGCAGCAGAGGGCAGTTAGGGGTGACCAGGCCTGCAGGGGAGGGAAGATAGGGGTGACCAGGCCTGCAGGGGAGGGCAGTTAGGGGCAAAAAGGCTGGCAGGGGAGCAGTTAGGCATCAATCAGGCTGGCAGGGGAGTGGTTAGGGGGTGATCAGGCTGGCAGGCAGAAGCGGTTAGGGGCAATCAGGAAGGCAGGCAGGCGAGCAGTTGGGTGCCAGCAGTCCTGGGTTGTGAGAGGGATGTCCGACTGCCCGTTTAGGCCCAATCCTACTGGGATCAGGCCTAAACAGGCAGTCAGACATCCCTCGAGGGGTCCCAGATTGGAGAGGGTGCAGGCTGGGCTGAGGGACACCCCCCCCCAACCTGGGCACGAATTTCGTGCACCGGGCCTCTAGTACCAACATAATATGTATTTTTAAAGGACCTAAAGTATTCTAATGCCTTAGATTTCTCATTCCCCTCAACCTGCCATTGGTTGCTGTTTCAAAGGAGAATCTTTTGCTTACCAATGTGGAATAGTAAAAGGAATAAAGGAGGCATGTCTGAATACTTCATTTATGAAAGCTTCTGTGTAGGGTAACATTTTCCTGTCTTCAAATCTGGGTGGTTTTAGACCAATGTTTCCATCTGAAAGAAGAGGTGGTTTTTTAAAAACTTAATAATAAAAAAGATAATTGTAAGAATTATCTTTTTCATCTGAAAATATGTTACCAATTTCTTCTTGAATTTTGGCTTGAATTTCTGGATAGTGTATCAAATAAAGAAAGCTCCAGTATAGACATGTTGATACAGTTTCAAACCCTGAAAAAGAAATGAGACAAAATGCCATGAAGAAAATTATTAGCAAAATCTGTATCTTCAATTTGCTTCATATTTGAATATTATGAATCTAGAGAAAAGAATCTAAATATAACTGAAAATCAATAAACTCACAATAAAGTAATTATTATACATTAAAGTTTTTTTCAGAATATAGGCTTAACCTCTCATCTATTGGTATAGTCACTATCAGAACAGAAAACAATAAGGACTGGTGAGAATGTAGAAAATTGGAATTCTTATGCACTGCTGGTTGGAAGGTGAAATGGTATAGTCACTATGGAAAATAGTATGGAGGTTACTCAAAAAAATTAAAAGGAATTATCATATGATCCAGGGACCCCAATTCTAGGTATACAGAGTGAGATAACTATACAAAATGGCCTACATCAAAAGAAGAAAATACTCTAAACTGTAAGCAGTAGAGCACACACAAAAATTGCAATTAGACCTTATTTGCCTTACATATTGACAAATACATACCAGCTCCAAAGAGGTCATTCACAGTGCTTATGATTTCATCGTCATTTAAGGTGGCTGTTTTGGTAGTGGCATATTTTTTATGGCATGTATTAATCAGAGCATCAGTAATGTCTCGCATATGGTCCTGAGGAGATAATTCTTAGTATGATTATTGTCCCTACCTACATTTCATATCACATATGAATCTCATGTAATATGTAATGTAAAATGAACTCAATTCACTTAGGAATATAAAGACTATAGTAAACCATTTCAAAACTTGCAATTTTGCTTGTCACTGGTAATGCTCAATTTTAAAAGTATGTAGAATTTTTAAAAAGTTATCAAACTCAATTTTCTTCTTAAAATTTCTTTCAATAAATACAAAAGTACTTATGCTAGAAGCACATTTACAAAAATTAAAGATTAACTTACTATAGGGACATTGTTAGGCAATGAATACAATAAGAGGTTTCCAAGCCCATTCTAAGAATTTTACTGTAATCGCCATGCAGGAAGAGATGAGGCTGAAGTAGGTTAGGGAATAGGAAGAAAATTTATGACTTTATAAATTCTTTTACTTACTGTATTTTTTCTAAAATTCTGATGGGTACCTTGAAACAGATTGTTTGCTGTCTTTTCTTTCTCATTGGAAGGGTCTTAACTCCTTACACTTCTTCATTTGCTCAACTATCCACCTTTTCTTTTTAATTTTTTTTTCATGATGCCATCATCTCAGCAAATTGGCCTCCAAGAGCTAGGATTCTTTCTAGTACACACCTATTCCATGAGAGAAATTTACTCTTCTGTGGACCATCAAATTTGGCCAAAAAAGATTGAGTAGCCTCACAAAAGGTCCATTTCTGTCACCTCAAGAAATTTTCTATCTACATGTGTTTGATCTCAAAGTTCATTTCCATATAGTAAAAGGACTCAAATAGAAAAAGTGGGTAAATTGGAAGCTTCCTATACAATATTCTTTGTAATTATTAAAAACACTCTCTGAAAAAAGATATGCTGATACTTTTAAGACCTCATAATTTCAAGTGTAAAATGAAAGAGACAAAACCATTAGTTCATTTCTTCAAGGAACTCACCTACGTATTCACCATTCATCAGCCAACTACAGATTCATAATTCAAGTATGTACCTTATCCACACACTACGGAAATTACTAAGGTCTCAAAGAATTAAAAACTACTCTTAGGTCTCTACATGAGAACTAAATAATGCTGCCCTATGATCTCACTGACTGGAACTCACATTTCCTAATAGTTTTGATAAGGGTCATTATGGCAAAATTATAATGAAAAGAGCCAAGGAAGAATACATATAACTTTCTCGGTATTTGACACATCTCATCATTATCTTTTGCTTCTCAACAAATCCCTTGTTCTAGCATGAAATTAAATTCTTACCTTATCATACGTAGTAAGATGATCTTGTACATGTAGTGCAATAAACTCATTCAGGGCCCGATAAAACTCTCGAGGAGCATTTATAATCCGCAGTGGAAGGTAGCGAAAACATGGTATGAAATCAGCAGGATTAGTTGCACTGGAGGCCTTCAGTAAATCATCATTAGTTTTAACTATCCTAAGGAATTCCTCATCATTATGCTCATATCTCTTGCCAAAGCAAAGGGCACAGACAACATTGGCCACTGCACATGTGATGGCATTTCTGGGATCAAAGCTACCCTTCTTCAAAGTCAACTCTGCAAAGACCTTTACCAGCTCAGAAACTTCCTCAATGACATGTTCCTCAAGCAAGCAAGAGCAGGTGGAGGATTTTGCTTCTGCTTTAGAAAAAGTTCGTAAAGCATTGGACGCTATTTTCTTATGTAGCTTCCAACTCTCTCCATAATTGACTGAAAATGAAAAACTCTTTCCTTCTGCCAGAAAAGAAAATGTATGCATGTTAGGTCTGCCTGCAAAATGTTCTCCATCCTTGAGTAGTACTTGCTTCACCATTTCCATTCCATTCACCACTACGACAGGCACCATGCCAAGTTTGATGAGAAAGACGTCTCCATATTTCTTCCTCATCTCTATGAATGTAAGGAAAGGATGGTCTCCAAGCTGAAGAAGATTTCCTATGATGGGGAAGGACCATGGGCCAGGAGGAGATACCTGCTTTCTCCCCTTACTCATGAGTGCTCTCACAAAAACAAAAACTATCACCAAAATTATGAGAGAAGTAGTTACCTCTTCAGGAGTGATTGCCTTGTCCAATATCATTTTCAAAAATACATACCCTAAAATAGAAAAATATAAACCTTATTTTTGCCATGTTAAGCATAGACGAAGAGTCTTTCTCCCTTTGAACATTTAAATGAAAAAATACAGACTCTTTGTAGTGATTTGGAAACTATTCTTAAACAATGTACTAAGAGGGCAAAATCAAATCTTATAAAATGCATTGTACCTTTATTCCAATTCTATTATTTTTGAAATTCTAAACACCAGACCAAATCTTTTCATGTCAGTCATTGACATGATAGACAAGAGAAAAGGACAATTTTAGAAAGCACCCTAGTAGTTGAGAAAGGGATTGAAGCTATAGAAGTTGATCTCATGCTCATTATTAACTGATGATCTTCATCCTGTCACTTAATCTAAGTTTGTCCCAGGCTTCTTATCAAAGTATCCTACCCATGCATTCTTTCAACATACATTTATTGACATTTAGTGCCCCTCCCCGCAATGTCAGGCACTAAAAATACAAAATTTCACAGAATAATGAGGAAACTAAGTAAACAAATATAAAATTACAAAGTATAAAATGCTATAGAATTGAGTACAGAGTTGTCTGTCATTGTTTGAAGATCAAATTAAATAATTATTAAAAATAAGTGCTTAGTGAGTTACAGCCATTTAGTAGATATCTACTTGGTTGTCTGCCTAGCCTGTTCTTGGACTTCCTAGCCCACTTGTAAGCATGGCCTGTTGAAGCTATCCTTCTGCTCCAGAACTTGCCCATGTAGCCACTGGTGGTTGATCCAAGAATGGGCCACTGACCCAAAATGAACCTTCTTTAGGAATATGGAATTGGAACTGTGAAAGATCATCCTCTCTTTGGCAGCTATATCTATAAAATCTAAGTCTGAAGATATGATTTGGGGACCTTTAACCCAGTAGGAGGACATGAGAAACTCTGGAAGCAGATCTTAAAAATAAATGGAGTAGAAAGGAAAAGAAATTATAGACTGAGGGAGCTCTCATGACCTTGCATTCATGACTTTTTGTACTTCATGAGATCTTGTTCTTGGATTGAATTCTTTCCAGTTTAAACTAGCTACAATTTGTTTCTATTACTTCATCAAAGAGGGTCCTAACAAAAGAAAAAGTTTCATGAACATGAGAATATATTTGTTAACCATTGCATTTTATAGTAACTATAGAAGGAATAAAAAAAATTTTTCCTTAAGAGCATACATAACTAAACTGTTCACATTTCTCAAATTATTTATGGGACAAATAGGCAATATACTCGGACAATGTAAATGCCCGGTTCTCACTTGATTTTCTAGACAATTTAAATGAGCATGCAAGCAAACTGTTTTTTCCTGCCTTATCTGATTGCTTCACTTTTCCAAGTTCACAGATAAAACGTGGTTCATTTTTTAGTAATCAGTGCCAGTTAACTATACCACCTTGATTGGCACTGATTACTAAAAAATGAACTTTGGAGTTAAAAGTGAGAGATCAACTTCTTTTATGGAAAAAAGAACCTGAATACACATTTAAACTAAAAATAAAAAGGCAACAAAACCAAACCTGAATCTATAATCAATGCAACACCCACAGTTTGAAAAATTTCATTTTCTCTCTGTTCAGAAAGGAAAGTGTGGGGGCTTCATTGTGTTTCTGCTTTGCAGTGTGCTGATTTTGCAAAACCTCTTCCATTAAAAATAACTATGACCATGTATCACACAATTACCATGTGCCAGACCCAGAACTCAGCATTAAATCTACAGTGCCTTTCAAAACTCATACTTCTGTGAGAGTATGAAGAAGTTTAGAGAGATAGTCATTTCCCCCATTTATTTCCCTTGTTTTTTGAGCTGAATAATGAATCATCAATTACCTCTAGCACTTGCTTTTTTACAAAATTTAATTTCTCTTGGGCATTCATCAAACTGCCAGTTTGCACATTGAGAAACATCAGTAGCATTTCCAAAGCAGACTACTAAAGAGGTGAGAAGTGGTTGTGTCTGGAAGAATTCTGGATCCTCATAAAGATGACTAGGTTTCCTGCTTCACTCCTCCCCTGTTTAGCTGTGGGACTTCTGTTAAATTACATCTCCCTTTTACTCTTTTTCCTCATCTATAAGATGACTACTTCGGACTGGAAGACTTCGAAGGCCAATTGTAGGGAACATGGGGCAGAAGCACTAGTGTGAGCACAGGGTTAATTGCGCAGCAATATTATGTTGCCAGAGTTTCCAGGCAGTTCACCATCCATCAGAAAATGTAAACAACTGTGATCACCCTGAATTCTTTTTCAGCCTGGGCTCTTCTAGCTTCTTTCATTAAAATCTCTTTGGCAGCTTACCAGGCCCAGACGCATTGCCAACTTTGCCAGCAACTTTCTTGGAAAGCTCTGAAGGCACATTTTGTTCCTGTTGTTTTGGGAGTGAATTAGGGCTGAGGACAGAGAGTAAAGGGTTCCCTAAGGGTGGGCTGCTACATCATCAAAGATTCATGGGGAACTCTAGAAATGACCCAGGTAAGAAAAGCATACATAGGTTGGGGGTGTTCGTACTGATTCTCAAACTTAGACACACACATTAGACTTCCTCCCTTCCCCACCCCCTACCCCAACCCGACCCCAAAAGCTATTAAACCATTGCAGTGTCCATATCCAACCAATTAAATTCAATCTCTAGAGGTAGATGCATTTTTAAAAAGCTCCTTAATATGGCTAAGGGGCATTCTGAGCAAAGGACATTTTTTTGGAGGAAAAACAACCTGCTATGACATCAACAAATCCATTTAGCCAAATGACAGTGATGCTTGGAAGGCTTACCTGTGCCCAGAGATCTTGCAGGTCAGTGTGAGGAATCTAGTGGAAGGATCTAATGACGGAGAAAGCTTTGGGAAAAGCTGATGGTATCCTGAGAAATGGAACAGTCTGGTTGCAGCAGCAGCAACAGGCCTCGGGAAAGGCTAGGAGAGAACATTCTGGGAAGAAAACAGGAGGAGAGGACTTTAGACTCATGTGGGGAGGAGTTTGGAACTGGATTAGGCATTTGAGAGCTGGAGGGAGGAATGGAGAGGCCTCTTTGCCAGAACTGGATCCAGGAAGCTGTAAGATTCTAGTCTGAATGGCAGAAGGACACAATGGAGCAAGGGGTTCTGAGGAAGAGAATGAGATAGAAATTGATCTTGGAAAAAAGCAGGGTGGGAAAGGGAGAATGGAAAAGCTGTCATTTTTAAATTGCTGGTGAAAAGCAGAGGTAAGGGCAAAAGATAGGTAGTAAGGAAGCAATGAGCAGGAAGGAAAAAGACAATGGTACAGAGGCATTGCTTTACTGTGAGTTTCAGGAAACCAGGAAAATGCACTGCACTCAAGGCAAGGAATGGGAAGAGGTGTTAGCTGAACTTAAAAGTCTAGGAAACTTAGGTTCCCTTTCTCAGGTGGATTTGGTAGATTCCTCAGGAGTCTTCACTATCCGGATTTGCATTTACACAACTAGAACAGTCAACTTCTGAGTTTGATATTCATAGCTTTGATTTAAGAATATAGTCTTACCTACCTCACAGCACTTTTTTCATCTAAAGGCTAGTTTTTCTACCTGTTACCAGGAAAATGATGTGTGTTCTGTCAAGATGTCTGCAACTGATTATATAATGACCATTTTTTTTAAAGCTTTGGAATCTTTGGACGTAAATATTTGAGGTTTCAAGGTCATCTTTTAATGGGACTATCCAAGAATGATCATCGTTAGAATGTTCTCACATAGGGAAGAAAGCAAGCCCCAAAGCGCATGCTAAACCTAATGTATTTCCTCAAGGATAAACCTTCAGGGCCTGAGCTACAGTGTCATATTCACAAAATATCTTGATTTCTAAATATTTAAACTCTAAAACTTCAATGAGACTTGGGTTGCTCTAAAGAGTTTCGAATCAATCAATGTAAACCACATTAACAGAATGAAGAAATCAAAATCACAAGATTATCTCAACTGACATAAGGAACATTTGACAAAATTCAACACTTTCTTATGATAAAAACACTCAAAAAACTAGGAATAGACAAGAACTACATCAACATAATGAAATTCATATGTGAAAAACCCATAACTAATATCACCATCAGTGACGGAAGACAAAGCTTTTCCTCTAAGATCAGAAACAGGACAATTATGCCCATTTGTATTCAACATAGCACTTTAAGTTCTAGCCAGAGCAATTAGACAAGAAAAAGAAATAAAAGGCACCCAAATTAGAAAGGAAGAAAGTCATAGACAATATAATCTTATATTTAGAAAACTTAAACAATTCTATCAAAAAATAGATCTAATCTATATATTCAGCAAAGGTGCAGAATACAAAATCAGTACACAAAAATTAGTTGGTTTCTATACATTAAAAATGAACAACCTGTAAAAAATTAAGAAAACAATTTAATCAAAACAACATCATCAAAAAGAGTAAAATATTTAGGAATAAACTTAACCAAGAAAGTAAAAGGCTTATACACTGAAAACTAGAAAACATTGCTGAAAGAAATCAAATAAGACACAAGTAAATGGAAAGACATTCATATTTTGATTCATGTTTATGAAACAAAATTCCAATGGCTTTTTTTTTTTGCAGAAAAAAAATCATCTAAAAATGTATATGGAATTTCAAGGGGCTCTGAATAATTAAAACAATCTTGAAGAAAAACAAAGCTGTAGGTCTCACACTTTCTGATTTCAAAACTTACTATAAAACTATAGGAATCAAAAGTAAGATACATAGACCAATAGAATAGAATAGATGGTCAAATGATCAAATGTTACTGGCAGTAAAAAATCATTTGACCATATATGTGACCATCAAAATTAAAATCTTTTATACAGCAAAGGTCACTGTCAACAGATAGTGATAAGGCAACCACAAAGTGGGAGAAAATATTTGCACATCATGTATCTGACAAGGGATTAATGTCCAGAAGTGATAAAAAAAAATTCCTATAACTGACCAGCAATAACAAGAAAAAAACACAGGCAAAGAACTTGAATAGGTATTTTCAAAACTATACAAGTAGCCAAAAAAATACATGAAAAATGCTTAATATCACTAATATGTACATGCAATGAAATATTTAACTTTAAAAAAGAAAGAAGTTATGAGATATACTGCAACATGAATAAATTTTGAGGACATTATGCTAAGTGAAATAAGCCAATTACAGAAGAAAAATATTTCATAATTCCATTTATATTAAGTACCAAGAGTAGTCAAATTCATAGAGACAAAAAGTAGAATAGTAGATTTTAGGGGTTGGGGAGGGAAAGAATGGAAAGTTACTGTTTAGTACTTAATATCACTGAACTGTACACTTAAAAATGATTAAAATGGTAATATACAGTATATATGTATATAATATATATACTGTATATTACCATTAAAATGATTAAAATGGTAATATACAGTATATATATATATGCTATATAGATACTGTATATTACCATTTTAATCATTTTTAAGTGTATAGTTCATATATATATACATATATATAAATATATATATATAAATATATATATATATATATATATATATATATATATATATATATATTTGTCACTATAAAAAAGGTATGACCAAAATTCTCAAGTGAAAAACTATAATTCTCAACATATTAGGCTTCTTTTTTCCGTTAGTAGTACTCAACTTATTTAGCATGCATTTCTCATTTTCATGCCATGGTATATACATTTTAAAAATAAACATGTGGTCAGAATTCTCTTTCAAGCATTGCCTTGTGTTGATTTTTAAAAATGCTTTTTAGTTTAATTCTTTATTCATGTATCACTTCTAACCATTTCAGAGATAAGTGAGCTGGGATTATTTTTTTTACCCTTTATTTTAATATTGCAGTGTTTGAATGCTTGAACTTTTCTGAAATAAATATAAAAGCCACTCTTTCTTTATAAAAATAATTTCAAAGAGTACTTGACCCCCAAGAGTAATGGCTATGACTGTATTACTAGGTCTAGATTTGACTTGAGATTACAGTGAATCCATTTAGAGGGCTGAAAACAAACTCAAGAATGTATCTAGTTCATCTGTTCTACGAAAGACCCATCCATTCCAGGAAGATGGCCCTTTGTTATTTTACTCACTTTTCTAAGACTCTCAGTAGAGCCTATTCTATTTCTCAATCATACTATTCCTGGTTCAAATTGCCCATGCTTAACAACATGCTTTGTATAAAATTCATTCCCTCTTATTTTTCCTTCTTAGGAAATAATACAGTCTGTTCGTATAATGCATGCTTCTGTAAAAGAAATGTACTCATAGGGGGTTTGTGTTATTTTAAAGAGGAAGTCCGGTTATTCAGTCTGTGATCTCCCCTAGTGTATGAATGTTTTGAAGTCAGCAGGAGCAAACTTTCTCTCAAAGAGCATCATTATCAATAGATGAAGAACTAAGGGGGGTGGCCCTTAAATTCTGAGATATTCTTTTTCGATGGCTGGTTTAGTGGCTATGCTTCCATACATTTAGCTATCTGGTGAAACTGAAAATGTCGATGGAAAATATCCAAAAGATATTTGCTGTTGTGGTTTAAAAACTAAAAAGTGGTTGATTAAGAATTCTCTATCACAGATCATTTTTTTTATGAAACTGGTCTTTTTAAAATATAAAGACCCTCCTTAAAGATCCCCCTGAGAAAAAATCCTTAGCTGAGAGTAAAAGGCTGCAAAGTGTGGATTGCCAATGGCGATGTAAGGTGTTGAGATTTTATTAGGGTTTTATTGATTTTTATTAGTGCTCTGGTTGAAAATAAGAATGCCTTTGAGTGGTCTGCTGCTAACCCTATTTTTCCAATAAGCCCTATTGCTGTCCCTTTGGCAGAAATCTAGGTATTTCTGTAAAATATATATTATGTTGTTGTAGAAACATCTAGTTCCTAACATTTTTTAGGATTATTTGCAGCTTCATACAAATGATCTCATTTAATCCTTAATACAAGTTTTTCGTGTTTTGTTTTGTTTTTTCACTTCAGTATAATTATGCCCATTTTTTAGAATATTTCACTGGGGTTCAATGGTGTTTTTTGCAAGAATAAAATGGTGACATTTATCACCTTGGCTTTATCATTCTCTCTCAGTTTTTACAAGTAAGTTGCAGACATGATTGATGCCCCTTTACCTCTGGATATTTTGGAGTATATTTCTTAAAAACAAAGACAGTTTCTTACATAACTACAGTACAATTAAAGTCAGGAAATCAACAGTGATACAATAATATTATCTTATTCAAATTACCCAATAATATTGTTTATAGCAGAAGAAAAACACATTGCATGTAGTTGTCATGTTTTTATAAGCTCCCTCTAAAATTGTTACACAGTTTTCCTTTGTCTTTTGTGCTTTTAACACATTAGAAGAATACAGGCTTAAAGCGAAGAAGAAGAAGAAGAGGATTAGTAAAGGCTAATTCTTTGTTCAAATATCATTAAAAACATAAATTCATCTGAGTTTTCCCCATGATTATGTTCAGATTATGCATCTTTTTCCAGAAAGTTCCAATGGTAGTTTGTTTCTCTAAGTACACAGCTTATTAACATTGAGGCCAGCGTTTAAACCTGAGCAAAGACTCAAAGCCTACGTCCTCAACCTCCATTCATAACATCATGAATAATTATGGAATTTCTCATATAATAGCTTTAACAAAGGTCCACATAACAGATGTAAGAGCAGAGAAATTAAATGGTATCCAAATACAGGCCTATTTATAGGAAGCACATGTTCATTTTCTATTATGTGGGAAATGTGATCCAAACATCTGGATTAATAGAAAACTTTATCAAAGTCTATTTTGTGTGTCTTGGACTATCAGTTTTATGCTTCTTTTCTTAAAAATGTATTTTATTGATTTTTTTACAAAGAGGAAGGGAGAGGGATAGAGAGTTAGAAACATTGATGAGAGAGAAACATCGATTAGCTGCCTCCTGCACACTCCCTACTGGGTATGTGCCCGCAACCAAGGTACATACCCTTGACTGGAATCAAACCTGTGACCCTTGAGTTCACAGGCCAACGCTCTATCCACTGAGCCAAACAGGTTAGGGCAGTTTTATGCTTCTTTACCTTACTTACTTTTTGGTGCCTGTCTTGTTTTCTTACCCTAAAATTTTGTCACACAATATGAAAGTGTCAGTTTGAGTCTACAGTATTTCAATTTACATTGGTATATTTTTAAATAACATAATTTAAACACTATGATCAAACTCCATTGCATCCAAGAAATTCAATTCCTAAAAGTTTAGCACAAAGGTGGTGATTTCTATGTGATATCCTACTCTTCTAATTATTTCAAAATTCAACTAATATCATAATAGATAGAAAAAATAGTTGCATGAATCAACATTAATAAATAAGCCTCCATATTTTCAAGACACTACACATCTTGGGTTAATTTTTCTAATGTCACTATTATACTAGTAATGTAAATTGAAACTTAAATTAATGATTAAATAATACTGTGATTTATCACTGATTTTTTTTTTTTTGGTCAGTATCTTTAAAATAAGTTTTAGAAATTGAAACCTAAATTTATCCTGGATATCCTTTATTTAAGAATTTCAGTTTTCATATTTTTTCAAAATCACACTGGTAAAACTAAAAAGTCCCTGAAATGAGAATAGCTTCTTAGTATGCATGTAAAAGAATAAATACATAGTAAAATAATTTAAATCTACTAACTTAATAGTATAGAATTGTACCATATCTTAGATATCACCATTTACTCGCCACACTGAAGTCCTGGAAAATCTATAGCCCATTGAGAAGAATTAAGGACTACTTGATTTAGCGTTTTCAAAGATGTCGGTTTTGCTCATTAGTAGGTCATAATCAGTGAAACTTGTGTTTAAGTGTGTGTATGAAGACATCTAAGTGTGTGTCTCTTTTGTGGACTGTGTAGAAAGGGAAAATAGTTTATTTAACTATGGCACACTCAAAAAAAGCTTAAAAACCACTGGTTTAATCAGTTTTCAATTTCAACTTTTCCTTCTATTTTCTGCTATTGTGATGTATTTTGTTCTTCATTAATTTTCTTTTCTCCTGCCCATGCTAGATGTTTCTAGGGCCTTTTAGACAGTCTCTACCAGTAATGTACACAGATAAACTCTTTACCTAGGAATAGTACCTCCCCTGCACCCTCAGCTTTCTCATCAAATTAAAGCATTTACAGCAACATGCCAGGGTGCCCTTTATTTCAGCTACTAGCATTTTTTTCCTTCCATTGGTAACTATTTTAAGTCCTTCTTACCTGATGAAATTTGCCTAACCGATGTGTCAATTTGTCTAATTTGTACATCATTATATACTGAGTGCCCAATCCATAGTATAACTCTGTATTTGTTAAATAAGTAAACAAATATTACAAACCTACTAAGAAGAGTGACCCTATCTTTCACTAGAGGCCCAGTGCATGGGTAGGGTCCCTAGCAGCTGCCGGCTGTGGCCTCCCTTCCCCCGGCTGCCAGCCGGCCAGAGCCTCCCTTAGCACCCGCCTTGGCCTGGCGCCGCCGGCTCACCTGCTTCACCATCCCACTGTGGTCCTGCTTTCATCAGGGTCCATCGGGGCTGGCAGCGCCTCCACTGCTGCCCGCTGCATCGCCGATGCCTGTCATGTTCCACGCTGTCCCCTGGTGGTCAGCACATGTCTAACTCCCAGTCTCTGGAACTCCCTCCAGCAGGGACAATTTGCATATTAGCCTTTTATTATATAGGATTATAAAATGGCCCTCCTGTAACATCTCTCACAAGCAAATTGTTTAAACTTATTCTCAAATGACTAAAAGCATCTTCCCCTGAGACTATACAGCAAGCATGTCAAACTCAAAGGCTAACACGGGCCGAAACCGGTTTGGCTCAGTGGATAGAGCGTCGGCCTGCGGACTGAAGGGTCCCGGGTTCGATTCCAGTCAAGGGCATGTACCTTGGTTGCGGGCACATCCCCAGTGGGGGGTGTGCAGTAGGCAGCTGATCGATGTTTCTCTCTCATCGATGTTTCTAGCTTTCTATCCCTCTCCTTTCCTCTCTGTAAAATACCAATAAAATATATTAAAAAAAAAAAAAAAGGCTAACATGGGCCAAATAAACAAGGTTTAAGTTTATGTGGGCCGCAAAAAACAAAAGCTTCAATTTTCATAGAAACATAGGTTTATTTCTATAGAAACATGCTGAATACAAAGGGCTGAAATAAATGACTAATAGTTAACATAAAATAATACAACATTTTAATAAAAAATTAATATTTTTTCTTGAACATTAACTGACCAGACACTGAATAACTGCACAGATTAATAAGCGTAATGCAAATAAACCTATTTTTCTTGTTATCTGAAAGCAAAATATTTCCTGTTGTGCACACCAAACAAGTCAGTCCAAGACTAATGATGTGGCAATTGGCTGCTAAAATATTCGCTGCTAGTATTAGGGGAGAAAAATGGTGCGCCTGCGCATAAGGCGTGTAAGGGAAATGAATGTAACATGATTATAGTAATCAGTCATTAGCAAATGTTGTAGTTTGTTATTAATAATTACGTATAACAGGATATTGTAAAAATTAAGTTATAATTTTTTATTAAAAAATTTCTTACATACCGTTATGTTGGCTGGGCCACAAAAATATTTATTGTGGGCCACATGTGGCCCGCAGGCCACAAGTTTGACATGCTTGCTGTACAATTAAGGGAGTTAGAGGAATTTCTTCTTGAATGAGATTGCGATAGGGCTGGATACAAATTCAATCCAGCCAGCAAAAATGTTTTGGTTGGCTTCACATATTTTAATCAATGTCCTATATTTTTTGGCATTAGAAATTCTCACATAAACCTCACTTGTCTTGAAAGATCAATAGATTTAACAACACCAGACCATAGTTGGCGGGAGCTGGGATGGCTGATTCACTTGGATGTGTAAATCTTTTCTTTTTGTCTCCCTTACCAGATTGTGAGTTCCCCAGAATCCTCGTATCATAGTGTTTTCGTTTGTTTGTTGGTCAGGACTCAATAGGTATATGTGAGGAGAGTGCATAAATTATAAATGGGCTAATCTCTTAAGGTTATTTGTGATGATGGCTTAAATAACTCTAAGGGTCAGTCCTTTGTTCCCTTTCTCACTGTAGCTAGAGTTTGCCCCACAGGAATCTTATCTAAGCTCATGTGTCAGCTATCATCTCCACAATAAAGCTAAACTTGCAAGCCTGGCCTGTCTCCTGGATTCTAATCAGAAATCTCTAACTGTCCCTCAACAACTCAGTCTGTGTCAAGAGCTTGCTCTGTTATCTAGCCAAAACATACTTTTCAACTGACTACCCCGTATTTTTAATGCTACCATTATCCATCCATGCATATAACCTTGAAGCCTCAGCAGTTTTAGACTCCTCTTTCTCCCTCACCAGCCACATCCAGTGAGTTATTAACTCTAGTTTATTCATTCTTCAAAATATTAAATGTCTCCATTTTTCTCTTCTCCTGCTTCTATTCAAGGTCAAGTTTTATCATCGGTATAAACACTTTAATTGCTGTCCTTACCTCAAGCCTTTCAATATAAATTTATTTATGATATCAACAAATACCTATCAAATGCTCACCAGTCTTTGAAGTTAGAGAGTACAGCAGTGAACAAAAGTGACAAAGTCCCTACTCGCATGAAATTTGCATCCAGTGAAGGAGACAGCAAATTTAAACACACACACACACACACACACACAGTTCTATACTGTCAGATTGTAATAAATTATATGAAAAAGGAGTAAAAGAATATGAAATGATGAATTAGACAGGTGAATATTTTAATATAATTTTTTAGTATTTATATTTACATACAATTAAAGAAAACTCATTGCCTATAATTTCCCAGATTAAACTTCCTGAAACGTTTCATATTATGGCATTTTTCTATTCAAACACATTACATAATTATTCATCTACAAAACAAATGGAATATAGTCCAAAGTAGTTAGCCCAGAGTTGCTTAATCTGACCCTAAGTATTCTTTCTTGCCTTTAGTTTATAAACACAAAACTCCAGAACTATGGTTAACTTTCTGGCCTCATGCTTTTCTACTTTATTGGCCTATTAGGTTCTACATCTCTCTGAAGCACCCAACCCTTCAGATCCCAACACAAAAACCCTTCTCCTTTCTCCCTGTTCTAGGTCACCCAGTAGGACACAGACCTAACACCTTATAATTGTCTCCTTGTGGTCATATTTTATCTTCCCAGGTGGATGGCACACTTCTGAAAGACGACTGTCCTATATTACTTTGCACTCTTTTTAGTAGCTTACCAAGTGGTTGGCATAGAAACATACTTGTGAAATAAGTGTTGACCAACCAATTTCCTGGGTTGATTACAGTCATCCTCTGGGGCTTTATCTGGGCACATGCCCACATCATTGGCTCTGTTATCTTGGTGACATTAAGCCTATACCTGAGACAGAATCATTACTTGAATTGTCCATTTGAATATGTCCTTCATTTTACCCTTGAAATCAGTATGCCATTGTCATCCAAATAGATCTTCCTATCATTTTCAGTCTAGGATAAAAGCTTTGTTTTATCAGGTTAAGTTTCCACACTTGACACAAGGGGGAGCAGCAGCTCTTTTTGAGGAACCAGAATGACCACATTTTCACTCTCTTACAGTTGCCACCCCAATATTTTGCTCTCCCCCATATTTGTTCCCATAAAGTTTTATTTTTTGTTTTGTTCTTTTGCATGTATTTTTACAACTAAAGGAAAATTCCTTCTTCTCCTTAAAAAGAAAATTTTATTTTAGTTTCCTTCATTCTATTCCTCCATCCACTAATAGTTTAATTTCTACACAGATTTCTAATGCCCTATTTTTATTTATGTTTTAAATATATTTTTATTGATTTCATAGAGGAAGGGAGAGGGAGAGATAGAAACAACAACGATGAGAGAGAATCATTGATTGACTGCCTCTGCATACCCCACTCTGGGGATGGAGATCACAACCCAGGCATGTGCCCTGACAGGGAATTGAACCATGACCTACTGGTTCATAAGTCAATGCTCAACCACTAAGCCATGCTGGCTGGGTCCTAATTCCCTATTTTTAAAGAAGTGGATAGCTAATGTGGAACCAGACTCTTCAAAAATGCTTATTGTTTGAAATAACAATTCAAGGGCAGCCAGAAAATATCTTTCAATTGACATCTGACATGGACAGCAGGTACCATACATTTTTGTCCATCAGGTTATCTAGAGTATTGAGTGAAGATAGATATTTAATAGTTGCCAAATATGAAAAGTTTTTAACTAAGACTGACTGTTCCAATCCTGTACACATATAAAATTATATGCACGTATGTATAAATATAAAATAGAGCTAGCAGGAATATTGGAAATCATCTGGACCAAAAATCTTTCAGTTTACAGATAAGGGCATCAAATCCCAGAGAGGTCAAATGATAAGCTGATTGCTTCAAGGGCTCATCAGGTGCAGTTCTCCTTCCATGAAGTTCTGTCATCTCTCTTGTGATCATAATGTAAAACCTGTAGCTAAAATAGTTTTTTTCCACAAGTCTGATATTATTATGCTAAAGATCATTAAAACAATATTGCTTTAGGTTCTGAATACTGTGAAACACCTTATGTCCACACATAGTACTGTTACTTTGCAGTTGTTAAAGTTATTCAAATAGATTTATCTGTGTTGAATTGGAGGCTCAGATTAAGCAAAGAAAGCAAGTTACATAACAGTCCTAACAACAACAACAACAACATGTAATATAATTTGTATAAAGAAAACCACATGTGTAAATTCATGGATAAAGTTCTGTAAGTGTATGCAGTTGAAATTGTTAACCATGATACTATGAGAAGAGAGGGAGAAAGGAGCAGGTGAAACGTTTTCCAAGAAGGCTTTCACTTTATTCTGCAATTTTTCCATAATATTTGAGGTTTTGCAACAAATGTGCATAACTTTTGAATTGATGAACACTTAAAAAGCAAAACTTTAAATTATAAAAGGGAACACTGCATTAACTATGAGAAAAAAATATTATCTTTATGAAAGGTCTTTGAACTTAATTATAAAAAAAGAAACAAAGACATCCATTATTTTCCCACTGAAAATATAGTCTGTTAGTGATTAACCAGCATAATAATAAGAGCTCAAAATTCAGTCCTAATGCTAGTTCTGTATTAAATTATGACTGACAAACAATGGACTGTTTGATATAAATTAATAAAAAATTTTCATGAGCTACTTCCTACATCAATCAACTATTCACCACAGTGAGTGTCTTAAAGAGATAAAGACATCTAGGATTTAATGCTGCTCAAAGTTCAGGCTCAGAAGTTTACCCTCCACTAATACTTGGCCCATTAGAATGGCCAAGCTCTGGGAAGCTACTTCTAAGCAGCCTTCTATCAACTTCTTACATACTAGTGTCTCTTTATGTACACTAATCCCTTGTCAGCTTTGCTTATTAAAATATAATTATATTAGTGTATTTCTTTTATTTAAATTTAGCTTCATGGTTTCTTCTTCCCTAAAATTAGAACATAAAGTTTGGGGTGGTGAAAACACAAAACAATATATAGATGACGTATTATAGAATTGCACCCCTGAAACCTATAATTTTTTTAAATATGTTTTTATTGATTTCAGAGAGGGGAAGGGAGAGGGAGAGAGAAATGGAAACATCATTGAGAGAGAATCATCAGTTGTCTGCCTCCTACATACCTCCCACTGGTACAGAGCCCAAAACCCAGCATGTGCCCTAACGGGGAATCAAACTGTGACTTCATGGTTCATGGGTTGTCACTCAACCACGGGGCCACACTGGCCAGGTGAAACCTATAAATTTTACTAACCAATGTCACCCCAACACATTCAGTTAAAAAAAATGAAAGAACATAAATTAATTTTTAACTCTTTACAGGTTTTTTGTCCTTTATATGATTTTGATATTTTTCTTAAAGAGGAATATTTATTCACTCCCTTCCTGAACTCCTCACATTGCCATAAGGGAACTTTCTGACTTAGAACAGTGTTAGAAAAACACTTCTAGTCCCTCTCTCTGCTTGGCCATATCTCTCTTGGAGTGTCTTATTTCATTGGTGAACTTTGTGAGAATCTGGTGTTCTTCAGTGTCAGGTTTCTCTACTGGATGAGATGATTGTTGCTGAATTCCTTGTCCATGAATGGCCTTGTCCCTTGTCTATTGTTCTTTTCCTGTTGGAAGGGTTTGTCCCCAAATGGAACATGCTTTCCTCCCTCAACTCTTTTGTGTCCATATGGTAGCTACCTGTCAGGGGTGTCTGCCATTCTCTAGTTTCCTCCACCTTAGATTGGGGAGATCAAATCCCAGTGAGATGAAGCCCTACAATGTACTCAAATCCAGTATTTTCAGAATAATCTTGACTCTGGACTTGGATCCTCATTTATCTCCTTGGGTTGTTTATAAACCATAGGGGAAGTTGTGCATGTAATTAGCATTCTTCTTTGAGCTCCAGCATTGTATATCTAAATTGTCTAATGTGTATCTTCTCTTGGGTATCTCAAAGTGAACTCAAAATTGACATGCCTAAACTTAACTCATAATCTCCTCGGGTAAAAATAATCAAAACACTAATCCTGCCTGGCCGGTGTTGCTCAGTGGTTGAGTGTCCACCTATGAACCAGGAGGTCATGGTTTGATTCCTGGTCAGGGCACATGTGTGGCTTGTGGGCTCAACCCCCACCCAGCCCCCCGTCCCCAGTGTGAGGCATGCGGGAAGCAGCGTTCAATGATTCTCTCTCATCATTGATGTTTCTATCTCTCTCTCTCCTTCTCCCTCTCTGAAATCAATAAAAATATATTAAAAAAACAAAAACACTAGTCCTCTTTTGAGCACCCTCTGCCTCAGCAAATGACATTACCTTCTCTCTTATTTCATGTATCCAGCCCATTACACTTCTCTCCATCTTCACCACCACCACCCTCATCTGCTATTGTCTCATAGTTGTTCTACCCACATGTTCTTGAGACTCTGTTCAGTGAGCTCACCATGTTCTAATCATAAGGCATGCTTTCCATGCCACCAATGGCATTCTATTCTCTTTCAACAAAGACAAAACTCCTAGCATTGCCTGTAAAGGGGCTCAGCCAACTTTTTTCTCCTAAGAGGATAGAAAATAAATATTTTAGGCTCTGTGGGCCATACAGTCTCTGCTGCAGCTTTTCAACACTGTTATTGTAATGAAAAAGCAGCCACAGACAACATGTAAACAAACATGCGGCTGTTTTCCAATAAAACTTCATACTGATTTTACTGATAATATTCTTTCCCACCATAGGGCAGTCACACTATCTTTCTCTATGCCTGGCTATTTACCTGGTTAGCTCTTAATCTTTCTTCAGATCTTGGCTCAAAGCCACTTACTCAAGGAAGTCCTCTGTGGCCTTCCACCTTAGCATAGTCTCCCATAGCCTCGCACAGTCTTCCTCCAGAGCACCAGTAACTGTGACAATTCTTATCTTGCAATGATTTGAGTAAAACTGGTTTCCTCCACCTCTTAACCACTAAACTGTAGTAGGGTAAGAGCAATATCTTTCTTTGTTTCCAGTGCCCCGCATATAGCTGGCACGCAGTATATTTTTGTTGACTGACTGAATAAGTGAATAAGTGCCTAGGCGAATTATTCCCCTCCCACCACGCCCCGCTGCCAACACACATTTCGACCTGTGCCTGTTTCCTCAAGTCCTCTCTTCATAAATGTTTCTAGCACTGTTTCCCTCTGCCTTTTCCCATATCAATCCCCCTTTTCCATGCATTTGGGGGACTTCCTATCGCTGCTAGCTTACCTCTCTGTCCTTTGCACATGTCTGTCTTTCTGGTAAGTGTTCCTCCAGCTTTCCTTTGGCCCCCAAATACTCATGTCACCGGTTTGTCAAATCTCTCCAGCTAAAAACCTCCTGAAACACACTGTTGCTTTTATTGACTTGTAGCATTGAGGGAGACCCTGCACTCTGGGAAACTGGTAGAGGGGTGTGAAAAGGATTTACAAGATTTGAACCTATGTTTGGCAGTTTGAAAGTGTCCAAAGAAGCAGGGCTTTTGCTCTGGATTGGTTGCTACTGTCAGGAAGTGAGGTGAAATCATTGATTGGGCTCCTGAATAATTATTTTCTAGGAGGTAGGGAAGAATGGAGTACAGCTAAACTTGTAATTGGTAAAAAGGCAGTGGTTACTCTTATGAGCCAGATTAAGGTGATATTTGTGTGTGTGTTTAATTGTTTGGACAACATTCTTGTTTTTATCTGTTAAGACATAATTACAGAATATTCTTCTTTTGTCTTGATCCAAAAAAGTCACAGGGCCTTGTCTGGTTTTGTCATTGTTCGAAATTGTTTATATTTGATAGGAGGATACAATGGCGAGCTGAGAGTGGCAGGCCCGTTCCTAGCAGCACCAAGTCAGTTCTTGGCTTTCAGAAGCTGCTGTTCCTTTCCTCAGAGAGCGTCCTCCCTGGGAAGAGGGGGTGCACATGAAGGGTGTCCACACACACAAAGGCTCTCTGTGCCCAGTTCTGTGTCTGGTAGTCTGTGTCCAGGCCGGCCAACCTTGGCCATCATGTAATAGAATTTCAAGAGTGAATACTTGTATTTATCATTTTTTTCATTTTGTCCTAGTTGAAAAGTCACATTAACTTATGAAGTCAGATAAATAAAATTCCTCACTTATTGAAAAATGCATGGCATTCTTTGGCCTGTGCTCACCATTATAATCACAGATAAGAATTGGAAAGTGCAACAGCCTTCAATAATGTCTCTCAAATACACCCTCTAAAAAAACATTCTTGGAGAATTTTGCCAAAATTCTCTATATGTTATCAACTGAGGAGACAAACAACTAAATTTTGGGAAAGAGCCAACCCACCACCATTAATTATTGGCTGTAGCCATTGCCCCTGAGTATGACATGTGAAATGGATTTATGAGAAGAAGCCAAGTGTAATGTGCAGCCTGGGGGCTGTGATAAGGAAGTGTCTGTATCCTGTAGGCAGAGTTTGAGGTTTCAGGTTAATTCAAGACGGTTTGGTAATACAGGGTTGCCTTTATGGAACATAAAGACCCGATTCACCCCAATTGCTTTGGGATCAGTGAAGCACAAGTTATGGAGGTTTTATAAGTCTCTGTTCTGTACCTATTTCTGGAAGAAGAGTTTTTATTCTATCTGGGGCTATGCAAAGGCAGAGATTGGTCACCAGGCCAAAGCTGACCAGAGCGAAAAGCTAAACCATTGATTGGACATACAACTTATTGGTTGAGGCAAATGGTGTTGAATTTGAAATAATTTGGTAAATTTCAGGTATCACACACATATAATGAATATGTATTAATAGCATTATCCTATCTAATAAAAGAGTAATATGCAAATTGACCATCACTCCAACACACAAGATGGCTGTCCCCATGTGGTCAAAGATGGCTGCCCCCATGTGGACACAAGATGGCCGCCACAAGATGGCCAGCAGGGGAGGGCAGTTGGGAGGGACCAGGTCTGCAAGGGAGGGCAGTTGTGGGTGATCAGGCCAGCAGAGGAGGGCAGTTGGGAGGGACCATGCTTGCAGGGGAGGGCAGTTAGGGGTGACCAGGCCTGCAGGGGAGGGCAGTTAGGGGCAAACAGGCTGGCAAGGGAGCAGTTAGGCATCAATCAGGCTGGCAGGGGAGTGGTTAGGGGGTGATCAGGCTGGCAGGCAGAAGCGGTTAGGGGCAATCAGGAAGGCAGGCAGGCGAGCAGTTGGGAGTCAGCAGTCCTAGATGTTGAGAGGGATGTCCGACTGCCTGTTTAGGCCTGATCATTATATGTGTGTGATACCTGAAATTTACCAAATTATTTCAAATTCAACACCATTTGCCCCAACCAATAAGTTGTATGTCCAATCAATGGTTTAGCTTTTCGCTCTGGTCAGCTTTGGCCTGGTGACCAATCTCTGCCTTTGCATAGCCCCAGTAGGATCAGGCCTAAATGGGCAGTCGGATATCCCTCGAGGGGTCCCAGATTGGAGAGGGTGCAGGCTGGGCTGAGGGACACCCCCCCCCCATGCATGAATTTCGTGCACCAGGCCTCTAGTTATTTATAATTTGACATATAAAGTAACCTACAGGTACGTAAGTATAGAATTTTTGTAATTATATGGAAGAAGAACATTGGTAATGTCGTATTGAGGGAAAAATGCTCAGAAATACAGAAATAAAAGAATTTAAAATGAGACCTAAGAAATATCCCACATCCTGAGCCTTACACAACTTTTAATTATTTTACCGATCAGGTTGCTTATCCCACTCCCCAAAATATGTTCTGTCACTTTCTTTTTCTTCACAAACATACTGACCTTAAATTTGACAAAGAACATTAGAATCAGTGGGAAGGACTACTTGACTCACCTACAACAAGCAAATCTGCAGCTAGTAACATTTGACGTCACTTGGTGAGGACCCCTTGTATGTGTGGTTAATGCTTCTACTATGCCGTAGATTCTCTACTTCTCTATGTTCCTGGGGGATCTCTTTCTTAAACTCTCTCTCTCTCTCTCTCTCTCTCTCTCTCTCTCTCTCTCTCTCACACACACACACACACACACACACACACACACACACACACACACACACCTTCAACATTATTCTGTCTCTATTAGCTCTTCTATTTCAGCCTACAACATAATCAAGCCTTTCCTATGAAAAAGAAACACTTTCCACGATCTTGATTTCTTACTAGATATTCTCTATTTAGGCAGTGAGAAGTAGGGGTACTTGTTTCCCTAACAAATTGATTTCTTAAAAGATTCACCTAAGCTCACTGTCTTTCCCACCTAAATGCTCATGTATTTACAGCCCACTGGAATTTTTCATCTCTTTCAATTCCACCGAGGAAACTTTTTCACCCAGATTACTCTCTTCTTAAGATCCCAGTTCAAGTCTGGTATACAAATTGCATAGCAGATTTCTCCAAAACACCAATGTGGCTTAACACAATGATAATTTTTATCTCTCTTGGTTTCTATTTGTCAGAAAGCTGGTCAGGGCACAATGGGGACAACTTGTCTCTGCTCC
Organism: Plecotus auritus; assembly: GCF_963455305.1. Taxonomy (NCBI): domain Eukaryota; kingdom Metazoa; phylum Chordata; class Mammalia; order Chiroptera; family Vespertilionidae; genus Plecotus; species Plecotus auritus. The sequence continues at coordinate 143,315,324 of NC_137776.1, read as the reverse complement.
ATAATGTCTGGAACACTCACAGCCTGGGACTGAAATCACCTGCAGGTTTGTCATGAACATTTTCAGAGGTTGATGATGGCTGAAACAGAGATTTAGCTGGGTCTTTCAACTGAAACACTTATGTGGCTTCTCCATATAATCTGGGCTTCTTCATTACATGGTGACTGTATTCCAAAGGGAAACATCCTGAGAGAGAGAGCCAACTCGAAGTTTTTTATGCCCTGGATTTGGAAGTCCCAAAGCATCACTTCTGCCATATTCCATTTGGTTGGGCAGTCTCAGGTCCCCTCTCAGACTCACTTGTATCACTCTGCTTCCTGTTGACTCTATAAAGTGTCTACCTCAAAGAAATAGTGTTAACAAAAGCTTATTATTTAAAAAATATCAATGTTTCCTTAAACATCAAATGTCTCTTACAAAACAGTTCAGATAGTAAAGTATAAATTAATTAAACGCCCTAATATTGTGTTTCCTTTTTGAAAATATGTACAAGACCAGAAAAATGAAGACCTGGATTTAATAATTCCTTTAAAGGAGCATTGCAGATCTGTATACTCCATGCGATTCTAGCCCAGCCTATCACCCTGAAGAACATTGCTGCTTATACCCAATCAGAGAATTAGCTTGATTAGACTCAAACTGAGAACTCTGTCTTGCCTGTGTTGGGCAGCAGGTAGGCTCTCACTTCAGTGACCCTTTGGTTCATTCCATCTAATCCTGGTTCAGAAATCAGCCAAAGACTTGGGCAGAGTTTATACACCGAATTGGGTGTTTTCTTCTCTGGCTGTTTTTTGGCATTTCCTTCTCACTCTCCAGCCCTTCAGGTTGTCTCCCATTGTTCCTCTAGGAAACAGATGGATGTTTCATTCTCACATCGATGTTTTTCTCTCTCTCTCCCTATCCCTTCCTCTCTCTATCTCTAAAAAAAAAAAAAAAAAAAAAAAAATCAGTTAAAAAAAGCATATCCTCAGGTGAGGATTAAAAAAAACACACAAATTAGTTTATTTTCCAAATAATTAAAATATATAGTATTTTATATATGTTATATACACTGTATATAAAAATACTGCATAGAAGTATATGGTAAATCATAGAGTATGAAAGAGAGGGGATAAAAAAAAACTGCCATAAGGGACAAAGAAGAACATTTTATTGTGATAAAAATGTTTAGTAAGAGTTAAAAAGTGGAAGGAAATTAACCATTGAATGCTAAGAATGCAGAGAATTTTTCCCTCTTCTTAAGTGTTTCTTGTGTTTCCATATTTTCTAAAATCAGTTAATATTACTTCTAAATCATTTAAAAGTGTTACAAAATTCTACCAAAAAAATAAGGGAAATAATTATTTATTGGAGAGCAGTAACAATTTAAAACAGTAAACATATGACCTGAAAACCATAACCCTTATGATTTTAAGATGAGTAGTTAGTTTAGCATTAAATAGCAGTAGTCAGTTCAGCACCACAATAAAATAAATAATAATCCCATAGTGCCTCCATTGAAATGTTTATAAAATTTAAAAACATTCCAAATTATATCTCCAGTTATGGTACTATTTCTATAATTTGCTATAACAATAACAACAGTAACAGGCTATCAAATCTATGTAGTTAATGAAGTCACCCACCTTTATTATAACTAACCCAAATAACATAACTTATCAACATAAGAAGCTACAGATATTCGAATAAGAAAGAATAATTAAAATGAGAGGGAACTGCTTTCTCAAACCCTAAAACCCCAAAGTATTTTCCACTTTAACTAAACTTAACTAAAAATGTTTGTTAGGTAACAGAGATTCCCTCCAGGGTCTAAATCCAACCACAATTTTCCAGGCCAACAATTATCACGTTCTGCATCTTTACTCAAGAACAGCTAGAAAAGGTGCATGCATTTGGGAGAAAAAAAAATAAAGCAATGTGTAGATGTGAGTTTCATTACCCATGCTTGGCTTCTCATTCTTGCCAGTCTTATGTCAGAGAAGAGGACATTCTTTCAGGTCATTTTTCTCCATTGGGAAGTCAAGGCTTAAATGTCTTTAGCTCATAGTGGGGGAAACCCCAGTTAACAATTCTGAATCATTTCCTTAAAATTCCAGAGCTTCCAGACTCATTACACAGAAAAGAACAAGTCCTTATCTTCAACAAAACTCCATTCCAAAGCAGCAGTTTGGGGGAAAGCAAACAAACAAACAAACAAAAAATTCAGGTGGAACTGATGTTTGGGCAAACAAGAAAGAGATCCTCTGAATTTAAATGGTCCATTTCCAGGAGCAAGAACACAGGCAAGCTGTCTCATCCTCTTCCTGCTCTTCTGTCTGATAAGGCGATGTGGATGAGACTCCTGCTTCCCAGTTAGTAGACTCTAGCCATAGGCTTCTGTCCTCTGAATAAGGGTACGGGCTCCTAGCCTCTGCATATCGAGGCAATTCTCTCATTTCATAGTGAGTACTTTCATAGGATGAAACATGATACATGTTAGCTCCGTGACTATATCTGATCTGGGCACCAGTGAATTGAGGTATAAGGGTTTGCATTTTGAAGGAAAGAGAAAACAGCTTGAAGACAATTTTATCCTTATTGGAGACTTTTTTGGGCTCCCTACAATATTCTCCTGAAATAGCTGGTGCTGACTCACTTGCTTGTGGGGGGCACACTTATTGTGGCCAAAATTTTATGCCACTTGCTTGAGAGATCTTAGATTAGCAACGTTGCTTGGCAACACAACACCTCTCCCCTAGACTTTTTCACTTTGACTTACCCTACATTTAAAATGTAAACTTTCAGAAAGAGCACAGATGGTTTTAAGATTTAGCATTTAATATTTGCAAAGAAAAAAACACCCACTCAATTCCAATTTATTCTCCTAGCACAAAGCATTCTAAGTTTTTTTGTGCTAAGCAGTTCCATTTATATCTCTGTGAAATATCCTTGCCATTTCGTTCTGTCTCCATCCCAGCTGTTCTCAACACTACCCACACTAAAAAAATCTCTCCTTATATGCATTTTTAAAGGTGCAGTAATCCAAGTAAGCCTTGGCCTAACACCATAACACCATTGACCAAAGAGAGAGAGAGAGGAAGAAAGAAAAAGACAGGAGGAAGGGAAGAAGGGCAGGAGGAAAGAGCAGGAAGGGAGTTGCATCTGACCTACCATTCAAGAAATTGCTTTACTATATGTGACAAACGCTATTTTCAGGGACTTATATACAGACAAAGTATCATTAAGATTCAAACATAAGTAATGTGAACACTTCTCCAAAATATAGCATATCAACAAATTTTTATAAAGAATTTAAAAGGAAGATATTTATCACAGTACTAAATAGAAGTTATTAAAACATCCAAAACGAGGGAATGATTTCTAATGTATTACTACATGTGATAGAGGTACACTGATATCCCATGTGGACAATTGATGTTGTGAATTATTTAAAGGCAAGTAAAGATGCTAACAGTATATTATATTGTTAAGTGTAAAAGTAGGTTTTAAAAACTGCATATAGAGCATGGTCCCATTTTTTGCAAATATAAAGGGGTGTGTGTGTGTGTGTGTGTGTGTGTGTGTGTGTGTGTAATAAAGGCGATAGGGGTACCAAGATTTTTCTTTAAATGGTCAGATTATGGGTAATTTTTATTCTTTTTCTAATTTTTTTTCAGTAAATACATACTACTTTTATTATAAAGAAAATAAGCCAATTCAAGTTGCTTTTATACTTTGTTCTGTAGACTAAATTGATTATGAATTTCACACTGTGCTGATTACTAGCCCACTGCATATTCATCTCCAAACCCATCGTCCTGTACTTGCTTTGAGGTGCTGAGGTTGCTGATATGCAAATACTCTTTGTTTTTTTCCAGCTGGATTACTGTTACATTCTACCAATAGGGGCACCACAAGAGACTGACAGGCAAAAACAGGGGGAAGGAGCATGCTCTTTCTTTCTATTTGTTTGGTTCTGTGGTGTCATCATCCCAGCCATGGCTGTCATACTGTGGGCAACCGCAATTGGTTTTACTCGCTAGCTGTTTTCAGCACTCCCTTTGCAGTACCAGCATGAAGCAGGCAGTGTCCTCTCCCAGCTACTACCCCCATGTACAGAGTTACCCTTAACATGGCCAAGTTTGAGTGGGGACCAGAGCAAGGGAAGGCTCTGCAGCAAGTCCAGGCTGCAGGGCAAGGTGTTCTTCCACTTGCAGATCCACAGCTGCAGAGTCTAAGATCCTCGGTGTCTCTGACAGCGCATGGTGTCATCTCCACAGACTCCAATAGGAGGGTCACAGTGCAGACCTCTGGGGTGTGGGAGCAAACCTATGTTCTCCGTGGGGAAATTAATGTCAATTGTCCACATAGCACTTGAGTAGCTTCTAAACTGTGAGCATAGGCAGGGAGCACACTGACTGGTTTCTCGGAGCACATATTAATACTTCCATGTGCAAAAATAAAAGCCCATAAAAACTACAGCAACCATAAAAAGGCAGGTTTCTGAGGATTCAGATCCTTCAGAAACAAAAATTCAGGTAAGTTCACTAAAGACCTCCAGTCAACTGAGGACAAATGGCACACCTTCAGACTGGATATCCTTATATGAGATGTATTAGGTGGTGACTCTATTACAATGTAGACTTCATGTTTATCTCCAGGTAAAACTAACAAAATTTGAGGAGTAATTAACATCACCCAGAGATGGATACCATGACTTTCTGGAAATGGACACACTATTGGAACTCTGTGTCTCCCTTTTTCCAGAGAGAGGGGAAAGCAAAGAACTATTACACAATTGCATCATCTTCTAGACAAGAGCATACCTTTTGCTTTATGGGAATTCAAAAATATGTACAGATGTGTATAGATGCAGAGGAGTCAAAGGGTAGATATACTAGTTTATTAAGTTCAAAAATATGTATAAGCCCTGGCCAGGTAACTCAGTTGGATAGAGCACCATTCTGATATGCCAAGGTTGGGGTTCAATCCACAGTCAGGGCACTACAAGAATCAACCAATGACTAAGTAGAACAACAAATTGATGTGGGGTTTTTTTCTCTCTCAAATTAATCATAATAAAAAGGAAGCGGAGGAGGAGAAGGTAGTCTAAATATAATCAAACCAATCACTTAAAACAATTCAGTTGTGTTTCTGTTTGGCATCTAAATCTTTAAAATAAATAGTATTTTGAAGATAAACAGTCTTTGTTTGTGATGTCCACAATAGGAAAATCTGTAGAGAGACCGAAAATAGATTAGTGATTGCCAGGGACTGGGGGAGAGGGAATAGGAAGTGACTGCTAATTAATACAGGTTTTTCTTTTTGGAGTGATAAAAATATTTTAATATTAGATAGTGATGATAGTGCTACAACTCTGTGATTCTACCAAAAACCACTGAATCACACACTTTAAAAGGATGGATTTTAAGGTTTGCAAATTTCCTCTCAAGTAATCTATCCCAAAAATTGTAATTAAAACCAAATAATGAAACAAAGAGATGAATGTCTTCTTAATTTCTACTATAGGAAAATGGTTATTTTATCTTTGTCAATCAACCTAAAATAAATCCAGAGAATGGCTTTATGTATTTTGTGAATAAATCACTATTGTGTGTGTGTGTGTGTGTGTGTGTGTGTGTGTGAATTTTCCCAAAAAGGCTCTCACTTAAAGGGAGCACTTTAATTTTTCATGGTATTGCTATTTGTGGAGACCTTACAAAGTATTTGTGATTATGGAATTAAAAAGAAGAGAGAGGGAGTATGAATTGCTAATACTATGAACATGATGCCCAACTTATGTAAATGAATTTTACAATGAGAACTTGTTACTTTCTAACTCTCATAAAGCTGAAAATATGTGATCAATTAAATATTCATTGCCAGTGATTAGCCATTAGAGAATCTACCTTTTCATATATTTTATACTTTTATGACTAGTTTCAATATGTAAAAAGTAAGAGGTGTGTAGTCTGTTTTAAAAAATTAATTTCTACCATTCTAAAACTATATTGCCAAAACAAACAGTATGATATGTGTGAGGTATTAATTCTATTCATCTTTTTATTCATTAAATATCTTTAATTAAGAACCTATGATTCCCCAAGCATTGTGTGAGGTGCTGAAAATTCCAGGATGAACATTTTCCTAGATCTTTGATTCAGTTGAAGTACTGGCCACTTAAACAAAGAACTGTGATAAAATTTGATGAAATGGCAACATTAAGAGGACATAAAAAGGCATAAAAACCTTTCAGCTCATTTATAATTTCCCATTTTCATTACCTGTTAATATAATAAAGTACAATGATATATTTAAATGCTTTGATATGTTTGTATGCCTTTAGTCAACAAAGAAAATGTATTTTAATCCTGTTTTTTATCTTAATAAAAGTAGCTTATAAAATGGCAAGATTACAATGCATTGCCTGCTAATTTATAAATATTGGTGTTTTAAAATGGAAAATAATGTATAAAATCATATGTATATATTTAATATGATCAAAGAATCAGATATATTTAATAATATATTATACTCATAAATGTCGTTACACTATTGTCCTATTGAAAAATATTTTTCAAAATGTTTTGTGGAATTTTTTTCCTTTTTCCTCACTCTTATTTCTTCCTTCCTTTGGGGTCAGAATTATATTGTTAGAGCAAATAAGGTTTTAATTTTTTTAAGATATAATATCAACAATAACAAAAAGGGAAAGAAAGTCAGAAACACAACATTAGCAAAATGCATATTTGACCAAATCTGGGAGCTCAAGCCAGACAGCACTTGGTAAATACTCTTTGGAGACAGCAAGGCTCAAAGGTTGTGTTTGCTGTTGTGCTTGAAGTTTGCTTTGCATGGGATCTGAGACACCAGATGACCAGTAATCTCACTTGCCCTTTCTTTTTCTACTCTCCGTGGGCTCTGTATACAGCTCATTTCCCCTGCAACCCTGCCTGCCCCTGGCCATCGCCCAGCTCACTTGTTCTTCTAAAGATGTCTGGGATGGTTAGGATTCAGCAGGTCACACCTTAGCCTGTCAGGACCTGGCGCCTCCTATGCCCAGCATTAGTTCATCGCTTCATTTCCCCTCTAAAGGGTCTAGTGACAAGTCTGCCCTGTTAGACACACATCTCAGTGAGCCCAAGGCAGCCAGCAGTTTCCCATCTGGTTACCTGTCATAGCTCCTTAGGGTCTGGGAGTCTAAGACACTCACGGTTCTCAACCTCAGCAAGGGCCTTGCCAAGGAGGGTGAACTGTGAGATAGACAACATCACTCCAGGGCTTTTAGATTTAATCTGCACAAGGTCAGCATTTATAGACATCTGGTCAGGCACAGATTCATGACAAATATCTTAACGTTTTGTTTAGTTTAATTTTAAATCACCGATCATTTCTTAAAGCTATGCAAGTTGAGGGAAACTGTACGGAGTACTTAAGTTTTAAAAATTTAACTTATCACATACACACATTACTATTTTTGATCTTCACAACAATCTTGCAAGATCAATGAGTAAATATTTCTTCCATTCCATTGCATTCCCTTCATTTATTTAACTTTTTCTTTTCTTTTTTTTTTTTTAGGATCTACCCTGTAACTAGTGCTGCTCTTTTAGTAGCTGCAAAGACTAATAAAATATTGTCCTTATTCTCTGTGGGCTACCTGTGTTATGGGAGAGGCATAAAATTAGGCAGATGCTACATAGAGTAAATGCAATGACAGAGAAAACAAAGGTGAGTATATCCAATAAGATGAGCTTAGAGGGTATATGCAAGAGCTGGATGTTCAAAGGAGGGGATGCCTGACTTGAAGCGCAAAGAAGCAAGAATTTGTCAGGAAAACAAAAACACTGACATATTTGCCTTTTTTATTCTTCCATAAAACCCTATGAGGTTCTCTCAGATTACTGCCCCTCCTCAGACGTCTCATTCCAGAATTGATAGAAACGAAGCAAAGTAGATTAGCAAATAATGGGCAGAAATAGGACAAAGCAAACTCATTTTGTCTGACTCATATTTAGTGCTGTTTTCATGAAGCAATATTATTTCCTTAGAAGGAGCTAATTTTGTTTCCAAGAAAGTCCTGATAATGGAGAGCTGAATTATAGATTGAGATATATTTGATCTAATTATTAGCTGAATAACAAAAATACGTTTAAGAATTTTGTCTAAAATACTCCAATTTTCTAATTCCTCCAAATAAGCAGACAAAATTTTCCATTTATATATAAATTAGGCTTATTATGTGGTAAATATTTTGTGATTTATGTGAAGCACAGGCTACCATTCAAACTTTGCTAAATAAAACTAGAGTTCAATTTACAGTTAAATTCCATATTGAAGAAGTTGGGTGTGTTTTTTTTATTTTATTTTTCAGAAATCATCAGAGAACTTAAAAACATACTCCTACACAGCCAAAGAGAATGTTTTAAAATCATTTTATTGAATAATTAGAGGAAGTGAAACAGGTAAAAGAACAGGAATTCATTTCTCTTGTAGACTTTCCTGGAAAAACAACGGAGGAACATTAAAAAAGATCACTTAGAAAAATTTCACAATGGAAAACCACAAGACTAGCAAGGCCAGGTCTGCCAAGACTCGCTGTGTGACTCTGAATACTTCACTTTACAAAGGTGAGCCCTCTGTTTTCTTTTGTATGATGGAGATAATGGTCACTATTGTATTCCAATTTCCAAGGTTTCAGTGGATTAATTAAATGATATATGGGAAATAATTTTGAAACAAAAACACTATGCATAAG